>NC_140580.1:348549148-349183550 GCF_964204655.1 Triturus cristatus
GTGCACTACTCTGCAATACAATATACATTGGTTTCATAATTGTTGGCAAATAACTTAAAGGGATCAATACTTATTGTTAAATTTTTAGGCTGGTGACAGAAATTCAAAGTCTCTATGTTGCTTTGCCTTTGTTTAAATATTATTATGAATTATGGAATATGCTGGCACATGCATCAAGGTAGGCTTTTGCGATTCCTTAATTGCGATTATTAAGGAATCGCAATTAGGGAATCGCAAAAGCCTATGCATGTAGGAATCACTAAAAAAATAGCGATTCCTAAACATTCCTTAATTGCGACTCGCAAATTGTGACTCACAATTAATGAATGGCTTCCCATTCATTCCTATGGGCCTACATGCCCATAGGAATGAATGGGAATGGCATGCGCAATTTCAAGGTTGCAAGGGTGCCAAAAGGACACCCTGTTGAACCCCTGCATTTGTAATGTGCACCCATGTTGCGCACACATATTCCCCAAGGGCATGGGTGTGTGTATTATGTAACTTTATTAACACTTTTTTAACATTAGTGCATTTTTCAACGTTTTTGCAAATTACCGACCAGTTCTTTTTTTCTGTAATTTGCGAGCCCTAATACCAATATGTGATTTTTGCATTTGGGATGATGCATCCCAAATGCAAAAATACCAGTCGGAAAGGGGCAGATACTAACAATCTGCCCGTTTGTGACCGGTTTTTAGCTTGATGCATGGTGTCCATGCTCTTTTAGATGATGGCTCGATGGGGAACACCCTTTACAACATTGCCTTTACCATGAAGCCTTTACTATGCATGCCTTTACCAAGCAAGTACTTTTGTGTGACTTTACCGTGCTAGCCTTTACCAAGTATGATATATATATGTATAGAAGTAAAGGATGGGAAGGGTAATTTTAGGGTTTATGCGTAAGGATGGTAATACTAATTTTAGGGTTATCGGGTGGGTGGTTGTAAAGGGTGGTAAGGGTAATTTCAGTGCTGTGTTTACGGGTAGGAATTGGTGAAGGGTGGTTAGCACAATTTTAGGGTTTAGGGAGATATATATTCCATAGGATAAGAGGTTTATGACTTGCCTGTATCTTTGGCACCAGTGGTAATAGTAATTTTATGGTTATGGGATGGGAAGAATGATGAGGTTTGCAATGACTGTCAATTTTAACAATTTGCATGTGGCCCCCCGTGGATGGAGAGTATTTGTGTGTATATATGTATTTACACTTGCAAATCTGCTAAGAGTCCAGAGAGAATATTTAATACTGACTGTATACAGACTAAGAAAGTAGAAAGACCTCTCTTCCATAGCTCTCACTTGCGATGAAATGTCTTCGAAGGTTTTTCAGCCTTTCTCTTTTTTAACATAACCAAATATTCTTTTATTATTTTTTTCACTTGGCACGTTACACTTTTAGCACTTTAACGATCATGTCATCATGTGTTGCCTGAGATAGGGATCAGGCATTTGCCTAACTCCATTAACATAGAAGTAATATTTGAATTAAATATATATGTATTAATGTGAATTAATATTGGTGAGATCCCTTCCGGAATTTTAGTTGAGAGGCATGAATATGTGGTACTATTATTGAGTAGATTAGTGACTCGGTACAGGCAACATAGTGCTGTGCATATCCATCAATATGAGTTTGAACAGTTATGATTGAATGTGAGTTACCGGTGTGAAATAGGTTGAACAGTAGGGCACTGGCTGTGTGTTCACCAAGTAGAAAGAGGAAAAAAGAGTTGTTTTCAACACTATATATTATGATGTGTGGTTTAACATTTGTGCCTATGGTTGGTCCTGTGAAGCATCTGTCACAGGCACCATAGGGTGGACTAGTCAGGCACTGGCCAACATTTTGTTTTTTCTTTTTGTGCATAGTTTTATATAGCGCAAACTTGACCCGAATCCAATCCGGTATCAGAGCGCTTTACATAGAACCAGTTACATTACATGAGGACACACATTCATTTTTTTTGTAAGGCACGAGGAGATTAAGTGATGTGGCCAGAATCACAGGATGTTCAGCGTCATTACCGAGACTCAAACCCAGTTCCCCAGGTCCGAGGTCGAGCGCCCTAGCCGTTAGGCCAGATTGTCAACAAATATTATAAAGCTACAGGATGAAAGTATTTTTTAACCTGTGTAACTTTGGAGATGTTTTGAATTTGACATCAGTAAAGCATTGGCTGAGTGCAAGAAAAAAAGTTGTAAAAAGAAGATATTTTAACACTTTTTTAACTTGTCAGTGTTTTAAGGTATTTCCAGTAATGGTTTTACATGGATAATATTTTACGCTCATTTGCACATTATTCGCAATAAGTTTGCACATTACCATTCATCAGTATTGTATTAATTTTAGGCAATTTACGAATCACAGTAAGTTGCGATTGCTAGTAACAGTGAAAGCAACTGATAATATTGATGTATTGTAACTTTGAACTAATGTTCAAACTCTTTGCACTATTATTTTGCACTGTCACTTTAAAATTTGAAAATGAGCACAGGCTACAAATTAGTGAGAAAATGGTGGCGATTCAGGTTTGATAAAGACTGCGTAGGCAGTTGAAACGCGTTACTTGATTTTCTTGGCTTTCAAATAAATACATTTGCAAGCTATCCCAACCGTGCTGGAGTCTGTTTTCGCACACAGGAACAGTCGTTTTGAGGATATATATAGACATAGATGCTATTATTGTACTGTATATATTATTATGCACTGATATGTACTGTTATGCCTTTTTAATTTTGAAAAGGCATAGGATTTTAGTGGCCATGTTTGCAACATTTAGGTTTTGGATTAACGGCCAATAGACACAGCAAATTTAGAAGTGTTTCTTCTATGTCCATATAATTGCTATTGCACTTGCACTTTAAGAAGCGAGCAAAATTGCTGATGAGTTGTCATGTGATCAAGGGCGGGATCGCCCGAAACGCGTAATGGTGGATTTGGCAGAATAAATATAAGCACAAGATACCTGGGTCCACGCTTGTTTGTTCTTGAAAGCTGGAGAAGTTGAAGACGAGTTGGGTCAATTTGTGCCGGATTGACTTCCTCCGGCTCGTGGACCCCCTTCCCGGATGTGGGTCCGTGTGCGGCAAGTCTTGTCCTAGAGTATCTGTCTACAAGCACCGCGGGCTCGTGGTGTTCTTTGGCGGGGACCCCTGGGGCACCTAGTAAAAGTTTCCGAGAACGTAAGAAGCGGAGCCCCCTGCTAGCCAAAATTGGAGAGTGTATGGACACGGAAGATGGCAATTGACTGCGGCGGTTTGCCCCGTAACCAGTGGAGCTCGGAGGAGGATACATCGGCAGAGGGAGTACATCGACAGAGGGAGTAAACGCGGCAGGACAGCGTCGAAATCTGTATAAGGTACGACACCAAAGACACTAACGGCAATCTGCAGGTGGGAAGGTGTGCAATGCGGTAGAGGCATCTCGGGGTATTTACCGACAGAGAATCATCTACTGCAATACAATATTGGACTGGCCAAATATGTCCACGGACATACTTAAGGATCGTGAGCTGGCGGCCGAGGGGATGTTCTCAGATTCCCCGGAGGACACACAAGGGGCCAGCAAAGTGACGAGTGAAGAAGCCAGTAACAAAGGTAAAGGGCTCAGGGACTGTTTTCGTGTGCTCGAAAAACTGAAGTGCCAGGAGCAAGCAAAGTGGTGGGAGGCAAGATCTCTTCAGAAATATCTGGATGTGGGGAGGATACCTAGGGGCCTCCAAATTATGATTGCCCCCAGCTATGAGACTCCGAACCCACTCATGATGGCGGAGTGGGGGGAGTGTAATTTAGAATCATCTCGCCGGCTTGTACAAATATTGGTCAAATACGCTGACATAGATAGAAGTGCGCTTCAGGAAAAAATAGAGCTTTTAGAAAAAGAAATTGAGCCACAAGGGGATCCACAGTTCAAACAAAAAATAGTGGATGAGATGACTGTTCGTCTTAGCAAGGAGGAAGAAAAAATGAAAAATCGAAAAATCTACAAGTTTAGGCGGGACCTTGATGACTACGCGAACGGACAGATCTTCACGTTCGCAAAAAGATATGACTCAATGCGAGTGGCCACTGCAAACAAATGTATGGATAATGTGAATGATAATAGGGGAAGCCGAAAACCGATTGAATCCCCCTCAGCCTCAGACTTGAGTTCCGCTGTGGAAAGTGGCTTGGAATCAGACAATTTGAGAGCAAGGTCGGAGGCCAGCAATATTAAACTAACTTTGGGGGAAGAACTGGAAATTTTAAAACTCAGTTGGAGGGAGACATTAAGGCCGCGCAACAAAGTGCCCGTCAGAACAGGGCAACCCGGAGAAGAAGGAGGCACCGGCAGGCAAGGTGAAGGTGCCAAGAAGCGCGGGCAAGATAGTACCCGCAAATAGAGGTCGAAATGCGGGACATGAGGAACAATGATTCCAGTGCTAGTACCTTGGAAAGTAATACCATTGTCAATCTAGCGGGTATTAACCTCACCACTGCGGAGCAGCAGCTCCTATCACTTGGATTGTGGTATTGTCCTGAATCTAATTTTAATTACACCCAGACTAGGGAGGACATATACAGGTTCATACGGAAATTGAAATTAAAAAAGTTCCATTACCAACGTGGCAAGCAGAGCGGACCGGATGGGGTGGAAACAGCATCGCAGGTCCCTGGGTTGTCAGGGCTGGTGGGCTCGGATTATGAGTTGTTACATGATCTACAGAGCCTAGAAAGAGGAGATGTATTATCAGCTGATGCCTCTATCAACCCACATGAGGGAAATGAAATAGCAGGCCCAAATTTACAGCAGTCACAAATACATGGGACTAATGTTAAGCCACGGACCACTTTCAAAACGAAATCTAAATTTGTACCTATCATGGCTAGAGACTCCATAGATGTTTTTAATGAACAAGTGGTTGCACAATTAAAGAGATTGAACATCACCACCAATAATGCCCAAAGGAAATTTACCAATCATGAGAGGAAATATAGTCAACTTGTAAATAAGCCTAAAGACAACCATCAAATCATAATACGCAATTCAGACAAAGGGGGGAATTTGGTATTATGGCCCTTAAACGATTTTTTGGAAGAAGCGCACAGCCAATTGAACAATATCGAACGTTATAGAAAGGTTTCTCCCACGAAATTTAAGGACACACAAGAGTTATTGTTTTCCCAATTATTAGCCTGGAAAAGTATGGGCCTACTAAGTTGGGGCAAGAAGGAGCATGCTACTATCCCGGTGATTTATTTTATACCTAAAGTACATAAAAATATCAATAAACTACCGGGACGGCCCATTATAGCAGCATGTGATGGCCTGTTGGAGAACCTTTCTGGATACATTGAGTTTTTCTTGCAGGACTTTGTTAAAAGTCTCAAATCATTTGTGCATGATAAGTGTGACTTTCTGAGGAAGATTCAGAATATCACATGGGAGTCCACGTTTTTGCTGATAGCGCTCGATGTGTCCGGCTTGTATACATGCATTAAGAATAAGGACAGAATGAGGGTGGTTGAATACTTTTTGATGAATAGACCAATCGCATTTTCTCAACACACTACTATGTTGCTTAAGATGTTATTATTCTGCTTGGAAAACAACTTATTTTTGTTTGATGGCAAAATGTATCAGCAGACTCGGGGAGTTGCTATGGGGGCCAGCTTCTCCCCTAGCTATGCCTGTTTGTTCATGGGATGGTGGGAGGAGCTGGTCCTCATGCAACAACATGAGCGGATTTTTAATAAGAGTGTGGCAACATGGCTGCGCTATATTGATGATTTATTTATAGTGTGGGATGGAGATGTTGAGAGTGCAACTGCTTTTATTGAGTTATTAAACAACAATACAATCAACCTACATTTTACTTCTGACATTAGTAAGGAAATGGTCACGTTCTTGGATGTAAGAGTCCAAGTAATTAACAGGTTATCCACTACCCTTTTTAGAAAACCTACAGCAGGGAACACACTCCTGCATGCCTCCAGCGCGCATCCTCCCCATCTTATTAAGAGCATTCCAAATGGGGAGATGCTGCATATTAGACGGATATGCAGTGATGAGGTCGACTGTAACCTTAAACAGGGGGAAAGTCCGAATAGGTTTCTAGCTAGGGGGTATGGACCAGATGTTATTGATTCGGCAATTGCCAAATCTAAATCTTTGGCAAGACAGGACTTATTGAAATACAAGGAGAAACATGCCAGCAATTATGCAGGTGATGAACCCACAAGGTTGATTCTAGGTTTTTCGCGACAGGAAAAACAGATAAGGGCAATTGTGAGGAAGAATTGGCCCATAGTAAGGGACGACCCAGTGACTGGAAGGTTGCTACCTCACAATCCAGCAGTAACCTTTAGAAATGCCAACACTATGGGTAAGGCACTTGTCAGAAGCAACCTTGAAGTACGAAGAAAGGGGTCATGGCTTATGGCGCGTAAAGGGTTCTACAAATGTTCTGTATATACGGCCTGCCAATATGGTGTTAACACTACAACATACACAACTGCATTTAGTTCCAGAACTTGCAATATAGGTCAACATCTAACATGCAAGGCTGAGTTTGCGGTCTATGTGTTAACATGCAGCTGCAATTTGAAGTACATAGGCAGCACTAAATTGCCAGCGCATAAAAGGATCCTGCAACATATCCGGGCAATTCTTAACAATGATGAGAGTTATCCGGTTGCAAGGCATTTTAAGATGAGCCATAATAGTGATCCAAAATACCTGAAATACTATGTCATAGAGGCCATAACTCCCCAGAAAAGAGGTGGGGACAGGGAATCAAAATTGAGGCGGTTGAAAACAACTTATATCCTGCAATTTAATTCTAAGTACCTCAGGGGTCTTAATGCCAGTGAAGACTTATATACGTTTTTATGAGGATGTAGGTTTACTGAAAGACGATAGGAACTATATGGAATTTGTAGGCATGAAAGTTTGGCAATGAGAGAAATATATACCTTCCAATATGACGAATGCTGATTGGCGCCACCTAACATGATTTTTTTATTTTGCATGTTTTAGGGTAATTTATATATTTATGATATTTAAGGTTGGATTTTAGAAATCATTTTTTGGAAAGTGTATTTTTATACTTCCATTTATATACCGTGATTTTCTGAGGGATCTACCTCTTGTATTTATTGATAATATATATTGCTGTCCTTAAAATGTTTGCACTTTAAAGATTGATGTAGTTTGCACAACTCCGTACACAGTGGATGTTGTTTTGGCAATGTGCATTGTCTAGAACGGAAACTTGGATCTTTCAAGTGACAAATGTGGGCCTTTTGGGAATTTAGCTTCAGGCAGGTCACTTTACTGGAACAAGGAACTATAGAGTGTTTGTTTTTTGTTTTTAAGGGAGTCACATTGAATGTTATTATTGCACTAATGTTGTTAAACACTATATATGGTTTCACTGGTTGGACATAGTGAAGAACTGGAAATAGCTTATGCATTTATGCTATTATTTTACTATATAAATTATTATGCACTGATATGTACTGTTATACCTTTTTAATTTTGAAAAGGCATAGAATTTTAGTGGCCATGTTTGTGACATTTATGTTTTGGATTAACGGCCATTAGACACAGAAAATTTAGAAGTGTTTCTTCTATGTCCATATAATTGCTATTGCACTTTAAAAAACTAGCAAAATTGCTAATGAGTTGTCATGTGATCAGCATAATGGCGGATTTGGCAGAATAAATATATGCACAAGATACCTGGGTCCACGCTTGTTTGTTCTTGAAAGCAGGAGAAGTTAGAGACGAGTTGGGTCTATATATATATATATATATATATATATATATATATATATATATATATATATATATATATATATATATATATTATCTACTGGCGGTCGCCAGTAGATAGTTATAGTTAGGACCGAGTTTCCATAGGAAATCTGAAAATTCTATTTTGAATAACTTTGGCGCCGGTTGACGAATCCTCGCGAAATTTTCAAAACTAATGGGGCGCTCCGTTCAGCTCCTACCCTGAAAGTCTCGGGGTGATTCGTCAAGTGGGGGCTGAGAAAAAAGGGGGGTCCCAAAACGCGTTTTCCCCATGCATTTTTCCATAGGACCTTTAGTCGAAGGTACAGCCCGAACGGCTGAACAGAATTACTTGAACTTTCGCAGAGACGTAGTCCTCAGGTCAGGGAAGTGCCTTTTGCAGGTCTGGTGTCAATCTGTTCAGTAGTTCCTGAGAAAATAGCATTTAAAAGCATATAAATATCTATAAGCGCGCACCGTGCGCGCACCGTGCAAGCACCCTAACGTGCACGAGCGTAATTCTGATTGGTGGTTACATGTTAGTCAACGTTCGAATCGGTCGAAATCAGGAAGTGTCGGCCGCCATTTTGTTTGTTTTCAGTGCGAGAGCGAAAAAGGAAGGTGGCGAACGTGAAAAGGGGGCAGGGTAGAGAGTTCCTGACCCCCTAGCCTTTGTCAGGGGGTCCCTGAAGGACCCCGAAGGCAGAAATTATATTTTTTTCAAATCGCGGGGGTGCGCGCACCGTGCGCACACAGTGAAAAACCAAAAAAAAAATATATATATTTTTAATACGTAGTTTATTGTAAAATAAATATATAAAAAAAAAAATAATACATAAATAAATTAGCATTTAAAAAAACGTACAAATTCACTGAAAAAACCATAGGTTTCACACACGTTATAGTTAGGAATTAGCATTTAAAAAACCTTGCAAATTCACTTAAAAAACCATAGGTTTCACACATGTTATAGTTAGGTGGATATTTCACTCGCAAAAAACCAATGAAATTCCCCCGTTATAGTTAGTTCAGATAACTATAACTCGCGCGACCGCCACTCTATCACAAGCATGATGTCATCAGTGATGTCATGAGTGATGCCACTGACCATGTCATGAGTGATGTAATATGTGACGTCATGAGCAGTGGATTGCGGGCGCGCGAGTTATAGTTATCTGAACTAACTATAACGGGGGAATGTCATTGGTTTTTTACGAGTGAAATATCCACCTAACTATAACATGTGTGAAACCTATGGTTTTTTAAGTGAATTTGCAAGGTTTGTTAAATGCTAATTCCTAACTATAATGTGTGTGAAATAGGCCTGGGCAAAAATTTCGTTCCGTTCGCGGAAATTGCGATAATTTGACATTTTTGCGTTCCGCGGAGAGCGCGAAAATGTCAAAAATTCCGGTTTCCGCAGCTTGGCGATAATTTGTTTCTTGCTCGCGCTGTAAAATGATACATTCTCGCGCGCGCGCGATCGCCTTACCTGAATCCCTGCGTTCGCTGACAAGTTTTCTTGATCCGGTCGCGTTCTCCATGAGATGTTGTATTGTTTTTAGCCATTTGCGCTGTCTCGCGACAGTTCGCGCCCGCAGTGACGTCATGCGTCGCGCGATCACGTCTTTCTTCTCGCGATCATGCACCGCGAGAACAACTCAAAACAAGATGGCCGCGCCCGCAAGCAACCACATGGGTAAGTTGGCGACCCGCAACCATGCAGAAAATCTCGCGAACGTGCCGGAAAAAAACTTCCGCATCTTCGCGATATTTCTGCTTGTTTGCGATAATTTTAAACATTCTCGCGATAATTTGCGAAGGTTAATTCCGCAAATTCCGCCCACCCCTAGTGTGAAACCTATGTTTTTTTCAGTGAATATATATCTATATGTTCCACCAAAGGCCCATGCGCTTGAGAGGGCACTCGACGATGCTTTCACCTAACGGTATTATTTGCCTCCTTGCAGCTCGCTTTCTTTTAGTCCAGCATTTTAGCCATGCCCAACGCGTTTCGAGGCAACCACGCCTCTTAGTCATGGGCTTCTCCACAGAGGCACAAAAAGTATCACCTGTTTTAACATTCTCCTTTTATTGAATGAAAGGCGCCCCTAGTGGGTGTGGCTTACAGTGATGCCGATTGGCATGATGGCTATAGTAGTCCAACAGGTGAATTTAGTACATATCCTTTAGTAGGCTTGGTGCCCCTGTGTAATCTTCGAGCTTGAATTAAATCCTATAGTAGGAAGGAAATATATTTATATATATATATATATATTTATATATATATATTTTTTTCATTCATTCACCACTAGATAGTTATAGTTAGGTTCTAGTTTCCATAGGAAAATAGTTTTTTTACTTGCCTATACTTTGGCATCCATTGACGTATCTTCACAAAAGTTTCCCCAAAAAGTGTTATAGTAAGTTTTGTTGTGCATGGGAAGATTTGGGATGATCCTTTAAGTGGGGGCTGAGAAAAAGGGGGTTAAATAAAAGTGTTTCCCCATTTTAATTCCCATAGGACGAGTAGTCAAATCTACAGCCCGCACCGCTGGACGGAATTACACCAAATTTGGCAGAAAGGTAGATGTTGTGCTTTTTGTTATTCAGTGTAAATCCATTCAATCTTTTTTGGGAAATTTAAGAAGAAAAACTTTGATATATCTCTGGTTGTGGATATTTCGCGATGCTTTTGCTATCAATCGCAAATGTTTGTGCCAACAGGAATGCCGCGATTGGCTGGGCACAACCTGAGCAGAAAGTTGCGGTTGCCATTTTACCAATCGGGACTGGTTCCGGGGCTGAAACTTTGTGTTAAAGCTATCATAAGGGATCAGGGTGGAGGTACTCTGCCCCCATGTTTGAGAAATGGGGGTGTTAGTGACACAAGTTATGTGTCCAAATTTCATGCAATATTTGCGATGACGATCCGACCGCCAGCGCGGCCCCACCCCCTGTGTACTGTCACTGGGACATTTCGACTATCGAAGTTTTTGCGAATTAGTGAATATATTAAAAAATATATATATTTATACACACTGCTGGTCACTGTTGAAGTCTCATGTGTGCACTCACAAACTCACTCAGACACTTATACACCCACTCAGACATTGATACATCCAGTCACATACCCAAACAGATACCCATGCACCCACTCCTATGCCCCCTCGGATACTCATGCACCCACTTGCAGACTTACTGTGAGAGTCATGCACCCATGTACAGACCCACTCCAAAACTCACACACCCAGTTAAAGACCCACTTATAGACTCATGCACCCACTCACATTCCCGCTTAGAAACTCTTACACCCACTCACAGACCCCCCGGGCACTCATGCACCCATTAACTGACCCACTGAGGGACTTAAACACCCAGTGACAGACTAATTCAGAGACTAATGCACCCAGTTAAAGGGCCATTCAAAGACTCATACACCAACTCAGAGACTTACTCAGAGAGATGTGCACCCTCTGACAAACCCACTTACAGACCCACTCAGAGACTCATGCACCCATTTACAAATCCACTTAGAGATAATGTACCCACCCGCAAACCCACACAGAGACTTATGCACCCCTCAGATACTCACTCACAGATTCATGCACCCAGTCTCATTCCCACAGAGAGACTAATGCTTTGTCAGAGATGCTTTTGGGGTTTTACTGCCGGAGCAGCAGCTGGATTCGGAATCTCATTGGAATATCAGATTATAAACTAAAGTTCACATGGAGCATATCCACAGAAAGGAGACTATCCAATACATGGTACTTACATGGGAGGCAGTGTCATGAAAGGAGAGAGTAGCCACAAAGGACAGAGACATCCTTTAGACTACACTTACAGAGCAGAGAGTATTGTCTTTAGTTTATTTCCAGGCAATTTGTGATTCTATAATACATAAGCCTGAGTCTCTTCTACATGTATGGGTAAGTTCAAGTTAAAAATGGGTGTGCATGATGCAGCACGGTTGAGAGCTCTAGAGTTGGGGTTAAGGCAGTGAGAGCTTCTTATAGTCCCTGTTGGTGCCTCATAAGTGTATTCAGACCACATACTCATCTAATAATTGGCCTCTCTACTGAGTGCACAGGAGAATGATAATATTTTCTCTCAAAGTAATCCACGTCAGTGATACAGTCCCTTTTTACATTTCATCTTTTACTTCATTTACATTTCCTAAGATTAGATGGGTTTTCCAGGGGGCATATTTCTATATTTGTTTTCATACAACATGTGATTCTTGTATAGTGCATACTGCGAAATGTGTCACCTCTAGGTGTCTGGATAAATTTGAGTTATGTACATGTACTCCCAACTATACGTAGGTGCAGCTACCACTACCTATACATTTGTATCTCTACTCTGCCCTATACTCCAGCATCCATAACCACATCAAAAGCCTAGTAACTTTTTCAAAGTACCTGAATCTCTTTGGCACCCTAGTTGCTCTAGCCATGTCTGTGCCTCCTTGCAGTACCCCTTACTCGACTTTGGTACTGCTACTCTTGCTAATAAGGGGCTTCTCCTTTTCCCCCAGTATTGATACCCTTGGGTTTACCCTACATCCTCTATCCTATTTTATGCAAATATCGCAACCTTTCTCTGCAACTTAGTATATCTACTCAAACTATTGTAGTTCTATCCCTGTCTAAACCCTACTACTTCAACTCCTGCCTTAAAATCTGAATCTGCCAATACCCCAGTGCCTTTAACCTTGCCACTTCCCTAGTATGCCACTCCTACCTATACCCTAATATCTCTACTCATACACCGTAGTACCTCTACCCCTAACTACATCCAAGTAACTATATTCTTGCCTAAGCCTCTAGGTCGGTCTTCACCTTGTAGCTTTACTTAAGTTGTGCCATTAGCATATTTCTACATCCCCTCCATTACGCCAGCCATCTTTTCCAGTGTTTCTTTATTGGATTTTCCTAAATACTTTGAGGACTTCGGTTTCCTCATTTCATCAAAAAGGAGGTTAACCTCCCTTGAGTCATCAGGCTGTGTTCTCCATTTTGTTTTTTCTCCACAACATTAATAATGTTAATGTACAGTTGATGTGGCAAGCCTCCATTTCTATACATTGGGTAATACCCAGTGCATTAAATGGGGAAAAATAAGTGCAGGTACTCATTAAAATAGAGTGGGTGGGGCTAGGGCCGGGGCTAAGGGGAAAATATGATCATACATAATTACTTCTGTACCAGTTGCAGCACATTTTAAAACACGAGAAATGTGTTTCTGTAAAAAAAAAAAACTCATTACATGAAATGAAAGTCACGATGGCACTTTCACCCGAATGGTCACTGCGCACCTGATTGACAGTGCAGGGCCTGTCTAGAGACCCTGTCCTGTTAATTACAGCGTGGCACAAACCCTCTCACCCCCTACAGTTTGGGGACATTCACATGGGCGCTGCTGGAATCTTTGCCAGCAAATCTGCAAAGGCTGCTTCAGCCGAGTTAATTACTGCCCTGCACTGGTGGAGAAAACTAACGTGAGCCTGCGATGCCGCCGATCAGGGTACCGGTACTCTCCCTGGCTACAGAGAAGTGCCGGTACTGACGTTAAAAAAATTCGGAAGTGCCGGTACTCAGTACCGGCGAGTACCGGTCCATTTAAAGCACTGGTAATACCGCAGAATGTTGTGCTCAATCATTAACACAGATCATGTTCCCGTACAGCCAGGAACAATCTTGTTGTCTTCCTGTACCTTGCTTCTCTTTTCTGTTGAGTGGCTGCACATAGAAATAGTCAATACATCTATTGTCAGTAGCGGTCCGTGGAGGGAGTTCCATGGGGCGGTGAGGTGGGGCGGGGAAATGTAAACACTGGAATATGGATGAACGAAGGTAAGTACACATTTAAATAAATAAAACAAATTCCTTTGCACGCGCTGCATCGCAAAATGCGATGCAGTGCGCGCAACTAAATTCGTTTTATTTATTTAAATGTGTACCTACCTCCGTTCATCCATATTCCGGTGTTTACATTTCCCCACCCTGCCCCTCCCCCGCCCCTCCCCCGCCCCGCCTCACCGCCCCACGGAACTTCCTCCACGGACTGCTACTGTCTATTGTATGTTGTATATTTCCTGTTGTGCCATATCGCTTCTACTGAATCCTCTCTCTCTCTCGCTCTCTCTGTGTTCTTCAAACATCCCTCTTTCCCAAGTGCATGTGTGGACACGAAAATAAATACTTGTCACTCCACACATGCCGCAAGTATTGGTTTTGTCAATGCTTGTTTACTTTTGGAAATGGAGACTATATAGGTAATTTTATGTTATGGGTGTGAATCGTGCTAAATGTCTACTGGGGCAAACGAGCACCGTGTTAGGTTGCCAGCTTGTTTAGCTATTCAGTGATGTGCACCAAGTTGAAAGAAATTTAGATGGCATGTAATGTTAATAAATAAGTGGTTAGCAATATAAATGTGAGAATGTTGTCCACAACTTATATTAATGTTTAGCTTTATACAAAACTTAAATAGCATGAAGAATATTGTCACGGACAAAAATTATACAAGTTGCATACACGCAGATGCTTTTCTAAATAGGGAAAGCCAGGAATTTAAACTATGCCATGACAAAGCAGACATACTAAATTCCGACAGTGCATTTCATCCTGCAATATATTTTCTTCATCCGATTTAAAAGCCAACAAAAAAGTATGTATAAAAAACAATATTGTACAAGAAGCCCCAAACTATTCATTAGCGCCATTAACAGAAAGGAAACCCAGAGCCGGCCTCTGCCTCGGGATGGCCTCTCACAGAATGTAAATGCGCGATCACGCATCAGAAAAGGTCAATCAGCATAACAAGAGACCTGTGGCTGACCCACCTAAAGCACCTGAAAACTCCCAGGGTGGGGGATGGGCTGTCCTGCAAGGAATGCACCTTGAAAGGAAGCCTACAGGAAAGCAGCATTGAATGTGAATGCCTTTCATCCCTGCCAGAAGCAAGTGCAGGCCAAGGCGCACGGAAGAGAGACTCTCCGTGACCTCGGCCTCGATCTCAGAGCAATGTTATAATCACAGATAGAACATTGAAACATAGCATTTGCAAGTGCTTTACAAAATTCCGTATGCATAAGCACACACTTTTTCTGTTAATTATTGCATTGTTAAAGATTGTCTAGGATGCAGCTGGGTTAGTATTTGCTAACTGCCATGGGGATACTTTTGAGACACTTAATCAGACTCAGCAATGGGAGGTATTTTCATTCTTTTTTCATGTTTTAAAGCGAACCTTCAGTAATTGTTTCAAAATAGAGCACAGGATTAGCAACCACATTACAAAGGCTTTCTTTCATTTTGTAAAGCTTGTTTTGTAACTAAACAAAAGTTTTGGGGGAAAAATCGGTGACATGCAAATAAATGCAAGTAGAGAACAGGAAACTAAACGAAAGCAACAAAAAGAACCGTAAACAAAGAAATACATGGAGAGGAAGAGACAGGAGAAAGAGAGAATGGGAAGACAAATAACATTAGAGAAGTCCTAGAAATGAGGTAAACATGCACATAGTAAAAACATGATTTGCCCAGGAGAGAGGACTGTGCAGATTGAAATCTAGGGAACTCTGAAAGGACAAGACACTGGAACTATCAGTGAGGATGGGCAGACCGAGGAAACGGATGGTGAGCAGGAATAGCTAAAAGAGGAACACATAAGAAAGCAAATAGCGAACAGCACGGATTGCACTGAAGCTGTCCCACGTCAAACTTGAGTAGATTTTCCAGCCCTGATGTTTTCCTTTCATTGAAACACTTGTGGTGTTTTAGTAATATGCAAGACAAGAATACAAATATTATGATGTACAAAAGAATTAAATGCACAATGACATACTGGGTGCTGCTCAGCTTGAGAGCTATAGTAGCTGCAATAGACAGCTAAGATTAAAGAGGAAAGGCAGGATAAAGAACTATTGATTAACTATTTTTATTGATTTTTGTGTTGAAACACATACTCTCACCTACATCCAGACTAGGCATTGAGAATTCCAGAATTCCTCAAAGTTTATGTACATGGCAAACCAAACCTACAAATAAAATAGCACCTTGAGAACTCCCCCTCTGCCCTGACTCCTCAATATTTCCTCTGTTCAGGGTCAAACCAATGCTTTTGGTGACAGAAAAAGTGCCAGGCCGCATGCCAATTCCATCATAGGCAATCTGTTCATTCTTGGCATCTTTCTTTTTTGCCATTTGATGGCTTTGGATTTGGCCTGCTTTGTGATCATTATGTCACATCTGAAGGTGTTGCCCGAGGACTCTCAACTAACTATGGCATGGAAGCTCTCCAAATTCTATTTACAAACAGTACTAACAAGGTGAATAGTCCAAATAAAAGGTTTAGGTTTAGGGATAGGTTTTATTGACAGAATGAGTTCCTCAATTCCTAGTAGGTTGCACTCTAGCTGTGTCTTGATAGTCACCTTTGACAGGACAGTGCAGTGCAGCACATATGAAAAGTGGGAAGTCAGGAGAAATAAAATACTTTTTAACACCTGCTTCAAAATGCGCTCTTTTTTTATGCAAAACCCTATTATTGTTTGTAGGTAGGATTGTGCATCAAAAACTGGGTGGTTGCATGGAAATGCCCATGTTGCACCCACAAAACACCCCTTTGATGCAGAGTAATGCAAAGCAGCACCTTGCGCTGCTTGTATTGTGCTGCAAAGTAAATCCCCCCAAAAATCATTTTGCGCAGGTGTGTGTCACTTTTCCGATGCAAATCCAGAGCAAACTTTTCTACATCTGGGACAAAATATGTGTAAACTCCGCATCTAAAGTGAAATTTTGAAGAACAATCTATGGCATTGTTTCCATAATTTTTGCCATTTAAGCATACACTGATATAAATAGGATTCCACCGTAGAAAATGAAAGTAGAGTGCATGTTTGGCAAATGATAATCAAAATGTTATTTACCAAGGAAATAGTATGTTTGTTGTGCATGTGTGTACCAGAACACCAATTTATTACTCTGCACATCACTTATATGTTTTAAATCTTGTCTTCAATGTTGGATGCACCCGTATTCACACTATTGGGCACTGAGAAGCATCTCTTTCAATTAGGAAACAGGATAAACTTACAGTACATCATTTATTTATCAGAGTTGTGTCTCTTAAGGGAGCACATTTGAATTGAAGACATTTAATTTTAAAAGAGAAATGTGCCTTGTTCAGGGATCCTTATAAAACCTGCGAGCCCTCGTGAAAAATAAGTCTGTATTTACAGTAGAATAGCGCTTGTAATGTAAGCATGAATTTCCCACCATGTAAAACACAACAAATTCATGACAAAGAAAAATGCGCCTTCTTCCAGACATCTGTGGAGTTAATAGCTGAAGTGCAGCCTTCCCTGGTAATTCAAGTTTCAAGTCAGCACTTCAGCGGGACAGGCAAGTGATGCAAATGCACTTTTGCGCATAACAAAAAGGCCATTAGCATCGCAAAGATCCGTGTGCTCTTAAGCCTAGCAGTCTACCACCTTTCCAGACTGGGGGATGGGGCTTGCACCTGACAACAAACCTTCCTGGGAGGCGGCATAGGATGACATTGACTTGAGACCCTGATGGCAACAAGAACCGGGCTCAGGAGCTCAATCAAGGCTGTCTCCAACACAGATTCGACCCCCCAGCAATTTTATAATAGCCACAGTTAAGCAAAGTGTTCGATTTCAAAGGCAATTGGTTATTTTAAGATGCACTTTCTTATTTTATTTTTTTACCAAACTGCAGCTTTTTCATGACTTTGGAAAAGGTTCAGTGTCTCGTAGTGCCCAGCACAAGGCAAATGCTTATAGTTACTGTATTGCCTTTTCTTCAGCTGAGCGCAGCTTCCACAATCCGCAATAAAAATAGACAGATTTGTGGAAGGAAAAAAATGAGCGGACGAGGAACCTGAACATATAAGACAGTGACCTCATAGAGACATGAGAGTAGAGAACATGGGATGTTGGGGAGTGCCATATGACGAGTGTGAAAACATCTGATAAACACCCAAAAGGCAGATTGGACTTTTAAGAATGATGTGTAGAAATACTCGACCATATCTACCATTTCTGCCTAGTTATTTCTCCATTATACCACTGTATCAATACACACATACGCTAGCTCTATGGGGATGTGGGCATCGCTATAATCACACACTATCTCTGTGGGGACTTAAGAATGACTTACCTAATGCAGTGTCTCAAGAGGGACTTAAACATGTTTAATCTAACACACTATCTTAACTAGGACTATCAATAACACCCTATCTCTACAAGGACTGGAGCACAAGTTTAATTACACAGTACTTCTGTGTGTACTTGGGAAAGACTAACCTAACACAGTATCTCAAGAGGGACTTAAATCTAACACGCATTAACCGGAAACAACCTTTACAATGCAGTCATTATATCGCACTACCTTTACAACGCAGTCATTACAATGCAACATCCTTTACATCGCATGTCATTACAACGCAGCCATTACATCGCATGTCACTACAACGCTTGTTATTACAACGCATGTCACTACAACGCAGGCATTACATCGCATGTCATTACAAAGCATACTATCACAACGGATAGTACCCCTACACTATCCAACACTTACCCTACTGTTGCACTCACTGGAGTTCAAATAGTAATTTTTACCCCTACACTATCCAACACATACCCTACTATTGCACTCACTGGAGTTAGAATAGTAATTTTTACCCCTACACTATCCAACACTTACCCTACTGTGGCACTTACTGGAGTTAGAATAGTAATTTTTACCCCTACACTATCCAACAAATACCTTAAAAGCAATGTAATGGTATGCGTTGTAATGGTATAATGCGATGTAATGGAATGCGTTGTAAATGTAGTTTCCAAAAATGCAATGTAATGGCATGCAATGTAAAATAATGCATTGTAATGGATGTTGCGTTGTAAAAACTGCATTGTAAAGGCATGCATTGTAACGTCATACATTCTTCATTAACACATTAACTCTACATGGACTTGAATATAATTTTAATCACACACTGGCAGTGGTGACCTGGGCCTCACTATGATCAAACAGTGTTTCTATAGGAACCTAGGCATCACTATAATTACACACTATGTCTGTGGGGGTATCAGTATGACTAACCTAATAAAGTATCTCAACTGGGACATGAATATGACTATCATAAAAACACTATCTCTAAGTTACTTCATCACATGTTTAAACACAAACCATCTCTGTGATGGCATGGACATTACTATAATCACACACTATAATAACGTCCATTATTCTTATGGTGGGTGTGGGTATTTGGGTGGTAAGGGATTTTGTAGGCTTTAGGGTAAGTATGGATGTTTGGGTAGCAAAGGAAATTTTAGTGTTTAGGTTGGGTATGGGTTTTTAGGTGCAAGGGAATTTTTAGGGGTTTAGTGTGGGTATAGGTTTTTGTGTGGCAAGGGAATTTTCAGCATTTAGGATGGGTGTAGGTTTTTAAGTGGCAAAGGAATTTTTAATGTTTAGAGTGGGTGTGGGTTTTTTGGGGCAAGGTAAATTCATGGTTTTGGGTGGGTATGAGTTTTTGGATGATAAGGGAATTATTAGCATTTCAAGCTGACACGACAGCGCTGGGACGCCCTTGGGTAGCTACGCGCTTTACAAATCCAAAATCAAATCAAGTCAAATCAAATCAGGGATTAAACTGGATGTGTGTTTTTGGGGGTTAAGGTACTTTTCGAGTTTAGGTTGGGTATGGTTTTTTGGGTGGCCAGTGAATTTTTATGGGGTTAGGGTGGGTATGGGTTTTTGGGAGGTAAGTGATTTTTTAAGGGTAGTGTAGGTATGGGTTTTTGGGTGGTAAGGGAATTTGTGGGGTTAGGGTCACAAGGAATTTTTAGGGTTTAGCATGGTATCGTTTTTTGGGTGGTAAGGGAATGTTTAGGGCTTAGGGTGGGTATGGGTGTTTGGGTGGCAAGGGATTTGTTAGGGTTTATGGTGCCAAGGGAAATTATTTTTTTAGGGTGGGTATGGGTTTTTGATTGGCAGGTCATTTTTTAGGATTTAGGGTGGGTATGGATTTTTGGGTGGTAATGAATCGTTCAGGGGTAGTGTTTGTATGGGTTTTTGGGTGGCAAGGGATATGTTAGGGTTTTGGGTGGGTATGGGTTTTTGGGTGATAAGGCAATTTTTAGGGTTTAGGGTGGGTATGGATTTTTGGGTGGTAAGGGATTTTTTAGAGTTTAGGCTGGGTATGGGTTTTTGGGTGGTAATGAATCATTTAAGTGTAGTTTTTGTATGGGTTTTTGGGTGGCAAGGGATTTTTCAGGATGGGTATGGGTTTTTGGGAGGCAAGTGAATTTTTAGGGTTTAGGGTGAGTGTAGGTTTTTAGGTGATAAGGGCTTTTTAGGGTTTTCCGTGAGTATGGCTGTTTTGGTTGGCAAGTGAATATTTAGTTTTTAGGGTGGGTGTGGGTATTTGGGTGGTAAGGGATTTTGTAGGGTTTACGGTAAGTTTGGATTTTTGGGTAGGTTGGGAAATTTTAGGGTTTAGGTTGGGCATGGGTTTTTAGGTGCAAGGGAATTTTTAGGGTTTAGTGTGGGTATAGGTTTTTGGGTGGCAAGGGAAATTTCAGCATTTAGGATGTGTATGGCAAAGGAATTTTTAATATTTAGAGTGGGTGTGGATTTTTGGGGGCAAGGCAACTTCATGGTTTTGCGTGGGTATGGGTTTTTGGATGATAAGGGAATTTTTAGGGATTAGAGTGGATGTGTGTTTTTGAGTGGTAAGGTACTTTTCGGGTTTAGGTTGCGTATGTTTTTTTGGGTGGCCAGTGAATTTTTACGGGGTTATGGTGGGTTTGGGTTATCGGGAGGCGAGGGATTTTTTAGTGGTAGGGTTTTTGGGTGGTAAGGGAATTTTTGGGGTTAGGGTCGCATATAATTTTATAGGTGTAGCGTGGGTATTGTTTTTTGGGTGGTAAGGGAATGTTTAGGGCTTAGGGTAGGTATGGGTCTTTAGGTGGCAAGGGATTTTTAGGGTTTAGGGTGGGTATGGATTTTTGGGTGATAAGGTAATTTTGAGGGTTCAGGGTGGGTATGGATTTTTGGGTGGTGAGGGACTTTTTAGGGTTTAGGCTGGGTATGGGTTTTTGGGTGGTAATGAATCATTTAGGTGTAGTGTTTGTATGGGTTTTTGGGTGGCAAGGGATTTTTCAGGATGGGTATGGGTTTTTGGGAGGCAAGTTAATTTTTAGGGGTTAGGGTGGGTGTAGGTTATTGAGTGGTAAGGGATTTTTCATCATTTGGGATGTTTTTTTAAGGTTAAGAGTGCGTGTGGATTTTTGGGGGCAAGGGAAATTCATGGCTTTGGGTGGGAATGGGTTTTTGGATGATAAGTGAATTTTTAGGGATTAGAGTGGATGTGTGTTTTTGTGTGTAAGGTACTTTTTCGGGTTTAGGTTGGGTATGGGTTTTTGAGAGGCAAGGGAGTTTTTAAGGTTAGGGTAGGTATGGGTTTTTGGGTGGTAAGGGATTTTTGGGGGTTAGGGTCGCAAGGAATTTCTTGGGTTTAGCGTGAGTATCATTTGTTTGGGTGGTAAGGGAATTTTTAGGGCTTAGGGTGGTTTGGGTTTTTGGGTGGCAAGGGATTTGTTAAGGTTTAGTGTGGCAAGGGAATTTTTATTTCTAGGGTGGGTATGGGTTTCTGATTGGTAAGGGATTTTTTAGGGTGGGTATGGTGTTTTGGGTGGCAAGGGAATTTTTAAGGTTGAGGGTGGGTGTGAATTTTTGGGGGCAAGGGAAATGTTATGGTTTCGGGTGGGTATGGATTTTTGGGTGGTAAGGATTTTTTTAGGCTGGTAATGAATCGTTTAGGTGTAGTGTCTGTATGGGTTTTTGGGTGGCAAGGGATTTTTCAGGGTGGGTATGGGCTTTTGGGAGGCAAGTGAATTTTTAGGGTTTAGGGTGGCTGTAGGTTTTGGAGTGGTAAGAGATTTTTTAGGGTTTAGGATGGGTATGTTTTTTTGGGTGGCAAGGGAAATTTTAAGGTTTAGGGTGGGTATGGGTTTTTGGGTGGTGAGAGATTTTTTGGGGTTTAGGCTGGGTATGGGTTTTTGGGTGGCTATCAATCGTTTAGGTGTAGTGTTTGTATCAGTTTTTGAGTGGCAAGGGATTTTTCTGGGTGGGGATGGGTTTTTGGGAGGCATGTGAATTTTTAGGGTTTATGGTGCATGTAGGTTTTTGAGTGGTAAGGGATTTTTAGCAATTAGGATGGGTGTGGGTTTTGAAGTGGCAAAGGATTTTCCAGGGTGGGTATGGGCTTTTGGGAGGCAAGTGAATTTTTAGGGTTTAGGTTGGGTGCAGGTTTTTGAGTGGTAAGAGATTTTGTAGGGTTTAGGGTGGGTATGGGTTTTATGAGTGGCAAGGGAATTTTTAGTGTTTTGGGTGGATGTGAGATTTTGTTGGCAAGGGATATTGTAGATTTTACAGTGTGTATGGGTTTTTGGGTTGCAAGGGAATTTTTAACATTTATGGTTGCTGTGGCTATTTGGGTGGAAAGGGTTTTTTAGGATTTAGGGTGATCATGGGTTTTGGGTGGCAAGGGAACATTTAGGGATTTGGTCTGGTATGGGTTTTTTCGGTGGTAATGAATCATTTAAGGTTCAGTGTTTGTATGGGTATGTGGGTCACAAGTGATTTTTTATGGTAGGTGTGGGTTTTTGAGTGGTAAGGGATATTTAGGGTTGAGTGGAAATGGGTTTTGTGGGTTTCAATGGAATTTTTTGCGTTTAGGATGGGTGCCATATTCTTGGTGGCAAGGGATTTTATAGGGTTTATGGTTCATGATGTGTATGGGTTTTTGAGTCACAAGCGGATTTTTAGGGTTTCGGGTTGGTGTCGTTTTTTGTGCGTCAAGAGAATTTTTAGGGTTTAGGGTGAGTGTAGGTTTTTAGGTGATAAGGGCTTTTTAGGGTTTTCCGTGAGTATGGTTGTTTTGGTTGGCAAGTGAATATTTAGTTTTTAGGGTGGGTGTGGATATTTGGGTGGTAAGGGATTTTGTAGGGTTTACGGTAAGTTTGGATTTTTGGGTAGCAAGGGAAATTTTAGGGTTTAGGTTGGGCATGGGTTTTTAGGTGCAAGGGAATTTTTAGGGTTTAGTGTGGGCATAGGTTTTTGGGTGGCAAGGGAAATTTCAGCATTTAAGATGTGTATGGCAAAGGAATTTTTTATATTTAGAGTGGGTGTGGATTTCTGGGGGCAAGGCAACTTCATGGTTTTGCGTGGGTATGGGTTTTTGGATGATAAGGGAATTTTTAGGGATTCGAGTGGATGTGTGTTTTTGAGTGGTAAGGTCCTTTTCGGGTTTAGGTTGGGTATGTTTTTTTGGGTGGCCAGTGAATTTTTATGGGGTTATGGTGGGTTTGGGTTATTGGGAGGTGAGGGATTTTTTAGTGGTAGGGTTTTTGGGTGGTAAGGGAATTTTTGGGGTTAGTGTCGCATATAATTTTATAGGTGTAGCGTGGGTATTGTTTTTTGGGTGGTAAGGGAATGTTTAGGGCTTAGGGTAGGTATGGGTCTTTAGGTGGCAAGGGATTTTTTAGGGTTTAGGGTGGGTATGGATTTTTGGGTGGTGAGGGACTTTTTTGGGTTTAGGCTGGGTATGGGTTTTTGGGTGGCTATCAATTGTTTAGGTGTAGTGTTTGTATGGGTTTTTGGATGGCAAGGGAATTTTTAGGGTTTACGTTGGGTGCAGGTTTTTGAGTGGTAAGAGATTTTGTAGGGTTTATGGTGGGTATGGGTTTTATGGGTGGCAAGGGATTTTTTAGTGTTTAGGGTTGATGTGAGATGTTGTTGGCAAGGGATATTGTAGATTTTACAGTGTATGGATTTTTGGGTTGCAAGGGAATTTTTAACGTTTAGGGTGGGTGTGGGTATTTGGGTGGAAATAGATTTTTTAGGATTTAGGGTGGGTATGGGTTTTGGGTGGCAAGGGAACATTTCGGGATTTGGTCTGGTATGGGTTTTTTCAGTGGTAATGAATCATTTAAGGTTCAGTGTTTGTATGGGTATTTGGGTCACAAGTGATTTTTAATGGTGGGTGTGGGTTTTTGGGTGGCAAGTGAATTTTTGGGGTTTAAGTGGGTGTAGGTTTCTGAGTGGTAAGGGATTTTTAGGGTTGAGGGGGAATGGGTTTTGTGGGTTTCAATGGAATTTTTAGCGTTTAGGATGGGTGCCGTATTCTTGGTGGCAAGGGATTTTATAGGGTTTTTGGTTCATGATTTGTATGGGTTTTTGAGTCACAAGCGGATTTTTAGGGTTTCGGGTTGGTGTCGGTTTTTGTGCGTCAAGAGAATTTTTAGGGTTTAGGGTGAGTGTAGGTTTTTAGGTGATAAGGGCTTTTTAGGGTTAACGGTGAGTATGGTTGTCTTGGTTGGCAAGTGAATATTTAGTTTTTAGGGTGGGTGTGGGTATTTGGGTGGTGAGGGATTTTTTAGGGTTTAGGGTAAGTTTGGATTTTTGGGTAGCAAGGGAAATTTTAGGGTTTAGCTTGGGTATGGGTTTTTAGGTGCAAGGGAATTTTTCAGGTTTAGTGTGGGTATAGGTTTTTGGGTGGCAAGGGAAATTACAGCATTCAGGATGTGTGTGGCAAAGGAATTTTTAATATTTAGAGTGGGTGTGGATTTTTGGGGGCAAGGGAACTTCATGGTTTTGGGTGGGTATGGGCTTTTGGATGATAAGGGAATTTTTAGGGATTAGAGTGGATGTGTATTTTTGAGTGGTAAGGTGCTTTTCGGGTTTAGGTTGGGTATGTTTTTTTGGGTGGCCAGTGGATTTTTATGGGGTTAGGGTGGGTTTGAGTTCTTGGGAGGTGAGGGATTTTTTAACGGTAGGGGTTCCGGGTGGTAAGGGAATTTTTGGGGTTCGGGTCGCAAAGATTTTTATATGTGTAGCATGGGTATCGTTTTTTTGGGTGGTTAGGTAATGTTTAGAGCTTAGGGTGGGTATTGGTCTTTAGGTGGCAAGGGATTTTTTAAGGTTTAGAGTGGGTATGGGTTGATTGGTGGTAAGGGATTTTTTAGGGTTTAGGGTGGGTATGGATTTTTGAGGCAAGGGAAATGTTATGGTTTTGGGTGGGTATGGGTATTTGGGTGAATAGGGATTTTTTATGGTTTAGGGTGGATATGGATTTTTGGGTGGTAAGGGATTTCTTACGGTTTAGGCTGGGTATGGCATTTTCTGACGTAATGAATCGTTTTGGTGTAGTTTTTGTATGGGTTTTTGGGTGGCAACGGGTTTTCCAAGGTGGGTATGGGTATTTGGGAGGCAAGTGAATTTTTATGGTGTGCGTAGGTTTTTGAGTGGTAAGGGATTTCCCAGCATTTGGGTTGGGTGTGGGTTTTTAAGTGGCAAAGGAATTTTTAAGGTTTAGAGTGGGTGTGGATTTTTGGTGGAACGGACATCTATGGTTTTGGGTGGGTATGGGTTTTTGGATGACAAAGGAATTTTTAGGGATTAGAGTGGATGTGTGTTTTTGGGTGGTAAGGTACTTTTTCCGTTTTTTGGGTATAGTTTTTTGGGTGGCCAATATATTTTTTATGGGTTTAGGGTAGGTATGGGTTTTTGGGTGGTAAGGGATTTTTGGGGGTAGGGTCGCAAGGAATTTTTAGGGTTTAGCGTGAGTTTTGTTTTTTTGGGTGGGAAGGGAATGTTTATGGATTAGGGTGGGTATGGGGTTTTGGGTGGCAAGGGATTTGTAAAGGTTTAGGGTGGCAAGGGAATTTTTATTTCTACGGTGGTTATGGGTTTCTGATTGAGAAGGGATTTTTTTAGGGTTTAGGGTTGTTATGGTTTTTTGGGTGGCAAGGGAAATTTTAACCCCTTCCGTGATCATGACGAGCTCAGCTCGTCATGAGTCACAGTCGAGCTGTGCTCATGACGAGCTGAGCTCATCATAACGGCCGCGGCCGGCCCGCGCGTGATTAATTCCCCACCTGTGCGGGAGAATTAATCAGTGGGCGGGGTCGTGACGAGCTCAGCTCGTCATGAGCACAGCTCCACTGTGAGTCATGATGAGCTGAGCTCGTACCGAGCACAGCGGCGCCGCGGCCCCCCGCACCGTGGGGGTATTACCCCCGCAGGGAAGGGGTTAAGGTTTAGGGTGGGTGTGGGTTTTTGGGGGCAAGGGAAATGTTATGGTCTCAAGTGGGTTTTGATTTTTGGGTGGTAAGGAATATTTTAGGGTTTAGGCTGGGTATGGGTTTTTGGTTGGTGTTGAATCGTTTAGGTGTAGTGTTTGTATGGCTTTTTAGGTGGCAAGGGATTTGTCAGGGTGTGCATGGGTATTTGGGAGGAAAGTGAATTTTTAGAGTTTAGGCTGGGTGTAGGTTTTTGGGTGGTAAGAGATTTTTTAGGGTGGGTAGGGGTTTTTTTGGGTGGCAAGGACATTTTTGGGGTTTAGGGTGGGTGTGAGATTTTTGGTGGCAAGGGATATTGTAGATTTTACAGTGTGTATTGGTTTTTGGGTCACAAGGGTTTTAAAGGTTTAGGGTGGGTGTGGTTATTTGGGTGGAAAGGGATTTTTTAGGATTTAGTAGGGCATGGGTTGTTGGTGCTAAGGGAACATTTAGGGGTTAGGGCTGGTATGGGGTTTTAGCTGGTAATGAATCATTTAAGGTTTAGTGTTTGTATGGGTATTTGGGTCACAAGGTATTTTTTATGGTGGGTATGGGTTTTTGGGTGGCAAGTGAATTTTTGGGGTTTAGTTGGGTGTAGGTATTTGAGGGGACCTAGGGATGTCTATGATCTCACACATTCTCTTTGGCACCCGTGGCAATATTATAGTCACACACCATCTCTGTAGGGACCTCGACATCTGTATAATCACATACTATCTCTGTGGGGACCTGTGCATGTCTATAATCACACACTATCTCCGTGGGGACCTCGACATCTCTAAAATCACACACTATGTCGGGGGGGGGGCTGGGCATGTCTATAATCACACACTATCTCTGTGGGGACCTTGACATCTCTATAATCACACACTATCTCTGTGGGGACCTGGGCATGTCTATAATCACACACTATCTCTGTGGGGACCTGGGCATGTCTATAATCACATTCATTCTCTTTGGCGACAATGGTAATACTGTAGTCACACACCATCTCTGTGGGGACTTGAGCATTCCTGTAAATATGCGCAAGCTCTGTTTTGGCTTGAGCATCATCAGCTTCGCATTCTCTGTATGGGGCTTTGTGAATACTGAAAAGTAGTAAAGTTAGACTTTTGGTCTAAGCTTACATTTGTGAAACTGAAAAGTAGAAAAGTTAGATTTTTTGTCTAAGTTTAGCTTTGTGAACCGGGCCCTATTTTAATGAGGACTTAAACATAATCATCTCCATGCACTATCTCTGTGGAGACTTAAACATCGCTATAATAACACACTATCTTTGTGGGGACTTGAACATTACTATAAAAACATACCATCTCTGTAGGGACTCGAGCATTCCTGTAACTAAACGCAAGTTCTGTTTCAACTTGAAGCACCAGGGGGTGCCATGAGGCACAGGGTCAAGACTGATTTGCATATAGCTGGGTCTGAACTGGGGTGGCGAAGTGAGCTAAAGAACGATGATGGATTCAATCCAGATCTGTGACTGGGGGTGAGTGATTGAAAAGCTTCAACACTCCGTCCATCATCTCCTTGTGTTCGCTTTGTTCACCCTAAGTTGACAGAGTATGCATAGACGTGGGTCCCTTGCTCACTTTGCCATTGGATTCAAGCAAGCCTGGCTGATGAGGGGGTGTTAACCCAAAACCGGTCCCAGGATGCTCGTTTCCAATCAAGGGAAGACCTGGCTTGGCAGTTCGGGCTGGACTGTTCCCATGAGGCACAGGGTCAAGACTGATTTGCATATAGCTGGGTCTGAACTGGGGTGGCGAAGTGAGCTACAGAACAATGATGGATTTAACCCAGAGCTGTGACTGGGGGTGAGTGACTGAAAAGTTTCAGCACTCCGTCCATCATCTCCTTGTGTTTGCTTTGACTTGAAGATAATCAGCTTCACATTCTTTGTATGGGGCTTTGTGAATTTTGAAAAGTAGTAAAGTTAGACTTTTGGTCTAAATTTACCTTCGTGAATACTGAAAAGTAGTAAAATTAGACTTTTTGTCTAAGTTTACCTTTGAGAATCGGGCCCTATTTTAATGAGGACTTAAACACAATCACCTTCATGCACTATCTCTGTGGGGACTTAAACATTGCTATAATAACACACTATCTTTGTGGGGACTTAAACTACACTGTAATAACACACTATCTTTGTGGGGACTTGAACATCACTATAATAACACACCATCTCTGTGGGGACTTGACCGTCTCTATGATAACACACTATCTTTGTGGGGACTTGAACATCACTATAATAACACACCATCTCTGTGGGGACTTGAACGTCTCTATGATAACACACTATCTTTGTGGGGACTAAAACATCGCTTTATTAACATACCATCTCTGTGGGGACTTGAGCATTCCTATAATTACACACAACCTTTGTGTGGACTTGAACATCATTAGCTTCACACTCTATAATGGGATTTAATCTTTGAATGTACACACAATTTCTGTGGAGACTTAAACACAATGATCTTCACCCACTATCTCTGTGGGGACTTGAACATCTATTTTGGCAAAAATGTAAGCAGCTAATCAAGCTCTGGCTTCTACTTGACCATATTTCTTAGTTCCATATGTTAATTTCTTTATGTGTTAGTTCCCTTATCTCCTAAGATGTTAAGCACTGAAACATAGGTTAAATACAGCGTTAAGGGTCTTTCTTTGAGCATGATATGATATTTTCTGGCACATAAACATAATCTGTCCATAATGAATACCCCTAGTATATATGCAGCAATTCATATATGAATAGATTATAATGTTGTTTGTGTATATTGTTGATAAAATACACTTTTAGCCATGTGCCTGCGACTGTATTCATTCACAAATAGTGTTACGGACTAGGTCCCCACAAGGATGGTAGCACGTGTTCAAGTCCCCACAAGTATGGTGCTGTGCGCACGATTAAATAACAATATATTTGCAAATTTGAAGCAGGATCCTGTTTCATGAATTTTTTCTTAAAAAGCTTCTGTTATTAGTGTATTTTAAAAACATTGGGAAAGGTTAGTCCCCACAAGGCAGGTATTCACACATAGTCCCCACAAGGATGGTAACACGTGTATGGTTGTGTGTGTGTGTGTTTGTGTGTGGTTGTGTCTGTGTGGTTGTGGTTGTGTGTGTGGTTGTGTGGGTGTGTGTTTGGTTGTGTGTGTGGTTGTGTGTGTGTGGTTGTGTGAGTGGTTGTGGTTGTGTGTGTGTGGTTGTGTGTATGTGTGTGTGTGGTTGTGTGTGTGGTTGTGTGTGTGGTTGTGTTTGTGTGTGTGTATGGTTGTGGGTGTGGTTGTGTGTGGTTGTGGTTGTGTGTGTGTGGTTGTGGGTGTGTAGTTGTGTGTGTGTGTGGTTGTGTGTGTGGTTGTGTGTGTGTGTGATTGTGTGTGTGGTGTGTGTGTTGTGTGTGTGGTTGTGGCTGTGTGTGTGGCTGTGTGTGTTTGTGTGTTTGTGGTTGTGTGTGTAGTTGTGGTTGTATGCGTGGTTGTGGTTGTGTGTGGTTGTGGTTGTGTGTGTGTGGTTGTGGGTGTGTGGTTGTGTGTGGTTTCGGTTGTGGGTGCAGGTGTGGTTGTGTGTGTGTGGTTGTGTGTGTGGTTGTGTGTGTGGTTGTGTGTGTGGTTGTGTGTGTGTGGTTGTGTGTGTGGTAGGTTGTGTGTGTGTGGTTGTGTGTGTGGTTGTGTGTGGTCGTGTGTGTGGTTGTGTGTGTGGGGGTTTGGTTGTGTGTGGTTGTGTGGTTGTGTGAGTGGTTGTGTGTGTGTGGTTGTGTGTGTGTGGTTGTGTGGTTGTGGTTGTGCATGTGGTTGTGTGTGTGGTTGTGGTTGTGTGTGTGTGGTTGTGTGTGTGGTTGTGGGTGTGGTTGTGTGGTTGTGTGTGGTTGTGGTTGTGTGTGGTTGTGTGTGTGTGTGTGGCGTGCGTGTGGTTGTTATGTGTGTGTGGTTGTGTGTGTGGTTGTGTGTATGTGTTTGGTTGTGTGTGTGTGTGTGTGGTTGTGTGTGTGTGTGTGTTTGTGTGTGGTTGTGTCTGTGTGGTTGTGGTTGTGTGTGTGGTTGTGTGTGTGGTTGTGGTTGTGTGTGTGACAGTAATACTAAAAGCATATCAAAATAAAGGAACACAAACATCGAGTTTGTGGAAAGAGAAAGCACATTGTAAGTCATACAGGCGCAGCAAAACATTAACACAACAAAATGTTCTTTGATGTTTGATGTTCTTTGAAGGAGAACATCAAAGGGGCGCCGCGAAAGTGATCGCGGACAAAAGTGAAAGTGATCGTGGGTGCTTAATGAGCATGATGAGGTTTGCCATATGGTGCCTCTGCTCCTAAGTTTGCGCCGGCGCACATGCACTGTAGCTCTAGGCTGGCCATGGTAGCATTTTTGATCCCTAAAAGGGTCAGGCGAGACCTAAAAAGGGGAGCAGAGGTCTTTGCTATGCCCTTGAGGCACAGATTTTTGACATTTTGGCTTGCACCAGTATCTGTAGCAACATAAGGTGCTGTACTGTTTTCAGTTGTGTATCCAGGGCACCTCGTTTTTTTTTTTTCTAACGCAGGTTTTAGGTATTGATATGTCCGTTTCACTACTCAAAAACAATGAAAGGCCGTCCTGCCACCCACATTACACAAACAATGTCAGTGAAGAAAGAGAATGCTTCAGACACTGTTTCTATCAGCAGCAAACCAAGTTCTTGTTGTCCTTTAGGCTTTAGTTCTGCTCCATTTTAAAGCTTGGGGACATTTTAGTTTACAAAATTTAAGCAAAAAGTCGCATGAATATAGTTTACAACACTAGCCATAGAAAATGTTGATAGGCACTTCCAATCACAGATTACCGTCACACCTTGAGTCAACTATGATAAACTGGTTGCTTAAACGGAAAAGAAGAGAAAAGGCTCACAATGTCCAAACAATAAATCCTGTGGGTAGCACAATTCAGCGGCCAGGGCGGAGTTTGAAACACAGATACACACACACCTCAGTTCACTGAAATATGTAACTCTCTACAACTTTTTATTTAAAAAAAACTGCCACTTGCTACTTTCAAGTGACGATTATAAAGAGAATGCTACACAAGTGAACCTCAAGTACATTTAGCACACACTTCTTACATTGGGTGGAATATGAGCTGTAGAATTCCCCGCTAGGATCTCTAGGAATACCAGGATGAAACAAAAGCAGTACTGGATGCAATACAAAACATACCTAGCACCACACAGACTACTACATGGAATGTATCCAGGGGACCCTAACACATGCGTGCCGTGCAACGCATGTGGAGTAGGTTATTAACTTATTTATCAGTGCTATGATGCTGCCCATTTATGTGCAGATATTTCCAAACAATCACAAACTCAACGCCTTGTTTTGGGAATGGGGGCAGCCGCCGTTGTTCCAGGGTGGTGGAGCGCATAACCCTGGTTGATGACCGCCCACCATATTTGAAGATATCCATCTGCCTGTTGGAGATAACTGCACCAGAAGAGGCTCCGCTGATGGAAAATGTCAGGCTGTCCAACATTGAAGAGAGCGTACAGATTGAGAGTGTGGTGGACAGGGTACTCATGCACTGTTATACCACATGCAAGCATGAGTCTTATTTCCTCAGCTTACTACCCTGCCCTAAAGGCAAGATTTACTTACATGTTGCGCCATGGTTGCACCACTTTTGTGGCGCATCCATGATTCAAAAAAGCTAGTAGAAATTTACAAAGGAATGCAAGGTGCCATTTGCACCGCCTTGCCCCACCTTACATGGCTGTGTAAAAAAAATGTACCGCAATGCAGCTGTGTGCGCTGCATTGCGTTATATTTCACTCTGGGAGGCGTTCCATGGGTGAAAAATGGGCGTTAACATGCATCCATCCATGGATTTTACACAATCCCAGATTTACAAAGGTTTGTAAACCTGGGATTGCGTGAAAGTGCTACACCTCACAGAGGATGGCATAACGAGGAGAAACATCTTTTTTTCTCCTCATTATTTCCTCTTTGTATGTGTGCTGCAATCTGCAGCACACGTAGAAAGTGGAAAACCTCTCAAGCAATTGTTTTTTTGCAGGAAGGTATCTCTTCCTGCACAAATACAATTCTTCTTCTAATGCACGTACCCGTGCACCATGGTGCAAGAGTGCATGTGTTGGCACTAGACTGCCTGAAGTGCACCAGCGCAAGGAAAGGACGAAAATGCACCTTATGATGTTAAATGCAGCACGTTCCTGCCCTTTCACTTTCAGGTAGTGCAGCACAGCAACGTGGAATGCTGTGTTTCTCTGCATGAAAGTATGTTAAATATGCCCCTAAGAGACAGAAACTATGATGCAGGTTTACCAATTTGGGTATTGCATTGCAGAGAAAGGGCAGGAATGTGCCCTATTTATTACGACATGGTGCAGTCCTGTCCCTTCTCTAGCGCTGGCGCACAATGGGCTGCCTAGCACCAATGCAGGCACCCATGCAAGTGAACGAGGGCCTACGTTGCATACAAGATTGTTTTGTACAGGAAGGGGCACCTTCCTGCACAAAAAGCAATCTCTTGAGGCATATTCCCTTATCTATGAGTGCTGAAGAGTGCAGCATACATAGAAAAAGAAAGTAACAAGGAGAAATAAAGATTTTTCTCCTATTCTCCTAGTTATGCCTCACCTAGGAAGGCGTAGCATTTTGGCGCATTCCCAGGTCTACCAACAATGGTAAATCTAGGAATGCGTCAAACTCCATGGGAGCTGCATGTGAACACCCCTGCAACACTTTTGGAACACCTTCCCAGGACAGAGTAACGTAGCACAGTGATTTGTACTGTGTAGCATTAAAACTGATTTACCAAGCCACGCAAGGCTACGCAAAGTGGCCTTGGACCCTTGATAAATTGTATTTTAGAGTTTGCATCATACATGCACCAGATTGCATGGCGCAAATGTGACGTAAAGCCTTGATAATTAGGGCCCTTGGAGTTTGTACTGGCTAAAAGATAAATACCCATGCTTTGGAAGCCCCCTCAATGCCCAGGTGATTTCTGCATGGATGGTTGCGCCTGACAGCGTGGCTCTCCAACTTCCAGAACGGGGAGAGGGGGCACATGTACTGCCAACTGAGAATCAATCCCACTTGGTTTGACACACATAAAGAATGACAGAACCCCTTGAACTGAAACTCTTTCGACGTTAAAGAGACTGGACAGTAGATGAAATGAGGCTCATTACTCAATGATTTAACTATACTGCTACGTAGGTATATGTAGTGTCGACCCACTGTGTACTGACACCTCGAAGGTCAGGCATGGCCAAGGGCTTAAATAAAGAGGCACTGACTATCCATGGGCTCATGGCACCTCAGCACAGCAAATGTGAGAGCTTGTGTCTGAACACAGCAATAGACCATGCGGCAAGTGGAGTGTGTCAAGGCAAAGGAAGCATTGGCATAGCCAATAGGTCTCACCATTTAGGACCTTATAAGTGTTTAGCCATGCAACAGTTGATGTTGTTGCACCATGGATATTGTGCTGCATAACTAAATACTTATAAGGTCCCAAAGGAGAGACCTATTGGCTATGCCAATGCTTTTTTGCATAAGTGGTGGCTGATAGACAGAAAAATATGAAGAGGGAAAAACGTATGTGTGAGACCGGCCTCGCGGCGTGGGCCCTCCCGACCAGCAAGCTACCCTGCAACCACGCCAAACCTCGATGTCACAGACTTCCGGCCCCCGTGGCCCAACATCCCGAGGGCCGGCCAGATCCCCTACACGCATGCCCGGCCGAGGGAGAGAGGAACCCCCCAAGCCAGACTGAGAGGCGCCGACCCTGTCACACCTCTGGTCTCTTCCCCGAGGGAGGTTTCGATCGACCACCAGGCCCCCGGTGAGCGGGCGCCTCGCCTGCTGGGTGTCTGGAGTCCCTCCCGGACCCACCTGAACAGATCAAAGGGCCGAGCGACAGGAAACCCCGACACACCGCCCCCAGGCACCAGACCCCTCACCGCGAGGACTCCGGACTTCAAAGAGGAGGGGGAGTATAACAAGGGGGGCTGAAGGGACGGCGGGCAGAGAAGACCTGGACTGACGAGAGCCTGCTGACCTGGTCGCGGCTCGATCGCTCCCCGCACCGAAGAACCCTGAACCATCTGAGCCCTGCTGACGCTGTCGCGGCTCCCCGAACTCTAAACCATCTGAGCCCTGCTGACGGATACTCCGCAGAGACACTGATTCAAAGACTGTCCTGCTACCCCCTACCCCTCATCACGAGATCGCTGCCGCTTGTGGCACTAATTTTGCACCTGCCTTCCGGATCATAAAGATCCCCGACAACTAACGATAAAGTCTCTTGTCTTGCAAAGAATTCCTGTGTGGTGTCCCTCTATCCGAAAAGGGTACGTGCAGCGTGTGCGATCCTAGATACGAGACCCTTCCAGGAAGGGCCTCCCCGCTCTTGCTCGGCCTAACTCTGGGCAAGGTGAGCCTCCGGGTGGTCAGGAAAGTATTCTGCAGCCTCCCCGGGGGACGCCTTCCAACATTTGGTGGCAGGCGACGGGATCCGAGCCAACACCTAGAGATCGTGCAGTGGACAGCTAACGCACTACCAGGAAGAAATGGAAGGAGAAACCTCCCTAGGTGCCGCAGGCACCAACCCGAGCACGACATTCCGAGAGGACCAGCTGGAATCTTATACGCACCGAGAACTGAAACTATTTTGCAAAGACCTTGGAATCGCTACCACCGGACTAAGCACGAAAGAGGACTTCCAGGGAGCATTAAAAACCTTGGTCGAGGTGGGAACTCCCCGGACACAAACAGAAGAAGATCTGCCTAACGAACCACGAAGCACCCCGGGGATGAACGGCGCCCCCGAGGGGGGCCTATCTCCAGAGGAACTAGCGGACCGAGAAAGAGGTCGCAACCACGAACTAGAACTAGCAAAATTACAAATCGAAGGAGAACTAAAACTGGCCGAAAAGAAGCTGGCTGTAGAACAGTTACGCCTACAAGGAGAACTTGAGGAAAAGAAACGACAAAGAGAACACGAAGAAAGAAAACTCCAACTGGAGCACGAACGTGGCCTGAAAGAGATCGAGCTCAAGGCTAAGAATGCGGAGGCCAGACCCTCGGAAACCCAACCCATCTCCTCCACCGTGGAACCAAAGGTCCACATCCCCAAAGATGTGGTGAAGGAATACTATAAGAACGACGACATCCAGCAGTGGTTCAAAGCCTACGAAGTCGCCATGACCTCCCACCGAGTCCCGCAGAAAGACTGGGGGGCTGGGCTGTGGGGCCGGTTCCTGAGCGAGGGGAGAGATACCCTGCTGGACCTGCCCTCCACGGTGATGAACTCCTACAGTCACATGAAAGAGGCCCTAGTAGCCAGATATGGGCTCACCCCTGAAAGGTACCGACAACGGTTTAGAGACTGCAAGAAGATACCCGGTACCACCTGGGTGGAGTACGTAAACTTTTACAGCCGGGCCTTGGACGGGTGGATCAAGGGCAGCAAGGTCTCCACCTTTGAGGAGCTGTTCGACCTAATCGCATGGGAACACTTGTCCGCTAATTGCTTTGTAGAACTGCGCCAGCACCTCCTGGACAGCAAACTCACCGACCCTCGAAAACTGGCCGTCAAAGCCGACCGGTGGGTAAACACCCGGGCCTCCCGGGGTCCCGTGGGAGACTACGGTCGCCACAGTCAGGGACCCCCCGCCAGAGGGGTGGAGGGAATCAAGGCCGGCCCAGGGAACTCCCGGGGGGATCCCCGCTCAGCCCCCCCAGAGGACAACCTCCGCCCTTTCCAGCTCCACCTCCGGCCAGCACCGGGCCACCGGGGAGGCCGGGGCCCCAAGTGAGGATCACCTGTTTCCGCTGCCAACAGACCGGACACTACGCCAGCGACCCTCAATGTCCCATGTACCAGCGAACCGCCACAACCACCCCACCGGCTCGGCAAATGGCCTCCGTAGCCCTGGGGGAAGAGATGGAAGACTCCGAAGAATGGGAACTCGCCACCATAGCCTTGGTCTCCCTAGGGGACCGGGAGATGGTCCCCGGAACGTCCCTCCCAGCCAACACGAAGAAGTACCGACAGCAGGTGACGGTCAACGGTCACCGCGTCGAGGGCCTCCGGGACACGGGGGCAAGTGTCACGGCGGTCCATTGTCACCTGGTCTCCGAAGACCAGATCCTGCCCGGCGCCTTTTGTCCCGTCATTTCATCAGACAATTCCGAGAGCCTCTGCCGGATGGCCCTGGTTCCCTTTGAATGGGGAGGAGTCACTGGCAAGTTAAAAGTGGTGGTCCGAACCTCCCAGCCCGTGGACTGCCTCCTGGGCAACGACCTTGAGAATTCCCCGTGGGGACAAGTAGAACGAAGGGCCCATCTCGAGATGATGGGCCTACCCGAATGGGTATGCGCCACCACGCACTCGATGACTCTCCGAGTGCCTTCCTCCGAGGGGGGGGAGGCCATGCCACGGAGCACCGCCACCATCCCCGAGGTCCCGGATGCGCCACCCGAGGCCAACGCCCCCCTGCCGGAAGAAGCGACCGTTCCCGACGAGGGGTCCGTGCCTTCCGACCCCGAACCCCTGACCGAGCTCGGGGACCTGCCGGAATTGGCCCAGTGGCGCAGCGAAGGAGGTCCCTCCCGAGAAGAATTCTGTCAAGAACAATCCACCTGCCCTTCCCTCATTGGACCCCGACAAGAGGCCGAGGCCCAAGCAGCAGGCGACCGGACCGGCACCCACTGGGTATACTGGGAAAACGGCCTCCTGTACAGCGAACAGAAGTCGGCCGAATTGGGATCGGCCCGAGTACTGGTGGTACCCCGGCGCTTCCGAAGTCTCCTCCTGGGCCTGGCCCATGATGTACCCCTGGCCGGACACTTGGGTCAAGATAAGACCTACCAGCGACTCGTCACCCACTTCTATTGGCCCAAGATGCGAGCGAATGTGGAGGCCCACTGCAAGTCCTGCCTCACGTGCCAAGCCAGCGGAAAGAGTGGGGGAAGCGCAAGGTTCCACTACAACCCTTCCCCGTCATCAGTACTCCTTTTGAGCAGGTAGGCATCGACATCGTGGGACCGCTGGACCCCAAGACCGCCCAGGGCCACTGGTTCATCCTCGTCCTGGTGGACCATGCCACCCGCTACCCCGAAGCCATCCCCCTCCGCACCGTGACGGCCCCCGTGGTGGGCCGGGCCTTGATGGGGATCTTCTCCCGCGTGGGGTTTCCCCGTGAAGTCGTGAGTGATTGGGGTACGAACTTTATCTCCCGATACATGAGGTCCCTCTGGCAGCAGTGCGGGGTATCGTACAAGTTCACCACCCCGTACCACCCCCAAGGGAATGGCCTAGTCGAGCGCTTTAACAGGACACTGAAAGGAATGATCATGGGCCTCGAAGAACCTCTACGCCGGAGGTGGGACGTCCTCCTCCCCTGCCTCCTGTTCGCCTACCGGGAGGTTCCACAAAAATCCCTGGGGTTCAGCCCATTCGAACTGCTATATGGACACCCCGTCCGGGGACCCCTGAGCCTGGTCAAGGAGGGTTGGGAGACGACTCCTCGGGGGACCCCCCCGGATGTGTTCCGATACATCTTGGCACTCCGCAACCAGACCCGGAAATTCCGAGAACTCGCAGAGGCGAACCTCGAGGCTAGCCAAGAAGAGATGAAGCGCTGGTATGACCAGAATGCTACGCTGGTCGAGTTTCAGCCGGGCCAACAAGTCTGGGTCATGGCCCCGGTGAAACCCTGCGCCCTCCAGGATAAGTGGACTGGACCCTTCAAGGTGATCGAGCGGAAGAGCCAAGTCACCTATCTCATCGATGTGCAGTCCCCGCGGAACCCCCCCCCGGGTTCTCCACGTAAACCGCCTCGGGCCGCTCGCTACCTCAGCACCTTCGACCTAACGTGTGGATACTGGCAGATTGCCCTCACCGAGGGAGCCAAGGAGCGCTCCGCCTTCTCCACCCCGGATGGGCACTACCGCTTTAGGGTGATGCCGTTTGGAATGAAGAATGCCCCGGCCACCTTTCAGCGGCTGGTGAACAGGGTCCTGTCCGGACTAGAGGGGTTCAGCGCAGCATACCTCGACGATATAGCGGTATTCAGCTCCCAATGGACCGAGCACCTCCAGCACCTCCGACAAGTCCTGCTGGCCCTGCGCCGGGCCGGCCTCACCATCAAAGCCAGCAAATTTCAAATTGGGCACGGCTCCGTAACCTATCTGGGACACCAGGTGGGAAGCGGGCAGGTCGCCCCCCTCCAGCCAAAGATCAACGCCATCTTGTCCTGGGAACCCCCCACGACCCAAACAGAAGTCCGGGCCTTCCTGGGCCTCACCGGTTACTACCGGAGGTTTATTAAGAACTATGGCAGCATCGCAGGCCCCCTCACAGAGCTAACCTCCAAAAGACTCCCCAAGAGAGTACAATGGACTCCCCCCTGCCAGAAAGCGTTCGACGCCCTAAAAGCAGCTATGTGTACGGCTCCGGTGCTTAAAGCCCCTGACTACGCCCAAGAGTTTGTGGTCCAGACGGACGCCTTGGAACACGGCATCGGGGCAGTCCTCTCACAGTACGACGACAAGGGCATAGATCAGTCCATAGCCTTCATCAGCCGAAGCTTGCTGCCCCGAGAACAGCGGTGGAGCACAATTGAAAGAGAGACCTTCGCAGTAGTCTGGGCCCTCAAAAAGCTATGGCCCTACCTGTTCGGAACACACTTCCGAGTACAAACAGATCACCGACCCCTGCGGTGGTTGATGCAGATGCGAGGAGAAAACCCCAAGTTGCTACGCTGGTCCATCTCCCTCCAAGGGATGGATTTCACTGTGGAACATCGCCCCGGGACGGACCACGCCAACGCGGACGGCCTGTCCCGATTCTTCTGCTTCAGCGAGGAGAACCCCCAAGTGGATGGGTAGTTCTCCCCGCCTTTCAGCTGGGGGGGGCACGTGTGAGACCGGCCTCGCGGCGTGGGCCCTCCCGACCAGCAAGCTACCCTGCAACCACGCCAAACCTCGATGTCACAGACTTCCGGCCCCCGTGGCCCAACATCCCGAGGGCCGGCCAGATCCCCTACACGCATGCCCGGCCGAGGGAGAGAGGAACCCCCCAAGCCAGACCGAGAGGCGCCGACCCTGTCACACCTCTGGTCTCTTCGCCGAGGGAGGTTTCGATCGACCACCAGGCCCCCGGTGAGCGGGCGCCTCGCCTGCTGGGTGTCTGGAGTCCCTCCCGGACCCACCTGAACAGATCAAAGGGCCGAGCGACAGGAAACCCCGACACACCGCCCCCAGGCACCAGACCCCTCTCCGCGAGGACTCCGGACTTCAAAGAGGAGGGGGAGTATAACAAGGGGGGCTGAAGGGACGGGGGCAGAGAAGACCTGGACTGACGAGAGCCTGCTGACCTGGTCGCGGCTCGATCGCTCCCCGCACCGAAGAACCCTGAACCATCTGAGCCCTGCTGACGCTGTCGCGGCTCCCCGAACTCTGAACCATCTGAGCCCTGCTGACGCTGTCGCGGCTCCCCGAACTCTGAACCATCTGAGCCCTGCTGCCGCTGTCGCGGCTCCCCGAACTCTGAACCATCTGAGCCCTGCTGACGCTGTCGCGGCTCCCCGAACTCTGAACCATCTGAGCCCTGCTGACGCTGTCGCGGCTCCCCGAACTCTGAACCATCTGAGCCCTGCTGACGCTGTCGCGGCTCCCCGAACTCTGAACCATCTGAGCCCTGCTGACGCCGTCGCGGTTCCCCGAACTATGAACCTCCGGTGCCTGCTGAGTGACTCGCGGCCCGCTCCTCCAAGAGAAACGGCAGAGATTGCCAAGAGAAGCAACATCCCCTCAGCTCGAGGATTGAGAGCTGTGAGCCGGATACTCCGCAGAGACACTGATTCAAAGACTGTCCCGCTACCCCCTACCCCTCATCACGAGATCGCTGCCGCTTGTGGCACTAATTTTGCACCTGCCTTCCGGATCATAAAGATCCCCGACAACTAACGATAAAGTCTCTTGTCTTGCAAAGAATTCCTGTGTGGTGTCCCTCTATCCGAAAAGGGTACGTGCAGCGTGTGCGATCATAGATACGAGACCCTTCCAGGAAGGGCCTCCCCGCTCTTGCTCGGCCTAACTCTGGGCAAGGTGAGCCTCCGGGTGGTCAGGAAAGTATTCTGCAGCCTCCCCGGGGGACGCCTTCCAACAGTATGAAAACTGAAACACAGATGAGCAATATAGAAAGTTGTTTATAGAGACAGCGAGAGCGAGATATGGACAGTGAGAGAGGGATGGACAGCAAAAAGCAAGACAAGGGCAGTGAGATAGGCTCTATAAATTAATGTAGAGAAATAGTGAAATGCGGAGATATAACGTAAGATAAAGAAAGAGAGAAATGGTGAAAGATGCACAAAGTTGTGGAGGAGGAGACGGTTGACAAGGAGGGCGAGGGTGACACAGTCAGGGGAGATTAAGTAGAGAAATATAAACAGGCGCACGGGGACACGCAAATCGTAGTTGGCTGAAAGGACAATGTTGCTTTTAGGCTACCCTTCTAGTTGAATATGTTTGAAATGCATTAACACCTTGCTTCTAAAACAGGACCAATTGTAGCCACCAGTAAGTCTGGAGCGGTGTGAAACGTCCCAATAGTTACTAGATGAGTTTGAATGGGAGTCTGCATTGGCACAATGAAGAGAAATGTTGCCTCCTTGTAAAGATCGTTATCATAGGTAGGAGATGTAAATGTACTCTTCCCAACACTGCTTCCTTTTTAGACCCACTGTTTAAACCACCATGCTAACATTAAAACAAAGTCTCTTGACAAGTTATGGTAAAATAGCTCATATGCGCACTTTGTATTCCTTATCAACCAGTTCCCAATTAAAACATAGGCACAGTGAAAGACAAACAGAAGCTGAGGAGGGACATGGCACAAGACAGTGCACAACGTTTGGGAATGACTGTATACATGCTTTATGGTTAAACTGCTTCATAAATACATTTTTTCTTTATCTGTTTAGAAAATATTGCATCACAGCTTGCAGATAAATAAAAAGACATGGAAAGAAAAAAATGAACGGAAAAGAAAACAGAAATAGGCATTATAAAAAGTAGTGCAAATGTTAAAAAAATAAATGTAAACAAATAAAACCATGGTAGGCACGGGGTGATTAAGTGATATTGCGCAGGATCATAGAATGTTGATCCGACGCCAAGATTTTAGTAATATTTAGTATAAAGAGGAAGCTGGGTGTTGCTTCCAGCAGTCCACAGGTTCAAATAAAAGCAGGGCTGACTATAAGTTTCATCACTTCTATAACTTGAGAAGAGAGGCAGCATGTGCTAGGAGAGAGCGCTTCTTTATATGGTGTGTGTAGAGAGCAGCCCCTGTTTTAATGTGAATTGATATTTTGCATCGGTAACGTTCTAAAAATAAATGTACACAAATAAAACCAGGATAGGCACAGGAAGATTAAGTGATTTTGTGCAGGATCACAGGATGTTGAGCGGAGGCCGAGACTTCAGCAATTCTGAGTACAGTCAGCATGTTGGGTGTTGATTCCAGCAGTCCTAGAAAGGAAACACCATAATATAGCATTATGGAGGATGGGAGTAGGCCCTTTGTATTGAACGGATGTTATTGGCAGTGATCAACAAGCCTCAAACTTGGTTAGTAGGAGACGGCTAAAGATATGGTGAAAGATAAACAGACGGTGAGCACAATAAAAAGTCCGGAGATTAATCGGAACACATGAGCTTAAAATACATCTATATACTAAAATACATGCTAGCATATACTTTTAACAAAGTACAATTATTTGAAGTTCAGCTGCTGCATATAAACAAGCGCGCATGGCCACGCGAAATATATGTTGAAAGATAAACAACTGGTGAGCACAAGAAGAAGTCCAGAAATGAATTGGAATACATGAGCTTAAAATACATCTATATACTAAAATACATGCTAGCAGATACTTTTGACAAAGTAATATTATTTAAAGTTCAGCTGATAGATATAAACAAGCGCACATGGCCACGAGAAATATATGTTTAAAGATAAACAATCGGTGAGCACAAAAAAAAGTCCGGAGATGAATTAAAAAACCTGAGCTTAAAATACATCAATATACTAAAATACATGCTAACAGATACTATTGACAAAGTATGATTTTTTTAAGTATAGCTGCTAGATATGTAGCTTAATTATTGGCAGAGATCAATAAGCCACAAGCGTGTTTAAAAGGAACCAGTTAGGCGAGGGTGAGGCAGGCAGTAGAAGGGAAAGTAAAGAAATATATACAAGCACGCGCGGCCACGTTAATTACAAACAGATGGCCCCTGCGTGCCACTGCTCGCTCCCGCAAGGTGGATGCCACCACTAGCACGAGTGCTTGAAAAGTGCAGACCAATTCCTAAAGGTCATCTCCTAGGGCAGCGCATGCGTGCTGCGCTAAGCTCGATCCTAAAAACAAATTGGGGGTGAAGAGTAGAGCGGACATCCTACCACCAAGAACAACTGCCCATGACTCTTAAGGGGGCCTGCTGGCAACCTCCGAAGGAGACCTAACGGCACAATGTTGTGTTCGACCCATCCAAACTACTCATTATCTTCAAAGTGCAGACCTAACCTTTAGTATGCTGCCTGCATCCTGTGAGTATAGTGGAATGCTCAACTGAATGCACTGACACGCTGTTCCAACGTGTGCAGGGAAGATTCGCTGTGCAAAGCGGATTCCTCGGTGCTGCAATAAAGGGTGAGCTCTCCCTCTGTGACACCTAAGAAAGGAGGGCAAACAGCCTGAATGTAGGTTGCCCAGAAAAGCAGCACAGATAAAAATAATATTTAAAGGTTGAAATATAAATAAACAAAGAGACTGTCAAACTCAAAAAAACAAATACTAAGGGGCATATTTAAAAAAAGTAACTCACTGCAGCACAGCAAATCATCTTTCTGCACTACCCTGCTTATAGGGAAAGGGCAGAGGTGTGCTGAATATATTACAATATGGTGCATTCCTGTCTTTTCCCCAGTGGTGGCACACAAGGGGCAGCCTAGCACCAATGCTTGAACCCTTGCATCACGGTGCAAGAGTGCCTGTGTTGCATGCAGAATTGTTTTTGTGCAGGAAGGGGCACCTTCCTGAACAAAAACAATCCTGAGAGGCAAATTCCTCGTTCTATGTTTGAAGCAGAAGGTAGCACACATTGAAAGAGGAAGTTATGATGAGAAATAAAAATATTTCTTCTAGTAATGCCTCCCCTAAGCGCATTCCCAGTTCTACCAGTGATGCTTAATCTGGGAATGCGCAGAAATTCATGGGAGTTGCTTGAGAACACCCATGCAACACCCATGAGAATGCCTTTCCAGGGCAGAGTAATGAAATGCAGTGATATGGGCTGCGTTCAGTTCCCCCTGATTTATCAAGTCTAATAAAATGGCCCTGCAGGGCTGATAAATCACATTTTTGAGTTTACATCATGCATGCATAATGTTACGTGGTGCAAATGCGATGCAAACCCTTCGTATATATGGTCCACACTGTGTAACTTTGCCTTAGTATTGAGTATTGGCAACACAATTGACAAATGCCATGGCCATCACAACATCAATAAAGCAGCACATCAGATCAGCAAACACGACCAGGCATGCTACGTCACTATCGCAAGCAAGGGATAAAGTCTAAGCTCTTGCAATCCACACGTGCACCAGCTGATGTCATGCATAGCAAAATCGTGTCAGATGATGCTCAAAATATTGCAGGTGCCCAGGCAATACCTCAGGAGTGCCCATTTCAAAGGGTATAGCTCAGGCAGCTTAGGGACCTGGCTTTCAAAACATCTCCACCTCACTTAGGTCTCTCCACTATTCCACAAACTCACAGATCCTGCCACCTGTGTGAACAAACTTTTATTAAAAAAAGTACAGAATTTAGGCAACCAATAAAAATACAATGACAAATTGTGATCAAAATACTGTCAAAATAAACCAAAGACAACAGTAATTATTGCAAAAATACAAAATAAGCTTTTTATTGAAAATGGAAGAATCAAGAAAAACATAACATTCATTCATACACTTGCATGTCCATCATGCATACTTCCAGACATACTATCAATTATAACAAGAAATTATTATATTTATTAACAATTTCATCATGAATGACAAATAGACCACGTATATAAAAAACAATTTCAGTTAGAAACAATGTGGCACAAATTAGGTTGACTAGAATGTTCTATGCGCGTTTCGGCACACCAGAGTGCCTCTGTCAGGAAAAAATTGGCCACGAGAAGAGAAACAATGTAGAATCTGTGAAGGTAAAAGTTGTCTTGTGAATAGAGAGAAGATTCATAAATGACAGTAATGATTAATATATATACAAATAATTGTAAGCATTGAACTAAGAATAGGGACCACCAAGGGGCAACATTGTTTGTATTTTTGCAATAATTACTGTTGTCTTTGGTTCATTTTGACAGTAAATTGATCACAATTTGTCATTGTATTTTTATTGGTTGCCTTAACTCTGTACATTTTTGCTATTTTCCCTACGTTAAGGAACCATATCCTAATAGCAGGGGGCCTCTTTCTTTACGCTGAACAAACTTTTATGCCACCCTGAAACAGATGGCACTATAGAGCTCGCTGCACGTACACTTTGCCATGGAGGAAGTCTTTAAGCTCTTCAAGACCCTCCCCAAAACAACAACAAAGACAACTTCAACAGAGCGGTGGCTTACCTGAACACCCTTTTTGACTAGGCCTGGGTGGAGTTTGCGGAGTGCAGAACTCCGTGAAGTTACCAAAAAACTCTGCCGTACTATGTGGAGTTCCGCAAGCAGCGGAGTGCATTTGATCATGCCGTTCCTGTTAATTTTCAGCGGCAGGGGCTTGTCCTGTGCTGTAAAATAAGCGCAAACTGAACCATGTGCAGTGCAAGAGGGCACTACTTCTTTTCTTGCTAGTAGATTTTCAACCTGAGTGGCAGCTTTCTCAACGCAAATGGAAGGTTTCTCAACGTGAGCCGTCACGACCGCCTGCGTTGAGAAATCTTGCCGGGAGGTTGATTTTCCTCACTCGCGCTTGCCAACTTGATGTTGGTGCTCGTGAATGGGACTTGCAGGTTTGCAGTGAGCCTTCATATCACTCAGCGTCGATTCTGATGAGGCTTGCAGCTGTATAGCAAGACTTAGCTGGGCATCGCTTCACATCAGTTCTGAAGAAGACCACAGCGGGGCTGACAGAGCACATTTATAACAACTATTAAGGGTCCAGGACTGGTCTGGCACCACTTGGGGGCGTTGGGGCTTACGTAGGCAGAGTCCAGGAGCAGGTTCAAGATGGTTGAAGAATTTTCTGTACATGAGGCTCTGATCAGGAGGCCAGCCATCTAGCCCTCGCAATCACTCTGATAGTTCAGGGTTCAAGTTGCAGGTCCTGTTCTTCTTACTCAGGCAGCAGGGCAGCAGAGCAGCAGGACAGCAGACTTTTTTGCAGCAGAGCACAGATCCAGAAGTGATCTGAAAAATTGGGTCTAAGGTGCAAATTATCAAGTGAGTTATCACCGCGTTACGCGTTTTTTTTAATCGCACTATTACCAAGCTGTCGATAACAGGCGTTAGTGCCAGCTTTTCAGCGATAGCAGGCGGATTTTTTATCGCCCTGCATGCCAGCGATATTTATTGCTAATGACATGCAAAGTAGGCGTTCCTTACCGAAAATTTGCGAAAAAGTCGCTAACACAAAATCGCTCTATTATCAATGATGACCCGGACCCGCGAATTTAACACCACGTAAAAACATGACTTAAACTGGTGCTGAATGGAGCTACATAGGGAGACTAGGCCAGAACTCCATCAGGAGAGCCACAGACACCATGGAGGTAGTGATCATGCAGATTGGGGTTCCACAAAGGCAACAACAACCACTGCCAATGCCGCCACCCCCAGGATCACCACCGAGGCAGTGACGAAGAAGACAGCGGGTACTGCACAGACGTCTCAGGCGCAAGTCCAGCCGGGCATCCAGGCTCTCATCCTGGTAATCCTGGATGTTGGGGGACTTGAGGGGGGCTGTTGATGTGTGCTGCACTTGGCCCTGGGTGCTCAAATCTGCATTTAACTTTTTTTGTACATCTTTTCTATGGTAGGTGGACTGATAGGCTATTTTTTTTAAGTCCACACTTGCGGGTAAGCGTGCATTTTATTGTCAGTAAAAGCTTATCGCTGGATTCTGCCTGCTATCGCCGGTTTTCCTATCGCCATCGCCATCGCGCAGCGATAAGCGGCAGTTTTCATGGAAGCTATCGCCTGTTAGCGCCGTGTTGATAATACAGCGATAACAGGGTGGAAGAAGCAGGCAATAGACGGCGATAGAAAAACTAGCGCTAACCTAGGTTAGCGTTAGTTATCGCCAGTCCTTGATAATATGCCCCTAAGGGTCTAGTATATATACCGGTGCCTTCTTCGGACTGGGAGAAGTTCCTGGAGTCCTCCCCCATAGAGGCATCTGGAATATTCTGCCTCCTTGCCCTGGCCCGAGCTTGTCTGGAGGCACACAAGGCTAGTGTGAAACCCTTTGTTAGTGTGCCGATGCAGAGTCTTTGTGATGTGCCTGTGTGGTAGGTGACAGCCCACCTCCTCATTTTGACAGAGATAGCCTATCCTGACATCACATATTCCCCTTTCTCTCACTGTCTAGGAGTAATACACAAAGACCAGCTGCCAGCTTCACCTATTCACATGACCCAAGAAACACGCTGCAGGCACCAAAAAGTTAAGACAAGAAAATCCCAACTTTCTAAAAGTGGCCTTTTCAGTACTGTGATTTAAGATGTGACTTTACCATTGAAGAACGTTTTAAATTGCATTTCTTTATACAGCAAACTCAAAATTTCCACCGGTTCTCAAATTAAAGTTATCACTTACTAAATGTATTACGGTAAGCTAATGTTATCCTAAGGTAGGGGTAGGCCTCACTGTAGTGAAAAACAAATGTAGGAGTTTTTCACAACCTGGACATTTAAAACTTAATACTATATATCCAACTTTTTAATTACACTGCAAGGTGCCCTTTTGGCTGTTTAAGGCCTACCGTAGGGGTCTCTTATTAGTATTAAAAAGGGAGGTTTAGGCCTTGCAAAAGATTTACATTTTTCAGGTCATAATGGCAGATTTAAATTGCACATGCAGGCAGCAATGGCAGGTCTGAGACAGGTTTTAAAGGGGTACTTAAGTGTGTGGCACAATAAGTGTTGCAGACCCTCTGGTAGCATTTGATTTACAGGCCCTGGGTACATATGGTATCACTTTCTAGGAACTTATAAGTAAACTAAACGTGCCAATTATGTGTAAGCCAATTTCAGCATGTTTAAATGATATAGAACAGCCCTTTAGCACTGAATAGCAGTGGTAAACTATTCAAAATCCTATGGCCAACAAACACGATTTCAGCAAATATAGGAGGGATGAAGGCAAAATGTTTAGGGGTAACCCTGCAGAGAGGGCCAGGTCCAACAGTTTGTGAAATACCACAATGCATTTCAAAGCATGAAGACAACTACTACACAATTCCACCATGAAATACTTTAACTCCCAAAAGGAAACTGAGCTGGTGGTCGATGACCAGTATGACCAGGAGTAGTACTGTTGAACAAACAATTAGATATGTAGGCACCAATTGCCTTTGCTAGCAGATATCTCATGGAGACTGACGGTTGGTATTTACAAATCAAAAGGGAGGCAATGGCATTGCATGGGAGTGAATACCACTCCACCTGCATCAATATCATCATGGACTCAACGTGGTCATGGATAACAAACCCTTAGTTCATATGTTTCTTGAAGAGAAATTTGCTACAAAAATATAATTTCACGTTAATCTTAAAGTCACTAGTTAACAATGCCGCCGACTACCTCTTCAGGTATCTGGCTGTGCACAATGTTAATGCAAGCCACTACACCACCGACACTGAGGAACACCTCCATCTAATTGTCCAATCCACTCTTCTCAGGCAGTGTCAGTAGAATACATCATATAAGGGGATGAGTGCATGATGATGTCCTGTCACACACTCAAGACTAGCTTGTGGAACAGTATCTTAAGAAACAAGCTTAAGAAAATCATTCCAACTTAAGGAATACCATGACAACTGAGGACAGACAATGGGCCCCTCATCTAGAGAAGCAATATTGAAGCCTGCTTCAAGAAACTGGTACCCTTACACCAGAGGATCACACCCGCTGCCTCAGGCCAATGTAAAGATGGAGAGGTTTATGGTAAAATGGAGCAAAGTGATGTGTATTGGGGTTGAACAGCAAGAGGACTCAGAATGGACATAGCACACCTTTCTGTGCATATATCAGGAGAATCCCTAAATAGCACTGTGCCTGGTGGGCTCCAACTTCGCTAAATGTAGAGGCTTGTCAAGAGAATGCCAGTCCTGCTTCACCGTCACCCATTACCCTTCAGGTAGGACACCACATCCCTGATACAAGATCATCATCTAGGCTGGAAGTGTTGAACTTTGTCCGAAAAAAGGAACTTGGACAGTGAGGGCTTTAAAAAGCATGATGATTGCCGCCTAGAGAGGTTCTGAAATGATTACTCAAAACATTTAACTGTATTAAAACAGTCAAAGTAATAGCAACACACGTAGACATGCAATTCTTGAGGAACATTCAGGAGTCAGGTGGCAAAACAATGTGCAGGAGTGGAGTAAACCACATTCTCTGCTAAGGAATCCATCCGACAAACTAGCCTTACAGCTGTGAGACATCCTCAGTGACCCCCCAAGTTGAAACAGAAGAGCATTCTAAAACCACCACGCTCAGAGAAAGTCAGTGGGTCAATCAACCCGTGCCATCTCAGAGATTCAAAACTATGGGCCTGATTTGCAATTCAACAGCCGGGTTACTCCATCACAAATGTGATTGATATCCCGGCTGCCGTATTCCAAGTGCATTATATCTAATGGCACTTTTAATACATCGGACTGATATCAGCCACATTTGTGACGAAGTACCCTGTCCATCAAATTCTAAATCAGGCCCTATTGTGGTAATAGAATTAAAATTAGTGATTCATACATTTACCCTGTTGGGTCATGTTTGAATCCACCTTGTGGAGAGATGAAGTGTGCTACCTGAGGACTATGCATTGACGTGAAATAAGCTCACACCCTGAAGGCAGGGTGTGAGTGAGGGGTTAAATAAAAGGCGACCAACTGTTTATGGTCAGTCCTGATACACAATCACACTAAATGTAAAGTTTGTGCCAGAGCGCAGCTATGGGACTTGCTGTTAGTGGCACACCCAACACACACCATCAAAGGTATATCCACTCTGCAGAGCTCAATGCCTGTGGTGAGATTCATGTAGGTAGGCAGTACCCTCTCCCATTCACACAATACTTACCTTCGACTGGACATCGTGGTCCATAAAGTAATCTCACATATTTCACTGACTGACCCATACTTCAAAATTAGCATAAGCCTACTAAAAACAAACATAACTACTATGAATCAGATGAGAACAAATGGCAATACCTGTTAATCTGAAAAAGTTCAACATGAATGTTTTTAGGTCTCGCCTTTGCATGCTCTGCAAGACATTTAGTAGGTGGTTTCAAAGTGCTGCCACGGGCTTTTGGTGGCCTAAAGCTTGCGTGCATGTGAGTGTGCACGCGCGCAGCCGCCATCTGTCTTTCCTCCGTTGATCGCGATCACTTTCATTTTCACGGCCGCGCGGCCAATGCTTGTTGTAGTTAGAGGTGGGAGCCGCTCCTTTTCCTCTGAGTTTGCTGCTGAGGATTTTATGAAGAGCAACACTGTCGAAATACAAGAGCCACCGCTTTTCTTCCGAGTCTGTTGCTGACGTTCACTGAACACATAAACTAGGTAAGTTTATTTGGACTTATTTTCTTTCCAAATGCCACTGAATTTATTTGGGCCCAACCGTGCCTCAATAACATCTTCAGCATCACTTGGTCTCTGAGCTCGAGCTCAAACATCTCCGCAGAAGGACGCGCCGGTTAGTATACTCAATGTTTGCCTCTGCTGCGGGTTGAGAGTATTGCAACTCTTGAATCTCCTCAGCGCACCACTGCCGCTTCAAAATTTAAAATACATGTTGCGTACCTAAAAAGGTTTTCACTGAGGCACTCTTCTTTCTGGCTGTGCTTGCTAATCACAATTTCAAATGAGATGTCAAACAGATGCTAGTGCTGCTCCAAAAACTGGCCAAACGTCAATATCACTCTGCCAGATTGCAGCTAAAGAATGAATGGGTGTTTGAAAGCTGCTTGCGCTGCCACCCAAGATGTTCACAAGTCACTATTTGACGCTGCCTGGAAAGAATTACTGAGCGGATGGCCAAACTTATGCCTAGGTGATCTAGTGCCACACTTCGTGAGCTCTCTCACTGTGAATAGGCGCTGGACTCTTACTTTCACAAAAAGAGCAGACTTCCTTAAGTCCAACCGAATGAAGTCCCCTAAGAGTGCTCTCTGGAGCACACAGACTGGCAAGAACTCAAGTCACAGGGGTGAAGACGTCTTCCTGTCCCCGGCACAGCGTCTCACCCTCATCAACATTTGAACTAGCATTTGCAATGCAATAGGTCTCGCATGTGAGAGAGTTTAAGCTATTAGCATTGTAAATTACAATGCCTTTTATTTATGTTTTTAAAACCAAAACATTAATAAAAGACGTTGTCATTAACAATAGCAATAGCTCAAACTCGCGTAAATGCGAGACCTATTGCATTGCAAATGCTTGTTTTTAAATGCAATGAGGACAGTCTTGAATTCTAATTCAGTTAAACTAGTGTTAGCCTGAGCATTGGAGGTATAGTTACTTATAGTCATGGTAAGGGTAGTACCATTGGATCCCTAACTTTCATCAGAGGCTAAAATCTTATTGTAAAGCAACTAAAAGATGAAAGCGCGCGTTAGAAGACTCATATTCCACAGGAAAGCATAGTGTGACAACCAGAATAGTGAAATGAGGAGCAGAATGGCAAATTACAAACATACCTATGATTTTTGACCATACAGTCTATAAGTAGTTGAGGGTCAATTTGGACTGTTATGTGTGGGCCACAATAGTGATTGCATGGAAAGGCTTAGGGAAGGTGTTTAGTCTTGTATAGGAGTAAAGTAGAGGCCAAAATGACCCGAGTACCCAAAATAAATGCATTGTTGCGGAAGGGGTTATCTAATCTCACAGCGGAAACCTGGAAAGCATTTGTAGTGTTGATTTTTCACACAAAGAAATCATCTGAGGAGGGTATGGTGATTGCACTCCAGCCTCAGCAGGGCACTTCTTGCAGGCAACAGGCTCTCCCAATATTCTCAACCAGCTGTGTCTCACGGGTCTTGAAGTATTCTGCAGATTCCGTATCCTCATGACCACCTTCCTCCATCTACTCAATCTGCAGAAGCAACAGGGATTTCCTGAGGCCTAATCTATATGCCTCTCTCCAGTGTAAGGCAGAGGCAGTATGTCCTAGCTGGTCCAATCATTCCTTTCCTGTGATGCACATACACTATGCTACGTGAAAGGTTACCTAAGGTTATGGCTTAATTGGCCAACTTGTATCCCTTAGTTGTGGCAGTTGATGGTATGCTGAAAGGTAAGTCTGTCAAGCTGCATTTGAACATTTGAAGGGTGCAAACCGCATTCGAGGTAATTCTTCGTTGCGTACAATCCAGTGTTTTGATGGCATGGCAAGCCGTAATATACACAGTAACTCAAAATCTATGATGATGGAAAACATCCTAGAAAGCAGGCTGGGAAAAGGTGAATTTACAACATAGACTGGCCTCAACCAGTCAGAAGGCATTGCTGGGGTAGTGCTGAATGCCATATATGATGTATGATGTGCTGAATATGTGTCAATCCAATCTTTTTTTACCCCTATACTACCCACCTAAACCGTCAAAATCACAAACAATGCAACAGATGTGCTGGCATGAGGTGTGGTCCGCACATCTACAGCATGCTTCTGAAAGTCTCTTTCCATTCTAATCCCATCTCAACCCATTAGCCAATGATATATACAACTTGTGCTTGATAACCCTGCTAAACGCTCTGTGGATCAGTTCCTTTTAGTATATCAGACATCTTGACATGCCTTACTCCCATGGTTCTCATAAATACCTCTATTTGCATCAAACCTAACTCTGTACTCTTATCTGTCACTACATCAAGAGAACCTTCTATACTTTGAGTATGAGCTTAGTGCTGATGCTGTCTATGAACCACACATCTGGCCATTTGCTTCACATTTATTAAAGCTGGTCAACAAGATTAACTGGACATGGAACAGTGACTGACAACTTGTCTCTTTCTGTGTGGGAAACATAATCTCTGACAAAATGTTCCGTAAATCTATCCAGCGATGGTCATCACACATACTTCCTGATCACAAACTTGATAGCCATCACATCTATGGGACCTTTATGCACCAGATCCAGTTCTCATCTCCTTAATGTCACTGGCAGCACCTCAATTAAAGTCACCTAACTACTCCATTATTTTGGGACAATTCAAGTGTCTTGTGACAATAGTCTCTTGTCTCAAAATCAGCTTTCATATTCTTAGCTCACGTTTCCATGAAGTTTTTGTTCCGAATCTCATCACCTTTGACTCACTGCATTCACTCCTCCTCATTTCTTGCTCCATCCAGTGCTAACTCACTACACACTCCTCCCAGTCTAAACCGTCAGCCAAATCCTTCTGATGGATCAGCATTGTGCACCTGCAACCAGGAAAGGAAGTCATCTCCCACACTGTGCCCTCTTGGCACATACTGTGCCCTTTAATTATAGTCCTGTCATTTGTATTGCCACTTACAAACTTTGGGCATGGCACAATCACCTTTCTTCATGGTAAAAACTAACTTTTATTTCATGTTTACAGCACAGATCTATCTTTCAACTGTGCAATACTTTGATTATTTATCTCTAATACGATCACCTTATGTATGTTTGTTTGGCTTTTTTATGGTTTGCCTATATGGACAGTGCTCTGATACCCAGTCGGGTCATGTTCACACTTTCTAAAACATTTTAAATGAATAAATTCATCTCTTCTGCAACTAGACATACAATCCTACTTCTCGATGCCCCCACGACCCAATAAAATAACCACTGCTGACTTAGTAGGGTTTAGCTGAAGGGGAAAAGGTGCATCTTTCAGTTATCTCTAAGCAGTTCTTTTGAGCTACACCATACTTGGGCCAGGGATGCCCCAACAACCCACAACATCAGCCCCAACAACCAACAGCATCAACCCCAATCTTACAGTTCTCAATTGTCAATCTCATTCTTCTCATTCAAAATATTCAGCACCCTTTCCAGTACTCAGTCACTTCAGAAATATGTGAAATCAAGGACCCCCTTTAAAAACTGAAAAGCACAGAGGCCATAGGCGTCTTTTTAAATCAACAAACTCCCCCAGGTGTCACAAGGTCAAGCTGAGAGAATTGGTATGAAGCTCAATTGATAGTATACAGATGACTGGTAGAGAACACTGTTGCACCCTTTAACAATGCCAACATTTCTGTACTGCCGAGAATGGGATAATAATCTACCCAAATGTTAGCTATTAAATACCAAAGATCCAAACATATTCTCATTCTCAGTGCTCCATTACCCCCCAGTGACTCAATTCAGAGCTTTCTATGTTCACAGTTCACCTACACACAACTTCAACTGTCTGACAAGATGCTAATGTCATCACACAACAAACACACAGACATGCCTACAGATATATACACAAAAAGGGCTTTTGGACAACCCCATTCAGGGATTGACTACTGTAAGAAATTGTGTTATTTGTTGAAGGGGGTAAGAACTCACTTGAAATAATAATCATAATCCTTCTCAGGGTGAACCAAAAATGCCAATAATTGCCTGTGCTTAGCCTACTGGTATATTGGCACAAAGCAGACAGGCTTAACATAGAGGTAGTGTGTAAAGTATTTATGTAGCACTCAAACAGTAATAAAGTGAAAACTCCACAAAAAAAAAAAATCACAAAACAATTCAGAAAAAGTAGAGTACATTTCAACATCACACCTGAAAAATCTTAAACCAATGAATAAGAATGCAGTACATTTTAATAAATAAAATGACATAAAAATGAAAAAAATCCAATCAGTAAAAGCAGATTTTTGATTTTTTAATATGTAAGGTGAAATAGTGCCAAAAAGGCACGTAGTGTCAACTGAGGGGATCTGGTTACGCTAAACTGGGACAAAGTCAAAAGTTCAGACCCACGACAATGGCACAAGGGCTGGGTACGGGAGGAGGTTTGGCCCGCTGGAACTGGGTGTGGTCTGCGCGGTCTTACGGTGTAAGGCTTTGCATTGCTCTGCTTTGGATCTAATGATACCGCAGATCAGGAGCTTGATGATACTGCGATGCGAGGCACTGCTTTGCCCTGTGTCGGTGAAGCTGCTGATCAGGAGCTGCGCAGTCCTGCAATGGGCAGCTCTGGTCGGAAACATTGGAGCCGTCAATCAGGAGCTGCAGGGTGTGATGAAGCGAGGCCTTGCATCACTCTGCGCCAGATCCTGTGAAAACTTCAGTCAATGAGGGGGAAGTACACTCTGGCTCAAGCCAACGGTCCAGGATCTTGAGGTCAGCAATTGGGGTCAGGATTCACTCCCACAGAGGCCAGCAGCAGGGACCACGTCAGGTCCAGTTAGGTCTTGTCAGCTGGAAAGCAGGAAAAGCCTTGTGTCACTGTAGCTCAAACAGGAGCCTTGTAGTCACTTCTAGGGTCCTGGGTTCAAAACAGGCTGGTCCGGACTTCCTTCTTCAGACAGAAGGGCAGTCCTTCTTCTGAATCTTTTCAGGTACAGGAGTGTTCTGATTTCAGGTTCAGGAGATGCCACTTTTATACCTAGAGCCAGACTGTAGGTGGGGGACACCCCTTTGCCTAACCCTAAAACTGGCTCTGATCAGTTCTTGACTTTCTCCTGGGTTTGGCTCCAGTATGGCTTGTGAAACAAAAGCAAAAGGCAGGCAGGCCCAGGTGTGAGCTGTATTTGCTATGACTGGGTAGGCATCGTCTGAAGTCAGAAAAGGGCTGGGTAAACCCTTCCAGCTACCCTTTGAGGCTCAGGGAGGGGCTAGGTACAAGCCCCCAGGCCTTCCTGTTCATGAGAGGAACACTTTTCTCCACACACAATGCCCTTTGTCCACTGTCTGGGAGAAATCCACATCTCACCAAAGGAGAGCAATTAACAGCAAGGGGACTCTGGGCACTGGTAGAAAGCCACATTTGGCTTAGGAAGAAACTACTAACTTTCTAAAAGTGGCACTTTCAAAATAGTTATTTATAATCCAACTTGACCATCTGGTTGGATTTTAAATTCCTATTCCAATGAGTTCATGAATCTTTTTTCTAGACAGTCCCGAACTGAAGGTATGCATTATTAGCTGTTGTAATATAACCCAGTGCTTTTTCTATAGGAAAGACAGCATTGCTGCAGTGAAAAACAACTCTGGAGTTTTTTCACTGCAAGAACATGTAAAATGTAAGAACGCGTCCTACTTTATAAACACCATGCATCCTGCCCGATGAGCATTTAGGGCCTACGTTGAGGGTGACTTATAATTATTAAAAAATGGCTTAGGCCTTGCAAAATGTTTATTTTGCCAGGTAGAAATGGCAGTTTCAAAACAGGGCTCACATGCTGCAATGTCCAGTCTGAGAAGTATTGCAGCACAAGCGTGACAAAAAGTTTCTGTACTCTTACTCTACTTACTACTCTAACCGTACTGGGCCCTTTACGATTAGACAATCTGCAGCATTTTCATGTACCACAGAGGCAATGATCCTTAGAAGAATCTTTCCTAGCCGATAGGAAATTAGAGTGACTAAAACACCACGTTAGCCATCCAATGAGGACCATAAATTGACAGCTAACTCACAAATTTGAAATTAGGTTTAAGTACACCACTCTCAAGACCCTGCTTTAGAAATAAATAATTGTAATAGGAAGAACCAACCTCCTGAAGAAGTTGAGTAGGACTAGAATTATGCAGACCAAAAGTTCTGCTATGGATACTCATAATAAAAGAAGCAGAACTTGATATTCCATAAAAGCTTGCTGATTCTCCATACAACACATTTAAATCAATAGATAAATAGCACAGTTTCAAAGGAAGAATCAATGAGACTCAATAATAGAGAGCACCTGGGCTTGCAGCTTGGTAGGTGGAGGAGAACATGGCGGCTGCGTAGCATGCAGGTTACAGAGCTCCGGAGACTCTCAGCCGGAGCGCGTGTGAATACAGCACTCCCACCGCCTCCTAATGTCGCTTATGTCGCTGTAAAGCCCTGATGTGTCTCACCTCTCCTGATCTCTCAGTGTTGCCGGTCCCAGGCCTGTTAACCCGCCGTCCAGAATCGGACACCGGTCCGCGTTGGTCTGGGGCCACCCTGGAGCTCAAGAAGAGCCGCAGGGCAGCAGCGCAACGCTTCCTCTGTGCAAGAGGAGGCAGCGTCAGCACATACGCTGCAGCCACTCATACTGGGAGTTTGGTGATTACAACTCCATTTAAGGAAGAGCAGCCAGCCGCCAACATTAGCAACGGAGGAAGGCAGGAACTAAAAGGTAGGGGGGCTACTGAGGGGGTCACTTTTGGCAGAGCAGGAGGGGTACTAGCTGGTGCCCATGCTGAAAAGGGGGAAGAGTCTGTAGATATTGTGGAGACGCAGACTCCTCCATTGGAATTGGGTGATTCGTCTGGCCTAACTCCCTCTTCAGGTTTCCAGAGGGGTCTGACCAGAGAGAAACCTAGGCGGGAAGCAAAAAAAAAAGAAAAAAAGGAAGAGATCCCCGACCCCAAACTAAGGATTACACCCTCTCTGCGATCGTTTTTAAAAGTACAGCCATCAGTACTAACATTAAAAAGACCATCACAAGCTGAGGTAGAGAGTTTTAGAGTCAGTCGAGGCACTATAGCCACGATAGCCACAGCTATGGAGAGCAGTCTGGTCAGGGTAAATCTCAAGAAAGTGTTAAAGCCGTCACTTTAGATGGAGTAAAGAACCGCAATGGCGATAGCACTCAAGATTGAGAGCACGAAGGCCATGGAGGGCATATACCAGTTATACCAGTTATAAGCACAAAAACCGCTGATAGTAGGAATCCAGTGGAATCATCGGTTAGCTCTCTGGAGGCAATGCTGGGATCACTCACTGTGGACATCAGGAACGGATTAACAGTATCAGAAGCAAATCAGCATGAAATACGTGGCATCTGCGAGACATTAGAAAAGAAGTTGGACACTCTATCTGAGAGAACAGAAATACTCGAGAATACAGTGGAGGAGTTTAAAAAAGACCTTGCAAGTAGTAAAACGGAGCTCCAAGCATTGCGTAGGGATGAGCAGGGTTTTCAGGAAAACTTGGAGCAGTTAGAAAATAATTCCAGAAGGAATAATCTAAGGATTCTAAATATACCCGAAGGAAAAGAGAGGGATGATTTAAAATCCTATGTGGTAGCTCTCATAAAAGCTTCAGTTCAGGTGATGAGAGTGAAACGGACATTGCAAAGGACATACAAAAAATACACAGAGACCCCTTCAGGAAAAAATCTGGGTAGAGTGAAGCCAAGAAAGATTCTCATTAACTTTCAGACATATGCACTAAAAGAAAAAATTATTGTGTCTGCATTAAAACTAAAATCCCTGAAAGGCCCTGATTTCTCATTCGAAATTAGATCAGATCTATTGCGAGCCACCTTAGACAGACAGTGGGAGTTGGGCAAATGTATGGATGACTTTAAAAAAACAGGGGCAACTGTACAACTTAAATTCCACATATCGCTACGAATAATGCATAATAATAACATGCATATGATAAGAAGCACAAGGGAAGCAGATGAGCTATTAGAAAACATCAAGGGAGGTGGAGGGGGTAGATGTTGTAAGGTAATGAGTCGGTATTCACCACACACACAGAATCATATAGTTATTTTTTAGTGGGGCTGGGTGATAGCGGAGCGAAAGAATAATTTGGATTAACATCTGGTCCAAGAAGAAGAAGCAGGGGTGGGTTCTCCAGGGTAGGGTGGCGGGGGGAGGTGAAAGGGTTTCACGGGTGGGGAGCATATGGCAAAAAATACCTCAAATACCTCAGAAAAATTAAGTAAACCTAGCATAATAAAGATATGTCCATTCAGATCCTAACTTAGAATGTTAACGGGCTACATGTGAAGGGGTGTAGGGACAGGCCAATATCTTAGAGATTCTCCTGCTCAAATTTTGATCCTACAGGAGATGCATTTATCAAAAAAGGAATGTGTTGATCTTTTTGAAAAACAAAGATGGTTACAATAAGTTCTATGTATGGGCCAGAGCGGGAATGTAAGAGGAGTTACCATAATAGTGAAAAAGCAAGCAAAAATATGGGTGTCACAGACGAGTGTGGATAAAGGGGGTAGGTGGATTATAGCTGACGCCAAAGTAGAGGATAGGTCATTAACGTTAGTAGGCTACTATGGCCCAAACCATGACGATCGTGAACCACTAAAAAATCTGTTTGCACATCTCTTAGAATTCTCTGGTCCAATAATTATGGCAGGAGATTTTAATATTGTATTAGACCTAAAATTAGACAAATCAAACAGAACCAGAGCAACAACGATGCCTAACTCACGATCACTCCTAAAGGCCATGATGACTCAGCACACTCTGTGTGATCATTGGAGAGAAAGAGCAGGAAATTTACAGGGCACATCCTTTCATAATAAGAAATACGGGAGTAGATCTAGAATAGATTACTTCTTAGTAGATTGGAGCCTCAGAGAGGATATCTTGGATATTGGATATAAGGCGGCCCACCTCTCAGATCACTCAGCAGTTATGTTAACACTTAAAAACAGCATTAGGTGTGAAGAAAGAAGGTGGACTTTAGACCGCACCATACTGGCAGATAGCGAAATAATGGATAACCTGAAGGAAGAGGTTAGAGAATTTATTGAGATTAATAGAGGCTCAGCTACAAATGGAATAGTTTGGAATACCCTAAAAGCATTTATTAGAGGTAAGATCACTAGTGTAACCTGTCATAGGAATAAGCTGTATAAGAGTGAAATCTCTCGGTTAGAGGATGAAATGGAGCAAATAGATACAGAGATAAAAAGATCGGAACTAGAAGGGAGCAAAGCAGAATTAGAAAAGAAGCAGCTTTTATTGAAGAACCAATTATCAGAGATCCTCTATACAAGGATTAGAAAGAGGTAGGACGCCAGTAAGTTAGCGCATTTTGAGTATGGAGAGGGGACAGGAAAACTCCTAGCCTAGAAGGTTAAGACAGATCTGAACAGAAATTGGATTAAGGAGCTCAAGGAGGATACGTCCGGGAATACTCTGAATAGTGAGACTGAGATCAAAGTGGCCTTTAAGGAGTTCTTTCAAATCTTATATTTGGAGGAGGAGAAGAATCTGGTAGACGCAGAGATTGAAGGCTGGTTAGCTGAATCTATTGAATCCATAGACGCTAATCAGCAAAAAGATTCAAATCAAGGGATCACTCAAGAGGAAGTGGTGATGGCCACTCAGTCTAGTAAAGGGGACAAAGCGGCTGGGCCTGATGGCATCCCAATGGAGCTTTATAAAATCTTGGCAGAGGTGTTATCCCCTCTTCTGACATCAGTGATGGGTGAGATATTAGATCATGGAGTACAGATACCAAAATCATAGAATGATGCCACAGTTACTCTTATTCTGAAATCAGGTAAAGATCCGGCAGTATGTGAGTCATATAGACCAATATCTCTCCTGAACTCAGATTATAAACATTTTATAAACAATTTAACTAGCAGACTAGCTAAAATTGTGGGCAATACAATCCACAAAGATCAGAGAGGCTTTGTGGAAGGGAGGTATCTGCACGAGCTCACCTATGAGCTAATCGGGGCTATTGATTTGCAAAAACTTTGGACACCCCTCTAGCAAAAACAACATTGGATGCCTCTAAAGCATTTGATAAGATGAGGTGGTCTTACCTATTTTCAGTATTGAAAAGATACAATCTAGGGGATAAATTCTGTAGAGCCATACAGCTAATATACCAGGAACCTGTAGCAAGGATCTTGGTGAATGAGAAGTTATCCTCACCATTTAAAATACTCAGGGGTACAAGACAGGGCTGCCCTCTCTACCCTCTTTTGTTTAACTTTTATATGGAGCCCTTGGCTTTTAGAGTTAGAAATGCAATCGACATTCCCCCCTTTTATCTAGGCCTGGGTGATAAATTCATTTCTGCTCACGGAATTTGGGTAATTTGGCGTTCCACGGAATTGCCAAAAATTCCGCGGCTTCACGGAATTGTTTGCTTGTTCGTGCTTTCAAAATGCGTGTTCGCAACATATTTCCCCCTGAGCACGCAAACAGTGTTTGCGAACAGGAAAAAAGCATCGCGAACGGGTGGAACAAGCAATTCCGCGTGTGCACGGAATTTCTGCATGCTTGCAGAGATTTTTTACCTTTTCGTGGAGCTTTGCGTAGCGCGACTACGCAAATTCTGCCCACCCCTACTTTTATCAGGGTGACTGGATCAGGAAGGTTGGGCTATCCGCACACTACCTTGCGGTATATTCATCTGATCTAGACGCTGCCTTACCCCCATCTTACGAATAACATTAGAATTTGGAGAGGTGTCGGGATACTCAGTGAATGAACATAAAACAGAAGTAATGGTATGGAATCAAATAAGCAATAATCCACTGATCAAAAGGGAAATGCGAAATCTTGGTTTAAAGATTGTACAAGACATAAAGGCATTTGCAGAAACTAACTTGAGGAGAGAGTTTAAAAAGATTGTCCAACTAATGAAGGGTTGGACACACTCCTGTTAACGATTTTGGGGAGAGAGAGCTTGGTCAAGATGACTATACTGCCAAAGATCTCTTTCATATTTAATTCCACACCATTGCATTTCGATAAAGTTACCATACATAAAATCCAGCAGGCAATAAATGCATTTGTTTATCTGAGCTTGCAAGGGGATTAGGATCTCCTGGAAAAAACTACGGAGGAGGAGGGAGAAGGGAGGATTATCCCTGCCAGATATACAATACTACGCATGGGTTTCCAATTAAAAAACCCTAGAATGCTCGCAAAGATACCAGATGGATCTATAATAGGCTTAATGTTCTCAGCGATGTTAAAAGAATGTAGAGTAGACGTAGATAGCTCTCTCCTCAAATTCGGAGACCCAAAATTAATTTAAAAAAATCAAACTGAAGGTATTACAGTCAATGGCAGAAATGTGGTATCACATTAGACATCTCTCAAAATTGGACTACTATTCCCATTTTGCCCCGATCTGGGATTCGCCAGGGACTCCAGAGTGCCTCAATGACAAGCTGGCGGTACCCATCAAAAATGCTGACCTAAAGATCTGGAAAGACCTGACCCGGGAGGGAAGTCTGTTACCCTGGCAAGATCTAAACGGGCTGATGAAGGGTACCCTCTCAAAGTTTAAATTTCTACAACTAAAAAGCTAGTAGCAAAGCAAGAAATTGACATTGGGCGTAGGCAATATTTTAGAAGAACAACTGGTAACAAAACCACCAGGGAATAAGGAAGTAGCACTCTGGTATTTCCATATTCAGGACATTATGGATGGAGAGTTTACGCTGGCTGAGGAATTGTGGGGAAGCTACTTGCCAAGGGAGCAGCTGCAGAATATTTGGCAAGTATCTATGCGCACACTTTACCTCACTGTCAAACCTGCTTTTTGAAGGAGAAACCACCTCGTTTTATTCCACAGGGCATATATATCACCCAAAAAACTATCAAAGATGGGAAAAGGAAGCCGAACTAGCTGTGCTAAATGTCGTCTAGAGAAAGCAACAGATGTTCATATGTTCTATCAATGCCCTGCAATCAGATTGTTTTGGGACAAAGTGGAAACATCAATGTCAGGTATCTTGGGTCAGCAAATGAAGGTAAGCCTTTCATTGGTTATCTTTGTAGTGGTGGATGGCCTTATGGGATATCTCTGAGATTTACTGTTGTATGCCATACTACTTGCCAGAAGAGAAATTTGTCGCAAATGGGTGAGTAGTATACCACTGCAGCAATCTGACTAGTTAGAGTCCTTGTATATATGTCTAAGATGGACTTGTTAGGGAAAAATTCTAAGCAGAAAGCCTTCTAGAATGTGTTGTTAGCACGGATGGAGAGCCCGGATGGGCTGTTGTAAAATTTGGGGGGTAATATTGATATAAGATCGCACTTTTGTCCAATGATTACACCGGCAAATCCTCTGGACTGCTATAGGGCCTCCCCCGCATTCTGAATATTAAAGCTGTTGCCGGTGTAAGTTCACACCGTGAGAGAGAGACAGCCCAAGGAAGGATAATGTTCATTGTGGTATGCCCATCAGTGGTTGGTATCTCTTTCGATATAAGGGCGGAAAGAATGGACATTGGTTCTGAGGTGAATAAGGGGAAACACACAAAAAAAGACTTAATAATAGACTCAGATAGATATATATTAAATTCATTTGATTATTGTCTTAAATATTCAAAATTCATGGCAATAAGCAGTATTTTAAGTAATCTAGTTAAAAATATCACAGCTTGCATGATAATGCCAAACATTTAGACCACGTTTAAAAAGGATGATTATCGCATAAATTAATATACAGAGTTACTGAGTCCTACTACCATTAAAGACATAAGGATAGTTCATTTATCTAACAGCTCACAATCCTAAAGAAGAGGGGAAAAGGATTCAGATTTAAAGTCCACTGAGGGTGAATTCATTAGCATGGGACAAAAAGGAAATAAAGAAAATGAAAAGGGTTCAGCAAAGAAGGGTTTCAGTCCATCTACTACCGACTGTAGCACCAGCAAAGACAGTCCGAAAGTAAAAATGGGAAAGTTTCAAAATCATCAAACATTGATCCGAATAGCGTTCTAGTCTTAAAGTAGGAAATAAATCAGAGTGGCATCCATCAAGAGGCAAAAATCAACTTGCGTTGCCCCTCCTTTGGAGTTTCTTCTTATAATGTCTCTATAACACTCCTAGTGATGCACCATCACACCACTGTTGTACGATTGTCATGTGCGCTGATTCACATAATGGCACCTGGGACATTTGCAACTATAAGATGGTTTCCCATCATAATCATGTGAAACGAGTAACTTACAGTCCTCATAGGCCTAACAACAATGAGTAAGAATACAAAGTATCAGTCTATAGTAGCAGCTGAAACCCTGGGTTCCGACAGGAACATTTCATTTTGAATGTTTAAGAAACATTTAGGAATGTTGAATGTTTTACATGTACTCGAACAAATAAAGTAACATTTACTACGCTGCAACAGACCATTGTATTAGGCTTAGAAATAAGGCTGCTTTAAAGAAAGAGCATATCCAGAAAAGACCTTACATTTGCATCTTAATTTAAAATTAAATAAACTCTAAATCTATATCAAATATAATGCACCAGAAACATTTCATATAAAGTAGAACTTTCACCTAGTACTATTACGTGAAAAGTTCATATAACAAAAATTGTTATTAACTTGTTATAAACTATAGAATCCCTAGTATTATCAGTTTAAATTTCAAGTTCATACCTAGTATTTTAACAGTTTTGCACCAACTTTTCTACATAATGCAGTCCAATACAAAGAGAGATACTAGCCCTTTTAATAATAGTATATTATTTAATCAGTAAGTATCAATAAACAAAATTTTCATAAGTAATCTCATTAATGTAACTCATTTAAAAGTATTAACATTGTTTTGTATATATGTTTCTTCATCTTTCAATTCAAAGCACGCTTTTGCGTGCTTCTACTACAGTTGTCTCAGTTTCATGCATTATTACGTCTAACGTGTGCAATGTGCACTTTCAGCTTTCCATGACTCAAATCAGTAAATGTGTTATGTATTAAGATTTTTGAAATTACATGTTTGACAGTACTACTTTAGTGGGTGACACAAGGATGCTACAGCCCAGTTAGAATATTTAATTTACAGGCCCTAGGTACACATAGCACCAAACACTAGGGACTTATAAGTAAATTAAAAGTAGCAATTGTGTGTATACCAATTTTACCATGCTTAAAAGGTAGAGCACAAACACTTTACCACTGATTAGCAGGAGAAAAGTGCGCAGAATCCTATGGCTAACAAAAACGGGTTCAGCATAAATAGAGTAGTGAAGGCAAAACAATCTGTGAGACTACCATGCAAAAGATGGTAATTTACAACAGCTACTGTGGTTCAGCTATCTTTAAGTATTGGTTAAAATGGCTGTCCATCGGTGTTGCTATGAGCCCACAGCATTTTACATATGCAAACATCAGAATAAAGTACTTCCATAAACACACTGTTTTTTACAATCCAAAGGCCCACAGCCCATGCACTCTCCTCCCTGTTCCTTTGTTGTTCCGCATCCACACAGGTTCCCCATTTATTTTTGTTGATGGTTTGGCAGCTAGAAAGTGCTACTTAGCCACTTTCTTCAATTTTTGCACTGTGCTGTTTATTTCTTATTTTACTTCAGCATTCCAAAATGGTTGTTGACCAAATTGGAGTGGTAAAGTAAAATACCCAAATTGGCAGGCAGCTTGTCATGACACAGGAATGTGGATGTGCTGCGATGCATGCACATGCATGTCAGCACACAGTCATCATCTGGATGGTTCAGATTTAAACTTCTTTTTAGCACCCTTTGTTCACTCGCTGAAGAAGTGTTAGCCATCCTTTGCTACATACACAACTCTAAAACATTTATTCTACTTGACTTCAAGTATGGCTTCAAGTTCCAGTAAGACTTCTATTGGTTTCTTTCCATATGCATACTGCCCCTCCCTTGACTCCCACAAAGTGGCATTCTGAAATTTAGCCCATTCCTGCTCCCCAATGAAGTTATACAGAGAACTTGAATCAGCGGTCATCCTCATGCTTTCTACTAATATAAAACCCTAGGTGGTCTGGGCCTTTTCATCCACAATACGCAGCACACACTTCAGGCTTTGCCAGACCACAATCAGACATGGATCAGGCACGTGCCGACACAGTTTAGCCATACCCATTGCAACTTGCAGACACCGTTCCAAGGACTTTATCATATTTGATCGTAAATGCGAGCCTTGAGAAAGCCCAGGTTAGAAACGCCACACAAGAAGAACCACATCAGCTGCACTGTTTGTTTCAGAAGAAAGTATTTGCTCTTGAATAATGTCATTATGAGAAATATCTTCATCCCTTGATATCCCATACAGCTTCCACCGATTTCCGCTAATAACACTTTACACTCTATCTCAGAGCGCCTCCATCCTTCAACACTTAAAAAGAAATCCCTTCTCTTGTTGCACATGTTGCAATATTGACATATATAGGGACATATTTTTGCGTTTGTCCCCAAATGGTAACATTTGGGGACAAAATGCCACTCTAGCATTGTGGCATTTATGCCACAATGTTACAGTTGTGGCATAAAGTTCTGAATGCCACAACTGTAACATTCAGAGCGTTAGTCTGAACCTTACTCCTACCCTGCTGCTGAATATTGTGCACAAGTTCACCTACACCCCCTTCTACTCTCCAGTTGTACATTTCCTTTATATATATTTGTGGCGTGATCCGTATATCACTTGTTATTTCCACTACTCATTACAACCTGGGATCTTCAAATGACAAGAGTCTCTATTTGGCTTTTCTACTGCCCATTGTGTTTATGAGTTGTTCGATGATGATCTCTTCTTTGAAAGTACCATAATTGCAAGTGGAAGACAAGGCTTGAAGAGCTGCAATTTACCCCTGACTGACTCTCCTGGCAGCAATTTTGAGTACTTCAAAAACCTCATTCCTCTTGAGGTTGACTCTTTATTATGATATTTTGATTGCGTAGAATATTTGTCTAGTTTCACTTCCACATCACTTACTTCACTTCCAGGCCCAAACTTTGTCTCAGAAGAGCTATCTTCCTTTAGCCAGTGAAAACATTATCCCCACTCACATTTACAGATGTCTCCAACTCCTCCTTCCATTGCTCCCAAACCATAAGTTGTGCCTGAGGTGAAGCCTCATTCTATTAATATAAAGTATAAAGAGAAATGGGGAAAGACTAAACTTTGTCTAACACCTAAGGCCAGTGTCAACAATTCACAACATTTAGCATTTGGGCCAAAACAAACTCTAGATCTGACAGCTAATTTGGTTTGAAAACCAAACCTCTCTAGGTTCAAAAAGCAACTTGTACGAGTAAATGACAATAAAAAGAGTTTGGATGATTGATCCACACATCTCTTAATTTTCCATGGTTCACCACAAATCCTAGATGGCACAATCTAACTGATAAATGGATAAACAGAAATCCAATTTGCAGATAGAGGCTCGAGGAATTATCCAAAAAGCAGGCCATCGGTCAGCAATGGGGAAAAGCAGCTCCAGAAGATGAGAAGAACTCAGTGTTTGAGGCAAGGTACTGTACTAAATTCTTTCTTTTTATTCAGGTGTCAGCAAGCTGGCCAATAAACTCATGGTTCTCATGAAAGTGTATTTTCACGCGACTTGCAAGACCAAACTCACTTGTACTTTGTAGCATCCTTGCACTCATTTCAGTTGCCATCTTATTTTCAAGCTTCCTGGAAGCATTAGGAAAATCTAAACTGGGAAAATATCTGTAACAATTCTTCCTATTACCAAACTAACTAATGGGTGTCTTAAATGACCATTTTTAATTTTTTCCCATCGGACACCATAGGCATTCATTATAACCTAATTAACCTTTTTGACAATACTGACCCTGCTACAAAGGATTTAAATCATGGAAGGATTTTTTTTTTCAATTGAGGGGCATATATTTGTTTTACTGGTTACTAAGATCTTTGCTCAGGTCGAAAACAATTCCAATCTAATATATACTGCAGTTTCCCTTTCACATAGCGGCAATCTAAAAGGGGCTGAACTTTACAAATCTGATCAGAAATTTTCACTACAGAAGGAAGACACTGACACAGCGAGTTTTTTGCTGAAATGGATTAACAACAAGTGATAAGTGGAGGACAGGATGTATCTTCATTCTTTCATGTAATGCCAGTTTAGCAGGTACTGGACTGATGACATTGATAATTGAAAATATCCCACTAAACCTATGCTGGAATTTTAATTTAACATGAAGATTAATATATTTTGTTGATACCTGTTGGACTTGGCCCTTTTTGGCTAAAGTTCCTTATACTTTTTGCCTTCCTCCTAGACCTTTTCTGACATGGTGTTGCCGACTTAGATGCTTTGGGCACTTTGCCACTGCTGACCAGTATCAAAGTGCAAGTGCTCCCTGTATAAAGTGTTATGGTAATTGGTTGTCCATAATTGGTAAATTTGTCTTACTAGTAAAGTACCTAGTAAAGTACACTATGTGTGCCAGGGCTGGTAATGCAAATGCTACTAGTGGGCCTGCAGCACTAATTGTGCCACCCAAATAAGTAGCCCTAAAGAGAGATCTCAGGCCTGCCACTGCAGTGCCTGCACACAGTTTGTTAACTGCCTTGTTGTCCCTTTTTTAAGCACATCAGACACCCCTATAGTAGGCCGAAGTTACCCCCCTGGGCAGGGTGCAGTGTATGTGAAAGGTAGGACATGTACTGAGGTGTGTACCATGTCCTGACAGTGAAATACTGCCAATTTAGTTTCTCACTGTTGCAAGGCCATCTTGCCCATAAGACAAAATGGGGAATGCTGTGTAACATGTTTCCAGCATGTCTTCCCATCAGCATAAGATGGAGAGATGGAGTTTAGTGCACCTGAACTCAGAATTTAATAACACATCTTTTTGTGAAGATGGTTTTTAAATTGTGTGTTTAGAAACCACGCGTTTAGAAGTGGCTGGTTTCTTGTCCTAACCATCCTGCGTGCCTCTGCATTGTTGTGTATTGACTGTCTGGGTTTGGGTGTGACAGGGTCTGGGGAGGTGTCCTGACACCAGGGAGGAGTAGGTGAGACAGCAACAGGCTGGCCTGCATTTGGTGTGGTGGAAGGGGTAGCACCCTGGATGTGAAGAGGGCTGTGCTGCTGCCACAAAAGGATGGCTCCACCTCCTACGAAGCATCTGAGGCCCAGACGCTCACTATCAAAGGTGGATGGTGTGCACTGGCAGGAAGACACCCAGAACTGGTTTGGACCAGGCTCACTCCTGAACACAAAGACTTCAAAGGCATTTAGGGGTATAAATGTGAGAGCAGAAACCCCTGAACTCAAGACTGAAATCAAGACTGAAAAAGGATTGGAACTACTTCGTGATCAAGAGGAACCTCTGCCAAAGAAGAACAGCTGAAGAGACTGAAGAGAAGGACTGGCCATGCTGTGTGTTCTGGGGCTGGCCTGCAGTTTGCTGATTTGACTAAGGAGAGGACAATGGACTTTGCTGTGTGCTGTGTCCCCCTGCTTGAAAGGACTTTGCTGTGTGCTGTGTTCTGAAGTAACTTGTCTCCAAGGGCCCGAGGAGAGCTGGTCCCCTGTTGTGGAAACTCAGGAACATCAAAGTTTCCAACGTGTCTCAGTGACGCTTAGTGCGTGGGCTTTTGCATGCCTGAGACTGCCTTGTGGTCTGTGGTGCTGTTTACGAGGTGCCCCGTGACCGCATTGCCCCTGCAGCGTGAAACATCATCCACGCTGCTGATTTGCTGTTTGTGGCCCGAGCCGTCATCGTAACTGAGGCTGTAAGTAAGGATCACTGGCCCGAGCTTCAGCGTGCTAAAGGATTTCTTGAAGCTAAGGAAGGTGCAAGGTGAAAGGGACCGTGATCGTTGTTCGCCAAGAGGAATCTGGCCTAGATCGTCAACGAAGGAGAAGGCAGCGCCGTAACCCATCTGGCTACAGCGTCGCCTAGCAACGGAGCTGCAACGTCATCGGGACCACCTAGCAGGACGTCCAACGAGCGGGGAGAGAGAGAGAGCGAGGCAGCGCATCCCCCAGGTAAGGCTTGGATGCCGGTCGGGAGCCGCAAGTGTGTGTGGCCTGGGGAGGCATGCAGGAGGAGTTCAGGAGTGCTCCGATCTCTCTCCCGCTGCACCCCATTAGACGCGCTGAGTCCCCGAGTGGCCTGTACCTGCCCAGCAGTACCGGGGCCACCCCTTTAAGTTTATGACCGTTGTCTCTCTTGTTGGGGCCTAGTGGTGCCAGAGCTGACCGCGCAGATTTGCTTATAGCATTATTCCTTGCATTAAGAACTGCTTTATGCTTGCATTAAGAACTGCATTATTCTTGCATTAAGAACTGCACTATTCTTGCATTACGAAACGCATTATTCTTGCATTACAAACTGCATTATTCCTGCGTTACAAACTGCATTAGTACTTGCATTAAGGACTGTCTTATTTCTGCATTACGAACTGCATAGCTTTGCATTAGTACTGCATTAGATCATCGTGAACTGCTCATTAATACCGCAAGAACCTACAAGTGATTGTTGGCCTAATAACCAGCGAAGTGAAATATTACGAATACGCATATATTGGATTTCTATCGTTTGGTCTCATCGTACTTCTTTTGATAAAGATACCGCTATTTTTATCAAATCAGTGTGGTGTCCTTTGTGGTGTTATCACTGTGTTACTGGGAGTGTGGTTGCACATACTTTACACATTGCCTTGGAGATAAGCCTGGCTGCTCGTGCCAAGCTACCAGAGGGTGAGCAGGGGTTATCTAAGAATGTGTCCCTCCTTTCCCTGACTAGAAGCAAGTGTCCCTATTTGTACTAAGGTACCTACCTCAGCCAACCAGAGACCCCCAGTTCTAACATTGGTGGGCAGTGGTTGGGATTTGAACTTGTATTTGCAATTGACTCACAGTTATTGGTGTACATCACTAGTTTTAGCGCAGAAAACGATGCAACCACATATTGTGTTTTTGATTTTTGGTTCTATTTTTGAGTGATCTTTAAGCCACACATCATGTCTCAAAGGAGTCAAGTAGTCAGTGAGGTTGCCGGATTGGAATTCGACATTGAGGCATTGGTTACCCACAAAGTTGTTCAATTGAGGCAATTCTGCACAGCTTTGGGATGTCCCATGAAAAATAGTGCCAAGATTACATTGATGCCCAAGCGTTTTCAGTCTCTGATGAAGATAGGTTTAGCAAGGCGTCATTCATGGATACATTTGTACTGTCCCGACTTCGCGCCACTTTGCGGGCTAGGATCCCCAGTTTCCCAATCGAACCATGCCCGTTCACTCCCTTGTCCACGATCATAAATAGCACCACTGGGACCCACCTGATCTCCAAGTTCTACAGGTCATGTACAGAGACAATTCCAGTCAATGATGCCACTGTGCAGGGTGCCTGGGAGGCAGATTTAGGTCACCCAATCACTGATGACCAATGGGAAGCGTGCTGCCAACAGACTAAGGTGGTCTCCCTGAATAGTCGCCACAAACTCATCCACTTTAAGTTCATCCGCAGAATTTACATCACACCCGAGAAGACACACAAAATAGACCCAGACAGACCCCACTGCTGCCAAATATGTAACTCCCCACATGTGGATTTTGCGCACCTTGCTTGGACCTGCAGCAAGATCAGCGTGTTCTGGACCGACATATACCACACACTAGGGGAAATGATAGGCCTGGACCTCGTCCCCAAGTGGCCTTGTTAGTGGTACGTGAAAAACATTCCAAAGTCAGTCAGGAAATTTACAGCCCAGAGTTTACTACTGGCCAAAAGGGAAATAGCGCTCCTGTGGGGACGTAAAACTGCACCGACGCGAAATGCCTGGTTAAATAGTTTGGCATACTGCAACGTCAATTACGATTTATACACCTCCACTTTGCCCAGCACATCTCGCCCTTGAGATACTTGTTGCCCTCTTAAACAATACACCGCGATGGCACACTCACAACCTGCCGCTCGGCTGGAAGACGGGCTGGCACCTGCAGGCATAGTTTGACTCGCTGACACCCACACAACACATACGAAATGGAGATATGACAATTATGTATAGGAATGGCTCACGTATTGCGAACTGACTGCCTCTCAGGTAAAGGCACTCTACTCTATGGTTAACAAGAATGTATACTGTGGAACTGTTGCTATGAGGTACTGAATATCTATAAATCAGTGGAGATATCTAGCATGCATTAAGCTAAATGTATAACGACATTGTATTACCATGTCTGACATTGGTCTGGAGCTGGTGTTTTATATCTTTTTTCATCATGAAAATGGTAAATAAAGTCTTAAAAAAAAAAAAGGAGCGCCAAGAAGGAGGAGCTGCAAAGGGCTTTGAAGGCCTGGTGGGAAGCGAAAGAGGCTCGGGAGACAGGTGATGCTGAGATGGATTAGGATGACCCAGGGAATGTATTTGTCCACAGGATTTGCCGGTGTGAGGACTAGCCTCAGGGGCTGGTAGTAACCATTCAGGGAGGAGCTTTTCCCCAGAGGAGCTGGAGAAAAACCAAAGGGTCAGAGAGCATGAGTTGGAGGTTTTAAAACTTAAGGCTCAAGCAGATGAGAAAAAGCTGCTCATTGAAAGTGAAAAGCAAGCAGAGGAGAGCAAGCACGCTCTCGCTTTGGAAGAGAAGAATATTCTCTTAGCTCATGAGTTAAGCATGAGGGAACTGGACATTAAAGCTAAACAGGTGGAGTTCAGTTCAAATGGTGGCAGCGCACAGCCAGTGCCAGCGGGTAAGGTGTACATTCCCAAAGACTTAGTGCGAGATTACCAAAGGGCTGATGATATTTATGCCTGGTTCATGACATATGAGATCGCACCGAGGATAAATGAGGTCCCTGAGAAGCAATGGGGGGGCGGGCATGTGGAACCACTTTGAGGCTTCTGGGAGAGATGTTTTGCCACCTTTAAAAAGGGCGGGAACCCTGACCTACGCCAACATGAAGGAGGCTTTATGCCTCAGGTATGGGCTCACTACTGAACAGTACAGGCAGAAGTTCAGGAACTTCAAGACACTGGAATACAGTCCTTGGGGTGAGTGTGTGAATGCATACACACGTGCACTGGATGATTGGGTGATGGTTAGCATGGCGAATGATATCACGGGATTGCTCAATTTGGGCCCAAGGTAGCCCCAGGTCAGTAATTATTTTCCAGAGTTGAGCCACCACCTGTTAGAGTGCAAGCTCTTTGATCCCCACGAGCTTGCACCAGAGGCAGACCCCTGGTTAAGGGACAGAGGGTCTGAAGAGGCACTAGGGGGGAATTCCAGCAGTGGCAGCTCAGAGATCTCCCGGTCCCGTGGGAGGGAAGAAGGGCAGAGTGGCGCAGTCAGGTCCCAGAGTAGCGGGGGGCGTGCAGACTAGCACCATGTCTCAAAGGAGAGGGAGGGAGTGTGAGCAGCGTCCCCGGGGGTATGCAGCCCCACCCCAGAGACTGGAGGGTTCCTTAGGAGAGCACCCTGTTGGAGGTATAGAGCCTACTTGCCAGCTGTGCGAGGAAGAACACCTAGCGTCAGGAGGTCGTGAGGCATCTGTAACCAGAGCTCCCACGGTTCTGAAGTTTGTTGGTGCCATTCCTAAGTGGCTGGCACAGAAGTCTAGATGGACGGTTGAAAGGGAACTGTGTTCCCCAGTAGGAAAACCTGTGGGTCAGAGCCCAGCCAGTAGGACTGGGTCCCCTAGACGTCACCAGGGTAACCCTGCCTCCAACCTGAATGGCAGGATAACTGCAACCAGTGACCTGGCCGCTGGGTCTTTCAGAGGTACCGCTCCACGTGGGAGTTGGCAAGGGACAAGCACCCCTAGAGTGCCCCAGACTGCCAGGAAGTACCAGTGGAGTAGCTTAGTTGGCCCAGGGAGTTGTAACCAAGGGAACCCCATGGGGTCAGGAAGGCATAGAATGGTAAGCTGTCCCTGCAGTGGCGGGCCTGTGTCCGTGTTCTATCGCCCCAAGCAGGGGACTCCATCAAGGTAGTTGATTGGCCTACCCTGGCCTTAGGCTGGGAGGGGATTGTGTTGGACTTGGCCCTTTTTGGCTAAAGTTCCTTAAACTTTTGCCTTCCTCCTAGACCTTTTTCTGACATGGTTTTGCCGACTTAGATGCTTTGGGCACTTTGCCTCTGCTGACCAGTGTCAAAGTGCAAGTGCTCCCTGTATAAAGTGCTATTGTAATTGGTTGTCCATAATTGGTATGTTTGTCTTACTAGTAAAGTCCCTAGTAAAGTGCACTATGTGTGCCAGGGCTGGTAATACAAATGCTACTAGTGGGCCTGCAGCACTAATTGTGCCACCCACATAAGTATCCCTAAAGAGAGATATCAGGCCTGCCACTGCAGTGCCTGCGCGCAGTTTGTTAACTGCCTTGTTGTCCTGACAAGTGCACCCACTTGCAAGGCCTTACCCTTCCCTTTTTTATGCACATCAGACACCGATATAATAGGCCCAAGGTACCCCCTGAGCAGGGTGCAGTGTATGTGAAAGGTAGGACATGTACTGAGGTGTGTACTATGTCCTGACAGTGAAATACTGCCAATTTCGTTTTTCACTGTTGCAAGGCCATCTTGCCCATAGGACAAAATGGAAAATGCTGTGTAACATGTTTTCAGCATGTCTTCCCATTGGCAAAAGATGGAGAGATGGAGCTTAGTGTGCCTGAACTCAGAATTTAAAAACACATCTTTTTGAGAAGATGGTGTTTAAATTGTGTGTTTAGAAACCATGCTTTTAGAAGTGGCTGGTTTCTTGTCCTAACCATCCTGCGTGCCTCTGCCTGGTTGTGTATTGACTGTCTGGCGTTGGGAATGACAGGGGCCGGGGTGGTGTCCTGACACCAGGGAGTAGTAGATGAGACAGCAACAGGCTGGCCTGCATTTGGTGTGGTGGGAGGAGTAGCCCCCTGGATGTGAAGAGGGCTGTGCTGCTGCCACAAAAGGATGGCTCCACCTCCTGCGGAGCATCTGAGGCCCAGACCCTCACTATCAAAGGAAGAGGGTGTGCACTGGCAGGAAGATACCCAGAACTGGTTTGGACCGGGCTCAGAGCCCCCTGAACACAAAGACTTCAAAGGCATTTAGGGGTATAAATGTGAGAGCTGAAAACCCTGAACTCCAGACTGAAAAAGGCTTGAAACAGCTAAAGAGACTGAAGAGAAGGACTGCCCTTGCTGTGTGTTCTGGGGCTGGCCTGCAGTTCGCTGATTTGACTAAGGAGAGGACAAGGGACTTTGCTGTGTGCTGTGTCCCCCTGCTTGAAAGGAATTTTCTGTGTGCTGTGTCCTGAAGTAACTTGTCTCCAAGGGCCCGAGGAGAGCTGGTCCCCTGTTGTGGAAACTCAGGAACATCAAAGTTTCCAACCGTGTCTCAGCGACGCTTGGTGTGTGTGGTTTTTCATGCCTGAGACTGCCGTGTGGTCTGTGGCGCTGTTTACGAGGTGCCTCGTGACCTCATTGCCCCCGCAGTGTGAAACATCATCCACGCTGCTGCATTGTTGTTTGTGGCCCGAGCCGTCATCGTAACTGAGGCTGTGAGTAAGGATCGCCGCCGCCGGCCCGAGCCGCAACATGCTAAAGGATTTCTTGAAGCTAAGGAAGCTGCAAGGTGGAAGGGATCGTGATCATTTTTCGCCAAGAGGAATCTGCTCAAGATCGCCAACGAAGGAGAAGGCAGCACCGTAACCCGTCTGGCTACAGCGTCGCCTAGCAACGGAGCTGCAAGTCATTGGGACCGTCCAGCATGACGTCCGACGAGCGGTGGGGTAGAGAGAGAGAGAGGCAGCGCACCCCCCCAGGTAAGGCTTGGTCCCCTGTCGGAAGCCGCAAGCGTGTATGGCCTGGGGAGGCGTGCAGGAGGAGTACAGGAGTGCTCCGATCTCTTTCCTGCTGCACCGCGTTAGACGCGCTGATCCCCAAGCAACCCGTACCTGCCCAGCATTACTGGGGCCGCCCCTTTAAGTTTACGACCGTTGTCTCTGTTGTTGGGGCTTAGTGGTGCCCGAGCTGACTGCGCAGATTGGCTTATAGCATTATTCCTTGCATTAAGAACTGCCTTATGCTTGCATTAAGAACTGCATTATTCTTGCATTAATAGCTGCATTATTCTTGCATTACGAACTGCATTATTCTTGCATTATGAATTGCATTATTCCTGCGTTACAAACTGCATTAGTACTTGCATTAAGGACTGTCTTATTTCTATGTTACGAACTGCATAGCATTGCATTAGGACTGCATTAGATCATCGTGAACTGCTCATTAATACCTCAAGAACCTACAAGTGATTGTTGGCCTAATAACCAGCAAAGTGAAATATTACGAATACGCATATGTTGGATTTCTATTGTTTGGTCTCATCGTATTTCTTTTGATAAAGATACCGCTATTTTTATCAAATCAGTGTGGTATCCTTTGTGGTGTTAGCACTGTGTTACTGGGAGTGTGGTTGCACATACTTTACACATTGCCTTGGAGATAAGCCTGGCTGCTCGTGCCAAGCTACCACAGGGTGAGCAGGGGTTATCTAAGAGTGTGTCCCTCCTTTCCCTGACTAGAAGCCAGGGTCCCTATTTGGACTAAGGTACCTACCTCAGCCAACTAGAGACCTCCAGTTCTATCAATCGCCCATACTGCATCACCTATGTGATAATTTGCTGCCGCTCTTCTCATTTTATCAGCGTGCTCTCTGTTTCTTTCTTTATCCTTTTGCAAATGTTCAAAGATTCACTTATGTATGATGTTCAATATTCTTGATCTGTCTTCATTAGTTGGGAGTGTGTAATTTTTGCCTGGGATATCAGAAATATATAGCTGATAGCTTAATTGTAAAGAAGAAAATGAAAAGTTAATGTTGGATTCATGAAGAGTATTGCTGTGACAAATGACAAAACTCTGCCAATTATAATTGTTTTACTCCGTCAATTTAATCTTAAATATACCACCACAAAAATGATTAAAGTTCTTGATTAACTTTTTCTGCTTGGTCCACTAGTTGTAGATGATATGCACAGGATAAAACATGTAAATATTCAAACAAAAGATGGATACAAATTGTGTACCACTATCTAATATAATGATTTCAGGTAATACATGGAACGTATATTTTGACATCCTTTTTGTTGACATATTACATCTACAATACAAATAACATTGGTAGTATCATTATAGTATTGCATTTACCCATCCACACTCACATATCTTCATTAGCATTCTTAAACTCAGTTTGAAAGTATATACTATGTTACATATTGGCATAATCCATGGAACTTGATGATATTCTGTTAAAGAAAAAAAAAGTACTCTAGCACCTGCTGTAGATGGAACACTTTCGGCAGAAAGAAAATGTGCTTAATTTTGTGATTGACCGTATTACAAAGATAGTGTTATAACCATGATCTGATGGTAAATTTATTATAAATTCCATTATTATTATATGCCAAGGTATGGCATGCCTTTATTGGATTAACATCCAAATCCATGCCAGAAGGTGGCCCTGGCAAATTGTGAGGGATGCCTCGCGCAGCAAGGGAAAGACGTGCAGTGTATTTGAAGGTTATTAAGGAATTCCCGGATAGAAGTCTCAGAAGTGAAAGGATTGGCAATTGATCTAAGAGGAAGTCCTGCTTGGGGAAAAGGGGGCCCTGGAGAGAGAAGAAGAAGAAAAGAAAGAGAACGCCTGCATTCTGCCATCCAGGAACTTCTCAGCACTCATAGCACTCATATGGTTAATGACAGTGGAAGGGTAACGTGTGGATCTGAAGTGTTGCCTGAGATAGCAAGTAGAAAAAACAATTAATAAAATATTTAGCCCATCAAACAACAACAAATATCTCATACATGTGTGGTCTATGACTTACCAGATTTTTCAGTAAAGAGAAAAATTATGAATGAGGAAACACCTCGACTTCCTGAGAACCAGTACACTAGACACGGTCAGAACGCAGCATGCAGACTATATGTAGCAATCATTGGAGAAGAGGAAACAGGTACCAAAGTCAGTGCAGTCCCTGGAAGGCAAAATTCAGAGGTATACATGAACTAAGGACAGAACCTGAAAAAGAAATAGGCAAGGGAAAGAAAGCTGGTGACAAACTAAGTAGTTGCCTTACAACCAGCAACAAGTTGCCAGGTGCATCTGACCAATTCCGACTCAATTTATGGGAACCTGGAAGCAATACGCTTGCTCGACTGCCTCTGCTAGCCCGAACCTGGTTGGTTGGGTTGAGGATTCATCATCAAAATCCAAATTGTTATTCGCAGGTGCAATTGACAGTACCTTCCTGGTGCTAATGTTTTGTATGGATTTGATTTTACTGCACGTCTATGGTTTGCACCCGTCGACTGCCACTTTTATGTAGGTAGATTAATCTGCCTTTCATTAAGCCAACTCTATGTTTCACCACAGATCTGGTCTTCTTGTGCACTTTGTTCTACATCTGTTCCCTGTATGCCCGATATTGAGCACGTGTGGCATGAGTTATGGGCATATTGCATATGCACTATTACATACAACCTGGATGAAAGGGTTTACAAAGATTCTGTGAATGCACTAACACACACATTGGGTGTACAGGGATAGTAACTTACTTAGCAACTGCCCATCTTTTAGCTCTTCTCTTGCAAACCATTCACAAAGGACACCATGGCGGAAGAGATGTGTGCCTGATGTCTGCATTGCAAATCACTTGTATGTTCAGGGAAGTCATTCATGTTGGTGTTGATATGCGCGCTATTTGGGTGAAAGATATCAAAATGTGGGCAACATCCACACAAACTATGGCAAGTAGAAATTGTTCAACCCTTTAGAATTTCATGCTGGTCACCGAAAACCCACATGGGGAATTTGGAAAATCTCTGAGTGCATAGGTTTCAGACAGCATATGGTCCAGATGTGGCTTAAATACCCCTCGATGGGGCACCCAGGGAGACGCCAGCTGCCACAGCTATTGATCCTTGTTAGTTTCCTGATGCAAGCAGGTGTAGTGAATGCGGACTTTGTATATGCTACATGTGTGTGCCTGTCTAGCACAGGCTATAGATCTTTCAAGAGGTTTAGATTTCTTTGCCTATTTAACCTGTACCTGCCATAAGCCTCTTCCTCTGTTTGGTCTATATGTGCAAGTCTTCACCTAAAAGGTCTCTCTCTTCTCCTCCTTTCCCCAGCTAAGGTCCAGGTGTTTGCATTCTTCTCACCACAGCATAGAGGGGTTTCTGTTCCAAACTTTCGAAGCTATCCACAAAGGTAATTTACACTTGTGAGTAATTTACATGTGTAATTTACTCTTATGCTTTTGAGTCACTTTTCTGCTTTTGGCTATACTCAAAATCTGAGTGTAAAGTTACTCATAGGTGTAGACTTGCATGTCTCCACCCCCATACTACAAAAGAATCCTGACAAATTCGCACACAATCCTTTCCACTTTACCAGCCCTTGTTCCAGGATAGCAAAACTAAATCAAAGAAACGTGGAAACCCTAGCCCTGGCAGAACCAAGAAACAAAACAGCTCACACACTTCAAATGGTCCATCTGGCAATGATGGACTGGCCGAAAGGCCAAACCATGGGGTGGGGCGGCGTGGGGTGCTGAAACCGGATGTCTTGTTCGAGTAACAACGCTAGGAAATTCAATTGTTGTCGCATTTCTTCAAAGATTAAACATTACTGTGAAATGGTAATTAGAATATGTTCTTTTTATGTGTTAGTACGTTGTAAAAACGATGCCTAACCCAAGCATAGTTCTTATAAATTAATAAGACCCTTTACCTCTTCCATCAAAGCGGCCCTCCCTGGGCACAGCGGTTCCCCTGGGCATCAGTGTTCTGCTCAGGTCAAAACGTCAGTTATTTTACTCGACCCTACCCACACCCACTCCTTACAGGAGGAACAAAGAGACGAAAATATATTTTCTGAAGAGAGGTGGGCGCAGCGGAACAGGTGCAGTGTTACTAGGTCACCGATTGTCCTGTCGGGGCGCGCGCCTTTTGAGGGTGCGTCAAGAGCTGGAATGGAGCTGCCCATCGGTATCCTAGGGGAATTCACGCATCATCCTCCTGTTCAGTAAAACCTTTGGCACCCTCTAAAAGCCTAGGCTCCATTCTACGGGATGTCCCAATGGCGGTAAGTACTCACTTCTCTTCCCTTCCGCAATTCTCTCTGGGACTCGTGTGTTTTTTTAAATTGTATTTTGGATTTTGCTAGGATGCCACATGTCGTGACGAGAGCACTTTAGTGGCCTCCTAAGGCACGGTTAGGAGGACGAGGGGTCAGATTCCAAAATATTTTTGACTGGCGCTGTTTCGTGTCCTTGTTGATAAGTTAAAGCATTGCTTGTTCCAAACATCTTTCACCACCGTATTATGAAAATAGGATTCTGAAGGTGTTATGTTTGACAGTGTTTATGCATATTTGTTGCGTGGCGTTTTGTGATGATAATGTGTGCTGCTGTGTTTTTTTGTGCTGCTTTATTTGTGATGTAAAATATAGGGGCATATTCACAAAGAAATGACGCAGCTATGCACTGCAAGCAATTTAGCAGCGCCGTCTTGCGTAATTTAAAAAAAGCAGGGATGCATCATATTCACAGGAATACAGTGCACCCATGTGATTTCCCTAATGCTGGCGCTAAAAAAGCTGCCTAGCGCTAGCACTGACACCCCTTGTGCCATGGTGCAAAGGTGCCTGCGTTGCAGGGATGATTGTTTATGTGCAGGAAGCACTAGTTTTTAGGTGCCAGAGGTCACAGCCTGTAGTATTTCTTTAATCCAGTAGTGAACTCTGCAGTCAGAGGTCTAAGTCTGTGCAGTCTTTATAATTTGAGAATATCTTAATTGTCAGAAAGTCTCATCTTCAAAGAGGTGTGTAATTTGAGGAACAACTTTGTTACCTCTAGCCTTTAACTCTAAGATGTTTTTTACCTAAGTGATGTGAGGAAGAAAATAACTAGGTTGAAGAAAGGAGTGAACGAACTGAAACGGCAATTGCAATGCCAGTGCACCACCGGAAGTTCCCTGAAACCTTCCCATTCCCAAGTCTCTTTTTAAATAGAACCGCTACCTCTAGTCCCACCCCTTCATCTTTCCTTGCCACTAAACCACCCCAGCGTCCACTGTTGGTTCCTGACAATCTGTTATCAATATCTCTCTCTCTCTCTCTCTCTCTCTCTCTCTCTCTCTCTCTCTCTCTCTCTCTCTCTATCTCTCTCTCTCTCTATATATATATATATATACTTGAAAGTACATCACAAGGAAAAGATTAGCTCCATCTTTAGCTAGGTAACTTCAAATCCACCTGCTTGGGAAAGGCCATACATAATGCTATCCGTCCTGTCCTCTTCAGTAGTAAGATATTATGTTTGTATGAGAAGAAGAACTATAAGTTTTACATATCCCTTTCCTTGCAATCTTCGATACTCCCCATCCAGTTGTCCTTTATTTTTTGGCATTGTGCAGCCCGTGGAACACCCCTTTGGGTCTGACTACAGAAATGCTATGGTCTGGATGGTGGAAACCTACGCATGGACTGAATGTGGAGTTAAGAGACACACAGCCTCACCTCTTGGTGAGTGCCGAACCCAGGGATGCACCAGCCGTGTCGCTTTGAGTAAGAATCTGTTACAAATGTATCATCAATATGGATTTTAGGCAAGGGAGTTGAAAGAAAATTAAAATACCCCCCACTTTGAACCAAAGCTTTGACAAAACCAAGCAAGCGAAGTAGGTGAAGTGTCAGTTGCTACAATAACTATGATAGTACTAAAATTGTATTACCTACTGGCGGTCGCCAGTAGGTAGTTATAGTTAGGACCCTGTTTCCATAGGAAATCCGCAACATTCTATTTGGAATAACTTTGGCGCCGGTCGACGAATCCTCGCGAAATTTTCAAAACTAATGGGGCGCTACGCTCTGCTCCTACCCTGAAAGTCTCGGGGGGATTCGTCAAGCGGGGGCTGAGAAAAAAGGGGGTCCCAGAACGCGTTTTCCCCATGCATTTTTCCATAGGACCTTTAGACACAGCTACAGCCCGAACGGCTGAACAGAATTACTTGTAATTTGGCAGAGAGGTAGCCATAAGGTCAAGGAAGTGCCTTTTGTAGGTCTGGTGTAAATCTGTTCAGTAGTTCCTGAGAAAATAGCATTTAAATCAATATATATATCTGTGGCAGCGCTCCGTGCGCTTACCGTGCGCTTACGGTAAGCTTACCGTACGCGTAGGGTGCCGTGCGTGAGCGCGTTTCTGATTGGTTGTTAGATCAAAGTAAACATTCGAATCGGTCGAAACCAGGAAGTATCGGCCGCCATTTTCTGTCTCTCGCACTGAGAAAAAAAGGTTGATAACACGAAAAGGGGGCCATGAAGAGAGTTGCAGACCCCCTAGCGTTCGTCAGGGGGTTCACGAAGGACCAAAAAGTATGAAAAATGAATTTAATAATTAAAAAAAAAAATCGCGGGGTGCGCGTACGGTAAGCTTACCGTACGCGTACGGTAAAAAAAAATTAGAAAAAAAAAAAGAATTAACAATCACATTTAATATATAAATCTAAGGACCCCCAAGAGAGAAAAAAACAATTGATATTTTGTAAAAAATGGCAAGGCGTGCACTGTACGAAATGCGCCACGTGAAGAAGACATGGGTAAATAAGTGTCTAAATACAGTGATGTAATATCTGACGTCATCAGCAGCGGATTGCGGTCGCTTGAGTTATAGTTGCCTGCACTAACTATAACGGGGGAATTTCATTGGTTTTTTTCGAAGGAAATGCCCAGCTAACTATAACATGTGTGAAACCTAGGGTTTTTTAAGTGAATATATATATACATATATATATATATATATATATATATATATATATATATATCAGTGAAAAAACCATAGGTTTCACACACGTTATAGTTAGGAATTAGCATTTAAAAAACCTTAGAAATTCAGTGAAAAAAACCATAGGTTTCACACATGTTATAGTTAGCTGGACATTTTACTCGTAAAAAACCATTGAAATTGCCACGTTATAGTTAGTTCAGCTAACTATAACTCGCGCGCCCGCAATGCACTGCTGATGACGTCACATATTACATCACTCATGACATGGTCAGTGACATCACTCATGACATCACTGATGACATCTCAAATGACATCACTGATGACATCATCCAGTGAATGTGTGTTTTCCTGAAAATTAAATATGTTTTATTTATGTATATCTCAAGGTCGATGGAAGAATAAATGGGTATATAAGTGTCTAAATGGATGATTTGTTTTTGAAAAATTGATTGTGTAGCTGACTGATTAAGTGTATCATAGTGAATACATGGCTTAGTGAGTAATGTTTAAATATGGAAATATCTGTATCAGTCTCTCACTTTGTGTATATGTGGCTGCATGGGTTGGTGAGTAGCTACATGGGTGTCTATATGGGTTATTAGTTGGTTTTTTGAGTATCAGTCTGAGTGTCTTCATGGTTCGGTGGCGGGTATTACGTAGTGCATAGGTGCATGAATGAGTGGCTCACTCTTTGTATATGTTGAAGACAGCATGTGTGCAGGACTGTATGGGTGGATGAGTGTGTGTATGGGTGTGTTAGTGAGTGAATGACTGTCTCAATAGTGTCTTTATGAGTAACTACATATGTTTTAAACTAGTATATGTGACTATTGGTGTAAATAAGTGAGTATATGTGAGAGTGAGACATTGGAAGAGTTCCTGTATGAATAAGTATGTGTTTCTATAAGTGATTGTTTAAAAGACTAAGTATGTGTAAGTTTCCGTAGAAGTAAGTGTGGTGGTGTGTGAATAACTGTATATGCAAGTAAATGTATGTTTTATTCTTTATTAGCATGGGTGACTATGTGTGTGAGTAGCTCTATGGATAAGTGGCATTGTGTAACAGGATGTATAGGTGTATGAGTACATATGATAAGTGAGTACATGTATGAGTGACTGTATTGAACTGTTGGTGAATGAATGGATGTGTATGTGGATCTTAGAATTACTGAAGAGGTTGTTGTAACTGTTATTGGTATGTCCATTCTTTTGTAAATTTTAGTCTCTATTTTTGTATGTGTGTATCAAAGGTTATATTAGGGTGAGAGGAGGTCTACCACTCTATCACAAGGATGATGTCATCAGTGATGTCATTTGAGATGTCATCAGTGATGTCATGAGTGATGTCACTGACCATGTCATGAGTGATGTAATATGTGACGTCATCAGCAGTGCATTGCGGGCGCGCGAGTTATAGTTAGCTGAACTAACTATAACGTGGCAATTTCAATGGTTTTTTACGAGTAAAATGTCCAGCTAACTATAACATGTGTGAAACCTATGGTTTTTTTCACTGAATTTCTAAGGTTTTTTAAATGCTAATTCCTAACTATAACGTGTGTGAAACCTATGGTTTTTTCACTGAATTTCTAAGGTTTTTTAAATGCTAATTCCTAACTATAACGTGTGTGAAACCCATGGTTTTTTCAGTGAATTTGCAAGGTTTTTTAAATGCTAATTTTTTTTTTCTTCTATTTTTTCTAACATATTTTTATTTTAATTTTCTTACCTTTTATAAAGACTATGATTAAATTTTAAAAATTCTTTAATATGTTTTTTTTAATATATTTTTTAAAATAAACATGTAAAATTTATTTGCAGTACTTTTTTTCTATTTTTTTTATTATTTTTTTAGTACGCGTACCGTAAGCTCACGGTAAGCGTACGGTTTACGCTACGTCCGTAATTTATCCACGCTGCTTGCGTATAGTTACGCAATTTGCGTAGCCGCGCGTACTCCGCGTGGGACGCGTACGCGTGTACGCTACACGCGCACGTTACGCGGAAGTGCCGGGGAGTGACTGTTATGCGCATGCGCGCAAGCGCGTGTCTTTTTTACGCGCATGCGCACTTTTGCCGTAAGCGTACCGTAAGCGTACCGTAAGCGTACGGTAGGTCATGTGATCATGAAACACAACTTTTGATTGGTTGAAACTACTTTCAGTTCTAGAACTCTCCTACACCACACCCATTCCCCTCATTTCTGCTTGTGATCCCTTAGGAGAAGGAGCTGGTTTGTCTTTGGGATACGATGGCAGAACAGCAGAGCTCTTCTGAGAGTGAGGCTAGCACTAGCAGCACTGTCTTGAGGCAGAGATCGAGGAAACAAAAGCCCTCTTATGTATGGGATTATTTTACTTTTCCTGAAGGCCAGCAAAAGGTGAATGCACCCTTAGTAACTTGCAGGCTGTGTCAGCGTGTACTTTCTAGAGGTAATCCTGACAGGAAGTATTCCTTTGGGAATCACACCATGAAGAGACACCTCAAGGATGTACACAAAAGGACACATGGTCATCTTTTTGGAGGTAACTCTTCAGAAAGACAAGCAAGTACATCCACAGCAGCTCAGCCTGGACCATCATCTGCAGAGCTGACTCCTTCTTCTGCAGGTCAGGTGAGCCCTTCATCTGTGGGGGGAGAATCTCCTTTTGCTGGCCCTCTGGAAATGAACCCTCGATTTCGAAGGGTTGATATTCGATGCGCCTTTTGTCAAGATCTAATTTGCCATAGGGAGACCAGTGTTTCCCTAGTGAAAAACAAAATAGATCAGCACATTTGTCGCTTTGAATAATTTTCCCATGCTTTCTTTCCTCTGTCCCTGCATGAACACAACGGTTCTTTTAAGAGCCAACCTTATCTTTCATCTTTTTTTTACATATGTTTTTAAAAACTTTTTTTTTTTTTTACCGTACGCGTACGGTGCGCGTACTTTTTTTTTATTTTTTAAAAAAAACACTAAAAATCAATTATCACATTACAAGGTCCTTGAGAGACTACAATTATTATTATTGACTTACCATACTCACTCAAAAAAATATTTATTCATTTGTTTTTTTAAAAAATAGCTTTAAAAATGGTTCTAGTTTTCGAAAATTTTCTATATGAATCTGAAAAAAAAGAAAAAAGTATTAATATTTTTAAAACATTTTATAATACAGTACACATATTTACATTTTTTTCCAAAAAATATTTTTGCCTTATTTTTGCTGTTTTCAGAATATATTGCATTTCACTATAAATTGTGAAAGCAATTGCATTCATCATTTTACAGCGGGCAAAACGCAATAAATCTCTGCCTATAATTCCTCTTTGCACACAGAGTCATGTTTTCACATTAGTCACAAAACGAAATTTCTTTGCCAATTTGAAAGCACACTTACTGCTCTTTTTTTTTTGGCAAGTGAAAATCACTTTTACAGACTGACACATTATTAAACCACTTTTTTGATTTTCTTAAATGCACATGTCCAAACTGCTTTTTCAGACCACCACCATGTGTAACCTGGGTGGCTGCCTACACTCCAGCAAGGGCAACCAGCCTTAGTGATGCTGAATGTATTTGCATTACAGACTGAAACCTGAAAACCCCACTCGCTTGTAAATACTGTGCATGATTATACATGGCAAGCAGATGGGTGTGTGCTAAGAGTCTGCTTCTTCCCCCAAAAAATCGCTCCCCCTTTTTCCTACTAATGCAACTGTGAAATCACCAGAAAAAAACGCAATAAATCTCTGCCTATAATTCCTCTTTGCACACAGAGTCATGTTTTCACATTAGTCACAAAACGAAATTTCTTTGCCAATTTGAAAGCACACTTACTGCTCTTTTTTTTTGGCAAGTGAAAATCACTTTTACAGACTGACACATTATGAAACCACTTTTTTGATTTTCTTAAATGCACATGTCCAAACTGCTTTTTCAGACCACCACCATGTGTAACCTGGGTGGCTGCCTACACTCCAGCAAGGGCAACCAGCCTTAGTGATGCTGAATGTATTTGCATTACAGACTGAAACCTGAAAACCCCACTCGCTTGTAAATACTGTGCATGATTATACATGGCAAGCAGATGGGTGTGTGCTAAGAGTCTGCTTCTTCCCCCAAAAAATCGCTCCCCCTTTTTCCTACTAATGCAACTGTGAAATCACCAGAAAAAAACGCAATAAATCTCTGCCTATAATTCCTCTTTGCACACAGAGTCATGTTTTCACATTAGTCACAAAACGAAATTTCTTTGCCAATTTGAAAGCACACTTACTGCTCTTTTTTTTTGGCAAGTGAAAATCACTTTTACAGACTGACACATTATGAAACCACTTTTTTGATTTTCTTAAATGCACATGTCCAAACTGCTTTTTCAGACCACCACCATGTGTAACCTGGGTGGCTGCCTACATTCCAGCAAGGGCAACCAGCCTTAGTGATGCTGAATGTATTTGCATTACTGAGTCCAACCTCAAACCCTTAAACTATTCTTTTTTTTTCCAGTACACCTTAATTTATTGTGAAAACATAGTCCATATTATTTTACATGTTCCTCACATTTAAATTTCTCCCAAAACAGAAAATGATAAACGCAACTTCAACAAAAAGAATTTCCATTTCTATTATTCATTTCTTAAGTTACCACATACATCCCCTCTCAAACTCATAACTCACCTTTAAAATTAGTTAGTTGTGAAAGAAATGTGGCACTCAAACAGCAGATTATCAGAGCCAGGATCTCTGTTGTGTTCACCTCTCTCCTCTCAGCAGAACCAGATAATGGCAAACTTTCCCTCTATTTTTCCACACATATACATGTAAGTTTCAAATCTCAGTGCTTCCCCCTTTTTTTCAAATGTAATCACACATTTCTATTGGTTGAAAACCAACCATTTTCCAAAAGTACCCTGCCCCCAACTTGACTTCTGCCTAGTACCCTTCCCCCAACTTGACTTCTGCCTGCTACCATAGCAACAGCTCATGGAACACTGCTGTGTGGAGTTAGGTCAGAAGTTCGCCACACAATGTTTCAATTCCACAGAGCAAGAGTGCTTGACTTTTCAAACCTAACAGCAAATCCATAGTACTGTTCTTTGGTAACACATTTTTCTGTACCAATACAAAACATGCTTCTAATAATTTACACATACAGCCTAGTTTTTATTCTAGAATGGTATGAAACAGCCAATCAGTTCTTTTTGTTTTGAAAAAAATATGTATGCCTCCATTTCCAAACTGTCTTTCTTTTCATATTGCCATTCTACTGAAAGACACCTCCTGAGTGCATCCAGTTCTCCTTTGAAGATGTTCACAGTGTGGATTGTAGGGCACAGCTATGTCTTCTGGAGTGAAAAGTTTGCAGAGAAAACAGATATGATGAGAGACCTTGCTTTGCCAAATGTAGACATTAAATGGATTGGTCAGAGAGGGTTAAAGTGGCACCAGTTGATGCCATTGGTGAAATCCTTCATGCAAATCCAACACCCTGACCTCATAATAGTGCACTGTGGTGGCAATGACCTAGGCACTTTGACTGGGGTAGGTCTGGAAATGCTTATGAAGGACACCTTTGCACAACTGTTTTCACTTTTCCCTAAAACTGCCTTTGTGTTTTCCAACATATGCCAAAGGCAAAAATGGAACTGGTCCAATCATTTCTGTCCGCAGATTGACAAAGCAAGAAAGCACGTCAACAAATCTGTTTCTGCTTTCCTCCGTGACTATGGTATGGGTGCCATTTACCACAACAACTTGCGTTATGACATGCAAGACATTTATAGAGGAGATGGTGTGCACTTCAATGATGAAGGGAACAGAGTCTTCCTTTTGAACCTTAGACTCTGCATCGGTACTTACTTGTAAGTACCACTTAAAAAAATGACTTCATAAACACAACAGCTCTTTTTAGAGCTCCCTAATATCTAAACTCTTAATTCTGCATTTCATTTATTTTTTTTTATTTTTTTTTACCGTACGCTTACCGTACGCGTACCCCGTGATTTTTTAAAAAATCAATAAATGTTTTTTTTGTACTTTTCTGTCCTTCTTTGACCCCCTTACAAATGTTAGGGGGTCTGTAACTCTCCTCATTGCCCCCTTTTCTTGTTTTCACTCTTTTTTTTCAGAGTGAAATACACAAAATGGCGGCCGCCGCTTCCTGGTTTCGGCCGATTCGAATGTTTACTAAGATCTAAGAGCCAATCAGAATCTCGCTCGCGCACGCCACCGTACGCGTACGGTAAGCGTACCGTAAGCGCACCGTAAGCTGGCTCAGATATATATATTGATTTAAAGGCTATTTTCTCAGAATCTACTGAACAGATTTACACCAAACCTACAAAAGGCACTTCCTTGACCTAGGGACTACCTCTCTACCAAATTTCTAGTAATTCTGTTCAGCCGTTCGGGCTGTAGCCCTGTCTAAAGGTCCTATGGAAAAATGCATGGGAAAAACGCATTTTGGGACCCCCCTTTTATCTCAGCCCCCGCTTGACGAATCACCCCGAGACTTTCAGGGTAGGAGCGGAGCGTAGCGCCCCACCTATTTTGACAAATTCGCGAGGATTCGTCGACCGGCGCCAAAGTTATTCAAAATAGAATGTTGCGGATTTCCTATGGAAACGTGGTCCTAACTATAACTACCTACTGGCGACCGCCAGTAGGTAATATATATATATATATATACATCAGTGTGATATTCTGACAGAGTACTTTGTCGATTGTTTTTATAACGTTTGTATTTGTATATGGATGGGCATGATAATAAAATAATGCCACAGGGAATATAGGGAGGTTTTGATTAGGGCTGTGTGATGGACAGTGTTTTTGTTATAAAGTCTATTCATTTTACTGTAGTCATCATTGCTTAGTCATTGTGGTGATAATCCTAATAGATATAACATATATTGGATTGACACGTTTTAAGCAAGCTCACTGTCTAGAAGTTACTTTCTCTCATCTTTATTTAAGGTCCTCGGTGATAAAGATTTCTTAGTTTTACTATACTAGTACTAAGGAACTTCAAGTATTCTGCCAATGAAAGTTTACAACAATGTGTTCCTCTCCAGATTTCCAGCTTCAGGGAATAATCGTACGATACAGCAGAAAAAACGAATCAACCACATGCCTAGGGCTAAAGGAGATTATTTACACTCTAAAGCCCAGTTTATGAGTCAGGTCCAAAATAGTATAGCCAGACCCTCCTATTTCATTATCAATTCTGCAGGGAGAAAAATCGCTTGATACTGAGACTCCACAACATTTGTATTTAGCACATGTGTGGTGTACATTGCATGTGATATATATTGCTTTGGATACAATTTGCAAGCGTAATTCACCCAAAGGATGTAAAACATGTGTAAAAGGCCCATTTTGGACTCCTCAAAAACAGGATACAACATAGCCCAGCACCTGGCTTGGTGCCCAAATATCAGCAGAGGCCAGGAGACAGCAATTTTGTCCGTGGCGTATTGCATGCACACCAAGCGCCTGGGATCAGTGTACACCTTTTCCATCCTGGCAGTGTCCCAGCCAAAATCCATTCATTCTGTGTTGTGAAGGATCCCCGAAGGCAGTGCAAATTTGATTTCAGTGCTCTTGAGCCTGTAGTCCTAGCACAAGAGGTGGCTATCCACTGTGAAAGGCTGAGCTGCCATCAAATGATGAGAACACCACTTGATACTCACAAATTAACTGAGCAACTGATCAATGAGATAATTAGAGTGGTATCATCGTTTGGACTGAAGGTCAAAGAAGCCAAAAAGAGACTTAAGTAGGGTGCACAATTTTATTACAACTCACGAGAGAAAAATTCAGGTGACAGGACGTATCCCTTCACCCAAATGTACTTCAAGCCATAGGATTAAGAGGTGCTACCATCCTGGATCTCTCTGGGATTGAGGGCACCAGTGGAGAAGTGTGGTGTGGAGGCACCCAAGGGCAACCAGGTATGTACCCATCGGATGATCCGCAGAATTCCGCTTTGCTGTAATGACCCTCCACCAGCATTTAGACCTGTCCTGCTGGCCATGAGGTCCCAACTGCCAGCTCTTATAGCCCCACACTTGATGGTAGGTGCCATTCAGCTGACTATCCGCCATCCTCAGAGTCCTTCATTGCATCACAAGGTGCCATCAGAGACCTAGAACCTATGCTAAATGAAACTCGGGGGCACTCAGATCCCTTTTCTGGACCTCAGAACTCCCCATCCAGGTCTTTACCCCATACTATCGAACTACATGCATTTTTAGTCTATCCTCGGGTGCCTGCCTGAGGCCTCAGAGCCCCAGATCCTTCCTGTCTTGTTTTTGTGCTTACCTTCAGATGGAACCACTCTGTAGGACCTCATGACCACCTTTTTGTTAGCGCACATTAGTGCTTCTAGTTGTATTGAGATCATTGTTGGTGACTCAAAGAGATCCACTGTGGATACTAAATTTACCTCAGGAACCTCAAGCAACCATCATACCTCGTCCACTAACCTGCAAAATAAATAGGCTGACCTCAGCTGACGGCATTCTCCCTCAGGTTGACCTGGAGACACTAAACAGTACTCAAACTGCAATGCTCAGACCATTGTATGAGCCCTAAGAGACCATAAAACAAACATGCAGAATGTTAACTCCCCACCATCTTGCAATCCTCAGGAGCATCAGTGCAGGCAGGCAGCGAACTAGAACCCTTGCTACTTGCTAATATCCTTAAATCAACCAACCCTTAGATACCCACAAACCTGCTCAGCTGGATTTCAGTGTCCTTTATCTGACACTCAGACCCACTCCTACGTCATTTAAACCCCATTTACTATCCCCTATACTTACCCCTGTGGCTTTAGAGCCCCTCTGATCCACCTCTAATCAACCTCTTCTAGTGCTCCAACACTCAGCAATGACTCTGACAGACAGCTCCCCGAGACCTTCATCCAGTGTTTAGAGTGTTTCAATTCCTATTTTGCCTCTTAGAGACATTCATCTAGCCCTCTGGCTCTCTCTGACCTACACTCCCAAACCACAGCAATCCCCAGACCTGCTGCTGGTTTCTGGCCCTTGACATCCTGCCTTCCATGGATGATTAAGTGCCCTTGAAGGTCCCTTAGTCACCTTCTACTAGCCCATGGAGTCCCGTAGCAAAGCTCTAAAGTTTCCTGTTTCCATGGGTGAGCACCATGTCCTGGATTGAACTCTAGGCAAGATTTCAGCACTACCTTGGATGTGCTTGTCATATCGTGGAGGGGAAACAGTTGGAACACTGTAGCCTCTTCCATGCGTGTTGCGACTATGCAAATGCTACCATGCTTGCCTTAACCACACACATGTTTTAACCACGCATATGCGTGGTTAAGGCAGTGCGCTGTCTAGCTGTTAGCTGGGGGAAGCAGCCAAGCAGCACGAAAGATCGGGAGAGGATGCAGTGAGGTAAGTGAGGCTGGGTTTTGGAGTGTAGTTTGTATGGTTCGAGGGGGGATCGGGGAACTTCTCAGGGCTCGGGGTCGGGGTAGTTTTCAGGGCTGAGGGGTTCAGAGTAGTTTTTAGGGCTGGAGGTTCGGGGTGGTTTTCAGGGCTGGGGGGTTTGCGGTAGGTTTCAGGGTTGGGGGAGTTCAGGGTTATTTTTAGGGCTGAGGGATATTCAGGCTAGTTTTCAGGGCGGGTCAGTTCGGGGTAGTTTTTAGGGCTGGGTGTTCGAGGTAGTTTTCATGGCTGGGAGGGGTTCAGAGTAGTTTTCAGGGCTGGGGCGAAGGGGTAGTTTTTTAGGAAGGAGGGAGTAGATTTAGATGTCAGGGCAGGGGCTTAGGGGCCGTTTTAGGGCTCAGGGCGGGGCAGGGATAGTAATACTTTTTAGGAATTAGAGGGGCAGGGAAGTTTTTAGGGCCAGGGGCGGGGAGTCGGGCAGTTTTTAGGGAATAGAGGTCGGGGTAATTTTTAGGGCTCAGAGGGAGGTTGAGGCAATTTTTTGGGCTCGGGGGGACGAGGTTGGTTTTCAGGAGGGCGGGGGTAGTTTTAGGACTCAGGGTGGGGCAGGGGTCCGGGGTTAAGACTTACCTGTCAAGTCTTAACCACGGATATGTGTGTACCATACATGCCTTAACAAAGCATGATTCGTGGTAAAGGCATGCATGATAGAGGTATATTCGTGGTTAAGACTTGTGCTGTTGAATGCGTGGTAAACACATGCGTGGTTCCAAAACTCAACCATCATGTAGGCACTGTTCTTAAGTTGCTAGCGGACTCTCTTTAAATTGTATTTGCAATTGACTTTCCTCTTCATAATCAGGGAAAGCATCAGAAGGGCATGCTTATTTTCCAAACAGCTGAGGGAGTGGCTAGTTTATTTACTGGTAATCTTCATCATTACTCTAATTCTTCCTTCCTCATCCCTGTACATACTTCAGCGAGTTAAAATTCCTTCTTCCCCATATGCCACCACCTTTCCAAAATCTCTTTAAGCTTATCAAGCACTGACCTCCGCCTCCTACAAACTCTACTGCTCCCAATGCCTCTTTATGAAGTTCTCATGCCTTACAGCCAGGTAGCTGAGGGAGGGAAGGCTGTAAGTACTTTTACTTGACTTGAACTCATTTACGTAAGGAATGGGATGAGGAAGATGAGGTAAGAGACACATTCTCTAAGAACTGTGGATCAAATATTAGCTCATTAGTTTGTACCAGAGTTTAGACCATTTCTAAAAATATGTTCTTTTGTTTCAGGTATCTATTGAGATGTTGGTGTTGTTCCTTCTGCAGCTTCTCTGCTGCACCATCATTGCTCAAGGTGACTATTTCTGATTCTGAATACAGTGCTGAATGCAGTTTATTGAAAGTCTTCTCATTCTATTCTACCAATGCCAGCAGCTTACATTAGTGCCGTTCCAACAATGCAATCACTGTATGGTGACTGGTCAGAGGACACATAAACCTCAATATCAGTTGTACATACTTACATTTTAGCCCATATTCTGCATTCTGGTATATGACTTTTCCTTCACAAAGAGAGGATTGCAGTTTCCAGCATGCATAGAAAGAAATATATATCAGACTAGTTCTCAAAGATTTTGAGGGCTTAAAGTAGCAGGTTTGACTTGAGAATGTCATAATGGTTTGCAGGGAATTATTGGTGTTATTGTCTTATGTATTCCATGGCATACGATGCTGTTCCAGGTGTACCTTTGGGGATTCATGCTCGTGAGTGTTTGGTGCTTGTGGTTTGAGCATCGGATCACTTTGATTGGTTGGTCTTGTCTAGTGCCAGCAAGCTGGTGCCCCCAGCCAGAGAGGATGTCAACATGCAGATTAAGAGTAATACAAGAATTCACCAGCAGGGCATCAATGTCTAAAGTCTCTGGGTGCCAATCTTCATGGTTGAGTCTGCTTGAAGTGTTCCAGCCAAAGGAAGCATGGGAGTGCCCACATGGATCAGGCAGCCAGGAAAACATATACATGACAATGTTAGAGGGGTAGAGAAAGCAGCTCGGACAAACTCCAGAAGGACATGCACTTGACCCATAGATTATTGTGGCCTTACCTTAGTAGTCTTGACACAACAGGCGAAAACCCTATTTCCTAGATAACACATTGAGGGAGGAAAAAGCAGAATCACATCACTAAGGTGGGTCAATTCTTCCCGAGAAGGATGGGCAGTAGCAGCAACTCATCAATCATACCTCAGGTTTCTCTCGCGCCAGTAGATCCTAAAAGCAGGGTCCGAAGACGAAGAGTTCTGCGTTTTTCAAACTTGAGTTCGGGTCACTTCTCTATTTGCAGCCACATCAGGTTTCTTCTTTATTAATCATTCCAAGAACCTATCCTTGGGTCTTGCTATCGCCCATTACTTCCTTGTACTGATTTGCAGAAGTGATATCTTGGTCTCAGGGTCATATTCCAATGCTGACACAGTTGATGCCAGGCCAACGAGCTACTGAGATGCTGAGAATCGTAGGAGCAAACTGAATTCATTTACATCTGTCCTTGCGTATAGTCCAGTCTCCACGTGATGAGGCTTCGCCTAATGTTTGCAGTGTCATAGAAATCTATGGTTAGGAGTTTCATCGCATAAGACTTGCAAAGATGTGAATTCTCTTTAATTCAGCCTCAGCCCATCACTGAATTATCTAGAGCTGCAAGTCGTCTTCTTGAGCGAGAACACAAGCTACAGATGGATAGGGCAACCATTTTTTGTTCTTCCTTTACATAAGCTCCACCTTCTCCTGATGAATTATGCTCTAACTAGTATGAAAAACACAAAGGTCACCTCCCTGCTCCATTATATGTCTTTTTTGGCTTCAACACCGACACACAGCACCAGGATTTTCATGAGGGGAGAAAGAAGAAACCTTGGCATGAAGGGCGACATTCATGCCTGCCAAGAATCCTTTTATGAATCCCTGGCTGGCAGGCTTAAATTTGGTATTTTGGGCTGTAAATGTACAAAATTCAAATGCAGGGCGGTAGAGGGGAACTGGGCAAAAGATATACGATCAGTTACAGAACTTGGTGAACTACGTACCATTGACTTGGCATGTATAAGCTCTCTGGTCTATTTTAGGCTCATCAATGGGGTTCCCTTAAACATGAGATTCTTTCTTTTTCTTTTCTGCTTATATTTTGCCCTGAATAATGCACAAGGATTGTCCATTTGTCTTAGAAATAATAATTACGAACCCCAGTGTTTTGGATCAAACTGGGAGCAGTCCTGTACGTGGGCAGTATTTCAGAATAACCTGAGTTCTGTGTGGTTTCTCCAGTGGAAAACTCCCATATATACAGCACAAGGATCCTGATTTGCCTTGGTCATTTCAGTGATAGAGCTGAGAAAGCAAGACATATTTGGTTTCAGCATCCATTAATACACCCGGTCTCAGGTTTCCTGTACAAAATGCTCCCAGTAAATGTTCTTTCTGTTGCTATACTGGAGCAAAGGTTATTCCTTTCCCTTTGCCAGTCTCCAGGAAGTTCTTTCTTCACTTTGAGATAACTCCTTATTCCAAAAGGAAGTTCTTCTACAAACTCCACGCAGCTGCCTATGAATGTGTAAGGTTCCTAACTCTTAAAAAAAACATCATGCCCTGGATTGCAGAGACAAATTCCACCATCAGGTGGGGTTGCACCTACCTAGTTTCTTTATACAGAGTGCATTTTTATTTAGTTTACAGATGAATCCCACAAGCTCAGCTCACATCAAGGTTGTGATGATTCTACACGAAAGATAATCTTTATTTAACGTCTGCTCTGAAGTACTCAGGCTATTGTTAGTTATAAGACATTCTAAACTGCTTTTTGCTTGTAAGAGACACTCCAGCACGTGATCTCGAGCCAAATTTCTAGGACAAAAATTAACTGAGGATTTATCACGGTAACCTTCCAGAATTAGCAAATGCGAGGGACATTTGGATTGATTTCTCTGTATGTGAAAGATCAGCAATGTCTCTGTAAATATTATAGTTATAGATGTGTCCTTTCCTATTTTAACCGACCTCCTTCTGCTAAGGCCATTCATTCATTCATTCATTCATTAAATCTTTATTCGATCTATTTACAAACAGATCATAAAAGCACAATTTCATCAAACTAGGCCATGATAAAAAACTATTTTCATAAAAACCAGAAAGGTTTTAAAAGAAGAACGTATTAAACTTTTGGGTGCCTCAATACAACCTTACAAATATAATCTTAATCCATCAATACAGCAAATCAAAGCGGCAAGCTCCTCACCCTTCTGTTTCTCCAAAGGCCCACAGAAAAGAAGCTACCATAAAACAAACATGGGGATTAGAGAGAGCTTTTAAAAAATGCAGTGCCACTCTACATTGCGTAAAATTTTGATGACTTAAAATTGGACGGAGGAACCTTTCTCTATCAGTGTGATAAAACATGCAGAACAGTACCAGGTGAAAGTCGGATTGGAGTAAGTAATTATTGCAGGAGCAGAGGCCCAGGTCTGCGAGCTTGTACCTCTTTTCTGGGAACCCAAACATCAAGGGGATTAGATTCAGGCGGAAGCGGAGCAGAATAAATCTGTGTTGTGCTACAGTGACAGAGGAGAGATAGAAATAGCCTTCCCCAGGTCTTGGTGGGATTTGATCGTAGACTGTGAGCGTCTATAGGTGCCAGTTCTTTTCCCTACAATCAAAGTTAGCCTACTGCAAGTATAATTCGATTATTTTCAGTTTAGAGACAAGATGAGGGGTCCCTAAATAGTTCTTCCTACCCAATTGCGTTTAATTCTACCTCAATGTATCTAATCCAGACGATCCTGCTATAGCCCTCGAGCCTCAGGCAATCACCAATCATACGTTGGGTTAGGTTTACAGTGTCCCTGCGCCAGATCGAGAGCCAGAGCAGGATGGGCGCCAGCTATAATGATGAATGATTGGGATTCATTCACTCCAAGGTCTAATGAGGCCATGAATGAGGCGTACGAAGATATAAGGTTTTGGAGAGCTACCCCGGTTTTTGCAATTAGAGACGCATCGTCAACGTACGACAAAATTGGGAGTGAGATGTTATCAAATTTTGGCACGTCTAAAGAGAGGCCAGACAGGGCCACCTCCCCCCCCCCGTTGGTATAGATGGAAAAACGAAACGGGGTGGGGACACATCCATGTCTGACACCTTTCTCGATCTTGAATGAGCGTGTGCATTTCCCATTTCTACCATACATCACCGAGGCAGTGGCATTTGCGTACAGCTGGCGAATAAAGCGGATGATCAGGGGGTCGATCCCCATGCCCTCCATCATAGGCCACAGTTTGGAATGGGACACACAGTCAAAGGCCACTGACAGGTCCATGAAGGCCACATATATCTTCCCCCCTTTGTCCTTTTAAAACACTGGTCCACTGTCCCTTGCCCTTCTGGAAGCCGTATTGCGCCTGCATTAAAATATTACGATCTTGTGCCCACTCCTCCAGCCTGGCTAATAACAGCTGGCCCATGAGTTTTGCGGTTTGTGTCCAGGAGGGAGATGGACCTATAGTGTTTGGGGCAGCCCCTGTCTCCCTTCTTAAAAATTTGAACTATTACGCTGCGGTTCCAAGATGGAGGGGGACCTTCTACCGCTATACTATTAAGGACATTTGTTATTAAAGGAATCCACAGATCGTAATTGGCCTGGAAGAGGTCGGTTAGGACCCCATCCGGTCCCGGGGCTTTCCCTTGAATACAAGCTTCCAGTCCTTTTCTCACTTTGTGAAGCGAGAAGGTCGGGTTTCCTTGGGTGTGGGGGTGGTAGATCAAGTTGAGGGGCTTGTCGTGCAAAGATGCTTTCAAAATGCCCTATCCATGCATCTTCCTCTACATGCTTGTCCAGTGATGGATCATTTAAATCTTTAAAATATGCGGCATTTATGACCTTCCAAAACTCCCTACTATTGCGTGAGCTTGCGGCTTGTTCAAGGGCATCCCAGGCCTTCTCCCCTAGTGCCTTCACCCGTGTACTTCCAGCCTGCTTATAATCTTTGCAAAGCGATCTTATCAGTGCCGGAACTCTGGGCTTGTTTTTTAAGGCACTGTCAAGAGCTCTCTTTGCTAACGAGCATGCTGAATCGAACCAGCGACCTGGTGATGTGCTGTTTGCTGGTTTTTGTTGGGGAAGTGCGGCTTTTAATTTTGTTAGAAGGGTTCTAAACTGGGAAACTAAAAGGGCTGTCTCTTCCCCTTTTGGGGGATACTTAGGTGAATGAGTAATATTGCATGATCGCTATGGAAAGTAAATGTGTTACTGACATGGTCCACTCTGTCTTGTAATGTGGAAGAGGCTAGAGTAAAATCCATTGTGGACTCTGAATTATTCCTCCTAAATGTTGGCTCTATCTGACCTGTCTTACCACTATTAATTACGGTCAGATGCCTTATGTATAGTAGCCTTTTAAGCGTTTTCCCATATTCACTATGTGTGAAATGTAGAAGGGGGTTGCCATACGGACTGCCCATCCCACACAAACTGACCTCATCGTATTTACACAGGTGGGTATTAAAGTCCCCCAACCAAATTATGCTAGGAAAACCCCTCTGTGTTCGTGAGTTAATTAATCGGAGTTCGTTATTTAAATCGTCTACCACACATTTCACATTCCCCCCAAAATCAATATTAATAACCACCAGCCAACATTTACAAATTCTAATTGGAGAATTTGAAAAAAGGTATTCTTGGAGCCCACATGTTTTACTTGTAATGGTAGTGTATTAGAAACTAGGGTTAGTAAACCGCCCTTAGCTCTGCCCGATGCCGAAGGCACAGCAGGTGTGAAAGTGGTACGATATCCCAGTGAAAAAGAGTCCTTTTTGGATGCAAATAATATCCATCGTTTGGCAATGGTTAAGCCACTTTTCATTTCCTACCTTTGAGGCGATTCCGCCACATTCCATGTAACTAAACGTATCCTGTTTCTTTTTCCTATTTCCTAAGGGGACAGGAACAAGGGTGGAACCTGTGTGTTAGGAGCAGTGTTGGCCAATGTTGGTGATGATGGGTAGGTAGGTGTTGGTGGTCAATCGCAAGCTTCCAAGTCAGAAAGAGGGACAAATCTGTTATGAACCCAGTCCCCGGTGCAATAATTTGCAGCTCTATATATCGTGACATAAGCTGGCCTAGTCTTAACCTACCCCTCTGATTGTTTCCTGGAGTTGGGCCCTGTTTAAAGAAATGCTCCAGTGCTAAATAAATAATCTGTGAAAAAAACACAAGGGCACCCAAAGGAATTAGACAGGGACCTTGGGAAGTTATATATTACAGGAAACAATGGTCCCTGAAATCGAAAAGTAGTTAATCATACAATGAATATAGCCAAGATTGGTACTATATTACAGCCAAAGTCCAGCCGGACAAGGCACCTTTAATAAGTAGAAATAGTTAACAATAATCCAGAGAATGTAAGTAGAGTCTTAGTGGGACACAAGCCTGTATCCTGAGACTTACATATCGTGAGGACAAAATGTGAAACACATTCAGGCAATTACAATGATGTTTCTGTCTTGAAAAATAAAGAGTAGCGAAACATCTAATAGATATACTGTCACCTCCACAATACGTTATATACAGAAATTCGAATGTGTAAGGTGGACAACTATGTCGAAGGCATTTCGATCCTTATCAGGTGGATATCGGATCATCATCAGGACTAATCAGTTAAATTGCCCATATTCAAATGCCTCAAGGTAACATTAGGGAACCAGGGGGGGCGTCTGGGGCGGGTAGCGAGTTCACAATACTCCAGAGGGACGCGTTTGTGAGGTACAATGCCTGGGACAATTAAGTTCCGGAATAACAGGACACAGTAAAAATTCAATGTTCGTCTCAAAATGGTGAGAGAAAGGATTTCCGTGGCCACGCGAAAAACAGCTCGTTCGGACAATGCCGGATCGAAAGTGATCCGGCATTGTCCGAACGAGATGTTTTTCGCTGTAATATAGTACCAATCTTGGCTATATTCATTGTATGATTAACTACTTTTCGATTTCAGGGACCATTGTTTCCTGTAATAAATAAATAATCTGAGCATTCCTAGAACAAGATCTTTCGAGGTTTCTGAGAAGGAATGTGCCAGTATGGGGATTATTGAAATTGATCACTACGCAGTCCCCTGCAAAGGGTTTTTTAGAGTTTCCCACCCACCTCACCCTCCTGGCCATAATGATTTTGTTGGCTAAATGATGGCTGCCCAGTCCATAGGCTGATTTGATAGCCAATGCAGGCATTTGTCCATTAACTGTGTAGTAGATTCCTGCTGATTATCCCGCAAAGGAGGGATGTTGGCCAGAACCAGCACTAAAGGAAAAGCTGCCGATAGAAGGTGGAGCCAAAGTTGTGGATTGTTTTCTGCCATTACTGCAGGGAGGTGATCTGTTCCTAGTGGGTGAGGTGCCGTGTTTGATTCCCCCAGCCCTTGAGGCACCTGATGGATCTGATATGTCATGTCTCTTTTATCCCTAGATGATGATGGTTGGGCCGTCGATTGTGTATGAAATTGATCATGGACTGAAGAGGCCAAACCATCCATTTCGGATGTGCTAGGAGGGATGCTCAAGTGCGGTAAAGTGATCACATCCCCACCAGCACAGGCGTTAGTTTGTAGCTTGTCCATGGCTGGGTAGATAGGGTCCGCATTCTGGACCACTGGTAGTGTTGGTGCGAGTGCATTTTGAACCTCAATGCCAGCTAATCTCTCTTTGCTCAGTTTAAGGAGGATGGGATCAAGAAGAGCGGTCATTAACTTGGTATCTCCCGACCAAAAAGCGTTGTCCAGTACTAACTCTCAGGTCAGGGTACTTGAAGTTGGTGGCGTCGGTGCTGTCGCAATGTCCACTCTGGCTGTATTGGCATGGACTGCCCTAGGTTTGGTTACTCTTACAGGTTTTGGTTGTTTAGGTTTAACAATTCCACGGCCCCTACATTGCTTTAGAGGATGATCGATTGCTATGCTAGTGCGGGGTGCAGGTTCAATGTCCCCCGAGTTGGAAATGATCGGAGATTGAGTGATTGGTGAAGGCTCCAGTTGGCCAGGCGGGAGATTTGTGAATGGTGACGATTTTAACCTGGGGGCAAGGAGGGCATTCTCAACAGTGCTTCCTGGTGGTGACTTGTTGGCGAGGAGGAGTGGTTCCATAGACATGCGTCTCTCTATCAGTTCTATTTCATGCGAGAGAACGCTCGCTGCTCTAATCAGGAACGTATCAAGAGTTGCCCCACTCCCTTCCCCAGCTTTCTCCACAGGAACCTTCCGTCTCACCATAGTTATAGATATGTAAGAAAAGGAGTAACAGGAATAATAGTACCTTAAACCTGAGAACCAGATGTTAGAGGGGTGGCCCAGCCCAGCCTCCTCTGGGCTACGACAGATGTGGCCCGGGCGCGTCCCAGCGTGCGACCCGTGCCGCAGGCCGGCGTCCTTTTCTTGTAGCGCATCCGCGAGCTATACTTGGTGGATGTTGTGGTCATCCTGGACCAAGTTACGGGAGTCCATGAGCAGGGAAGAGCAGCAGGAGCCCAACATTGTCATTCAGTTTCTAACTGTTCATTCAAAAACCTAGAGATTGGTCAATGAACAAGGGCATTTCAGAGTCCTTCCACCTTTGGAAACTCTTGTAAATAGATCTCCCAACCTCACCACTGGGGCATTGTGAGTACAAGAATCGTAGTAAAACTGGTCCTACATTGTTTACAAGTATTTTTTCAGGATTTCATCCTCACTACCTTCTTTGTTTGGCCCTTGTAAAGATGTCAAAAAAGAGATGAAGCCCTGACAAAAATTCTCATTCAGACCAAAGAACGCCTTTATTTGGGTCATAATCTCAAGAGTTGACAATTAGCCACAATCTCAGTCTCTGCTTACATGGGGTTCGTCATCCCCTTGCAAAAAATTGTCTGAGGAACATCAACATCGAAAGCCAAACTGGAATATCTAGGAGCCAGCAGCCTGGGCTGCAGGTCCCCCAAGTCGCTGTTGAGATTCTCTATGGTCTCTTTGGCTAGGTTATTTTAAATTAGAGCATCAGTTGAGGCCAATAACAATAATAATAATAATATCTTCAAAGCATGGGCAAACAAATCTCTGATGCCGCATAAGTTTCCTCATCACTATAAACCCAAACATTGCAGGTAAAAGATCCTCCTGTGTTCTTGGCAGCATTTGCTAGTAACCACTGGTGAGGTCAGGAGTTATGTTGTACACAGCAGCCCATAACCTGCCTTAATATAAATGTGTTATAGGAAAGGACTTGAAATCACACTAAAATATTGGAGACAAAAGGTGGAGGGGTGGGGATTTACTATACTTCCATTAGCCCACAGTGACATGTGGCAAGTGTGTGAGCCAAAATGTTGCATGATGTTCGCAAACATCAGGATATATTTTTATAAGATTGAATCTTGGGTTCAGTTGAGTGATTCCTTTACACCTCCCAATCCCTGGGCTCATTTTCTTTTGCTTTAAATCTTTCAGAAAGTTTGAAAACATCATGAGGGTTTAAAAAAGTATTCTGGGGACCCCAGCAATACTCTGACCTTGGGAACCCTCTTTCCTTGCCCCCCTTAACATCAACTGAGCAGTGCTTTTCTTTTTACAATGCCCCCTCTTTTCCTCTTATCCCTAACTGGGCCACTGCTCCTCCCCCTCTTTAGTGGTTGCACACCTGCAACACATCGCGACCCCCTACCTTTAGACCTACCTGGTCATCTGGGCTTAATTGTGCATGGCGTTCCCGTAAGAGAGCTGCCCCATAGTGTCAAATCACATCCATACATTTCAGTTTCAGAAGAAGCAGTTTTGCTTGCTTTCTTTTTAGAGCACATCCTCCTAGAGAATGTCTTCTCCTGATGAATAATACCAACAGTGCACATTGTCCTACAATTCTCCAACTCCAAATGTTCTCTCATCACCTGAGGGGATGGTGCATTTAGAAAACACTACATAAAAAATCAGAAGCTCATACCCACTGCATTAATATAGGTATTTATGCCAAAGGAGAGAAAATAAATGTGTTCCTTTAGCTCACGTTATTATGACCAAATGCCTCTCTCCACGCTCAACAATGGTAATAAATAGTATACTACACTCTATTCATCTGCATATATTCTAAGTATATATTCAGTTTAAATCAGAAATAAGGAAAATAAAAGGGTTAAACGTTACCTACAATAAACAAAGATGGCAATAGATTAATCTGGCAGATTAACAAATGTTGTACAATTGCATATGTTACATCCCTTCAACAGCTTGTTGCAGGAGACCCATATCCATTTGCACCTCAGATAACATGAGGACATGGCAGCAGGTGGCCATGTGACCAGTGTGCACTAGTTCACATAAGAATCCTAACCGTAACCTCAGGTCTTGCCCATTTATAACTATATTCCTGCAAACTCATGATCTAATATGAAAGCCCTCCCACTGTCCATGCAAGCCCCTCTTGAATATGTCTTCCTGCAGGCAGTCAATTAGGTCTGCTTCGTACATTATCCAGACATCGCAAAATAACATAGCAATGTCTAAGTCTAGTCAACGCTTACTTCTGGGTACGTTCCTTTACCAGCCATCAATCCAGAGCACCACCAACAATAGCCTCGGTGACCATAGACATGCATCCTACAAACTTCTCCATCAGTATTTTGGCTGCAGCCATATCTCACCCCACAACATGGGTCATGTTGCCATGGCTTTCTTGCTGCACTAGGTCAGTGTGTGTGGGGTGGATCAAAGTCATTGTAATTGCATCACAAACAGGTCTCTACAGATATGTTACTCTTGTAGTCTCTGTTTCTTGCCTTTTGCCTAGCACCTCAACAGCATGTTAGAGCCTGTGGTTGATTAGGAGCTATGGGTTGGACAATGGGTTAATCCTGTGATGTCATCAGCAAAGACATCATAAAGGCGCGAGCACGCACACACCCTTTTTGGTGAATTAACATGTATATGCTGTGTAAATGTTCTTTTTCAGGAGATTGTCTGTGGGTTGCAACCTCATTTTTCTCAGTTCTGTTTTGTCACTTTTCTAGACACCCTTCCTGACCCGAAGATAATTGGAGGGTTTGAGGTGGAAAAGAACTCAGTGAAATACATTGCATCCATCCAGGGCCCTAATGGCCACTTCTGTGGAGGGACGCTCATCAACCCCCAATGGGTACTCACGGCTGCACACTGCTTCTATCCGTACGTAGACTTTAGACTTTATTGGTGGTGGAAGACAAAAAACTAAAAATTAATGCAATTTTGTTTACTGTTCCAGAATCAACAGATTGACCATTCTGCTGGGAAAACATAACCTTTTTCTTCAAGAGCCGACCTCACAGAAGTTCTCAGTAATAAAGGTTGCACTGCACCCACAATTCAACCAGAGCACACTGAACTTTGATGCCATGCTCTTAAAGGTAAGCATGATGTTTATTTAATATAAATAAGAGCCCAACCGTCTTGAAATTCTACTTGGTGAGTTCATATTCCTCGTGCAGTGGCGTAACAATGAGGCCCCCTACAGAGTGTGAAGAGGGGCCCTCTGGTCTACCATATCTTAAAGATATGCATTAGGCTTGTGGTGGAATGGCCATTTGAAGGATTTTGGGGCCCCTGAAGAACTGGGGGCACCCCTGCTCTGCAGGGGCTGCGGCGGCTTGCGTTACAACCCTGTTCTCTTGTTCTCTATATAGCACCAGTAGCTATTCCACCATTGAGACTTTATGGGATTCTGTCTGGGTACCACTATGAAAAACTCTTGTGATGTTGCCTTTTCTCTTATTCCATTCATCTAACCATGCAAAAATGTACTAGTGTACTTTATTCAGTGGTGGAGTGTTCCATACACAGTTCCTCTTCTTATGAGATCCCACAGACCTGTTACTAGTGCACCAATATGCAGCATTTCATGCTAAACCAAAGCTGGAATCCACACACCTAAGCAAGACTGCACCTCAGTGATGCAAATAATGTTACTTTTATTCAGTACTGTCACTTCTTATCGCTGTTTTCAGTGCAGATAGCAAACTGTTAAGAAATACTTCCCCTTGTAGCTAGGAAGTCTAACTAAACATCCGACGTTTGTAAGGAAGCTAAAATACTCTATATTTCAATGTGAAATAATAATTTCAGGCTACCTAAATATAAGTTTAAGAGCACCAAGATGCCAGCAGGACGGGGTCATGGCCGAGCACCGGACCAAGATGGCAGCATAGCTTGGAGCTCCGCCGAGTCCCCGGTGAAAAGCTCGCTCCACTGCGGCAGAAATGTAGAAAACCCGGTGCGACCGCAACCGCTGCTTCCCAGATGTAAGGGGCTACTCAGCGGTGGGTCGAGCGACAAGATTCAGGACCCCCAGATCGCCAATCGGGAGACTGTGTGACGAGGCCCTGATGTCGCGAGGAAGCTGGGACCTCGATTTCCAGCCGCACCCGTCATCCAAGCGAGAGGTTCGGGAGCCCACACCGTCTCGTCCCCCCCCCGGAAGCGAAGGAGGAGCGCCATCTCAGCCAGGGGCTACGCACCCAGGAACAAGTGATCCGGAAGGCAGAGATCATCAGTGTGCGTGCAAAGAAGGGCCAGATCACTGCGCAGATCCCACAAGTAAGCGGAGAGCTCACCCGTTGAAGGCCCCCACTGCGAGTAGCAGAAGAGGGAAAACAATGCAAGGGAAATCTGCCCAACAAGTGGACAAGACCTTCCACACACGCACTAGCCCCCCACATCGCTACACTCTTAGGGCCCAGGGAAGAGGCTACAAAAAAAAAAAAAAACTGCATTGTTCCTCAATTGCGGCAACATCGCAGCGTGCACCCACTGAGCAGCATACTCCCAGCCTACAGACTTAGGGACAAAAAGTAGCACTCAATTGGCCATTTGCACTCAAGTGAACCAAGGACACAGGAAAGTAGCTCCTATTGGCTCCAGGCTACGCTCTCTGCACCTTGTCCCGGGGTCCCGTGGAGAAGAGAAGGAACCAGAACCGGTTCACCCTTGCCATCAGCTGCCACGTCCCTATCCCCTATGGAAACTGTGCTGAGCCCCATGCACTAGCCCACATCCTCGCTTCTCCTGGCAAGGCACACCAGGTCGCTACATATCTTATAATTGGCGACATCACTGGTTGAGACGCCCCACAACTGGCAGTTATTGTACCGCTTACCAATGAGGCTAGCTGCAGGAAGTGCCACGCTACAGGTGGTGCTTATAGCCCGGAGCAGTAGACATACCTAACCCACACTGAGGGTTCTACATCAGACAGCCATGGGAAATGTGCAACCCTCGACAGAAGAAATTCTCCTTTGAGAAGTTGGGTGGAGGATCCGAATCAGCAGGTACGGTCATGGCGGAGGAAGGGGACACCACCGCACCACCTCAAGTCGGCCCACAGGGAAACAACGCACTATTAGCAGAGCTTCGTGCGGGCTTCTTGGCACTGGACACCCGCTTTGATGTACTGGATGGTAGACTAGACAAGATGAGAGCCAGGCTTGATCAACACGATGGCCGGTTGGACATCGCGGAGGGCAGAATTTCAGACCTAGTATATGGATCAGCTCAAGTCAGCAAGAAGATAGAAAAGATGGAATGAATATTTAAAACTATAGCCATCAAGAATGAAGAGTTAGAAGCCAGAGGAAGACGGAATAACATTCGTATACTTGGGGTTCGGGACTCCACAAATACTAGCCGCCTGGATGAGTTCATGGAGAAACGTCTAACAGACTTGGTTAGCCGAGAGTCCTTCACTTCCACTTTTGTAATAGAAAGAGCTCACCGCACTCTGGGACCATGACCGAACCCAGGCTGCCCCCCCTTGTCTGATTATGGCCTGACTTCTAAATTTTAAGGACAGAGATACAAGGTGGCGGCTGGATCAAGAAAAGGGACCGTCAAGCTGGCAAGATTCCGTAATTTCCCTTTATCATGACTTTACGATCATGTTGCAGGAAGCACGAAGGAAATTCATGGCAGTGACAGCCGCCCTCCGAAAAGAAGGGCTTAGATACGGGATGCTCTATCCCGCCAGATTGAAAGTGGACATTGACCGCAGATTTAGGATCTTCGATAATCCCGCGGCAGCCCTGGACTTTCTCAAGGCAAGGGCCAACACTGGACAGGGCCGAAAATCCCCATTACCGGGCAAATCGGCCCGGTTTGCCGGACTCTGGTGCTAGCTTGGAGCTATTCTCCACCAATTGAGGACAATTGGGTTGAGTATTGTTGTATGCGGGTACATTTGATTTGATTCCATGTTTACACCCCGCGGTAGACTCTCCATCAGGTCTGATTACTTAGTACATTCACCGGGGACAAGGTGTGGCGTTGCCACCCCCCGTACGTATGCACTTCTTTGACAAGTAAAGTTAGTATAGTTGTTGATTGAAGTTGTAAGATCTCTAGAGGGTGTGGGTTTCCCCAGTAGTAAGAATATGGGGATGGGAGGGGGTGGTTGGGGTTTCATGGGACAGATCAGTTTATTTTCCTTTCTTTTCCACAAGTTCATGCAAGTAGGATACTTCGTTAAGGTCGGTTCATGTTGTAGAATGCAAGTATGGTTTTGTTATGGCTTCTGACACTGGTAATGAGGGCCAGATACGGCTCATGTCCTTAAGTGTGCGAGGGCTCAATGACACGCGCAAACCCAAACAAGTGATACATTATCTGCAACGCCATCATATAGATATAGTGTATTTACAAGAGACACACTTGGCACCGCATACCTCCCCGAATTTTGCAGCCGGTTGGGGCCCTGCTCGTTATTTTTCAGGTTACAGTTCGTAATTGAGAGGAGTCTCGATCCTGATACATAAACAAATACCCTTCAAGACAGTGGAAGTTTATAAGGACCAAGCAGGTAGATATTTGCTGGTTAATGGGTGGCTATAAGGGAACACAATGTTATTGGTTAACGCATACGCTCATAATATTAATGACCCTGATTTTATTGTAGATCTTCACTCTCAGATAGATAGGATGGGAGCAGAACATATTTGTATAGGGGGAGACCTAAATATTCTGCTTACTCCAAGCTTAGACAGCACGGCTGCACACGCGGTCACAAAACCAAGGGCCAGACAGGCCTTAGCTAGCTTGATGGAGTCACATCACCTATTTGATGCTTGGTGCCATCTCAGACAAGATGTCCCCGCATTTACCCACTACTTGGCCCCGCACAACACCTGGACCAGGTTAGACTACTGGCTGCTATCCCCTAGTGTTACCACATGGAAGGGAGATATCCTGCACTTGCCTCGCACCTTATCAGACCATGCCCCAGTAATGCTGCAAATCAAGGTCCCGGAGGCAGCTGGGAGGGCAAGATAGTGGAGGTTCCCCGATAACGCCCTCCATGACTCGGTCTTCGAATCCAAATTGAGTCTGGCGATAGAGGAATATTTTGAAATTAATATGGGTACCATAGAAATTAAGGCTATGCTGTGGGAGGCGTTCAAAGCATACATACGAGGGATCTGCATCTCGAAAGGTGCTGGGATTCTTAGAGACTTATGGCACACATTGTCCAAGCTGGAGACACAGTTGCCGGCAAATGACACAGATGTACAGGTAACACGGAGTACCACGGAGTTACGGAAAAGGGCAACACTATTGATGGAAAATCAAGATGCAGTTGAGAGGGAGTCCCATTTCTTGGGGAAATACGCGACAGCTAGGAGATATGGGGAGGGCGAACGACCGGGACGAACACTGGCAAGACTCATCCAACCCAGCAGGGGCCAAACATACATCACTAGTCTAATAGGAGAGGATGGGGTTTTAATAACAGATTGCGAGGGTATCAAGGAGAGGGTATTGCAATATTATAAAGATTTGTACACCACCAAAGTCTCACCTGACACAGACTCTTATAATGCTTATCTGGATGAGGTTGCCATGGTCTGGCTAGAGAATGCCAATAGGGACTTTCTGGCCGAACCTTTCACAATCGACGAAGACGATAGAGAACATGGACGGCTCAAAGGCTCCTGGGCTGGACGGGTTCTCAGGATGTTTTTACAAAGCCTTCAAGAAAGATCTGGCCCTGCATCTTATCGACGTCTACCAGGAGGCGATCGAATCGGGCTCCCTTCAGTCAACAATGCGGGAGGCTGTAATCACGTTACTACCCAAAGCAGGGAAGGACGCTCAACATTGTGGCTCATATAGGCCACTTTCCATATTGAACTTTGATTATAAAATTTTGGCCAAAATGTTGGCGAATAGACTGTCTTTAATAGTCGATCAAATGAGATCCCCGGCCCAGGCAGGCTTTATCCCACGTCGACCAACAGCATTGAATTTGCGGACCCTCTTTGCAACAATACTTAGGATGAAACCCTCACTTCCGGCCGTGGCAGTCTTATTGGACGCTGAGAAGGCTTTTGATTAATTGGAATGGCCCTTTCTGTGTGCTACACTGATGCGTTTAGGGATACCCCCAGGTTTATTTTGGTGATATCACTGTTATACACACGCCCTTCGGCGTATGTGCGGGTGAATCGGGCAGTAACAGATTCCTTCACACTATCAAGAGGTACCCGTCAAGGTTGCCCCCTGTCTATACTCCTATTATTTATAGCAATGGATCCCCTAGTGCGGCATCTACAAGATAATCACTCACACAGGGGGCTGCAATTTAACACGGGACCAATATTGACCACACTATACGCAGACGATATCATACTATACTTGAGACACTCAGAAGATAATTTAAACCCGGTACTTCGAGAGATTATCCGCTACAGCGCTTTGTCAGGCCTACACATTAATAGGAATAAGTCTGAAACCTTCCCACTTACTGACGCCCACAATGACCGGACCACCGAATTTCCCCTAAAATGGTGTGACGAATCAGTCAAATATTTAGGTATACAAATTCACAGAGACCAGGCGCAAATTCTCCAACTAAATTACGGCCCCGCGATGGAGAAATTAACAGACAGGGTAGAGCGCTAGTTGAAACTACCTTTAACAACGGCAGGGAGAATAGCTCTAATAAAAATGGTGGTACTACCGCAATTTATGTATTTGTTTCAAAACATACCGATACCTTAAATAAGTCCTTCTCCGCCACCCTTCGCACACTTCTAATTCGGTTGGTGTGGGGGGGAAACAGCCCAGAATTAGCTGGGAGGTTCTGACACAACCTTATGAGAGGGAGGGGGTTTGGGATTCCCAACTTCCGTATCTACTATCTGGTTTAAGGCCGACGCTCGGGTGCCATATCTCCGCCCAGAAACTGAGCTTTCCTACCCCCACCCCGCTGTCCGCACTGTTGCCGGTAGGTCTAGCCAGGGACCCGCAAGATCTTCAAACGCTGTCAATGACTAGCTGGGCCTGGAAACAATTGATCTGGACTGCTGGGATGCAACTTCTTTTCTCCCGATCGCTCCCCCTACCTGGGAACCTTTTGGTTCCCATCACTAAGGAAAGAGTGGTACAGCGCACTTTGTCCAAGTACTTCCTGAACACGCTTAGGGAGGCCACCTTCATGGATCAATTCACGCTTTGCAGATTGCAAAGAGCCCTTAGATCACAATTACCCAGTTATCCAATAGAACCTCCGGATTTGTCTAAATCCATAATTGCACTACTCCCGCCCAGAGATGACAAGACATGAGCCGCGTGGGAAAGGGGCTTAGGACAACCTATAACCGACAACATGTGGGTTTTTTGCTGTGAACAAACGCGCAATGTCTCGTTCAATCACAAACATAAAGTATTGCATTTTAAGTATATTAGACGTGCATATATTACACCAGCTAGAGTACACCGCATGGACCCAGCTCGCTCCCACACCTGCTCTAAGTGCACTTCACCCATGTCTGACTTTGCACACATGAGATGGACGTGCGGGGGGTTGCTATCTTCTGGATAGGGGTGTTTAGCGAGTTATCACGAATGGCAGAAATCCCCATTCCACCTTCTTCATTAATGTTATTAATGGGATACCTAAAGGCCCTCTCTAGATCCGTTCGCCGATCTTGTGCATTAGCGCTGCTGTTAGTGAAAAGAGAAGTTGCGCTGAAATGGGGTAGCAAGTACTTGCCAAAGGTGAAGGATTGGTTATTTAGCATGTCCTATTGCAATACGAATAGTGAAGTGTACGCCCAGCTGCAACCCCGAGATCAGGACCATTAGATATATGGCAACCATACAAATTATACTTGCTAGCCCTAACCTCTGTGGGCTCACAGACAGATCATGACCAGTTAGTGGGTAGCCCCTAGAGGTGATGTGAAAATGCTGGTTGAGATGTAAGGTGGATGGGATCTAATGTCAGAAGTGGCTCTTTCCTGCACCCCAGGACGGCTTGAACCGAATAATGTTTTACTTGTGTTGTATGTACATGAAGCGACTACACACTGCTGTGTTTTGTTATACTTGTTCCTTTTTTTTTGTTTTCTGGAAAATATAAATAAAGATTTTTAAAAAAGGGGGGGGGAAAGATGCCAGCAGGACAAGGACAAATGAGAGCCAAGGGGATATCATCATCATTAAAATAAGACTTTGAACCTGTTCCCACGCTTAGACCTAAAACTGCCTCTTTGGAACACATTGGGATCACCATTCAGTAATCACTTAAATTGAGCGTAAGAATTACAGCATTCCAAAAACACATTAGATTTCTTAATGATAACCTTGATGCAGTCTTAAAGCTAATGCAATACACACTGCACTATCATTACACTCAATGACTTTAACCTCTTCAGTGCCCATGACGAGATAGTCTCGTCATGGAGCACGGTTGCACTGTGCCCATGACGAGACTATCTCGTCATGAACCCCACCCACTAGTGCAACGCCCGGCACAGGAGGGGGAAAGGGCGTGGCACTGAAGGGGTTAATGTGAACACCATGATTCACCATTCACAATTCACAAAATCCCATTCATTCACCTACTCCCTGACTATTCATTCTCGACTACATAATCCAGCTCTACTCAGTCCCACAGCATACTTCTGGAAAAATCTTCACCAAGTGACTGATCTTCTCCCCCCACCCCCTTCCAAATGAACTCCTTCCATTTGACCTGGCTATGTTCATATTTTCACCTACGCCTTCATGTCCAGTACCAGCACGGTCTGGGTCACCAGGCGTAAATACAGTCCAAACTCAATCTCAAGCGATATCGTTTGTGTTGCACTACAGTCAGCTTTTAACTCTTATCATCCTCTCCACCACTGTTGGACCTGGCACATTCTGCAGGGTCATCCCCAGACTTTTTGCCTTCCTCCACCTATTTTGGCTGAATTTGTTTTTGTTGGCCTTAGAACTTTGTGCACATTACCACTGTTCACCAGTGCTAAAGTGCTTATGTTCTCTACCTAAACATGATAGAACTGGCTTATACACAATAGTAATATTTAATTTACTAGTAAGTCCCTAGTAATGTGATACTGCATGTACACTGGGCGTGTAAATTACATGCTACTGGTGGGCCTGCAGAACAGGTTGTGCCAACCACCTAAGTAGCATGGTAAACATGCCTGCCATTACCTGTGTGTGCAAGGCTTCCTTATTAATGTATATGTTACCCCTAGGGTAGGCCCTGGACAGCCCATAGGTCAGGGTGCAATGTATTTAAAAACTAGGACATGTATTTTTAAGTCTTACATGTCCTGGTAGTCAAAAACTCTTACATTTGTTTTTCACTGCTGCAAGGCTTTCTTCTCCCATTGGATAACATTGGAGTTGCCGCTTACATTTTATAAGTGTCATTTCTAAATAGGAACAGGTAGACCATTTATGTTTGGAGTTAATGAAATTGTATTGATAAATCTTCTTTAATGCTAGAGTTGTATTTTTCTTTAGAATTTTGAAAATGCCACTTTTAGAAAATTGCAAAAACCTATAGGGGTTAAGCCCAATGGACCGGGGCCAGGTAGGGCTATTCAAAATTCAGAACACAAAACAATGAACCCGGCTCCGTACTACCGTACACTCCTACTACTCATGGAGTAACGAACAGTCAACTCTTTTATCTGTCCGAATGGACTTTTTATTAGACCATTCCTGTTTCTTATTAATTTAAAAATTGATCGAAACAATTTTTTGGACCGAAAAAGAAACACACTTATCAAATTCAGAAGTAGGAGTGCACGGTAGTACGGAGCCGGGTTCATAGTTTTGTGTTCTGAACTTTTAGAAAGTTGGCATTTTCCTGCCCTTAGCCTTTTGTGCCTGAAGCCTGTCTTGGGTCACATGACTGGGTGTAACTGACAGACTTTGTGAATTTCTCCCAGACACTCACACAATGGAGAGATTAGGTGTACCTGAATGGGTTCACTGCTGTCAGCATGGGGGCGGATCTGAGCACAGTCCCATTTGAAATTGAATAGCCTGTGCTCTGCCTTCACATAAAGGACCAAACAACCCCATATTGTTACAGTCAGCAGCTTGGAGCCAGGGCAGGGGAGGCAGGAGATTCCATGCACTTCAAAGACACTGTCTAGGAGCTTTTCCTACCTTCCAGAACCAGGGCACCAAGGTATAAAAAGATGACATCATACACCAACTCTTCTGTACACTTCTGGACCTGTGGATACTCTACCAGGAAGAAGGACTGCTGTGCTGCTACAAAGCCTGTCACTCTCCTGGACTGCTTCTCTAATGGAACTGCTGCCCTGCTGTGCTGACCTGGTGCCTGCTACCCTCTTGCCTCTGGGAGAAGAACTGAACCTGCATCTTCTTCTTGAACCCAGAGCACCAGCGTGACTCCAAGGGCTAGTCTGCTGGCCTCCTGGTCTGAGCCTCAGGGACATAAAAGGCTCCCCAAACATCCTTCACCAGCCCCTGGGCCCAGCTACAGTAAATTCCTGACCCCAAGCGATGCCTTTCAGGCCCCAGACCCTTGATATGGCTCACAGGTGCTTAAATCAAGCTTATAGGCTCTTTGCAACCACGAACGGGCTAGTTAGTACCAATACCTCGTCGCTCACACCCAGCCGCGGTCGGTAGTGGGAGTAGCTGACGGGCGGTGACGTGCGGAGGGGGAAGGGCAGGGTGGGGGGTAGTAAACTATGGATTACGGAGGTTTACAGGTAAGTAAACATATAAATAAATAAAACAAATTTTGTTGCGCGCACTGCATCCCCAAATGTGATGCAGTGAACACAACGAAATTCGTTTTATTTATTTATATGTTTACTTACCTGTAAACATTCGTAATCCATAGTTTACTACCCCTAACCCTGCCCCTCCCCCTCCCCACATCACCGCCCGGCAGCAACTCCCACTACCGACTGCGGCTGCTCACACCGCAAATCAGTCAAAGCTCCTTTAGGCTTCGTAATGCAGCATTGACTGCTTGCGGAAACCACCACCTCGAAGATCCAGCAATGCCCATCCGCGATTCTGGACAGCTCCTCACGCTTCGGCTTCAGGATCCCATAACATTCTCCCTGCACCTTGCCACCCTCTGCAACGGGAACAGGACTCTTGGCACAAACTTAAGATGGTAAACCTGCAGTGGGACTAACCTCGGACTCTATCTGACCTGCACTCCATCGCGATCAGCTTGAACTTTTTAATTTTACCCAGTCCAGCAGGACCAAGTAGCTCTGGTTGGCACTTTAAGCTTTTTGGCACTATTTTACACTTTAATCTTTAATAATTCATAACTCCGGTTCTACTGAGTGGATTTTTGTTTTTTGATCCTATTTTATTTATTAAATTCTGCTCCATATTTTCTTAACTGGTGTGGGATTTTTCTGAGGTGTGTTTTCACTGTTTTACTGTTTGAAGTGTTGTGCCAAGCTGCAGGACGGTTGAACACAGGTACTATGGGGCTTGCCTGTGCCTAACATTGACAAGGATATTGGTTTATATAATTCTGCCTTCTGTATAGTGATTACATTGCAATGTAAGAGGGAGTATTTCACATCTCAAAAGCACACTGAATTATCAGACATCTTTAGCTCCCATATTATTTAATACATAAAGCATTTGCTTTTTTGTTTGGTTATTTCATTGGTGGAAGATTCAAAAAAATATATTTTAGTACAGGAAATACAATCCGGATCTAATGTCTTTGTCAGTGCTTGCTAAGTATGTTACTAATCCTTTCAGAATGATTTTTCCTAAGCAGATAATACTGAGAGGGAAGCTTTGTCTCTTTATCAGTTAATGTAAACTTTTATAGGTACTATGTGCTCCTATGAAATTATGATTTTATTTATATAAATGAGTCCTTGGGAACCATTGCTTTTCAGTTTCTAGACCTAACTGTAACAACTACAGCTGTTTCACCATATGGGGCTCACAAAGGCTGGACAACGTGTCATCCACTTGGGGCCCAGAAAAGATTTGCCAGTGGAGCCCATCCCTGACCAGCAGCTCCTTCTTCTACTCCGCTACTGATTCCCACAGTGCTTCAGTCACAAGAGCCTTGCTCTTTGTCTTCTTGTTCATGCTCTGGCTCCTCTTCACTCCCTCTCTTCACTTATTGAGGATTACATTCTCCTCTAATTCCATCAATAAGTGGCAGTAGCAGGACTTCTCAAGTGCCTGGGGCTTGTCTTTGCCTTTGGGTGGATAGAGCAACTAGGTGATTCCTTTCACAGTCAAATATGTCTCTGACTGGTGCACAAAGGATTCTTCCAAAATCTGGATAAAGTGCAACTACTGGTTGAATGAGGTAAGTGTTTCACATATGTCGGTGGCCATTGAGGGAAGTGAGGACCAACCAGATTACAATCTTTGTCCAAAATTCAGATAATACACTAGTGAAGACAAAAAATATCTACCAAGGCTGGAAAGGAAGAACAGGTTCTGGAAACATTCAATCAAGGTCTCACTGTGTTTGCTGCACACTTCAGCCAGTTCACCACACCCACTTCATGATGGAACTCTACTAGCTCCACTTGAGAGCCCACACCATCTTCAAAAACTGCTGCATCATTTACAAAGCCGTCATGATCAGCACCCCTGCCTAACCGGCATGACAACCTCCCCAGCTCTGGTAGCTCTCAGGGCACCATCAGAATGGAGACAAAAAACACAAGGTAACAAGGCTTTTCCAACTATCCGCCCAGGATGTGGAACAATATCCCTGTATCCATCTGGACAGTCACTATGGTGCTCCAATTCAGGAAATAGTTGAAGATACACTTCTTTCAACAACACTACATTATGATGCAGTATCAGTCAACAAACCAGCCACCTCTCTAATCATTTATTGACTGTTTACACATCCATGATTGCGCACAGGACTCGATTGCCTTTGGCTAGGTACATGCTATACAAATACGACATACATACATACATGCACATATACCCGTGGAATAAAGTAAGGCCCCCAGGTATGGGTGACTCTATGGACTGAGGGCTGTCTCTTTGGTAGGGGTACAGTTGCAAGCATTGTTCTCGACCAGTGGTCAGGAAGGAACCTAAATGATACAGATAGTCCCTTACACTTGTCTGTGAGTAACTTTATGACTGCAGCACAGTGATAACATATGAGATACCCTCACCAAGCAGCATAGTGTTTTGAATCAGAAGCAGCAAGTTTTATTTCTTTGGCAACCTTCTTGTGGGGTAGAAAGTTCAGCGGCTGCCACCTGTACCAGATTCTTTTTTGTAGGGTTGTTACCAACTGAAGGACAAGAAGGACGAACGTTTCTGAGCTTAGTCTAGTTTAATATGGGGGTTATGTTCTAGTTCTTCTAATATTCTTATTGGGTGCCCCACCATCCCTTGTGTTGTCTTCAAACTACTAAGACAATTCGATATGTTGTTTTCTCATTAGCAATCAGTGTTTGTTTTGATAAATTAAAAGCTCTATGTACCAGGCTGATTAAAATTGTGTGTAGATAGGCAATAACTTTATTCTTCTCACCACTCACAAGGCTAACAATAGCCCATACTGAGTCTCATACTCTATGTAAAGGGTATGCGGTCACAGACAGATCCATCATCTCAGTGAGTGGTGTGTGAGTCAGAGCCAGGCACACATTAGACTGGCTTCAACCTCCTTGGCAGAGAAAGAGTGGGCAGCATAGGGGCATGCAGGAGGACAGGGGAGACAGTCGTGCATGTACCTTTGTCTATAAAGAGAACTCTGCAACCTGGCATAGCCCACCCCCACAGGCACACCTCACCCTTGATGGACAGAGACAGATTTCACACTGATGGAAGGTGGGGGTCCACTTGTGGCAGACTCCACCTATTTACCAAGGAAAGTACATGGTCATTTTTCCCCCATCATTGGTTGTAAGTAAAAAGGGCTTTATAATATGGTAATATCAGAAGCTGCCACCAGATGTTAATCTTGTCCTTAGTGGATTTGGTAAAAATGAGTACCACTATGGGTGGATATCACCACCTGAAAAGGAACGTTCTCTGCTGTTGAGCAACTCACTTAGTAAAATAAAACGTAAGAGAATTATGAATTTAGGAACATAGCAACTTATGCTGCTATATCTGGGACTTTCACAACTACACCCCTAAGCTGTAAGGAGTTCCCATTGCACTCTATCTAGGTTCACGCTTACATACATCCATAACATATACAGTGCTGCGCAATTGTTTGAAATAAAAAAAATTATTAGTAAAGGAATCTTGCTTAGAATAAGTGCAGTCATTCTACTGGAAGATCCTCGTATAGCCTTCTAGCCCGATGCTGAGGGCTATACCGGTTGTTAAAGGCCCTGAACCCGAACTGTGGGCTTGAGCCGCAGGCCGATGGAAAGGGTCTTTAACAACTGGTATAGCCTGAGGCACAGGGGCTATAAGGCTGTTAGAACATTCCACCAACTGAGGGCAGAATGTTCTAAATTAAAAAGGGACAAACAGAAATACAAACATTGGAATGTTGGAGCAGAAGGCTTATACCCGCCATTATAAGCCCGGAGCTACTTTATTGTGCTAGATGGTGGTCTCAACATTTCTATGTTAAAAATTTACAAAATTACATATGTAAGCTCAGTAACCTCCCTGAAGACCAGAATTACCATAGCTTTTCCTCCAATAGAAACCTATCATGTGAGTCTGAGATTGACATGATATTGCATTTACTTTTTGTGTAAGACAAGCTCAGGAGGCAATGGTTGAGTGCTTTACAGTTCTGTAATTGAATATAAGATCAAAAGCGATCAATAATTGTCCTAATGTAAAACAGCCACACGTATGTATTGTATTTTGGGAATCATTTGTGCAAATGCATGAGTCTTTGTGTCCAAAATTACATTTTACTCAATTAAATACTACATTACATATGCATGGTGACTAGTGAGGGCTCTTAGCATTTCAATGTTATGTTCTCAGGTAACTCTAGGGACTACTTCAGACATAATGGTTACAGCTTAGTGGACTGCAACAATCAACACATACTTGCTATGATAAGTCCACCGTTTGCCCGTAGGTTCCCTGTGGCAAAGAGTTCAAGAAAGGGGGTGACTTACTATTTGATTCTGTGTATAATGACATTCAGCTAACAATACAGATTACAATATAATGCATTTTCGGAAGTGTAAGGGCATACACCTTAATGCCTCTTCAGAACTGGAATGTGATCTAATGTGCTGGAAATAAATGATGTAATAGAAAATCTAATGCAGTCTAATGCTTCCTCAGAAATAGCATGAGGTACGATTTCTTTTTTTTTTTAAAGGTAGATCATATTAAGCAATGTAATGTTATCTATTGCACAATTAAGTATTATATAAAAATATCAAATAAATTGAATAACCAGGAAACAAATAGACGGGAAAGAATAGATAGACATGAACCTTGAATGCAAGGGCATGGAATTATGGAGATGAAGACACAGGAAGACGTAGACGCAGTTAAATGTGAACACATGAACACATGGACATCAGAATACTCAATCATGAGGGAAGAAACAAAGAGAAAAGAAGACAGTGAGACTGGGACACATGTAGACAATGACGCGGAGAGACACGAGGGCTGGAAGTCAGGAACCCCCAAACAAAGGCATAGGAAGATTCTGGAGAAGACACACACTCGGGAGAGTGATGGGGAGAGGAACAGATACAAGAATACACAGATATGGAGGGTAGATATATGACAGTGCCATCCATAATCTCTTCTCACACTCCCTTGTGTGCAACATACCACAAAAAGCCTTCTAGTTGGCAAACCAGTGCCACCCCGAAAGCTCCCCTCTTTTCACGCCCAACCAACTTTTGGATTGCCAGCATAACATCTGAGTGAGAAAAGCCTAAAAGAACGTATCGAACAGAACATCCAACGTGCTCATACGCATATCACAGCACCAGAGCCTGTAATGGACGGTCAGGCACATGCATCAACCATTTTTGCAAGCGCAAACGGTGCGATTTGCAAAAATTGGCCGTTTGCATCAGCAAAAAGGGCTTCTGCGATACATCAACCTGTCAGCCTCTCGCAATTTAAGAAATCGCAAATTATTGAGATTTCTTAAACTGCGATTGCATTAAAGGAATTGCAAATTGCGATTCCTTAAATGCAAAGCATGATGAAATCGCAAATTGCGATTTTGCTAATAGGGAGCGCATATTACCATCAATTTGTACTTGATGGTAATCTGCAAAAACTTTGAAAAAGTGCTTGTTTCAAAGTTGTAGGTTACACACATAAGTTCCCTTGGGGCATGTGTATGCGCAACATGTGTGAACAGATCATTTTCAGGGGTGCAAGAAGGTGTCCTTTTGACACCCTTGCACCCTTGAAATTGCATGAGCAATTTCCGAGTACCTATTGGTACTCGCAAATTGCGCATGCAATCTCCCATTCATTCCTATGGGCCTGTAGGCCCATAGGAATGAAGGGGAAGGCATTCCTTAATTGCGACTCGCAATTTGCGAGTCGCAATTAAGGAATGTTTGTGAATCGCTAATTTCATAGCGATTCCTACATGCATAGGCTTTTGCAATTCCTTAATTGCGATTCCTTAATAATCGCAATTAAGGAATTGCAAATGCCTACATTGATGCATGTACCTGAGTGTTATTTCTTCAGAAACACTCTCTGCTCTTTAAATAACCACCTTCCTTGACATTTCTGGCCGAACAATGGAGAACTAGTCTGATCACAAACCTAAATAAAACTTCAATAGTCGAGGTACCTTTATTCAGGAGGCACACTTCGAAGGTCAGTCTATTCCAGTGACCCAATAAGCACCAACACTAGGGGCCAGATGTACGACCCTTACATTTTGTGACTTACAAATTGCGTCGCTTTGCGACTCACAATTTGCAACTCACAAAATGCAATGTACAACAGTGTCAAAGATACTGTTAGCGATTCCCAATGGGGTCCCAAATTGCCTGTCTCATCAATATTCATGAGGCAAGCGCAATTTGTGACCCCATTGAGAATGGCTAGCACTCCCAGGGACGGTGGCCTGCTGGGGTCAGGAGACCACCATGACTGGGACTGTTCTTTAAATAAAGCATTTTTTTAATGCACCTGTTTTGATTAAAGGAAAACGGGAGGCATTTAAAAAAGAACAATGAAACTTTTCAGTTTCATTTTTTAAGGGCAGGCAGTGGTCCCTGGGATCACAGTCTGCTCTTACAAAATATTTTCTCACTCACTCACAAAGGGGAAGGGGTCCTCTGCGGACCCCTTCCAGTTTTCGAGTGGTTTACCACCTACTTGAAGTACTTGGTAAACGGCGAGTGTTTTGTGGCTGCAAATGCAGTTGCAAAACAATAGTACATGGCAGGGAGTCTTGCTATTAGGAAGGGACACCCCTTCCTAACAGGGAGAGTCGCAAACAGCATTTTGCGAGTCAGTGACTCGTAAAATAGTGTTTTTATATGCCATTAACCTTTTTTGCAGTCGCAAATGGCCCAATCTCCCGTTTGCGAGTGCAAAAAAGGGTCGAACATCTGGCCTAAAGTTCTTAATTGAAAAACTTAATCAATACTATTCTACCATAATTTAATAGCAGAGCACAATTTCCTTGCACCATTAATAAAGGACCAATAGAGGGTGTACCATTTGCAGAAATCATAACCCCAGCTGAACAAAGCCTTGGCAGTATTTCCTCAGGCTGCCTACACAAGAGGTTGGGGGAAGAAGCAGATAGTCACAGAGATGTGTATCAAGATGTCATGGGATAGGAATCAGTGTGGGGATGAGCAGTTGCTGGGGGGGATCCAGAGATAGGTTCCTTAGTCAGCATTTGTCTCCAGGACAGGTAGGATATGGAATTCTCCAGCTATTCTAGAAGTGCTTCAGGATTCCCCGGGAGCAGCTACATTCAAATTGTCTAATCCACCAGGGTAAAGGTAGCTTGAAGGCAAATCTCAATTTTGTTCTGAAGTCACTAGGCCCTCAATGAACAGTGCGCCCTGGAGCAAATCTTCCATTAGGGCAGAGGATCATCGCCTCGCTAGCTAAAATTCCCACAGAAATGCCCGAGAGATTAAAAATGGTAATAAAGTTAATTTATTGTCATTCTATTTTTCACCAACCCGTCCCAAACCGAGTGTCAGGATGGGGCGGGCCATTGCTGCTGAGTGGCAGCAGGGATGGAGTGATTGGCTGGCTGTGCATTTAAGTTTAAAGTGCGCATGTCACTTTGGCCGGCAGTCTTACAATGGCCAGCCAGACATGCACATTTTAAACCTTGCGAACCCAGCTGTATTAGACAGCTGGGTTTAGAGCAAACACATGCCTCCAGTACCCTTTAGAGCGCTGAGAGAGGCCGCTCCCTCCAATCCTGGTGCTTCTCTCATGCTGGTTAACAGCATGAAAGCAGCACCAGGATTGGTTAGGGGGGATGGCTGGGACCCGAGCTGGAGCCAGGAGGAGAGAAGACGCACACCAGAGCAAGGAGGGTGTGTCATGTCTTGAGCAGCAAGTAAGGTGAGTGGCTACTTCTTTTATTTCTTTTAGGATATAGGCACCTTACATGAAAGCACCCATTTATACACACACCTCTCGGCCTGTGCAAGCTTCTCTTTACTCCTTTTCCTCTCCCTTCTTTCTGAGCAAAGAGACATTGAAGTCTTTGTACCAAGGTGTTCCTTGTGGGATAAGGCCAGGAGATGCTGTTCCTGCTGCTTGGGTGCTACAGAGAGGCACAGCCTGAGTCACCATCCTACATCTGGCGCTGCTGTGTACCAGCTTCCCCTCCTGGCTGGCACCCAAGCTAAACCCACAAGAGGCAAGCTGTCACTGGCATCCTGTGTTCATCCGCAGATGTTTAACCAAAACAGCAAGTGAAAGAAGATGACGTGAGAAAATTACACTGTTTCTAGTGGCTCTGCTGTGCTATATGAAGTGATGTGCATGTGCTCAGGATCACACCACAAGAGAAAGGGCTGAACTTAGAGCGGGGAGGCTCCAGTAGCAGTACAAAACCTGGTGATACCTGCTTTTCAGAAGACCACATGGGGTGGTAAAAGCTTCTTCAGGTCCCCAGCTCTTTTGTGGAACAGTATGCCAATAGATCTTAAAACAGCCCCACCTCTTGCTACGTTCAGGAAGTCCTTTAAAACGTGGCTTTTTAACCAGAAAAAGAAGATTAATACCCACCTTCCTGTGGCCTTTTAATCAGAAATAGGAGACTAATATCCACCTTCCTTTAGTCGACTAGTGCCAAGACGCCTCCTGGCATTTGTTTGCACATAATAAATTCTCTCATTCATTCATTCAGGATGTGTCAGGTGCTTCTGAAGGGTGTAAGGTTGGACAGGGGGTTTTGGATGGTAACGCTGTGAGATAACTGCTGAGTCGGGTATTGACCTCACAGCTTATGTGGAGTCATACATGAATCTGCTACTATCTTATGTGCCTTGTTAGCCTGTTTCCCCATTTCTGTGTTAACGTCTGTATGGAAGAGATAAACTCTGAACTAAAAGTCAAACCTGCAAATTCAGAGGACCCACCCACAACCTATTTGCCTGGCTCACTACTCTCCATAGTGGCCAGACGCCACTGAGTGCATATTAACTCACCGGTATAGCACGCAAACACAATGTTGTGGCTTGAGTCGTTGCTAAGCACCCTTTCCTTAGTAACACCTTCGCTGCCTCTCAGCCGGGATGAGTGCTGGATAGCTTGGTGATGTAGTGGAATGCTGGAGTGCTTGGTGATGTAGTGGAATGCTGGAGTGCTTGATGATGTAGTGGAATGCTTGAGTGTCTGGTGAGGGAGAGAGTGTCATCTGAAGTGTGTGGGCTGAGCAGCAAGGAGGCTGCTGCTGGTGGGCTATATTCTATTGACTTACTAGCTATTTACTTGAAACGTATCATCTTAATAACTTGTAACTAAGTCTAAATAAATCTTCTTCTAAAACCTGCTCTCCAGCCATTGGATTTCCTTCCCTCAAAACACACAACCACCCACATTCATGGAGAAGATAAGAATACCAGGTATGGAGGGCTGACTATATTTTCCACAAGAGATGAGATCTGGAAAGCCCTATCCAAGAGATACAGATTTAAGTCTGGTTAGGGGACATTATTCACCAATCACTTTCAGTGGTGACCACCATGGCATGCATCCACTGACGGGTCGAGAGACAGACTTGTTGAGCATGTCCACAGGTGCTCAAAGATATCAAGTCCATGGAGAAACACAAAAATCTGATGAGCCGCTGCCATTATTTTGATGGCTGTCCCCCAAACTTTTGTTTTTCAAAAGCAGGCACCTAAAGTGGGAGTTTGTTTTTGAACAATAAATAATTAATGACCTCCACACCAAGGGTGTTTTTTCGCTGTTTGTGCGGAGTCATTATTTACATTTTTATGATGGTCACTGTTTTCCCTGGTGGTGACGGACAGTAAAATAGGACATTAGATCATCCACCCTAAATAGGGCGTGCTCTGTGATGCCCTTAGTCCGACAGCTGAAAACTCTGTCAGTCTGTCAAAGTAAGTTTTCTGTTGACAGTCCTCCTGACTTCCAATAGAGCCGGCAGACTGAGAGTCTGACAGACTGTGTGCTCTGCCACATTTGTATCAGAGTACCCTGTCCTCCAAACTCTAAATCAGGCTCATAGACACTAGAGGACATCAGGAGATATGGGTACAGCATAGGTTGGCACAGACAAAATGTTACAAATGCAGAGAGACAGGTATACAGAATGACAAGGACCTGGGGAGAAAAAGACACAGAGAGACGTGCCACACGAAGACAAGGACATGGGAAGTGTATATAATATCCCTACTTCCACGGATAGAGTAATCTCACAGTTACACGCACATACATTCTTCATACACTAGGGCCCATTTCACTAACATACGCTCAAATACTCTACCAGCAATAACCTGTGGAAAGAAAAACTCCTAAACACCCTGCATCTATATCAGGGTCGATAAGATCTGGTTATTGAGACTGCCCTTAAACATAATCTAAACAATCTATACAATAATAATCAAAATAGGATACTCAATAATTGACAAGAAATAATAACCAACACCATATTCAAAATTATATTGCTTTATCTCAAATTAGTCAAAGAAAATCAATCAGAATAAATCATTTTTCTCATAGTTACCTATTCTAGCTAAATGTCAGAACGGGTCAGGACAAGTCTCTCGGTAAAGTCTCTCAAGACGAAGTCCTCTCAGCAACGATCCTCACCAACGCAGATTCGGAACACGGCAAAAGGCAAATGGCAAGTGGCAAAGCCCTCTCTAAGCTAACAATTCTTATAGCAAGTCGAACAAAAGAAAATATAATTTGTATTAACTTCTTCCGTCAAACCTCTGAGCAAAGCGAGAAGGAAAGGATGTAGCATCGCTACATTTGAAAATCTCCGCTCAGGAAAAATCACAAAATAAACATAACGGAACAGGAACCAAAAAATACATTTGTATCTTGTAACTTCCACGTCTCCTCGGCAATGAGATCACAGTTCAGAGTCTTTCTTTAAAGCTCCTTTGTTTCCCAAAGCTGCCAAGGACGCGTCATTTCATTTGGAGATCGCCCAAAACTGCTGCTGTCCTCACGGAAAATTTCAACCAGGCAAAGCAAGGACTGTGGTCAGCTGACTTCAGGACCATATTCAGCAAGGCTCTCTCTCGTCACAAATTCTACTCGAGGCCAGGCTTTACGTATCGGCCATCTTTGTTTAGGCCCCAATAGGCCACAATAGACCATCTTAATTAAAAGAGACAAAAACAACGTTACCACAGCATAGTGATTGAACAGTGTTAACCCCACTAATACCCTTATGTGTATGCAATTATCTAGCTCTTGCAACATAGAAAAGCATTAATTCGAAAAGCGTTTCGTGCTTTAAAAAATAAACAGCACTCAGCAACGTTTAAACATGAAAACATGCACATTATTGTTAAACAGCACACTTATGCATTCCCACGTGTAATTCTCTCTTGTTAAAACAAACGAGTTGATTAGTATAAACACTTACACAAGACAAATAATTAATAATTAATAATTAATAAATTAATATAACAAATAGACATGCCAGAGCTTCAAAACCCAGTTATTTTCAACCTGAAAACTCTGCTCTAGCAATCCCCCCTTTGGTGATTTTATCACCAAATAAACCCAAAAAAAAAATTAGTGAAAATTTAGTCCCATTTTAGGAGAAATCGGAAATGTCTTTTTCTCCTTACACAACACTGAAAATTTAGTCCCATTTTAGGAGAAATCGGAAATGTCTTTTTCTCCTTACACAACACTACACACCAGTCACTCTTTCATCATCCCTCTTTGTTTCTAAATAAACACTCTCCCTCAATTCTTCTAATTCAATTTCTTGTGGTTCTCTTTTCAACCTTTTGTTTTTCTTCTCTTTATTCAGTTTCTTCTTCCCTCCCCTGTTTTTACAACACACACACACTAATCTCAGTATCAGTAAAGCAATAATTATGCAAGTTAAAGGAAACAATATTCTACCTATAATAGTACTACCTATTTTTGCAATAAAATCTTTAACAGCTATCACTTTATTAGCTATTTTAGTCCATAAACTCTCAGCTTCAAGTGGTACTAATTCTTCATGCAAATCAGTAATATTTTTGATATAGACCTTCAGGTCTTTGCTTTCGTCTGGAATGTAAGTGCAACAATGTTGAACTTTCAGCATTCCACAAACTCCACCCTCCTTGGCCAATAAAATATCAAGGGCAAGTCGATTTTGCATTGACATGGCACGTACGGCACTTAATTCCGTATTCACTAAAAGAAACCCTCCAGCGGTATTTGTCGATAAGCGATCCACCACTGTTGACAGTTTCCGAATTCCATAAGCATTTAAAGAAATTCCCACTGCTGGAATTAAAACCCAAAAAATATCACCCACTATTTCAGACCAGGTTTCTCTTTTGAAACGCATTAGTAAATTAATATGTTCTACATCTGTTATTTTATCTATATGAAAAATCTTTGGAAAGACCAAACCCACATAACACGTGCCATACCAATGGTCAGGCAACTTGTAATAAGCCTTGTTCCCACAAACATAATACACTCCTGGGAAAACTGTATCTTCTCCACCTCTGAAACCCCAACCTGTTGCAATGAAGTATGTATCATGGCACTCACTAGTCCCAACAAAATATGTATCATATTGGGATTTCCTTCTTGTAATGCATAGTTTACCCTTCTGTGGTACATCTAGAGCTAAAGTTGGACTAGCCCCATTTCTCAATTCTTTCCCCATCTCAATGTCCCAAATTGTCTCACTCACTTCATATTTCCCTGCTTTCTCATGCATGTTCAATCTCCTTTCCTCTACCATATCCAGGAAAGCTTTCTCCTCTTCTTTCAGACTGCAAGTTAAATTATTCTTAAAAATGTAATCTAATGTTAATCCTTTCTCTTCAATAAAAATTTCACCAAAAGTGTTAGCTTCTTTAGCTGGATTCAGCTCTTTATTCATTGGCAAATGCCCAAAAATACTATCTCTGTTAGACATCTTATAATCTACTTTCCCTAACAAATAAAAAACACTACTTAATATACTACATGAAATACCATATGTAGCTGGCAAATGATGATAAGTAACACCCTCTGAAACGGATGCAGGTAATTGCATACAAACGTAGCAATCCCTTACTTCCATTGTTTTCACATATTCGTACAATAACTTTACTAGAAAAATTATTAATTGACCTATCTTTGTGTATGTAAGTATTACTAATTCTATTCAAAACTACTTTTTGTGAATTCTTCTCTATATCTGTCATATTTTCTGTATGCATCTCAAATGTAACTTTAAAAGTAACTAATAAAACTAAAACTCCCCACAGTAGCATTAATAATCCAGTACAGCAGCAGCACATTCTACACCATCTTTTAAAGAAGGCACATCTACTTTGATTATCCTCTATGTTAGCCATTTTATTACTTTGACCTTGTCTTTTGACTTAGCCTCTACTACTCCACTACTATTATATTTTGGATTACTTCAGACAACTGAATTTCAGACTTTCTCTTTTCACTTTTCCTCCAAGTGATTTCTCAGTTCACTCAATTTGGATATTCATCAGTTTTCACTCCTTCTTCTTCAGCAACATCAAATTGTATCAGATCATCAACAACATCTTGTGCATCTGACTCTTCTCCAATGTCAGTCAGGATAACTTTTAAGATTCCTTCTTTTTCCTCAACCACTTTTCTCAAGATCCCCTCCGGATTATCTCGAGTCACTGTTTCTTCTTCTCCTTCTTCAGACAGTGCCACATAAGACCATTCCGGTGATCTGTACTTTTGGTTGGGTCTTTTTATTCTTTTTATTTTTTCTGGTTCTCTTGATTCTTCTTGCTCCTTTCTTTTTACTTCATTTTGACTCGATACTTCATTCACTTGTTCAGCATTTGATGTATTTGTTTTTATTACTCTGTATCTCAATCTCTTTACTCTGTTGTTAGGCCAACGATCTCCTTTTATCACCTTCTTCGGCCTAATTTCTTTATTGTTTCTTTCTCCAATCCAAGTTCTCTTTCTCAGAACTCGACCCTCTGTTTGTTTATTCTCACTCTCATCCAATTCTGTTTCAAGTGCCTTCTGTTTTCTTTTTCTAGCAGTTTTCTTTTCCTCCACAGTTTCTTTCACCACTATTTGAGACTTCCCTACTCCTGTCCCTCCTCGGGTCTCCGACACGCAATCTTCTTGCTGTTTACTTGTCCCTTCACCTAGCTTATTAGAAGAGTTCCCTACACCTCCTCGGGGGTCTTCCGCAATCTGTCCCTCTCTATCTTCTTCTGACCCTGCTTCTTCAGGTATAATCTCAAGTGGTTCTTCAGTCTCCTCCTCTTCTGATTCAGGAGTAATCTCTGTGGAATTGCTCTTTTCTCTTCTTTTTTCTTCACTGCTTTTTGAAATTTCAGGCTCTCTTACAGAATCTGATCTCCTTTCTGAGACTCCCAATGGTTCTCTTGAAGTTTTTTCTGCTTCTTTTCTCACTGGTTCTGGGTCTTCATCATCACTGGAATCTGATTCTTCAAAATACTCTTTACCAGTTCCCTCTTTTGGGTTTGGAACTCTCAGAGTATGACTCGCATGCACCCAGTTTTTCACACCAGCACACTTCACTGCAGTTGTCGTAGTTAGAATGACTTGTCTCGGCCTTCCCCACCTTGGAACTAAGCAATTTCTTCTTCTGTGGACCTTAATCCTCACCCAGTCTCCTGGACTCAGATCATGAGCTTGCTTCTTCTCAAGTGTGGTAGCTTCTTCTCCAACCTGGTGAAACACAGAATGAACTGCGTCAGCCAGGCCTTTACAGTAATCCAAAATCATGTCATCAGTTATTGTCATCAACTTATTGACAGGTACAAATGCATGGCGCATTGCACGTCCCATAATTATCTCGTGCGGACTTAAACCAGTAGTTCTATCTGGAGTAGATCTAATAGTCATTAGCACTAGAGGCAAGACGTCCGGCCATTTCATTCCAGTGGCTAAGCACATTTTACCAATCCTATTTTTGATTGTGCCGTTTATCTGCTCAACCACACCAGAAGCCTCTGGTCTGTATGCACAATGTAGCTTCTGCTGTATGCTTAATGCTTCACAAATCAAACTCATGAGTTCATTATAGAAGTGTCCACCTCTATCAGACTCAATCGTCACTGGAAACCCGTACCTAGGAATCAACTCCCTTAACAGTAATTTTGCCACTGTCACTCCATCATTTCTCCTAGTCGGATAAGCTTCAACCCATCTTGAAAACAAACAGACTACCACTAGAACATACCTCAGTCTATTCACTTGGGGCATTTCAATGAAATCAATCTGCATTCTTGTAAAAGGACCTCCTTCTCTGCCTATTGTTCCCAGACTCACCACTGTCTTTTTCCCAGTGTTAAATTGCTGACAAATCAAACACCTTTGACAGATGCTCTCTGCAATTGTCCTGAACTTTGCATTGTACCAGGTCTGCTTGAACGACCTTATCATCGCATCCCTCCCCAAATGTCCCTGGCCATGATACATCCTTGCCATTGACGACAAAATGGAGTTGGGCATTACTGGTCTGCCATCCCTATAGACCCAAACATGGTCTTTTTCTCTTGGGGCACATCCTGCCTTAATCCAATCTTTTTTCTCTTCCTCTCCTGCCTCATCCTGCAACTGCTTCACTTCATCCCATGTCTCTAAGGCATTAGTAAACATCACAGAGCAAAAAGACATTTCCCCCTCTCGTTCCCTATTAATTGACTGATTTGATTTTGCACAGTATTGAGCAATGTCATTTGCATACCGGTTTCCAACCGTGATAAAATCCTCCCCTTGTCCATGGGCAGCACACTTTACAACTGCTAACTCCTTAGGCAGCTGTATCGCCTCAAGTAATTTCCTAATTGCTTCAGCATTCTTTATTGGAGTTCCACTCGATGTCAAGAAACCTCTTTGTAGCCAAAGCTGGCCAAAATCATGCAACACTCCAAATCCATAATGACTATCAGTCATTACAGTCGTCCTCAAATCTTTCCCAATTTCACAAGCTCTTGTCAATGCCACCAATTCAGCAACCTGTGCAGATTTCACTCCTTTCAATGGTGATGCTTCCATAACCTCTGAAACTTTGCACACCGCATATGCTGCACGTAGCACACCATCATCATTTCTCAGGCATGAACCATCCACAAACAACACATGATCACTCTCATGGAAGGGAAGATCCCTTATGTCTGGTCTCGGTTTTGTACAGTACTCAAGCACATCCAAACAATCATGATCATCTTCTGTTTTCACACCCACATTTTCAATATCCGGCAAAAGTGTCGTTGGATTCACATTTACACATCTCTCAAGAGTCACATTCGATGCTCCTAGAATCACTTTCTCATATTTAGTCAACCGACTATGTGACATGTACTGAGTTCTGCTTCTTGTCAAAAGAATTGCCACATTGTGAGGTACGAATACCCATACAGGATATCCCATTATGATTCCCTCACTCTGTTCCAGACTCCTGCATGTTGCAGCCACAGATTTCAGACAACCTGGTAAACCCACAGCTACAGGGTCAAGTGTCGATGAGAAGTACGCAATAGGCCTTCTCAATAATCCATGCTTCTGAATTAACACTGAAAGTGCACATCCATTTCTCTCACTGCAGTACAATTCAAACTCCTTTTCGTAGTCAGGCATACCCAAAGCTGGAGCTTCACACATTTTATTTTTAAGCTCTTCAAATGCTGCCATTTGTTCCCCATCTAGTTCCAATGGGTCTGTCATCTCACTTTTTGTCAGTTTAATCAGTGGCTTTGCTATCAGCGAAAAATTAATTATCCACTGACGACAATAACCCACCATCCCCAGAAACATCCTCACTTCTCTCTGGGTCTTTGGAGCTTTCATTTCCCTGATGATTCTGATTCTGTCATCAGTCACTTTTCTCAGACCTTTTTCAATATTATGTCCAAGATAATGCACCTCTTTCTTGCAAAATTGCAATTTGGCTGGAGATACCTTTAACCCTCCATCTGCCAGATGATTCAGTAAAGCTATGGTATCTACTTCACAAGCTTCTCGTGCCTTTGATGCCACAAGTAGGTCATCAATATATTGTACTAGTACTGAACTTTCAGGCATGATCAAACTCTCCAACGATTTTTTCAACAACTGATTGAATATCGAAGGACTCTCTGTATACCCCTGTGGGATTCGACACCATGCTAAAATACGCTGGCCAAACCTAAATGCAAAAATCGGCTGGCTGTCATGATGCAATGGTATTGAAAAGAACGCATGATACAAATCAATCACTGTATACCACTCAGCATCATGTGGAATCTGATACAGGATCACTGATGGATTTGGCACAATAGGACAACATGCCACCACAATTTGATTAACTTTTCTCAGATCCTGTACGATCCTAAATTTCCCATTGGGCTTCTTTAGCCCCATTATCGGTGAATTACACGGACTACTCAGTAGTTCTCTCAGGACTCCCTGCTGAATCATTTTCTCAATTATAGGAGTTATTCCCTCAATTATTTCTGGTGTCATTTTGTACTGAGGAATGTTAGGATATGTAATTCCCTCTTTCACTGCAATTTTCACTGGATCTACATTATTCATCAATCCCACATCCTCTCCAGTAAAATCCCAAACTGTCCTTTTCACTGTGTCCCTCAGCTCTTGAGGCAAATCCTCTGGATCAAACACAGCAAATGCACCAATTAACTCACTTTCCCTATTTTCTAGAGTCACTCGGTACAAAACATCCTCATCTGGTGTTTCAAAAGCTATTCCATCCGGTGTACAGAAAATTGTGCAATTCATCTTGCATAACAGATCCCTACCTAACAGGTTCACTGGACTCGTGTCACAGACAATAAATCTGTGCATGTCTGAAAATTTCCCTATCTGTACTCTTACTGGTTCCGTAAGACGTGTTCTGATTTGTGTATTGGCTACACCAACTACTTGGATTGCTTCATCCGAGAGAGGAAGATTTCTAATATCTGTTGACCTGACAGTTGATCTTGTCGCACCTGTGTCTACTAAAAAAGTAACACTCTCTTCATTTATTTTCCCATCCACAAATGGTCCTGCCTGGTCTATTTCTAGAGTTGCACCAAGTATGCACTCTTCCTCCTCTCTTCGGCACCGTCAATAATCACCCTCAGATTCACTCCCTTCATTCTTTAACAAGTACTGTTGTACCTGATTAGAACGTCTTGGTTTGTTTACCTGCTCATCATTGTAGAATCCCGAATCCTGATTATACTTTTGTGCTCCTCTATTCTGCGGCAAGGGCGGTTTTGGCTCTTGACTCTGCTGTCTCACAACTTTCTGCTGTTGCTGCTGTTGATTATTCCTCTCGTTCTGCACCTGTTGATTTAAGGTTTTACCCTCATTATTCACTAATGGTGGATTCGTACAATCATTCCTCCAATGTCCCAATTGGCCACAGTTGTGACAAGGAAACTTTTTTTTCGCTTCCTCAAGATTCCCCTTTCCTTTCCCTGCATATCTAGGTCTATTCCCTGCATTATTTCCTGGATTATTCGCCTGTTCCATCAACTGTGCTTCCTGTCTTTCTGCAACTTTCACTTGTGCCCACATTGCTTTCTCTTTCAGCTTTCTTGGTTTTGCTTCAATTTCATCACTGAAGTATTTAGCATGTCTCAGAATCTCATCTATTTTCTTACTCTGCCAATCCACTGTATGCTCACGAATTCTCTCACCAATTTCAGGTCTCAGGCCATATACAAATCTGTATACAAAATGACTCAAATCTTTGTCACCCAGGTGTTCATCTCCACTGAATTGTTTAAACGCCAGTATCAGCCTCTCGTAAAAAGCATGAACTGATTCTTTTGCTTCCTGTTGTGTTCTATCTATTTTTACCCAATCTGTCTCTTTTGCGGGTACTTTACTCTTCAGGTATACCATCACCTGATCATACTTTCTCATTACCTCTGGATCTGGTGCTCCTGTTCTTGGATCTCTTGGATATTCCTCAGTAGGCCAACTCACAACTATTTTACACTCAGTCCACAAATCTGCTGGAACAATTATATCAAACAGACTATTCAGGTCAATCCACAGCACTTTTGACAATTTCACAAACCTATCTACCTGCCTATACCACTCGACGGGCTTTTCTCTCAATCGAGGGAAATCATTCGTAAATGATAAAATATCCTGTCTGGTCCATGGAACATGTACATATCCTCCTCCAGGTATTTCTCTCATAGGATAATTATCCACTGATTTCTCTTTTTCTCTCACTGGAAAAGCTGAATAAGTTGTTCTATCTTCAGATTCCTCTCTTTTCTTATACCACCTATCCTTCCATTTTTCTACATCTCCCCATCTTCGCAATAATGCAACCATTTATTTAATCTGTCCTGTTCTACCAGTTGCATTTAAATTTTCAATGTCCTTTTCTGAAAAATCCATCCTGTAGGTTTTTTGCAAAGCTTTAACCTTATCAATGTCAACTCCCTGCTCATTCGCTATTGCTCTTAACCTGTCATGTGTATTTCTCGCTCTCCAGGTAATGTTTTTACACATAAACATTAGTTCACCATCATGATGACTTTTAAGAATTTCTGTTGGAACTGTCCCTGTAACAAGCTCTTCTAATTCTACCCGTAACCTAGCCACATCAATTGCTTGTGAATCTTTATCCTTTTTCTGAAGAACTTTCATCCAATCATTCAAATCTTCAGCTGTTATTGCAGTAGTTTTTCTCACTGGAACCACTCTCTTTTGCGGTTCTAAAATTGGCATCCCTGAACAACTAGCTTCACTAGCATCTAATATTTCACTACATGTGTCATGTCTGGATTGTCTCAGGTCACTACTTTCTGTCCTTTTTCCTGAATCTCCTGAAGGACCAACTGAACTTATCAAATTATTCCCAACATATGGAATCACCAAACCATTTTCACCTATTCTCTGCTTGTCAAACACAGGCATAACCGGACCTATTGTTACAGGCACCGTAACAGCTTCCAGATTTTTCGTTAACTCCCTAATCTTTACAGTCAGCTCTGTTGTAGTTCTAGCTAATTCTCTTGCATTTTCGTCACCACTTCGATTTACTTTCTCCCTGAAAGAATTACCACTTCTTGATTCAGATGTCACATTTTCTGTCTCAATGATTCAAACTGTATCTCTTATTGGAGAAACAACTGGTGTACTCTCTTCTGGTTCTGGTCTATATGGAGGTGGTCTTTTGTAAATCATGTCATTCAAGACTTCATCCTCATATTCATTAACTCCATATCTTCTCATTTCTGACTCAGGAACCCTCTCTGCTCCTTCTTCTACTGTTCTCATTGGATATAATCCCTCTGACATACTAGCATCTCGCCACCTTTTCATTCGATCATGATGAGTCTCACGATCATGTCTCCTCCCAAACATATACCTGTACTGTCCTCCAGATCTCTGTTTTTCTCGCTCATGTACTTCCTCTTCCCATTCCACTAAAGCCTCAAACTGTGTAGGTCTTGGTTTCGGGTCAAGACATAACATCTTTTCCCGTAAATTTCTCAACACGGCCAAATTAAATGAACCATGTTCTGGAAATGCTAGAACACCATCCTCTTTAGTATACCTAACCCAATTCTCCAACCATATACAGGTATGATACCCATATCTTGCAGCCATGTAGGATGCAGGTGTTTTCGGTGGAGGTAACAATTCACCCTCTCTCGTCTTAACATCTTTATCCTTGTTAAACCACTTTTTAATTTTTCCAAAGAATGTTTTCTTCTTTTTCTCTTCTTGGTAATACATTTTAGTTTTTACCAAAACTCTCTACTCTTTTCCGTATTATAAATATACAATACAGATTTTCAACCAATAACAGCGCGACTCACACTAACGCACCAATCCTGGAGCGTCTACGTCACTAGAATTGCTCTTCCATTCCTTGCGCGACTCACACCAACGCACCAATCCCAGCGCGAACACTATTCTGATCTATTATCCAATCAGAGCGCGGTCTTCCTGACGTCAGCAGTCGCTGCAGTCGCTTGTCTCCTGTCTCCTGTCACTCGTCTACCCCTCCTTTACAAAATCTTTTCAGTAGACTTCGTGTCAAAATTTCTACAAAATCTATTAGTTACAACAGTGGTTCCCAAACTTTTGACTCATGAGGACCCCCCTTGAGTCACCACTGAAAGCCGGGGACCCCCAAGCAATTTGTCGGATTTAAATTTCAAACATTAAAACAGTAATTCGAAAAAAATAAACACATGTGTGCACACAACAAATACTCGAATTACTAAGGATTTTAGGGACATATTTACAAGTCCCTATCGCCACGGGAATGTCACTTTTTGCGATGTTCCTGTGGCGATAGGGGCTTCACCTTATTTACAAGGCAGCGTTAAGCCATTTATTGTGGCTTAACGCTGTCTTGTAAATACCATTGTAGGATGTCAGAGCACTTTACATCACACACATATAGAGATAATGAATCATACGTGTAAATCAGTGTATAGAAAATGTTACATAAGGCAAAGGGGACTACAAGGTGTAGGATTCACATGTCATTCATACTGGTAGGCATTTTTAAAGAGTGCTTGGTCTGGAGAAGCACAAACTCAGGATTCAGAACATAACACAGTGGCTAGCATTGACTTTAACAAGAAAAATGTATTTCCACCCTAATAAACCTTTTTAGCAGCATCAGGATAATGATAGACTGGGAATAAACATATGTTACTAACTTTTACCATGCAGTTTGTAAGCAGCTCTTTGATGACAGTTTATAGGACACTGTGCTAGATTATGATTGTCCCTTATGAATTGCACAGTGACAAAAGAATCTCTCTGACAAAATCAGTAACCCACTGACCTATGCACATAAAATACTGTTTTTAAAATGCATTGTACATGTTCTTTGCAGTAGGTATATTAACCCTCTGTGTCACATTAGATAAGTCAAAGCTGCCACTGGACAAAACTCATCTCTCTCCAGCAGGTACATTAATCACTGGCATTTTCTTGACACTTTTATAGTTGCTGGAAAACTGCTAATTTTACAATGAACTTTGCAGTGCTTTTAAAACTGATGCCTGGGGACCCCCTGGGAATGTGCCACGGACCCCTGGGGGTCCTCGGACCCCAGTTTGGGAAACACTGAGTTACAACATATAAACATCTCCATTGTCTGCTTCGCTAACCACAGAATAGTAAAAGAAATCTATTTCACAAGAACCTCTCGTTGACACAGTAGCACTTCCCTCTACTCTGCCCTTCTAACATACATTCATTAACTGTTTCCTCTAGGACTTGTCCAAAGAGTCTTACAATCAACTAAATGTATATGCATTCACGCACATTCAAACAAGAAAATATAGTACATACACACAGAATCCTGCTTCCCGAGAACAGCAAACAATCTGCTCCACTACAGAATTATAACACACGTTAACCAAGCAGTTTACCCTGCCCAGTTCCTCAAACAAGCTCAGAGAATACCTATTACTCCTCCCGCGATAAGCTTTAACGGCAAACCTTACGGATCCCTGGGACTTAAGACCAAAGTTTCACAGATAACCTTCACTACCATACACACTCCTTATATACCAGAAATATATTCTAATAGTAACATACAATAATGTCACTGATTCCGAACCCAGACAATGTGAATTTTCCTGCATACATACAGGACCAACAATTCCGTCTTTCCCGAGAGCAGCATATACTTCCCTCTGCCCTACTACGGAACTGCTACCAGCTTCCAAATTCCAGAAGCACTACATATAACTCAACATGACAACTCCAACATATAGTATTAGTACATATACCAACATCAATAATCAATAATCAATATGTAATCTAATCAGATCAAGACAATCATCAATAACCATCCTACTCTGCTACCAGGAAATTGATAGAGATCAGGGTGTATATAATATCCCTACTTCCACGGATAGAGTAATCTCACAGTTACACGCACATACATTCTTCATACACTAGGGCCCATTTCACTAACATACGCTCAAATACTCTACCAGCAATAACCTGTGGAAAGAAAAACTCCTAAACACCCTGCATCTATATCAGGGTCGATAAGATCTGGTTATTGAGACTGCCCTTAAACATAATCTAAACAATCTATACAATAATAATCAAAATAGGATACTCAATAATTGACAAGAAATAATAACCAACACCATATTCAAAATTATATTGCTTTATCTCAAATTAGTCAAAGAAAATCAATCAGAATAAATCATTTTTCTCATAGTTACCTATTCTAGCTAAATGTCAGAACGGGTCAGGACAAGTCTCTCGGTAAAGTCTCTCAAGACGAAGTCCTCTCAGCAACGATCCTCACCAACGCAGATTCGGAACGCGGCAAAAGGCAAATGGCAAGTGGCAAAGCCCTCTCTAAGCTAACAATTCTTATAGCAAGTCGAACAAAAGAAAATATAATTTGTATTAACTTCTTCCGTCAAACCTCTGAGCAAAGCGAGAAGGAAAGGATGTAGCATCGCTACATTTGAAAATCACAAAATAAACATAACGGAACAGGAACCAAAAAATACATTTGTATCTTGTAATTTCCACGTCTCCTCGGCAATGAGATCACAGTTCAGAGTCTTTCTTTAAAGCTCCTTTGTTTCCCAAAGCTGCCAAGGACGCTTCATTTCATTTGGAGATCGCCTAAAACTGCTGCTGTCCTCACGGAAAATTTCAACCAGGCAAAGCAAGGACTGTGGTCAGCTGACTTCAGGACCATATTCAGCAAGGCTCTCTCTCGTCACAAATTCTACTCGAGGCCAGGCTTTACGTATCGGCCATCTTTGTTTAGGCCACAATAGGCCACAATAGACCATCTTAATTAAAAGAGACAAAAACAACGTTACCACAGCATAGTGATTGAACAGTGTTAACCCCACTAATACCCTTATGTGTATGCAATTATCTAGCTCTTGCAACATAGAAAAGCATTAATTCGAAAAGCGTTTCGTGCTTTAAAAAATAAACAGCACTCAGCAACGTTTAAACATGAAAACATGCACATTATTGTTAAACAGCACACTTATGCATTCCCACGTGTAATTCTCTCTTGTTAAAACAAACGAGTTGATTAGTATAAACACTTACACAAGACAAATAATTAATAATTAATAATTAATAAATTAATATAACAAATAGACATGCCAGAGCTTCAAAACCCAGTTATTTTCAAACTGAAAACTCTGCTCTAGCAGCATCACATAAAGACACTGAGAAAGAAAGGTGCAAAAATGAGAGGACTCAGAAATGTGACATTGAGTCATAAACACATACCAAGTACGGGAAAGAATAGGTAGACCTGATTCTTGAAGGCAAGGACATGTAGGGCATGACATTATGGAGATGTGAACACAGGAAGATGTAGACACAGTTAAATGTGGACATGTGAACACATGGACATCAGAATACTCAGTCATGAGGGAACACTCTCAGGCACACAAGAAATGAAACAAAAAGAAAAGAACACAGTGAGACTGGGACACACGTAGACAATGAGACAAGGAGACATGAGTGCTGGAAGTCAGGAACACGCAAACAAAGGCATAGAAAGACTCTGGAGATGAAAAAAAACTGGGGAGAGGGATGGGGGAGGAATAGACACAAGAATATACCGATATGGAGGGCAGTGACACAGGAAACAGTCCCTGGAAGAGAAGGAGATGGGAAATAGGGACAACACGCTTGGAGACATGAGGCGAGTAGGAAAACCCATGAGGATGAGGAGACACTGACACATGAAAATGTTTACACAGAATGCTGGAACAGGGAGAAACAAACACTGGGAGAAAAAGACAAAACACCAAGGCTAAAAACGCATAGCACAGCGCAGGCACTGGAGATGAGAGATGCAGAAACCGGACATATGGAGATTGGTAGTATAAGGGGAGGCACAAAAAGTGGGACAGAGTTGCACTGGCACCCAAACATGGGCAGTCTGATTCTAGTCAAAAGCGCTGAGAAAGGAGGACACCAACATGGTGAACATAGAAACAAACACAGGGCTAGAAGGATTTAAATACAAGGACAAAGAATATGGGCAAGAAGCCATAGACATGTTGGCGCTTTCTCTCAAATAATGTAAAAGATATTCATAGCGTTTATGCGGGGTCGGGAACCAGGTACTCAAGAACCGATGAGGAAATGCATCCCAAAAAATTGTATTAAAAACAGCATATCAAATGGTAGTCACTAAATCAAGACTGAATCAAAAAAAGTCAGAGATCAGTAATTTAGATAAAGGTTTATTAAAATATTGAAGTTCAATACAGGAGGCAAAAATACAGTTAGAATAAATAAATGAGTCATAAGGCTCAGAATGTATTTGGCATAGCATTTTAAGAGATGTCGCAATGAGCAAAGCCTGAAAAATAGACTGAGTCCAGAATGTGCAGCAAACCATTTGAAAATGGGACAGCATCCCTAGTAGAGATCCTAAAAGATCTGGCTCACCCCTCCAATATCAGTGATTTATATAGAAAAGTTCAATCATAGAAAGAAATGGAAATCAGACAGTCATTATCGGGTAGCAAAAGTAACAATACATTGGCAAATCACAGCACAGCGTTATAACATGTCATATAATGCCAGCATCCTAGCACTATCCTCTAACTGCATACCAATAAGTTGCCTCTGACCTAATTGAATCTGAAGTGTTTAGCACAAATGCAGTTGCATAATTAATGAGAAGATCCATAGATGAACTGTCTGCAGTCAGCGAACAGGAAGGGCTTTGAAAAAATACCTAAAAGGCGTCCTCCGGAGTTCTTCCAGAGCAACATGTCATTACAAAACATCAGTGCACATTTTGTTGCATGTGATGTCAATGAGAAATGAAAGCATTCTATTAATATGGATGCTCAAACAGACAGGATGGAGTTGAGGCCTAGTTAAGGCCTATGCCGAAAAAACATAGGAGTTCTGTACATTACAGCATTAGTGTTTTAATTGCAAATAATTTACGTTTATAAATAAATATGAAAAATATCTTCATCAGATCTCCTTCCATTGTCCACTGTCATCATCAATATCCCCTATAATACGTGGGATTCTGTAATCCATGTATAAACGCCTGTCTCTAACTTCTTCATAATCGGCGACTTGTGACACACCTAGTCGCCGATTATAAAGAAAAAACGACAGAATTCAACTGTAATAAGTTATTGCAGTGAAGTTCTGACATCAGAATGCCTGCTGCCAGAGCCAGCAGCTGAGTTGAAAAGCAGTTCAGGTCACGGAGCAGCCGTTTAAAGCATTAGAAAATGAAACATTGCTTTTCTTCTGCTCTATTTTTCAAGCTTACAGTGACTACCAGAAAGAACATGAATCATTTTTGCATTCTTAAAATAGTTATTGAAAAGTTAGAGTATTTCAGCATGTTTCTGGTTTCTTCACATTCTAAGCGACTGCAACATTAAAAAAAAATTGACTTGTGTTGAACTGTTTCTGATATCTTTTTGCAACAAATCTAACAGGTTTTTGATGTTTTTAACTTTGCACTAAAGGTTCAATTTATATTCTTACTGTTTGCAAAGAGTCTCTTGCTTTCATATGAACCAAGGTTATAACTATAAGTGGTTTGTGGTAAAGGCAATGGTGTGACCGTGTGGTATGTGGGATAAAGTACACCCCGCCATACATGATATGGATACTACAAGTCACCTTGGAGTTCCATGACCTTATAAAGGAACTTGGCCTTCAGCCTTGTTCCTTGTTTGGTAATGGAACTCCACAGTGACTTGCAATATTCTTATAATGTATGGCATTATATTACATTCATATTTCAGTAGCTATAACTTTCTGTTGTTTCTATCTTGACTCTTCCAAACATTTTGATGTCATTATAAACTTGTTCTTTGATGTCCTCTAGTGCAAGTTCTTCTAGCTTTCTTTTGTTTGTAGACATTACTAGCACCTTCTCCTTACACCCACAACTAAATCCCCTTTTATAAAAAATAATTCAAACATTTCAGCAAGAGAGCAAAACCAATTGCCCAAATTAACACAATGATTAAAGGAGAATGGGGCACATGCATCAAGATATGCTTTTGCGAGCCCTTAATTGCGATTAATAAGGAATCGCAATTAAGGACTCACAAAAGCCTATGCATGTAGGAATCGCTATAAAAATAGTGATTCCTAAACATTGCTTAATTGCGACTCGCAAATTGTGAGTCGCAATTAAGGAATGGATTCCCATTCATTCCTATGGGCCTACCTACAGGCCCACAGGAATTAATGGGAATTTGCATGAGCAATTTGCGAGTACCAATAGGTACTCGCAATTTGCGCATGCAATTTCAAGGGTGCAAGAGCTTTAAAAGGACACCCTGTTGCACCCCTGAAATTGTGGTGTGCACCCATGTTGCGCACACACATGCCGCAAGGGCATGTGTGTGTGTAACCTGAAACTTTGAAAAATGCACTTTAGTGCATTTTTCAAAGTTTCTGCTAAATACCATTAGGTTGCAATAACCTGTATTTAGCGGTCCATAATAGCGAAATCGCTATTGTAAATCCAATCTTGCATTGCATTTAAGGCATCGCAATTTGTGATTCTTTAAATGCAATCACAAATTGCGATTTTTGCATTTGGGATTGATGCATCCCAAATGCAAAATTTGTGGTCGCAAAAGGGCAGATCTCTGCAAGTCTGCCCATTTGCGACCGCAATTTATCTTGATGCATGTGCCTATTAGTATAGAACGGTGTATACCCCCTCCTATGCTATCAAAACCTCATAAATGTAGCAGAGAAGTGGGCAGCAGGCCACTTTACCCACCAATGCATTTGGACCAGAACAGACAATGCAAACCCTTTGCTTTCATGGCATTACAGTTAAAGGTCGTCAAAATTTGGCATTCCTAGAGCTGGTTCGCTGCTGAGTTTGTCTCTGAGCTCTGGGAAGGCACACATTCATTTGTTATCAGATGGGACTGGATCCACTACGTCACTGTGAGGAAGCCTTACTAAAGGCTTTGTAATCAGGGAAAAGTGTGGAAACCACTGACGACAGTAGCCAACTATCCCCCAAAACATCATCACTTTTTTGTGTGTCATTTTTAGGATTGCAGAAGCAGGTTTTTTTAAGACACTTTTCTTGGCCCTTTCTCAATGCGATGAGCAAGATAAATCACTTCTCTCATACAGTACTGCATTATTTTAGGAGGGACAATATATCCATTATCTGAAGGTGGTTCAGGACTGCAATAGTATCCACATTGCAATTCCATCTATCATCTTTTCTGTGACAGACTTCCTTCTCTCTTCTGCTTCTCTTGAAAGCTTATACTCACGAGTTTGGTGGTAAACTGCATCTGGTTTTACCGTAAGTCTCACTGGCTCTGCACTTTTTATTAATCCAATTCTTTTACCAGTGTTATCTAATACTTTTTCTTACACTGTATGTCCTAAATGAAAAGGTAGGTTATCTTTTGCAAGTACTGAGAGCAATTGTGAATATTCATTTTGAGTTTGAATTCCACTACCATCGGTGTACAGTAAATCACACAATTCATCTAGCAGAGCAAATCTCTGGACACTAATTTAACAGGATTCAAACCACACAGTAGGAATTGCAAATCAATTTCTATAGAACCAACTTTAAAAAATAGTTTATTAGTCAATTAAAGCCATAAACTTGACCAAACAGACAATTTAGCAAAGTTAAAAAGATGCATCCATGAAAGACAAAAAAAAATTGTCATACATCTACTTCTGCCATTGGGCATCGTATTGCCTGCCCTTCACTTTTCTTCCTAAAGATATTTAAAAAAAAGGTGGCAAACACAGATGTTAAATGGATCAAAATGGCTGATCAGGGGCTGATCTTTTCCCTACTATAGAAAGTGCAAAATTACCATGCGGGCCGCTGGAGTTTACATAACTAGATCGCTATAGATAGTTAAAGTGCTTATTTGCTGAACTGAGGCGGGTATATGCATGGTGCTAGATGAACCATGGCTTTCCCCCCCCGTAAAACTGCAGGTGTGCAAAACTATGCATCATTAAAATGGCAAGTTAAACGGATTGCTACCTAAGCATAGCGGGATGGGGAACAGCTATTATGGCCATCCCTAGCAGCCCATCCATAAAGATTGCCTAGTCATGTACAAATTACCTTAAAAACTTTAGATTCATTACATCCTAGAATCAAATTTTAGGAGACCCCTCCAGATAACTCAGTGCTCAACCTATATGCTAATCACATTTTTGAACATGTTCAAGAACTGAGTTATTCTAATGTTCATCATTATGTTACCTGGATCCATATGACTCCACCATTGCAGACCTACATGACCTAATTCCCCGGTCGAGGAACTCCCGTCTTAATAAAGATCTTCGTTGGTCCATCAATGCAGGACAAATGCATTCAATGTGGAGCAGAGTCTCATTCCCCTGATGGCATAAGCGGCAGGACCGGTCTTCACTTAAACCAACCAACTTCCATTTTGGCATGAGGTCTAATGTTGGTATCTCTCCAAATCTTAAATCAAAAAAGACTGTTTGATCTTCTGCTGGAAAGGTGCAGCCAATAGGAGTGATTCTGTTAAAATGGAATATGATTTCAGCACCAGACACCCATGACGACGTCTAGACAGACATTCCTTATCCGCCAACCAGTTTTGCAGTCTGGTTGATTTAATTACCAATTTCTTGAAAGTTTGTCCAGAGATATTAGAATTCCATAGGTCACCCAGTTCGAGCATCCTAATGCTATTTTTAAAGATATTTCATGTGAATGCCATTTCCCCGTTGTAAGTTGATTTCGGTCCAGACTAAGTTAGCCAAGGTGTTTTCAGCTGCTTTATACAGATTATAACAAAGCTTTACAAATGCGGCCGGCTTAGCAAGTTTCTGCTTTGTGAGAAGAAATTTTAACTGGAGCTGTGCAGGCGAGGCCGACCAGGGGAGCCTAAAGATTTGTTTATAGCCTCTTACCAATAGTTTGTCTAGTAGAAGGGCCTCGTCACCCAACATTTTCTCTGACCCATATGCGAGAGTTGCATCAATTTGGTTTCATGACTATTCCCATTGGTTTCAGATCATGTACCATAAAAGTCCTTAGGGTTCAGTCCCTTTGAACTCCTGTATCGGCATCCTGTAAGAAGACCTCTGAGTCTGGTCAAAGAAGGCTGGGAGAAAGCTCCCAGTAAACCTCCCCAGGATGTATATAGCTACATGCTGGCCTTCAGGAACCAGACTAAGCGCCTTAGGCAACTCGCTCAGGCGAATGTGGAGGCAAGCCAGGAAGAGATGAAACAGTGGTATGATCAGAATGCCACTCGGATCGAGTTTCAGCCTGGTCAAAAAGTGCGGGTCATGACCCCATTGGACCCTTGTGTGCTCTAGCAAAAGTGGACTGGGCCATTTGAGGTGGTGGAGCACAAGAGTAAAGCCGCCTATCTGGTGGACTTGCAGTCTCCAAGGAACCCTTTGTGGGTCCTGCATGTGAATCGCCTTAAGACCCACTTGGAGAGGTCCGAAGTGGACATGCTCCTGGCGACAGATGCTGTAATAGAAGAGGAGACTGATCCTTTTAAATGAATGAATGAAATAGCATTTATATAAAGCGCTTGGTTACCCGAAGGCATCCCAGCGCTAGGGCAGTAACCGCGCTAAGCTGTGGCAATCAATTAGGGAAAAGCCAGGTTTTGAACCTCTTGCGGAAGATGGTGTGGTCTGGCTCTTTACGTAGCTGAAGTGGCAAGGAGTTCCAGAGTTTAGTGGCGTTGTAGGAAAAGAGCCGGCCGCCACTTCTGGACCTCTTGATTCTGGGAACAGAGACCAGGTGGAGGTCATTTGAGCGTAACCATCTGTTAGCTTGGTAGGGCTGAACAAAGGAAGAAATGATAGCTGGTCCCACACCCCTAGCATTTTATGGGTGGTACAGAGGGCTTTAAAGTGGATTCTTTCCTGAATAGAAAGCCAGTGTAAGGACCTAAGGGCAGGTTTGGCAGACTGGCGGCTTGGAGTACCCACAAGATTCCTTGCGGCACAATTTTGCATGGTTTGAAGTTTCTTAAAGACCGCACAGGGAGCACCTAGATAGAGAGTGTTGCCATAGTCCAGGTGGGATAAGACAAGTTCCTGGACCATGAACTTTCTTGCTTGGGGGGTAGCAAAGGCAACACTTTACGCAGCGTTCTTAGAATGCCGAAGCAGGAGGCAACAACTTTCCTTGCTTGGGTTTTAAAGTTAATCTCAGAATCAAGCCAGAAACCCAAACTCTTTATTTCGGGTTTGGGGACAAGCACAGGACCCATATATGGTGGCCAGATAGAGGAAACCTCGAGGGGGGAAGGATTTGCGAGCAACATAAGCTCGGTCTTATCACCGTTCAGTTTAAGATAGGAATGGCACATCCACCTCATCACCTCCTCGATGCATGGGCCAAGGCAAGTAGGTGAACTGCTTTTATAGTTAAGTGACACCACTAATTGAGTGTCGTTGGCATACGTAATTATATGCACCCCAAAGGGTAGAACAATGTCCCCGAGAGGGGCCATATAGACATTAAAGAGAGTGGGACTCAGGGACGACCCCTGAGGCACTCCACAATAGAGGGACCTAGGGCTTGAAATGGCCTCGCCCTCGAAGACCTGGAAGGATCTACCCTCCAGGAAAGAGCACAGCCAATTCAAGGCTGTTCCTGTCACACCCAGATCTTTGAGTCGATGAATTAAGATACAGTGATTAACCGTATCAAATGCCGCGCTGAGATCTAACAATATCACGGCTAGAGAACCACCTGCATCAAGGATCCTTCTAGAGTCTTCCACGACTGCCAGTAAGGCAGTTTCAGTCCCTTGAGAGGGGCGAAACCCAGTTTGAGATGGATGTAGGAGTTTTCCAGCTTCAGGGTGCCTAGAAAGAGCCATGTTAACATGTTTGTCTGTGATTTTACCGGATCAGGGCAAGAGCAAGATGGGTCGGTAATTTGCAAGGCAGTCGGAATCTAAGCCAGGTTTCTTCAACAAGGCCTTTACCAGCGCCTTTTTCCATAAAGAGGGGACCATCCCAGAAGACAATGAAGAATTGATCACCTCTGTGAGGAAGGGACCTACAGAGCCACCTACTGATGTCAAAATCTTAGGGGGAACAGGATCTCTAGGAGATCCACTCTTGACAAGGGCAGAGATGGTTAGGAATGCCTCTTTGTCAAGGGGAGGAAATGCTTCCAGCAAATGTACCTTACTCCTGACAATTGCTTCTTCAATAAAAAAGTTTATGTGAGTTTCGGAAAAGAAAAATAAAATAGATTGGATTTTATTTTGAAAATATTCTGCAAGTTCGTTGCAGCGCCCATCTGTTGGCTCGGGGATATCAGGGGCGGCCGTAGCTTGCAAGAGTTTTTTAACAATACGGAAAGTTCACGAGGTGAGTTGGCTGCACAGGAGATTTTTTCATTGTAGTAGCAGGCTTGGGCCCTTTTAATTTCAGTTTTGTATGTTTTGATAGTATCCCAATATTCCTTTTTCTTCGAGGAGGAGAAATCTTTCCTCCAGGCTCGCTCGGCTTTTTTATAAATCTGCGTTAGTTTACGGTGTAAAGGAGTATACCATGCTAATTTATTGGGTCCTAGATTCACTCGATGGGTCTTTTTTGGAAGGACTCCATCTGAGGTCTCTTTCATCCAATTATTAAATTGGTCGTTGGCTACTCCAGGATCTGGTTTAATAGAAGGTATACTACCTCCTAAGGAGAGAACCCATTCATCTAATGGAAGTTCTCGCCAACAGTGAACTGTTTATTTTGTAGGTCGAACGGAAAGGATGACCACCTTAGGGGACCAATAAAGAGAGATCAAATGATGGGCTGACCAGGGGATGGGTGTAGGCTCCAAGCAGCGCAGCTCCTGAAGGTTCGAAAAAACAGGGTCGAGAAGGTGTCCTTTCACGTGAGTAGCCTGGGATACCTTCTGCAAGAGTTGGAGGGTTGCGAGATCAGAGGAGGGTTCTAAAGCACTTTTTGATGCAGGGTCATCAAAGTGAATGCTTAGATCCCCTAGGACAATAAAATTGGAAACAGTGCTAGCTAATTTCGTAATTGCTTCTGGTAGGGAGGATAGAAACTGGGCCAAAGGTCCTTAAAGACGATATATAAGAATACCCGAAAGGGAGAGCAGGGGTGTAAGACCTATGGAAAAATGAAGGTTCTCACATTCAGTCAGAGGACTTCCAAAGGTTCGACAACTCAGATGGCTCTTCCTGACCTCTTGTCCGCTAAGGAACATGATGGGTCAGTGGACGGTGTAACCCTCTACCCCACCCTGAATCCTGAACAGCAGAGTGACTGCCGCCAACCGTTGGGACAGTTTGCTGCTCTGTTCTCCCTGACCCCTGGTGTCACTAAGTGGTGTGTCCATGATGTTGACATTGAAGACAGTCCTCCTGTGAAGCACAACATTTACAGAGTGGCTGACAGGGTCAAAGTCTGCATCAAAGAGGAGGTCTCCAAGATGTTAGCGCTATGGGTGATTGAGCCCTTAAACAGCCCTTGGGCCAGCCCAGAGATCTTGGTCCCAAAGGCTGCCGCACCCGGTGTCACACCAGGACTCCGGTTCTGTGTGGAATGCCAAGGGCTCAATTCAGTCACCAGGACTGATGCACACCCCATCCCTAGAGCTTATGAGCTCATCAATGGGTTGGGAGCTGCCAAGTACCTCAGTACTTTTGCCTTAACGTCTGGGTACTGGCAGATTGCCTTAAATGATGGGGAAAACCCTCCTTTTTCTTACATGTGAGTCACCCCTAAGGTAGGCCCAAGGTACCCCTGTGACCAGGGAGCAGTGTATGTGAAAGGTAGGACATGCCCTGGTGTGTGTGTCATGTCCCTATAGTGAAATACTGCCAATTTTGTTTTTCACTATCGCAAGGCTATCTGTTCCCAAAGGGTAGAATGGGGAGCTTGCTTATAACATTTTATAAACATAACTACCCCTGGGAACAAGGTAGGAAAATAAAGTTTAGTGTGTCTGAGCTCAGAATGTTAAAATGCATCTTTTAGTGAGGGTGATTTTTACATTCTGTGTTAGAAAATACCAATTTTAGAAAGTAGGTATTTTCTTGCCTATAAATCCATTATGCCTCTGCTAGGATGTGAATTGAATGTCTGGCTTCGGAGTTGTAGGGGCTGGGGATGTGCAATAGCTCCAGAGAGTCTGGATGAGGGCTGGGTTGAATAGACCTGGGCTGCAATTAGAGTAGGGGGTGGAGATTTCCTTTCACCTGAAAGGGCCTGGTCTGCCTTCCACAATGCTGTCTCCAACTCCTGCCTGGAAGCTGGACCAGAGAGAACAGAACTGGTATTGAGAGGGCACATGGCTTTTCTGCCACAGAGAACAATTGATTTCGCTGTATATGTATTGGGGCCAAGACCCCAGAAACTTTAGATCACTTTTGGGACTTCAGAAGAACCTCTGCCAAGGAAAAGAGTTGGAGAAACTGGAGGAGGAGTACTGCCCCTTTGCTGTGTGCTACATGGGGTTGGCCTGCAGTGGCTGTTTCTGCCAAGGAGAGGGACTGTGTGTGCATCCTGCTTGTGAAAGTATCTCCAATGGCTTAAAGTGGAGCTTGGCCCCTGTTCAAGAAGTCTCGGGAACAGCAAAGACCTCACCATTCTTCTGGGCATTGTCTCTGGTTCCGCTGGTTCCAGTCTCAACAGAAGAAAAGAGCAGCCGACTCTGTCACTCACAGACTCAATGTTCTGTAGGCACCGTAGAGAGCCTCGCCTTGTTTCACAACACAACCCTGGTCACACTGACTCAGTCAACGAGCTGCTGCTTGTACCGTGTCCTGTGGGCATCGCACTCTGCACAGCTTCCCTACATGCTATACAGATGTCACCGACTCCATCACTGCCTGACTCTTCCATCAACCAGCTTCACCACCGCACCATGACCAGCACCGCATCGAGCACCGTCTCACACTGCAATGCAAGCCTTGGTCCTACCAACTCCTCAACAAGTCGCTGCCTGCACCGAGCCATTAGAACACTGCACACTTCAACGCTTCCATCTCACACCGAAACCGCGACGGTTACCCCGACCGACTCGCATCGGTGTGTTGGTCACAACAAGAAAGGTACTGTCTCAGAGTCTCTTGACGCTTTAGTTGACCTGTTTCAACATGTTTGGCTGGAATTGTTAGACTCTGTCGTGTTCAGTATCGCGGTAGCCCCAGAAGGAGCTACTGAGTCAAAGGAACTGTGTTTCAAAATTATTCCTGTAATTTAAAGGTCATTTTGCACAGTAACTATTTTTAAGAGTACTGTATGGTGGATGTTTGTCGTTTGTTTGTTTAGATAAAGTTTTGCTTATTTTTTTTAACTTGTGTGGTGTTCATTTGTAGTGTTTTCACTGTGTTACTATATGCATGCACAAATGCTTTACACACTTCCTCTGAGATAAGCCTGTCTGCTCGTGCCAAGCTACCAAGTTGGTGAGCAGGGGTTATTTTAGAAGTGTATTCCCCTTACCCAGACTACAAGCAAGGGTCCCTATTTGGACAAAGGTACTTACCTCTGCCAACTAGAGAACCCCATTTTTAACACCGTCCTTAAGGGTTTATGTGCCAGTCCCGAACGGCCGATGGGCCAGCCAGAATGACCGGATGGGTTCACTTCCGACCGCCGTCATTGTAATATGGCGGTCAAAAGTGAAACTGAAGATGTTGGTCTGAAAGCCTGCGACCGACATCAAAATGAGGCTCAAAATATTTAGTGCACACTATTTCTGTCAGATGATGTTTTTGCTAACAGTATTTTGATGTACAACCCAACAATTGCCAGATGCATAGTGAGGTTTGTAAAGTGCCGTAAACTGGGGATCGTCCAATGCCCTATGCTAATTTTTAACCAGTGCTATATTTTCAGGATCATCTTATGCCAAATGCTTCTGCTTGTCTAGTGCCATAAGTTGATAATTTTCTACCACTACAGTGGATTCGGCCTCGTGCCACATAAAATAAGTGTTTTTCAAGTGTTGTATTCTGGTATTAGTGTATAACGTGCACATGACAGATTTGAATCATGCCAAGGTTACCACAATCTTTCATATGTCTAACATCAATAAAATTAGTTCCAATAAGTTTGGTAACTATTCCAATAATGTGAAACGCTCAAATTGCAGGAAGACATTTCCAATCACTATTGCGTTTCTCATGCTATAAACAACTTTTTGCTTCCTTATATAACAGGTGTCTTTCAGTCCCTCTTCCTGTTGTAATCCCTCGATTCTGGTTCTTGTCCCCACAGCTTCATATTAAAGTGGTTCTAACGACAGCAGTGAAGCCAGCTACACTCCCCAGCCAGGGAAGCACCGTCAGTGTTGCACTATGCTGGATTTATGGATGGGGCATCACAAATGTCTTCAGCTACACCCTTTCGGATGTACTTCAAGGTGCAAATGTTCCTTTTGTGAATCAAACCAGTTGCAAAAGGAGCTACGGAGATGATACAATAACTGTGAACATGGTCTGCGCTGGTCAATACGGCAAAGACTCTTGCAAGGTAGGACACTCCAAAAAACACTGCAGTCTGAGTTCCTCTCACAGGTCACACTCTTTCTCACAGTATTTCTTCTTCTTGCACAGGGAGATTCTGGAGGTCCTTTGACATGCAACGGGAAATTGGAAGGAATTACGTCCTGGGGATACAGCTGTGCGACAGCCTTTCCTGGGGTCTATACTAGGGTGGCCAGTATCCGTGCCTGGATAGACTTAATTCTGGCCTACAACTGACACCTCATCACAGTTGAACTTCTGGATTCCAGGACAAAGACTGAGACAAGTTCCACCCAGGCAGGAGTTTGCCCAACTCCACAGCCAGGCATGCACACAATGTGTGTCCCAAAGGAAATGTTTATTTATTTCAAGCATTTGTTAGGTAACCATTGTTTATCTATGATATAAACACATGGGAAGCAGTCCAGTGCCTAGAGGAGTCCAACATATAGCAGTGTTATCAATGTGTTCATCCTTTCATTCTAATTGGTGTCTCTCATATGTAAGAATACTTTGCTCTCTCTTCTGCTTCATCTTTGTTTATGAACTTTCTCACCTAGAGCCCTTACTTCCCCCTCTTAACTGCATTGTAGACACACATTTTTAATTGTGAAAGCCTAACATTAATAAACACACAGGCAGTAAGATTCAAAGTGTAACTTTTTAATCATCACAGCTGCAAGGCATCAGGTGCAATTCTTGACTTGCTCAAAATACAAACATTTACATGAGGTTTTATAAGTTGCAATACATGCTGCACAAATAATTCCATCCAATAAGGGCCAGTTGGCCAGTGAAAGGATTGGGGGTTTCCAAACATGTATCCAATCATTAATCAGGGTAAAGCATTTGGCTATATATTGGAATTGAATTTTGAAATGAGCAACAGTTTGTCACGTACACTTGTGACTTTATAATTTCCAAGGATTTGTGCCTACAGTAAGAGTACAGCTACAGGCCAGCAGTCCTTTGTACATTCTGAAGGGTTCCTAATAAGTTTCACCTAATTGAACCTGAAGCAAGATGAATTCCACGTCCTCACCTCTGACGCTCAGTAGTTTCATTTAATCAGAGTTAATGGCCATATTTTGTCTGCTTGCTCCAGGCCTCAATTCAGTAAAATGTTGGACCTGGGACATCATAAATGTAATAAAAGTTCCAACACCAACCTCGAAGCAGATGAACGTAAGTTAAGTTTCCACACACAAAAACATTCCATTTGTATCTAATTACTTCTGGAGTTAACCCATTAATTTCCCCTTCCTTCTGGAAGTGTGTAAATGCAAGTATTGTTGGCATATGTTACATGTTTATTCACAGAAAAAAACACAGGTTTCAGGGACGTTATAGTGAGGAATTAGCATTTAAAAAACCTTAGAAATTTGCGGGAAAAAATAAAGGTTACAGGGACATTATAGTTAGGCTGACATTTCACCCGTACAAAACCAGAGAATTTCAGCGGTTATAGTTAGCTGAGCTAACTATAACTCACCCCCCAGCAATGCACTGCTGATAATGTCACATATTACATCACTCATGACATGATCAGTGATTTCACTGATGACATCAATGATGATATCTCAAATGACATCATTGATTAAATTTGGGGCTGCATGGAGGGGGCCCCGGGGAGGTGGCGGTAGCCAGGGCTGTTAGGGGCCTCCTAGCCTCCCCTCATTAAATGTATAAGCCCCGGGGAGGTAGTGGTCCCCCACATCTTACTTTTTCATCATTTTCTGCCGGATTTGCGGATCCACCATGAATACTGCCGATTTTCTTTACAAAAAAATGCTGTGGGACCCCTTGAGCACGCCTAGGGGTTCAAGGTGTTTTTATCCTGACCCCTTTTCTTGTTTTTTAACCTTTTTTCTTGTGACTCGGTTCAACTGAGTCACAAGATGGCTGCCAACACTTCCTGGTTTGAAGTGTTGGCAGCAAATCAGATTACAGGCATATCATCACGAGGGTTCGCGGATCCTCCGCCTCCCCAGTTTAATATCCAAGAAATGTTTACATTTTTCAGGAACTACTTAACAGATCTACACCATTTAACAGAAAGAGGGCTTTCTGAATCAAGAGCTACCTTTTTGCCAAATTCGGTGTAATTCCGTTCAGCAGTTATGGCTCTAGCCATGTCTAAAGTTTCCTATGGAAATTAACATGAACAAAATGTGTTTTGGGACCTCCCTTTTTCTAAGCCCCACTTGATAAATCAGCCAGAAACTTTGAACACAGCAGCTGACCTGACCGCTCCATTAGTTATGTAAATTTCACGAAGGCTCGTCAAACGGCGCCAAAGATATTGGCGAATCAACAAACGCTTTTCCTATGGAAACTTGGACCTAGCTATAACTAATATATATATATTACCTACTGGCGGTCGCCAGTAGGTAGTTATAGTTAGGACCTTGTTTCTATTCAAAAAACGTTTTTTTTTTGCGAATATCTTTGGCGCTGTTTTACGAATCAGCGTGAAATTTTTCCAAAAAAGGTTCACTCAGGTCATTTTCTGTCTTGAAAGTTTCGGGGTGATTCGTCAAGCGGGGACTGAGAAAAAAGGGGAGTCCCAAAATGCTTTTTCCCTCATGTTAATTTCCATAGGAACTTTAGACACGGCTGCAGTCCGAACTTCTGACCGGAATTACACAAAATTTGGCAAAAAGGTAGCTCTTTGTCCAGAAAGCGACCTTTTTTTTAAAATGGTATAAATCTGTTCAGTAGTTGCTGAGAAATTAAAATTTTTTTTTTTTACATATCTGAGCACCGAGGAGGAGTCACAACTCCTCCCGAGCACCAGCTGACTTCTAATTGGCTGCCAACTTTCCATCCAGAATGTGTTGGCAGCATCTTTTGACTCTATAACTGAGTCACAAGAAAACAGTAGAAAAGACATAAAAAAACAATAAAAGGGGGCAAGGTAGGAACACCCTGACCTCCTAGGCGTGCTCAGGGGGTGCCACAAGGACCCCCAGGGCCAAAAAAAGCATTGTTTTTTAAAAACCGCCCAAATTTGTGCTGGGTTCGAGAATCCTTGCTTCGTTTGTTTTCAGCCCCCGGGTGGGTCAGGTACTGGAGGCAATTAAAAATTCTGGTGTGGGGGCCCACATCCCCGGGGCCGTCACCTCCCCAGTGCGTTCCCCATTATATGTGGGGGCACACGCCCCCCCCGTAGCCCCAGGGACTGCCACCTCCCTAGGGCTTTTTTAAAAAAAGTGTGGGGGCTCCTGCCTCCCCATGCTGCCTCAGGAACCACCACCTCCCCGGGGCTTTGTTTTGATAGGGGTGGGGGGCCTCGCATGCCTCCCTGCAGCCCCGGGGACCGCCACCTCCCCGGTGTGCCAATTTAATTAGAAAGTGTGGCGAGGAGCTTTAGCCCCTCCTCACGTTGCCCCAGGGATCACCACCTCCCCGGGGTCCATTATAGACCCCCAGGCCCCGGGGACCGCCATCTCCCCAGGGCCATGTTAAATGTTGGGAGGGGGGCCACAGGGGACCCCTCCTGGAGCACTTGACGGCCCTGGGGACCGCCACACCCCAGGGCCGGCTCCTGCAATGTCCCGGGTTGCCCACCCCCAGGACATTGCTGTTTGCTATGGCAGGGCAGGAGCACGGCTCCAGCCCTGCCATAGCAAACACTGCTTTGCTTCGTTGAAGTGAGATCAGGAAACTGCTCTCGCTTCAACGAAGCAAAGCAGAATTGCTTTTGGGCAAGGGGAGCTGCATGTCAGCAGCTCCCCTTGCTCAAAAGCAATGCCGGCTCCCGCAGGAGGCGGGGGCAGGCAGGGACCATGGGGGCATAGGGGCTCCCCCCATGGTCCAGAACACTGAGGGCAGGCCCCGGGGGATGGGGTCCGCAGGGCCTGAAGTGGCCCTGGGGAGGGGGGCCACATGGCATACCCCTGGGAAAAAAAGCCCAGCCCCAGGTGATAGGGTCCCCGGGGACATAATTGGCCTAAGGATGGGGACCACGCGGCCCCCCTCCCAAATTATTATTTTTATAAAGGCTGGCCAGGCCCGGGGGATGGGGTCACCAGGGCCAGAAGTAGCCCATGGAAGGGGGACCACGCGGCCCACTCCCATAAAATAAAAAGATAAAAAAGAAACCATCAACTCGCCGGAGGAACCCCCCCCCCCTTTCCGCATGACTCCTTAAACTTGGCCCCCTTGGTGCATTCTAAGTTGGGGGACTCCTGAGGGTCCCTAGGGGCCAACTAGCCCCCCAGGTACCTCCAGTAAGCCTCACAGAGTGGGATTGCTGAGTGGTGGCCCGAGGCCACACCCCTTTTTACACCACTCTGCAAACGTGCCTCTTGGCGCACTGCTGTTGGTGTGATGAGGTCCTCTTGTGTCCTGAAGACCTCAGGACACAAGTGGACTTCATCCCCTGAGCAGCAGTATGCCAGGAGGCGTGTTTGCAGTGTGGTGTAAAAAAGGGGGTGTGGCCTTGGACCACTCTTAGCAATTTAGCTATCTGGGGCTTACTGGAGGTAGCTGGTGGACTAGTGTGGCCCCAGGGACCCTCAGGAGGCAAGGGGACTTCATCCCCCAACCAAGAGCGCACCAGGAGGCACATTGGAAGAGTGGTGGAGAAAGGGGGTGTGGCCTGTTATGAGGCCTTGTGGGGCTTACTGGAGGTAAGAGGTAGGCTAGTTGGCCCCAAAGGACCCTGAGCAGCGAAGGTGACTTCACTCCCCATCCAAGAACATGCCAGGGAACGCGTTTGCAGAGTGGTCAGCGAAGAGGGCATGGCCTGCTATGAGAACTTAGCAATCCTGCTGTGTGGGACTTACTGGAGGTAATAGGAGAAGTAGTTGGCCCCCAAGGATGTCCTTGGGCGCCAACTACCCCTCTTTTTACCTCCAGTAGGTCCCACACAGTGGGATTGCTAAGACATCTTCGGAGGGCATGCCCCCTTTCTCCACCACTCTGCAAACGCGCCTCCTTGCAGACTACGGGATGGGAGATGAAGTCGACTTTACTCCTGAGGGACTTTGGGGGCTAAGAAGCCTCCCTGGTACCTCCTGTAAGTCCTATGCAGCAGAAATCCTAAGCTCTGTTCGGAGGCCCAGCAGCCTTTCTCCACCACTCTGCAAACGCGATTACTAGTTAAAGAAGCATTTGCAATGTAATAGGTGTCGCATTTGCGAGAGTTAGAGCTATTGGCAGTGTAAATGAAAAGGTGGATGTACATTGTGTGTGGTGAAACTATGTGGTATGTTGTGCAGTAAAATTATGTGTATAGAAAGTATGTGGTATTTAGTTTATGGGAATCATGTGGTGGGGGATTATGTGTTGTGGAAAGTAATTATGTGGTACTGTAGTCTGTGTTGTGGAGTGGTAACCTCAGTTTTAGTCTTCCTCGTTTTCATAGAGGCTAAACTATAAACTCAATGAGACACAAAAAAAGAAGGAACCACTGAGGAACACTTCTGGACCTAGTCAGAGGTATGAGCGTGACCACTGGAATTATGCGACTGTTTGGCTGCACCAATTTTTTCTTAATTAAGCATTTTCCGCATTTGCCAAATATTCCATCATCTGCTGCCTAATCTGCAGATATGAACAAAAAAGCCTTTTTTCTAGCTCAAACCACTCAAATGTTCCCAAAAATGCAGCGGCACATGTTACAGCGTGGTGGAAAGCCCTTTGCAAAGCTGGAATGGTCACATATTACTTATTGCAAAATGTGGGTGTTGAACTGGTACTAATGGTGCACAAACCTCTCTTCTTTCTGTGCCTCTCTTACCTCTTTATGCATTTCTCTTCCTTCTTTTTGCACCTTTCTTCCTCTTTCTGCACCTCACTGTCTTCTTTCTGCACTTCACTTGTCTCTTTCTGCACTTCTCTTGCCCCTTTCTGCACCTCACTTGCCTCTTTCAGCACCACTGTTGCTTTATTCTGCAGATCTCTGGTCTCTTTCTGTACCTCTCTTGCCTCTTTCTGTACCTCTCGCCTCTTTTGGCACCTCACTTGCCTCTTTCTGCACTTCTCTTGCTTCTTTCTACACCTCTCTTGCCTCTTTCTGCTCCTCACTTGACTCTTTGTGCATTTCTCTAGCCTGTTTCTGCAGTTCCCTTGCCTCTTTCTGCACTTCTCTTGCCTCTTTATGCACTTCTCTTGCCTCTTTCTGCACCCCAAGTGCCTCTTTCTGCACTTCTCTTACCTCTTTCTACACTTATCTTGCCTCTTTCTATTCCCCTCTTGCATCTTTTTGCACCTCACTTGCCACTTTCTGCTCTTCTCTTGCCTCTTTCTGAACCTTACTCTCTTCGTTCTGCACCTCTCTTCCCTCTTTCTGCACCTCACTTGCTTCTTTCTGCATCTCTCTTGCCTCTTTCTGCACTTCTCTTGCCTCTTTCTGCACCCTTCTTGTCTCTTTCAGCACCTCTGTTGCTTCTCTCTGGACTTCTCTTCCTTCTTTCTGCACCATTACAGCTTCTTTCTGTACCCCTCTTGCCTCTTGGTGCACCTCTCCTACCTCTTTCTGCACCCCTCTTGCCTCTTTCTGCACCTCTGTTGGTTCTGTCTGCACTGCATTTGCTTCTTTCTGCACCTCTTTTGCAAATTTCTGCAACCCTCTTGCCTCTTTCTGTACCCCACTTTCTTCTTTCTGCACCTCTCTTGCCTCTGTCTGCACACCTGTTCCCTCTGCCTGCACCCCTTTTGCCTATTACTGCAACTCTCTTGCCTCTTTCTACAGTTCTCTTGCCTCCTTCTGTACCGCACGTGTCTCAATCTGTACTTTTATTGCCTCTTTTTGCACCTCTCTTGCTTCTTTCTGCACCCCGTTGTTTCTTTCTGTACCCCTGTTGTCTCTTTCTGCACTTGCTTTCCCTCTTTCTGCACTTCTCTTACTTCTTTCTGTACTTCTCTTGCTTCCTTCTGTACCTCTCTTGCTTCTTTCTGTACCCTTCTGCCCTTTTTTGCATCCCTCTTGCCTCTTGCCTCTTTCTGCTGTTCTCTTGCCATTTTCTGCACCTCTTGCCTCTTTCTGCACCTCACTTGCCTCTTTCTGCACTTCTCTTGCTTCTTTCCACACCTCTGTTGCTTCTTTCATCAATTCTTTTGCCTCTTTCTGCACCTCACTTGCTTCTTTTTGCACCTCTGTTGGTTCATTCAGCACTGCTCTTGCTTCTTTCTGCACCTTCTTTGCAAATGTCTGCATCCTTCATGCCTCTTTCTGACCCTCTTCCCTATTTCTCTACCTCTCTTGCTTCTTTCTGCACTGCTCTTGCTTCTTGCAGCACCTCTCTTGCAAATTTCTGTATCCCACTTACCTCTTTCTGCACCCCTGTTTCCACTTTCTGTACCTTTCTCGCCTGTTGCTGCACCTCTCCTGCCTCTTTGTGCACCTCTCTTGCCTTTTTCTGCAGTTCTCTTGCCTCTTTCTGCACCTCTTTTGCTTATTTCTGCACTTTTCTTGCCTCTTTCTGTACCCCTCTTACCTCTTTCTGCACCTCTGTTGGTTCTTTCTGCACTGCTCTTGCTTCTTTCTGCACCTCTGACTTAGAGGTAGTTTTAATCCCCCTGCCCTATTATGTACTAGGGCCTCACAGGGGAGGTCATTCCAATCACAGGGGTACCCCAACCCATAGTGTACCCTTGTGTATATATCTGTTTTCACTGTATTTTAAGTGTCTTTTAGCATAGCACTGGCTCCGGGCCTGGTTAGTCAAAGTCAGTTACCAACAGTACCAGTCAGCAAAAAGTTGGGGGCACAGGATGACTTTGCAACAAGGCCTCTTTGTGCACCTCTGTTGGTTCTTTCTGCATATCTCCTGCTTCTTTCTGCACCTTTCTATGTCTTTCTGGACTTCGGTTGCCTCTTTCTGCATTTCTCTTGCTTCTTTCTGCTCCTTTCTTCCTCTTTCTGCATATGTCCAACCTATGTAGGCATAGTTAGAAATTAGCATTTAATAAACCTTAGAAATTCACTGAAAAAAAAACATAGGTTTCAGGGACGTTATAGTTATTAATTAGCATTTACAAAAACTTGGACATTCATTTAAAAAACCATAGGTTTCAGGGAAGTTATCGTTAAAAATTAACAGTTAAAAAACCTTTGAAATTCACTGAAAAAAACATAGGTTTCAGGGATGTTATAGTTAAAAATTAGTATTAAAAAAACCTTTGGAATTCACTGAAAAAAACATAGGTTTTAGGGACGTTATAGTTAGAAATTTTCATTCTTTTGAACAATACTTGAAATATATAGGGGACCTGTAAAAAACCCAATGAGGTAGATCTCAGAAATACGCAAAAAGACATTGAGAGAAATGGGAACAGCCACTAAGCCGGTGGACGTGGGCCTCCTTCTGTTTGTTTGTTGTGTGCAACACAGGATGTAGTTTAGCAAGACAAAGTGGTCCCGTTTCACAAACGTAAATGTAGACGAAAGTCTAACTTTACGACTTTCGGTTTTCAAAAAGAGCATGTGGATACCAAAAGTTGAACTTTATGACTTTCAGGAGGATATTGACGTTGTGGTGGCGATAGGAGCTTAGCCTTATTTAAAAGGCAGTGTTAAGCCACTTAACGTGGCTCAACGCTGCATAGTAAATAAGGCCCCCTTTCACGCTATGGTTAGCATGAAAGGGGTGGGAAGTGGGTGTTGCAGTGGGCGTTTCACCAATCCACCCATTGATTTTGACACTGTGACCTATGTATCAGGGCAGCGTAAATAGGAGGCAGCACCAAAATTAAGACCAGGTGAAACCTCGTCTTAAGTTGGCGAAATGAGGAGAAATGCATTATTTCTCCTTGTTTCTGCTTTTTCCATGTGTGCTGCCTTGTGCAGCACACATGGAAAAACCAAAATGCCAAGGATTGTTTGAGTACAGGAAGGTCCCCCGTCATGTACATAAACAATCTTTTAAAAAAAAAGCCATTTTGTGACTTTCATGTGAGCTGCATTAAGCAGCTAATGCCTCTCTCCGCCACTTCACATACAAGCTCTTGTTAAGGCATATTTTTTTCAATACTCACCGGAAGATGTTTGCAAGCAAAGCATTGGTAGATATTTATGACCGCAACATGCTTTTTCAAAAATGCAATATATGTAATTCCTTCAAATTTCTGTCCGAAATGATCCCATTCCTCTGTCATCCCTATAGCAGGAGTCATGTCATAACATAATTAATAGTCATTTCAATGTTCCTTCCCAACTGTCAACCACTAAAATCTTAATACAATCCTTCAATACAATGACCAGTACCGTCGCTATTAGGTGCACATGACTGCCACTGCCCACCACCACTTCCTGATTTTTTTTTGTACTGGGGGCTCCTCTCTCAGCATTGGTCTCTAGAACTAGCATATGTAGACTCTGTTTGCAGCTTATCGCACAGTTGGTTGTAAACGAATAGCCTTTCTCAACGCCTGTTTTTGTGGTCAAAGTGACAGGTAGCTCTTCCTTGAAGTTGTCAATCTCTTGCCTCTATTCTGGTTGGACTGATATTTTGTGTTGGAACAGTGCTCCCAAGAGGCCTGGAATGGCCTGAAACACCTGCCGATGAAGACACAGCATCAATTATGGTGATGGGGACTCATTATAGGAACTCGGGGCATGTGTACAAGCCCCTATCACCATTACAACGTCACTTTCAGTGACATTGTGGTTGCAATAGGGGCCTCGCCTTAGTTACAAGGCAGCGTTAAGCCACTTAACGTGGCTTATTCTGCCTTGTAAATAAGACCACCTTTCATGCTATGCTTAGTGTGAAATTATGGGCCAAGGGTGTTGCTGTGGGCGATCCATCGCAACACCCATTCATTTTGACGCTGCCTTCTATGTACAAGGGTGGCGTACATAGGAGGCAGCGCCAAAATTAAGACCTGGTAAATCCTGGTCTTCAGTTAGCGAAATGAGGAGAAATGTATTATTTATCCTATATTTTGCTTTGTCCATGTGTGCTGCCTTGTGCAGCACAGATCGAAAAAGCAAAATGCCATTAATTGTTTATGTGTAGGAACGTGTCCCTTCCTGTACACAACAATCTTTTTTTTAAAATGCTATTTTGTTACTGATGTGGCAGAATGGTATTTTTCGATTGTTTATGTGCAGGAAGGAACACCTTCCTACACATAAACAATTCTTCCCTGCAGGCAGACACCCTTGTACTATGGTGCAAGGGTAAATGCTTTGACGCTAAGTTGCTAAACTTAGCGCCATTGCAGGGGAAAATGCAAGGCTGCACCACATTCTTTTAAATATGGTGCAGCCTTGTGTTTCACAAAAGGCGGAGAGAGGCGTTAAGCCCGGAAGGCTAACGCCTCTCTCTGCCACTTCATTGTACATATGGCCCTTTCTGGTCTTAAGTTGGTGAAATGAGGAGCAATGTTTTATTTTGAATGTGTGTTGTTATCCCGCACTCTTTTTGTTCGCGTTGTGATTCCGCATACCATTACTCCTCAAGTCGTAACAACGACTTGCGGAGGGGGGGGGCGCTGGATGTTGGAATAGTATAATTTACTATTCCAACTCCAGTCTGTGCGGATAGTAGGGAAGGTGTTGGATTTTAAATCCAGCACCTTCCCCCCCTCCGCAAGTCGTTGTTCCGACTTGCGGAGTAATGGTATGCGGAATCACAATGGGGTTGCTGTAACGGCCGCGTTGTGATTTTCTGCGGGCAAAAAGTTTTGTGGTAAACATTATTTCTCCTTGTTTTTGCTTTTTCCATCTGTGCAGCACACTTGGAAAAAGCAAAAAGCCTTGGATTGTTTATTTACAGGAAGGTGACCCTTCCTGCACAGAAACAATCTTTTTTTTAAAAATGTCATTTTGTGACTTCCATGAGTACTGCATTCAGCAGAACACATAGGGGCAGATTTACAAGCCCCTTGCAACACTTTTATGCCTTTTGTGACGCAGTGGCGGCGTGAACAATGTGCCACATTGCGAAACATTTACAACGTGATGCGTCTAGGGAGATGTGTCATGTTGTAAAGCCCTGTGTCACATTATACCTGTGTCAGGTATAATGTATTCAGGGTGGGCTTTCTGACGTAAGAAAGCCTCGTAAAAGTGATGCAGTGAAGTCTTCAAGATTTCACTGCCTCACTTCTATGACGCCCATGCGTCGAAAGTTTACGCCTGTTTGAAGCAGGCGTAATGAGTGACGCAGTACAATGGGAATAGGCATTCGTGAGCATTCCTTGAGTTGTGTCGTGCTTGCGACACAATTCCAGCAATGCGTTACCTTTACGCCAACAGATGCGTGATGCATCTGTCAATCCTTGTGCCACGGTGTGCCGCATTGTAAATGCGGTGCATCCATGGTGGCGCAAGTTTTTTTTTTGCCCGACGCAATTGAACTGATGCATCTCTGCTAAAATGCAGAGATGCGTCAGTTCTTGTAAATCTGCCCCATAGAAGTGACAAAATGGCATTTCAAGATTGTTTATGTGCAGGAAGGGAAGTGCACTCAGACACTCTTGCACTATGGTGCAAGGGTGCCTGCCTTGGTGCTACACTGCTAAGTGTAGCACCAGTGCGGGGGAGAAGCAAGGCTGCACCATATCCTTGTAAATATGGTGCAGCCTTGCATTCCTGAAGTGGCGTAGTGAGACGTTAAGACATGATGGCTAGCACCTCACTCGCCACTTCCTTGTACATATGCCCCTCAGTTTGTAATTCAGTCAGAGGTACGTCTCATTACCAGCAATGAAGTGCATATATTCAAGGCAGTTAGGCGGTTCAGCAGAGGAACAATCAGTTTGTTCTTTAACACTTCCTTTTTTATCACCTTTGACCTGCACCCAATACTGGTGGGAGACAGGCACAGTTGAGCTTCAGAATCACCCTCAACCCCATTCACATGTGCCTCCAGCTACTTGGGAAAGAAATGTAAGTCCATTGTTGGAGTTGAGGAGCCTTGAAGCTTCAAAGCGCTGAATCAGTTCTTTAAGGAGGTATTTGGTAATGCATCTCAGTTCTTCCGCACAGTCTCTCAGTTTGCAAGGGCCCATATTTAAAAATGGAAAGAGAGTGATGATAAACATAATTGTTCACGTTAGCCTAGCCATATCCCTTTCTGTCTTTGAAAATACCTGCCATGTGGTCTATAGTGTACCTCATATTATGCTACCTGTCACTGAATATCTGAGTATTAAAAAAACCTAACCTAAATCATTTTCGTTGAGGTTATGGGTCCTTATCAAACATGAAAATCACAATGTGGCAATGCTAGTTGCCTATGCCCTACAATCAGTAAATGTATCACAGTTTGGCACATAAGGTGTTCACCACGCATTAGTGACACCATTCATTAGGGAAGGCCTAAACAGCAATAACAGAGCCTGCTGAAGGTCACATATAGACTGTGGATGCTATATTTTTTGCATATCAGGTCGTGTGTCAGCATGACCTTTTTAAGATGCAATACACAATAGCTGAAGAGGGCATAATCAATTCGGGATTTATGATGGTATTTCAGATTGAATCCCGAATTGATTATGCCCTCTTCGGCTATGCGTTAAGGGATATGATTAAGTCTATTGAATATCTTCCATCCCATCTGTCAGATCACTCTGCATTGGCTTTCTCCTTAACTCTTCCGCTGCACCACCAACCTAGATCATGGTCTTTTGACCGCACCATTTTACTAGTGGAGGACGAGATAACATTTCTTAGACTTGAGACAACTTAGTTCCTCAACCTAAATCTGAACTCAGCGAAAATATCGAAGGTGTGGGATACTTTGAAAGCCTATTGGAGAGGCTGTCTCACCAATCGTGGCTCCTTTAGGAAAAAGACTTTCAGAAATGTTGTTAGAGGGTTAGAAGAGGACATTGCTAGATTCCAATCAAAATTAAATGGTATACCAGGAAGTAACTCTAAGGTGGATCTAGAAGAATTAGATTCCCTAAAAAAACAATTCGAGAGTGTTCTCCAAGACAGAATCTCCCGAAAATGGGAAGCGAGCAAAATTTCCCATTTTGAGTTCGGGGAAAGTGCTGGTAAATTGCTCGCGTGGAAAGTAAAAGCTGATCAGGTTCGGAACCATATCAAGCAGATAGTGGTAGATGGAGAAAGCTTACCCCGTTTTTCTAATTTAGAAATCGGGGCGGCTTTTCGAGACTTTTTCCAAAAGATATATACTAACGATACCACTGAGGATCCCGTGAGAAGATGTAACTGGCTGGACAAGATCAAACTTCCAAGCCTTACGAGGGATCAACATGATGCTTTGGATAACGAAATCACTGAAGAGGAAATTAGATCGGTAATTAATAACTCCAAAAAAGGTAAGGCGACAGGGCCTGATGGCCTTCCAGCAGAGTTATATCGCCTTCTTATAGACTCTATAATCCCTGCTCTTTCTAAACTTTTTAATAGTATATTGGTGGATGGAGATGACCCTCCGGGGTCTTGGAGCGATGCAACAGTCGTTGTAATTTTAAAACCAGGAAAATCTCCTACTGATTGTGGTTCTTATCGCCCCATATCCCTCCTCAACTTTGATTATAAAATCTTTACCGCCATCCTTTCAAAAAGACTAGGAGGTGTAGTAGATAAGGTTATCCATCCAGACCAGAAGGGCTTTATCCAAGGCAGACAATTAACAGATCTCACCTACGATCTAATAGGTGCTATTGACATTGCATCTTCCTTTTCCCTCCCCTTGGCAGTACTAACACTAGACGCAACCAAGGCCTTTGATCGGGTTTACTGGCCATATCTCTTGGAGGTGATGAGAAAGTTTAACTTGGGAGCCGGCTTCTGCAGGGCAATTGAATTACTGTACAAAGCTCCGACTGCCAGATTACTTGTTAACAGGGGCCTGACTGATCCCTTTTCCATCACCAGGGGACGCGACAGGGCTGCCCCATTTCCCCTCTCTTGTTTAACTTATATATAGAACCCTTTGCACAGATCCTAAGAGAAGATCAGAACATCATACCTTTTAAACTAGGAGAGTGGGAAAGGAAAGTGGCACTGTACGCAGATGACATACTAATCTTCACAGCAGATCTTGACAGGGCCTACAATACGACCATCACACGCGCAGAAGAGTTTGGCTTAATCTCGGGATACGAGATTAATCCAAGTAAAACGGAGATCATGGTATGGAATATGGACCCCACGCACCATCACATCGTCACTAACATGAGATACTTAGGAGTCAGAATCACTCAGGAAGTGGAAAAGATCCCGGATTGCAACCTTAGAAAAATATTCAAAGAATGCCAAACTCAGTTGAACTCATGGGTGCATCTCCCTTTATCTATTTTGGGTAGGATTAACTTGATTAAAATGTCTATCCTCCCTAAGATTTTGTTTCTCTTTGGTGCCATCCCTCTGGCCTTTGATATGAAACAATTGGCAAAATGTCACGGAGTTTTGAATTCATTTATCTGGAAGAATAAAACTACTAGGATAGCATGGAAGAAGCTTAGGCGGAAGAGGGAGAAGGGGGGTCTGGCTATGCCCGATCAGCAATACTACGCATGGGCATTCCAGTTGTCTCATTCCCGTATGCTGTTGAAGACACCCACTAGCACTACAGAAGGACACCTGTTCCGGGCTATGCTGAGGGGCTCAGATTTGTCAGAAGATGGCTTCATGTTTAAATTCGGAGACCATAAATACTTCAAAAAAGTCAAACTAAAAATCCTTCGGTCATTAGCTAGTTGCTGGTTAGCAATAAGAAGGAGAATAGGGCTTGGTTACTTTTCAGGTAAGGCCCAATATGGGATTCTCCCGGTACTCCTGCATGCCTCCGTGACAGCTTGAGCACGCCTTTAAGAGATGCAGGGTTTCTATCGTGGGGGGATCTTTTGGATGGTGCTGACCTCCCTCCCTGGGACGTGCTCTATGAGAAGGTCGGGCCCGGACTTTCAAAATGTAAGTATATCCAATTGAAAAGCTGGGCACAATCACAGACTAGGAGCACCGTGCCCTTAGGAAGGGAGAGCAATTTGGAGGAGCAACTGGTTTCAAAGCCTAAAGTAAGAAGGGAGGTCTCTTTTTGGTATTGGGCAATAGTAGAGGAAGTAGATGGCGAATTTAAACTAGCAGATGCTCTATAGGGCCAGCAGACGAACATGCAATGTGAATCGATTTGGAGGGACTCTTTCAATACTCTGTTTAGAATTGTTAAACCTGCGTGGCTTAGGCGTAATCACATTTTTACAGCCCATAGAGCTTATTTTTCTCCTCTTAGGCTATCCAAATTTCAGCCCAATAAAGCATGCAATAAATGTGGCCTCATCGCAGCATCGGACATACATATGTTTAAAGACTGCCCTCTGTTACAGGAATTCTGGGGCGAAGTTTTTTCTTCATTGGAATCCATGCTTAGGGTTCCTCTGACCATCAGTTTGCCCTTAATCATTTTTGGTCTGGTCGAAACTATCAGGGGGCCTGCAAGATCTTTACTTTTCTATGCGATTCTTATCGCTAGAAGACAAATATGTAAATATTGGGTTGAGGCCTCACCACCGACTCACTCAGAATGGTTGACATCGCTCTATGAAGTGTCAAAAGTTGATCTAGCTAGATCCTGTAACAAGAAAAATCAGTTTTTTTGGGATTTTCTGAAAAACATGGAGATAGGAGTCCGGGGTTTTTTTTTTTTTTCCCCCCGGGTCCTATGATTATGCCTATATCTCTCCTCGGACTAACAATAAAAGGGCCTCCCAGCATCATGGTCCGGCAGGATATGAAATATCCTTGGTGGAGCAAAAAAGATTTTCCCTTGAGCTACTGGAATCCCTCTGGCTGAGGAGTTGTAAACAAAACAGCTGGCTCAACTGGTTATTCTATATGAGGTAAGGCAAATGAGGACAAAAAAAAAAAAAAAAAAGATGCAATACACAATTATGAAATGCATCATAATGCAATTACTTATTTTCAGGAATATATAACAATGTAGCAGAATTCATGGTGGTACATAGTTTTATAAACACCGAGGGAATAAAAATATGAAACCATAGTCTGTGAACTGGATGTTGATCAAGTGTGCAATTTTTCGTTGTTTTGAACTATACTTGAAATATATCGGGGACCTATAAAAAACCCATTGAGGTAGAGCTCAGACATACGCAAAAAGACATTGAGAGAAATGGGAACAGCCACCAAGCTGGTGGAGATGGGCCTCCTTCTATGTTTGTTTGTTGTGTGCAACACAGGATATACATTAGCAAGACAAAGTGGGCCGATTCACAAACGTAAATTTAGACGAAAGTCTGACTTTGTGACTTTTGGTATTCAAAAAGGGCATGCGAATACTAAAAGTTGAACTTTATGACTTTCAGGGGGATATGTACAAGGAAGTGGACATGCGCTGCATTAGCCTCCTTGGCTTAACGCCACGGTCCGCCACTTCTGAAATGCAAGGCTGCACCATATTTACAAGATTGTGGTGCAGCCTTGCGTTTCCCCCTGCGATGGCGCTAAGTTTAGCAACTTAGCGCCAACGCAGGCACCCTTGCACCATAGTGCAAGTGTGTCTGCGTGCAGGGGAGGATTGTTTATGTGTAGGAAGGTGTCCCTTCCTGCACATAAATAATTCTACAATGCCATACTGTCACTTTTATGTGTGCTACGTCATGCAGCACACATGAAAGTGACAAAATGGCATTTTTTAAAAAAGGTTTGTTTATGTACAGGTAGGGACACTTTCCTGTTCATAAGCAAACCGTGGCATTTTGCTTTTTCCATGTGTCTATTATCAATTTAGAACCATACCTTGGAAGACAAAAGTAAAAAAAAAAAAACAGACAAGAATACTTTGTATTCATCTGAAATAATTCAAAATGCCTGTACTGGTAAGTGCCATATGGAGGGGCCAATGTCATTACTATTTTTGTTGCTTGCCTTGTGTCCCACCCACGGAATCCATTTTTCTTCAACACTGCTCCAACCCTCTTTACATCTTTACATACTATTGGCATTCATTGCATGTTGCTGAATGATCCATTGATTTTGCAGTTACGTTTCACAACTCCTCCACATACATTAACCACATTACATCCCAAATAATGCCTACCTTAACCGTATCCTATTATAAATGCAAGTATATTGGTCTCAAGTGACAATGCTATGAAACATGTCTGGCACGAGGTCAAACTGTTCACTTTAACCCAACTTAACACCCAGGGGCATATGTACAAGCCCCTATCGCCACCACAACGTCACTTATACCGACGTTGTTGTGGCAATAGAGGTTTAGCCTTATTTAAAAAGCAGAGTTAAGCCACTTAACATGGCTTATTGCTACCTTTAAATAAGGCCCCTTTCACGCTATGGTTAGTGTGAAAGGGGTGGGTAATTTTGATGTTGGCCCCTGTGTACAAGGGCATTGTACATAGGAGGCATTGCCAAAATTAAGACCAGGGATAACCTGGTCCTAACTTGGCAAAACGAGGAGAAATGCATTATTTCTCCTCGTTTTTGCTTTTTCCATGTGTGCGGCCTTGTGCAGCACACAAGTAAAAAGCAAACTGCCAAGGATTGTTTATGTATGGGAAGGTAGCCCTTCCTGTACATAAACAATCTGTAAGAAAAATGCCATTTTGGGTCTTTCATGTGTGCTGCATGAAGCAGCACACATGAAAGTCACAAAATGGCATTTTAGGATTGTTTATGTGCAGGAAAGGCTACCTCCCTACACATAAACATTCCTCTCCTGCATGCAGACACCCTTGCACTATGGGTGCCTCTGTTAGTGCTACACTGCTAAGTGTAGCGCCAGCGCAGGGGGAAACACAAGGCTGCGCCACATCCTTGTAAATATGGTGCAGCCTTGCGTTTCTGCAGTGAGGTGTTAATCCATGACGGCTAACACCTTACTCCGCCACTTCCTCGTACATATGCCACCCAGTGTGTCACACACCTGTCTTAAAAAGAGGAAGAAAAGAAAATGTTTTTGTATGTAACAATGAACTAATCAAGCACAGCATATTTAAAGGTGCATTCTCCATCGAAATGAAAAGGATCTTTCAGTTTCATATATCACTAGTGAATTTTTAACACCTGTAGACATATTCAAATGGCAACAATTGTCCACAGTGCACATCTGTAAATGTCAAACGCAGCCACCAAATAATTGGTGACCCTGGAGGCTAGAATGAAGAAAATTTGCACATTCAATTAATTATTAACCAGTACACCCATATAGTAGCTGGTATGAATATTAAAATGTAAAGAAAGGTAGTAAAATAGGCAGTTCCATTGTGTTCATCATCCTATCTGATTATCGAGTCTGAGATTATATCACCACTCAATCACCCTTACTTTCGATAGCTCCCTTCACTCTCATGTACTTTCTTTTTTCTGCTGCTGATCGCGTCCAAAGTTTCTACAGTGACAACGGGGATGGAGATGCAACAGTACAGAGTTCCCCTTATTAGCTCTCACCTACGCAGCGCTGTCTCTTCACGACATGCTGTATTCAGGATATGGGCAGAAAGCTCCGCCCACTTTCTGCCCATCTTTTTAATTGATTCCTGTCCCTGTCCTTTTGGTGGCTTTTCATTGGTCAATAAGCTTAACAGTGGCTCCATAATAGTGCGAGATGCTGCTCGATTAGAATTCCTACCTGAGCGGCAGGAACACCAGCGCAAATGGCAGTTTGCACTGCCCTCCGCCACTTGTGGAACTCCACGGAATGTTTTTGTAACTTCGCGGAGTTCCCATGGGACCTCTTTTTGCCACATATGGTACTGCACTCAGCAACATGGCTAGGTTAAATACATTGGCATTTATAATGTCATTAACTCCAACTCTAACAAATGTAAGACTGTTGGCTTTGAAAATGACCACGTTTTTTGCTTGTGCTTTCTTATTCCATTGGCAATAGTGCTATGGAAATATAATAACTCCACTGCAAATAAAACAAAAGTAAGCTACCTGCCCATCTTTTTATTTGGCTCCGGTCCCTCTACTTTGCTAATGGTGGTTTTTCATTGGTCAATAGGTTTAGTAGGCCCTCCTTAGTACCACATGGTCTCTTCATGTAACCTCCCATGAAGACACCCACTGTTGCATGTGTTGTTACGCCCACGGTTTTCACTAGAGCATCAGAACTTTATTTTCTTAAAGGGCTTCAAACAGGACAACAGCTTGGCCTAAGTTAAGGTGGCAGTGGCTACTTTATTCAAGAGCACATATCACATGTATATGTGGACTTCTATAAATTTCTCATCATCAGCTCCACACAGAGTACAACCTAACTAGGAATTAATATAATAATTATTTTGTCACATTTCAAAGCTACTAATTGTATACATGGATATAGATATTTGAATGTACTTGTGGTGCTGTCTTGAATGCAATGCATTATGGGTAGGGTGGATTTACAATATCTTCTGTAGGATGCAGTACCATTTGTGACCAAAAGAGGTCCCATGGAACCTCTTTTGGCCACATACGGTACTGCACCCTGCAAGATGGCTAGGTAAAAAACATTGTCATTTATGATGCCACTAACTCCAACTTTGCAGGGTGCAGTACTATATGTGGCCAAAAGAGGTCCCATGGGACCTCTTTTGGGCCATATATGGTACTGCACCCTGCAACATGGCCAAGTAAAAGTCATTAGCTTTATAATGACAATAACTCCAACTCTAACAAATGCAAGACCAATTGCAATTCCAATGCAAAAAGTCTCACATTTGTTAAAGTTAGAGCTGTTGGCACTGAAAATTACAATGTTTTTTACATTTGCTTTTTTATGCCATTGGTAGTAGTTCTATGCAAATATAATAACTCCACTGCAAATAAAAAAAAAGTAAAAAACATTGTTATTTTCAACACCAACAGTTCTAACTTCAACAAATGCGCGACCTACTGCATTGCAAATGCTTTTGTGATCATGGTGTGAAACGCAGATGTTCTCTAAGAGTGGCATAGATGAGTGCAACGGTGATGATGCCCACCCCACAAGGAGACACGGACACTGAAGGTGCTGTTGTTTGTTCTACCAGTCTTGGCTGTATTCCCAGAGTCTGTGGTTCTCGTGTGGTTATATTTGTGACCCTTGACCCTGTCGCTGGCAGGCAGGTTACTCTCCACGCCGCGCAGCTCCAACTGACTGTGCCCGTTCCCTACTGCCTCTGCTAAAGCGTGTTCGAGCCCCCTGAACAGCTGTACTTCCGATCGCCACCTTGGTACGGCCTGCTTTGGTTTTCTTTTTAGTGTGCTCAGTGCGTTTATTGTGCTTACTGTATCACTGTATTTCTTGTCTGCTCCACTGTATTGTCCCTGTGCTCTTTTGCCCATTTTGCCTTCTGTTCCCTCTTTGCCGTTGTCCCGCCGCTGCCTCCCCTGCGGCCCGCCCCCTTTTCCTTTCTGTGTCCCTCGCTGTTCCTGCCGCTGCGTTCCCTGCGGCCCCCCCGCTCCCATTCGCCGTCCGCCACCCGCCTCCCAGCTTTCCCTCCCTCCCACCTTCCCCTCTTTCTGGCAGCCAGAAGCAAGCCCGTCTGCGCATGTCCGCGCATGGACCGCACCCAGCGCCAGAACCCCTGGACCCCGCGGATGCCACGACACCAGACTCCCCTACGATGCCAGCACCCTCCATGCACTCAACATCGACCGAGATTACCGCTGCTTCCAGGCCGCCCCGAAACGCAACCACGGACCTTTCTCCTGCCGCACCTGCAGCTTCACCTGCAACAGAGCCACCAAACCTCCAAAGACCGGACCCAACCACCTTCGCTGCATACTCCTCAACACTCGCTCAGCACGCAAACAAGCCGTCGAGCTCTGGGACCAGCTCGACACCTCCGCCCCGGACGCCGCCTTCCTGACCGAGACTTGGGGAACGACTCCTTGGCTCCCAACATCGCCATAGCCATCCCGGACGGCTACAAGATCACCTGCAGGGATCAAACCAACGGAATCGGGGGAGGAATAGCCATAGTCCACAAATCCACCCTCCAGGTCTCCACCCACGCAGAAGACACCCTCAACACTGCCGAACACCTGCACTTCCGGATCCACACGGACCCCAACACCACCCTCAGAGGAACACTCGTCTACAGACCCCCCGGTCCCCGGGCACAGTTCAGCAACCACATCACCGACCTCTCCAGCACACACGCACTCGCCTCCGTAGACTACATCCTCCTCGGGGACTGTTCTGAACTTCCACCTCGAGAACAACAACAACGCAAACTCCACCACCCTTATCAACAACCTCGCCAACCTCAGCCTCAGACAACTCGTCACCGCACCCACTCACTCACTCACGCCACAGGCCACACGTTTGACCCCGTCTTCTCCACGAGCACCCACGTTGCCTTCAACCACACCACCGAACTCCACTGGACGGACCACCGCTGCATCCATTTCACCTTCAAGAAACCCACCACGCACCACCTCACCCGACAGCTACCACGCCGCTGCTGGAACAAAGTCACTGCAGACCAGCTGACGACCACCCTCGCCCAGAACCGACCCCACCGACCCAGACGCCGCCACCCGCAACCTCAGACAGTGGATCAACGACTGCGCCAACACCCTCACCCCGCTCAAGAAACCCTCCAACAGCCGCACCAGCAAGAAAGCCACCTGGTTCACCGAAGAGCTCCAGACCTCCAAACGTGCATGCCGGAATCTGGAGAAGAAATGGTTCCACGACCATACACCGGACAGCCACACAGCGCACAAGGACGCCACCCGCAGACATCACCACCTCATCAGACTAGCCAAGAGATCTTCCTTCAAAACACGCCTAGATAACAATGCACACGATAGCAAAGAGCTCTTCAGCATCGTGAAGGAACTCTCCAACCCCAGCGCCAACGACATCCCACCATCAAAAGAACTGTGCGACTCGCTGGCCACCTTCTTCCACCGCAAGATCGCTGACATCCACGACAGCTTCAACACCAAGTCTACCCCGACCACGCCAGACCCTACCCCCCCTGCGAACACCACCCGCACCAACCACCTGACCTCCTGGACCAACGTCAAGGACGACGAGACATGCAAGTTCATGAACTCCATCCACTCAGGCTCACCATCAGACCCCTGCCCACACCACGTATTTAACAAAGCAGACGCAGCCATCGCACCCCAACTACGGAAGGTCATCAACATCTCCTTCGAGACAGCTACATTCCCGGAAAGCTTGAAGCAAGCCGACATCAGCGCCCTCCTCAAGAAGCCCAAAGAGGACCCCAAGGATCTCAAGAACTTCCGGTCCATCTCCCTGCTCCCGTTCCCGGCGAAGGTCATTGAGAAAATCGTCAACACGCAACTGGCCCGCCACCTCGAGGACAACAACATCTTAAACCCATCCCAGTCTGGATTCAGACGAAACCACAGCCCTGAGCTGAGACAGCCCTCATCGCCGACATCAGGCGCCAACTAGACAACGGCGAAATATCAGCCCTTATCCTCCTGGACCAGTCAGCCACCTTCGACATGGTCTGTTACCGCACACTAAAGACTCGCCTCCATGAAGCCGGAATCCAAGAGAAGCCCCTCGACTGGACCACGTCCTTCCTCTCCGGCAGAACCCCAGAGTGTCCGCCTCCCACCCTTCCGTTCCGAAGCCACCGACATCATCTGCGGAGTACCCCAGGGCTCATCCCTCAGCCCGACACTGTTCAACATCTACATGGCCCCCCTCACACAAGTGGCCCGCCAACACGACCTCAACATCATCTCCTACGCCGACGACACCCAGCTCATCCTCTCCCTCACCAAGGACCCACTCACTGCCAAAACCAACCTCCATGAGGGAATGAAGGCCATCGCAGATTGGATGAGGAGCAGCCACCTAAAGCTGAACTCGGACAAGATGGAGGGACGACTCCTGGTGGCTGACCACGCTGGGACCGGCACTGACACCCACCGACCATGCACTCAACCTAGGATTCATCCTCGACTCCTCCCTCTCCATGTCAAAACAGGTCAACGCCATCTCCTCCTCCTGCTACAACACCCTCCGCATGCTCCGCAGGATCTACAAGTGGATCCCCACTGAAACAAGAAGAACGGTGACCCAGGTCCTAGTCAGCAGCAGGCTGGACTACGGCAACGCACTCTATGCAGGAATCCCGGCCAAACACCTGTGACGACTACAACGCATCCAAAATGCCTCCGCCCGACTGATCCTCAACATCCCCTGCCGCAGCCACATCACCCCCCACCTGAGAGACCTACATTGGCTCCCCATCGACAAGAGGATCACCTTCAAGCTCCTCACCCACGCTCACAAAGCACTCCACAACACCGGACCAGCCTACCTTAACAGCAGACTCAGCTTCTACACCCCTACCCGCCAGCTCCGCTCCACCAGCCTCGCCCTCGCCGCTGTCCCCCGCATCCAACGAGTAACCTCCGGCGGCAGAGCCTTCTCCTTTCTCGCGCGCCAAGACCTGGAACACCCTCCGTACCCACCTGCGGCAGACCAAGACCTGCTCGCCTTCAGAAGACTCCTCAAGACCTAGCTCTTCGAGCAGTAGCGGCACCCACTCCCCTCAGCACCTTGAGACCCTCACGGGTAAGTAGTGCGCTTTATAAGTAGATTGATTGATTGATTGATTGATTGATTTGTGCATACTGCAAGCACAGAATGCAGTAGGGGCTAAGGGGAGCTCATACAAACTTGTGGAAACAGAAGAAAGGCAAAACAGTGCAATCATTGCAAAATCAACTAAAGCAGAGCTTGTATGCAAATGACCACATCAACATATTTAACTTTCATAAAAAAATTTCAACATTAATGCTAGATAAAGTTTTCATGCTTTAAAAGTCTCCTTTGTCTTCAAAATGAAAATAGCGCTCTTTTCCATTAAAAAGTCATAAGAGAAAAACACTTTGGTTATGTTCTCACAATTAATTTGCACAATTCTCTGAAACGTGTATAGGATGCATATCACGGTCCTGTATCGCGTTTAACACGTGTAATTTAATTTATTTCGTCAGTGCTTTGATCGTGCTCACCAGCAAAGACTTCATGCGGGGTCATGTCAGCGTGTGTTTTTACATATTTCCTAAGCCAGTGAATGTGAGTTTTATCATCGGACTTATTTCATATCATTTTTCGAATCTGGTATTAGTGGGACAGGCGGTGTGAGTTCTTGTGTTTGTATTTGATGTACTTGGCCATTAAGGTCTGGGTGGCTCTTCTATGCAGCTATAGGTTGTTGAAGGTGAGACAGTAATGTAAGTATTTCACAAGATGCAACTGGCCTGTATTAAAATGAAACACATCAGAAGACCAGCAACACTTATCGGGCATGTTCTAGTCTCTAAGGTTATCTTCTTACAACATACCAGGGACTCAAACATTGAGGTCGTAGAAAACATGGAAAGGAGAAGAGTCTTCATCAGCCCAGACATGTGTCAGAAATAAAATTTTAGCTAGCAGGCCCTGGAAACACAAAGAAGGCCATTGAGAGTCCACAGATTGCGGTTCTATTCATTTATCTAGCCGTTCCGCACATTTGTTCATGGCTTAAAGGGGGATATGTACAAGAATGTGGCGGAGCGTGGCGTTCGCCTCCTTAGCTTAACGAAATGCTCCACCACTTCAGAAATGCAAGGCTGCACCATATTTTCAAGAATGTGGTGCAGCCTTGCGTTTCCCCCTGCGATGGCGTTCAGTTTAACAACTTAGTGCCAACGCAGGCACCCTTGCACCAGAGTGCAAGGGTGTCCATGTGCAGGGGAGGATTGGTTACCAGAGACGTTTTAATGCATGGGCAAAGTGGGCTCTGGCCCAGGGCCCCAGCCTTTCAGGGTGCCCCCTGACAGTCAGCTCCATTCTTCAGAGTTTTGCCCTAATGACCTTGAATATTTCCTAAACAGTTTGTTTTAAATTCTGTTTTCCTTTCATTTATTTCTTATGTACCTGATGTGTGAGAGTCTAGTACAGCCATTTTGCAGAGAAATGTTGTGTTTATGTTTCATGCAATATACATAAAAAATGTTTATTTTAGATGAAAACAAGGCCTAACATATAAGAAATGGGAGGGCGTCACAGAGATTATTTGCAGTAATATTGGTGAGCTGCTGCTGTGTTACAATATTGAAAATACACATAACTATCCCTGAACATTAGATGTAAACACATTCAGGGCATTATTGATGAGAAGTGATGCATCGCTGTGTGAAAACAGGGATGCGTCACTTCTTAGTGCACCCTCCTTGCGACATGATGGATGTGTCATATTTACTGTATGACGCATCATGTCGCAAGGAGTTACAGATATGTCAGTATTTCTGACGAATCTGTTTGCGCAAAACTGATGCATTGCTGGGGTGTGTCTGAAAATAGACACAACTCCAGCAATGTGTCCTTTCACATGGGGCAAGCCCCATGTGAAAGGGCCTGCATCAGTCTAATGCCTGCTGTGTGGCAGGTGTAAGATATTGACGCAATGGCGTCCTAGAAGTGGCGCACTGAGTTCTCATAGATTTCAATGCGCCACTTCTAAGAGGCATTTTTCGGGGCAACACCCACCCTGCATACATTATGCCTGGCGCAGGTATAATGCGGTGCAGGGGTTTCCAAAGCGAAGCATCTGCCTAGATGCGTCACTTTGTAAATAGGGCATAACATTGCACATATTTTACGCTGCCGGTGCATAACAAATAGTGACGCACCAGCGGCATAAAAGTGAAGCAAGGCCTCATAAATAAGGCGCTTAGAATTTGGACGAGTGTTCCTTTGCACTGTCAGGGACCTAATGAAATCAAATTGTGTACTTAATAAAGCGCGCAGCTACTCAGACTAGAGTGTCCTGGCGCATGACAGTGGGAGGAAAACATGCGTAAAAGACCCATCAGTTATCAAAAAGCCAGGTTTTTAAGTTCTTTTATGAAAGAGAGTAGGTCTGTGGTTAGTCTCAGAGACTCAGGGAGGCTATTCCACAATTTTGGGCCTAGAAGGCCGTGGGATCTGCCTCCAATGCGGGCACTGGATATTTTAGGCATGATGGCCAGGTTGGCATTGGAAGAATGTAGGGGTCTAGATGTTGTGTAGCGATTAACACGCTTATTTATGTAGCCGGCTCCTAAACCATGGAAAGCTTTAAAGAAGATGGTCATCGCTTTGAAGCCGATCCGTTCTTTTATGCGGAGAGACTTAAGAATAGGGGTCATACTAGATCTGGGTTTAGGTCTCAGGATGGCGCTGGCTGCCGCGTATTGTACCACTTGTAGGCGATGGATAAGGGATTTGGGAAGACAGAGGTACAAGCTGTTGACATAGTAAAGCTTTGATGTCACCAGAGTCTGCACCACGATCTTTCTGCTCTCAAGCGGTAACAGTGGCAGGACTTTCTTTTAGCATCCAGAGTATGCCAAAGCAAGTGCCATTTAGATTTTGAATTTGAAAGCACATGGAGAGTGTCTTGTCTATGACAATTCCTACGTTTTTGACTTTCTCCTTTTCAGCGGGCGGGGGCGGCAGATCTTTTGGCCACCAAGCGCTCCAGTCAGGCGTTTATGGATTACCAAAGAAAACAACTTCAGTTTTGTCAGGATTGCACTTCAGCTGATTGATCTTAAGCCAGTTAAAAACCTTTGTGAGGCAAGACCCAATCATTGCCCCGTCAAAGTCGGTTCCTTTTTCACACGTAAAAATCAGCTGAGTGTCATCAGCATAGGAAACAATTTTGGCGCCCTCTTCCTCTACCAGAAATGCAAGGGGGATAGATATATATTAAAAAGGGTAGGACTGAGAATGGAGCCCTGAGGGACACCTACATTCATGGCCGGAACTGGGGATAAGAAAGGGGGGAGCCAGATGTCCTGAGATCTATTTGCCAAGAAGGATGACATCCATGTTAAGGCGGTCCCCCCCCAGACCGATGTTAGCAAGTCTCTCCAGGAGCATCTCATGTGGGACCATATCGAAGGCCGCCGACGTATCGAGCAGTATCAGAACAGTCTTGCCTCCCTGGTCTAGCTTACCCTTGAGAAATTCAGTCACTTCCAGCAGAGCGGACTCCATACTGTAGTTAGCCCTAAAACCGGATTTGGACTCATGAAGGAGCTTCCCATCTTCAATGTGTTTTTGGAGGGCCTTGTTTACATGCTTCTCTAGTACTCTGGAGAGGGTCGGAAGAAGGGAGATTGGCCTGTAGTTGGCAGGGTCCGTCGGTTTGGTGTTAGCCTTTTTTATCAGTTGAAGAATCTTAGCATTCTTCCATAATTTCTGCATGTTGCCTAAGGAGAGAGTAGCATTAAACAGCTGGTTTACTGTGGGGTTTATGGTGGGAGCTAATAGGTTTAAGATATTCCCTGGACATGGGTCAGTAGGCGAGCCAGACTTAATGCTTTGGAGAGGGGTCAGTGACTATTCAAGCTGAAAATCAGGGAAAGCTAGTAAAGATGGAGGATCCAAGAGGTGAAATTTGCTATTAGAACTAAGGTAGAAGGTCAGTTCTTCCTCTGAGATGTTAGTGAAGGCTTGTTGGATCATGGAGATCTTTTTGTGGAAGAATTCAACTATTTACTTAGACCATTCTTCAGTGCATGGCCCTTCCAGGGCAGTTAAGGATTTAACTATGCTAAAGATTTCCTTACTCTTATTTTGGGCATTTTCTACCTTGGTTTGAAAGAGGTTTTTCATAGCTGCCTTCACAAGAATGTAATGAGCTTTTAAGGTGTCTTTATACACCTTCCTGTCCTCAGGTAGATAGGATTCACGCCCTTTCCGTTCAATTGTTCCACAATTTCTGTTGCGAGATCTAAGGGAATCGTTAAACCACGGAGCTGGTGGGGCTGACCTCTTTGAGGAGCAGCAAACAACCAGTACCACTGCATCAATGTTGGTTCGGAGCCATGAATCTATTGAGAGGGCGTCCGAGTCGGGGCAGCCAGACAGCTCTGGTGAGGAACGACCGAGGGCGTCTGCTAACATCGGGATGGATATTTTATGGAACGTCCTGTAATTAGAGACCCTCTGCCCTGTGTTAGCTCAAGGGGCTGTGGCAGAGTTGGGAATGCCGAATTTTAATAGGAGGTGGTCAGACCAGGTAATGGGAAGAGGTAGGCTTACTGATATGTCAAAGTTGTGAACGATTTGGTCTAGGGTATGGCCCTTCTCATGGGTGGCCAAAGAAACAGATGGAAACATGCTGCAGGCCTGCAGCGCTTCCAACAAGGAAATTGTTTGAGGGTCTTTTCCATTGTCCATATGTATATTGAAATATCCCAGAATGAGGCAGTTGTATTTTAAGGCCAGGGAGGTGGTGGCTGTATTAAGCCAATAACATTTCCAATAGCACTGGGAGGTCTGTAAATCAGAAATCCAGCTATGCTATGATGGGGGATAAGGTACAGCAGAAGCCTAAGCAGTCTAGTTTTTTATTGTAAACTATGGCAACACCTCCCTCCTTCCCATTCGATCGGTCCCTCCTAAGAATGTTATAACCCGTAGGGATGGCCGAGGTGATAGTAGGGTTGGAGGCTTCAGACAGCCAGGTCTCAGTGAGAAATAAAAGATCAGACTGTTAGTCTAAAAGTAGGCCATAAATGTATGGTTCATGCTTTTGTATAGAGCGACAATTTAAAAGGGTGGCCTTTAAGTCCGCTGTTTTCGTATTGTTTTTACACTTATTGTTGCGGGGAGGATATTGGGTGCGAGTTTCCTGGGCTGGAGGAGAGTCCAGTTGCACTTATTGCATCGAAAGTCTACCTCCAACTTCGGATCAGCGGCTGTACAGTGACATAATGGTAGCCGCCTAAGGCTAAGCAGTTTTTCCCTATTGCAATATAGTGGAAGAAACTGGGCAGCATGGCCGGCGCCGAACACCTCCGGGCGCAGACAGGCTTGCCTTCGGCACCAGCGGCGCGCCCGCTGTGCACGTCCACTTAGCGCGTCCGTTTGCATCGGGAATATATAGGCTAATGCCTATGATGCAAACTGATCGCCAACGCAGCTGAGGAAGCGGAAACTGCATAGGCATAAGTGAGGAGCCCGATAGTAGCCCAAGCCCTCCGCACAATCTGCGTATCAGCCGCGGCGGACCAGGACTGGAGGAAAAGCAAGATGCGAATCGAAGCAGCTAAGGAAGTGTAGGCAAGCAGAATCAAGTAAAGTGCAAGTGCGCATAGGTAGGAGAAATTGTTAAAAAGCACAGAGTAATTCAGCCAGACATATACAATTTAAAAAGTAATAAAAACCTAGTAGCCGGGCAGGAAACACTAAATCCTACAGCTATCAGCTGCGCGCATCCATTTGCATCGGAATATATAGGCTGATGCCTATGATACAAACTGGATCGCTAGCACAGCTGAGGAAGTGGAAACTGCGTGGGCGGAAGTGAGTATCCCGATAGTAGCCCCAGCCCTCCACACAATCGGCGTATCAGCAGCAGCGGACCAGGACTGGAGGAAAACCGAAATGCGAATCGGAGCAGCTAAGGAGGTGTTGGCAAGCAGAATCAAGTAAAGTGCAAGGGCGCATAGGTAGGAGAAATTGTTAAAAGGCACAGAGTAATTCAGCCACACATATACAATTTAAAAAGTAATAACAACCTAGTAGCAGGGCAGGAAACACTAAATCCTACAGCTATCAGCTGCACGTGTCCATTTGCATCGGGAATATATAGGCTGATGCCTATGATACAAACTGGATCGCTAGTGCAGCTGAGGAAGCGGAAACTGCGTGGGAAACAGGGGCTCAAATTAGATCATAAATTCAAAGGTGTCCTGAACAGGGGCCCCCAAAATATGTTTGGCCCAGGGCCCCCCAAATCCTTAAGATGTCCCTGTTGGTTACGTGTAGGAAGGTGTCCCTTCCTGTACATAAACAATATTAAAATGCCATTTTGTAACTTTCATCTGTGCTGCTTCATGCGGCACACATGTAAGTTACAGAATGGCATTTATTTAAAAGGTTTATTTAATTACAGGAAAGGACACCTTCCTGTACATAAACAAGACATGTGTTTTTTCGTTTTCCATATGTGCTGCACAAAGCAGCACATATGGAAAAATCATAAACGAAGAGAAATAATGCATTTCTCCTCGTTTCACTAACTTAAGACCAGGATTTTCCTGGTCTTAATTTTGGTGCAGCCTCCGATGTACGTATGACCTTATTGCTGCCCAGGCACTTTAAATTAATGTACGTAATATGGTAAACAAGCATAGCGGGGGGACAATGATAGGTTGGCAGCCACATTTTTGAATTTATTAGTACCTGAACTCTGCTGCACAAGCTTATTAGTGTTTTGAAGACTATAATAATCATGAACACACCTTCTTACGAGGATTTTAATGCTGTTTTATTTTCAGTGCAAATGTGGATTTTTATTGTTGTGCCAAACAAAGCCATCTCTCACACAGGAGTGAACCCCCACACGTTCTTGACAACAGTGATAAATAGTATTGTTGAGAGCCCGATAAGCATGAGCTAGTTCGCATGCAGCAGCCAGAAACATGCTGCAGAATGTGTATTTACACGTTATGATCTGGAAGTCACAGTCTGGGAGCTCTTTATGTACTAATTGAGAGAAAACATTTGATGGGGAAATTCTAGCATCCTAACATGGGGTGGTGGTCTATTCAGATGGCCAAAGGAAATGCCCAGCCTCACAGATTCATTTTAATCCTTGTCTTTTGGATTCGGGGCACATAAAGCCGAGGGAGAAGGACAGACAGCTGTAGCAATGTCCTCCTTATAACAATAAGAACTTGTAGTATACCTTATGTTTCATGATCACTAGTCATGCGTGAATCCTAGCAGCTAGTTCATAGTCACTGTATTCTCTTCCACTTTTGTGACTTGTATCTGCATGGCTTTTGAACAGCTATTTGATTTTTGTCATGATAATTCAAACCTGCCCGATAAGAGGAACCACAGTTTCCAGTTATTCCACCATCTATCTAACGTTGATGGCCATCACAGTAAGCATTACATACATCACATAAGCAGGCAACCCTTGGAGGCACAGGTCAGCTTATGTTTATGAATTTACTGTTTACCATATTTACAATGAGAGCTCATTTTATGGTTTAAATCTTTTATTGATTTTCAAACAAATATAAAAGACAAGACCCTCAGCTCCTTGGAGACAGTGCAAATGAGACAACGAGGTCGCAAGACATATCGTTACCAAAGGCAATAAGCGTGGAGCGGGCCTACAAAATTTAACAAGGTTAGGGAACAAATGAATAAAAACCAACAATACCCCCCTCCCTTTCCCCCCTTTCTCTCCCTCCCCTCGTCCACCCTTAACAAAAAATAAAGGGAAAACCGCCCAATGATCAGCGCCGTTGTTTGCGACGCTTCATGGAATCGCTACTTGGAATCTGTGTGTCTGGAAGGAGGAGTAGTCGGAGGTAACGAGCACATGTCAACTCTCAAAACTCGGACATTAGTAAGGTTAGGAAGGGCCGCCACAACTCTGGGAATTCAGACCCTCTGCCAGCTAATGTGAGGGTTAGCCTCTCCATGCCTAACACCAGCCAGAGTCTCTGGAGCCATCCGGAATGTGTTGGGAGTTGGGTTGAGCGCCAGTGTATCAGAATGTTTTGTGTCGCTGCTCCTAAGGCAATAGCAATCAGCCGACCCCTCCGGGATTAAAGTGCATATGTCAATGGGTTGGGTAAGCCCAGGAGGACATAGGTAGGAAAACGCGGGAGCTGCGTCTCAAAGTGGAGGTCTATTTCATCAAGGATCTGGGACCAATATGGTTGTATACAGGTACAACTCAAGAGAACGTGTTCTAGAGTACCCACCTCTCCGCACCACCTCCAGCACAGGGCGCTCTGGCGAGGGTCAAATCGGTGTCAGCGCTCTGGTGTGTAATACCAATAGGTGGCAATCTTGGTCAAGGTCTCCGTGAGACCCATCTGGTATGACGAATGCAGCGCCGTATGGTAGATGCCTTCCCATTCTTTGTGGCTTAGCAATCTACCCAAGTCCCTTTCCCAGCGGGCTCGGCCTGCATTGTATGTGTGTGTGGTAGTAGCTAGAAACCTCTTGTATAGGTCGGAGATAATTTTCTTATCAGAGGTGCGTGTTACAAGCCATTTTTCATATGGGGTCAGAAAGCGCTGTGCCTGAGGTTTGACATGTGGGTGAAGTGCCCAGTGCCTGATTTGCAGATATGGCAAGCGCTCTGATTCTGAAAGGCCATAGTGTTCTTTGAGCTGTGTAAATGGGAGGATGCCATCTATGTCAAAAAGGTGACCAAGGGACCTGCAAGAGGAGGAGCGCCAGGCTTGAAAGGTCCGGACGTCCATGCCGGGGTGAAACTCTGGGTTTTCAAATAGCGGTGTGAGGGGTGATGGGAAGGTGGTTAATTGGTTGGTAACGTTAGTGCTGTCGCAGGATTCCATAATAGTGCTTGTGATATATGAAGCATAAAGATTGGGCGGTCTGTGTTGTTTGCGGAGAAATGGAATACCTTGTAATGGCCTGGCTGCCACCGCCTGGTCTTGAAACAGCCAGTGTTTCTCCGATTCCAGGCAATACCATTCCACTAGGTATCTGAGCTGTGAAGCGTGGAAGTATAGTTGAAGGTCAGGCACCCCCACTCCCCCCTTCTCCGGTGGAAGAACCGCAACCTGGTGTCGGAATCGGGGTTTACGGCCATGCCAGATGAAGCGCGCTAAGTCCGCTTGGGTCTGTTGGATCCAGCCCAACGGAGGGCGAAGTGGAAGGGTCTGGAATAGGTACAGAATCTGGGGAAGAATAGTCAGTTTGGTAGCTGCGATCCTGCCTAGCCAAGACATCGTGCAATGTTTCCACCTATTTAGTTCCTTGTGTATGTGGGATCGGAGATTAGAGTAGTTGATGTCAGTGGTGGCCTGCATAGTAGGAGCTAGGTGAATTCCTAAGTAGGGAATTGAAGCAGATGCCCATTGCATCGGATGCTCCTCCTGTAGGTGGGCGAGAGTGTGCAAAGAGAGTGAGATGTTAAGAGCTATAGATTTATCCATATTGATTTTAAAGCTATACAATTCAACAAAGAGGGAGCGCAAAGCTGTTATCGGAACTGAGAGGGAGAGAAAGATATCATCTGCAAAGAGGCATATGGTATGGACGTCCCCACCAAACTTAATCCCGTAAATAAGGGGGTGCCGTCAGATACTAAGTGCCAGAGCTTCCATATAGAGTGCAAAGAGGAGGGGTGACAGAGGGCACCCCTGCCTAGTGCCCCTCTCAATGGGGAAATGAGAGGAGGTGTGACCGTTAACTCAAACTGTCGCCATAGGAGAGTGGTAGCAATTGAGGAACCGAGTGCGGAGCTTCTCACCAAAGCCAGCACTCTTCAGACCATCTCCAGACAGGGCCAGTGCACTCTATTGAAGGCCTTCTCTGCGTCAATGGCCAGGAGCATGTATTCTCCCTGGGTACGTGACGCCTTTTCGATCAGGTGCAGAATGCGTTTAGTGTTATCACTGGTCTGCCACTGCGGAATAAAGCCTGCTTGATCTGGTTCAACCAGTTGGGTCATATATGGTGCTAGTCGAGTCACTATGATGCTAGTGTATAATTTGATATCTATATTCAATAGGGATATGGGCCTATACGAGCTACAAGCCATCTTGTCTTTCCCAGGTTTCGGGATAACAACTATTGCCGCTTCCAACATCTCTCCCGGAATAGCCCCTGCTTGTTCAAAGGTATTTGAAATCGGGGCTACTTGGTTGAAAAATGTCAGCCGTGTAGCCGTCTGAGGTGTGAGGTGCGAGATTGCAGAAAAAACCTCCTCTGTCTGTATAGCTCTATCCAGGTGGTCAGCCTGCGCTTGGGTTAAAGAGAGCATGTGGGCTGTGCTTATGTAATCGGCGCTATTCTGGGCATCTAGGGGGTCACCCGTGTAGAGGACCGCATAGAAGTCTAGGAATGTTTCTGCTACAGCCGTGTCGTCAGAGACTGAAAAACCCCAGGAGTTCGAACAGTATGGACACCCTGCCTCTGTCTAGTCTCTCGCAGCTTGTTTTCTAGGAGGCGGCCACATCTGTCTCCTCCCGTATAGTATGAATGACGGAGTCTGAGAGCCGCATACTGGGCCCTATCCTGGTCTAAGGCTGCGAGTTGCTTCCGTTCTATACAAAGCTGATGCCAAGCATGGTAGGCGCCAGTTCTTTGATGCATCTGTTCGAGCTCTGAGACTCTCTGGGAAAGTTCCGCCCGTTTGCGGCTTCTCTCTCGGTTGTGGGCCGAAGAAATAGCTATAAATTCCCCCCTTATGACTGCCTTCAGTGCCATCCATTGTGTCGCTAGGGATGTGTCTGGGTTAGCATTAAGGGTGATGAAGTTTGTGATGCATTCTGGATCTGTTCGATTACAGATGGGTGGTGTAGCAACGTGTCGCGCAGGTGCCAGTGTCGGAGAGGCCGCGGTGATGGTGGGAGCTGGAAGGTGGCCAGGACAGGGGAATGGTCTGAGAGGGAGGCCGTTAAAATTTCTGTGCTCAGTGCGTGTGCCTGAAGTGATGAGGAGCAAAGAAAGTAATCTAACTGCACGTATGTTTGTGCACCCCCGAATAAAAAGTGTAGCTGCGACTGTTCGGATGGAAGTGACGCCAAAGGTCTAACAGCCCCAGGTCTTGGAGGCGAGCCCGTCCTACAGACGTAAGAACACCCGCTTGACTCGTTCTCTGACATGAACGGTCCATGTCGTTATCAAAGACAATATTTAGGTCACTGCCCAGTAATAAGTGGCGATCCGAGGCTGCAGCTGCCTCATTGAGTGCATTGAGGAGGAACTTAGTCTGCCCTTCATTAGGTGTGTATATAGAACCAACTACAAAGGTCACCCCTCCTAGTAAGAACTGATATGTGTGTAAGCAGCCCTTAATCTCTGCTTCCTTCTGTATGACCCTGCCAGCAAAGGATTGGGAGACCAGTATAGCTACCCCGGCCGATTTGGAGGTGTTAGAGGAGAACATCTGTGTTGGGAAGGCCCGGGATTTCAGTCTATGGCGATCTTTGGAGAGAAGGTGAGTCTCCTGTAGGAGGCATATGTCAGCCTTCGAGTGTTCTAAGTAATGAAGGACAGCCCTACGTTTGATTGGATTGTTCAGGCCCCTCACATTGAGAGTGGGGACTTTAAGGGAGTTGTGAGGCATCAGGGGTCCAGGGGTGATACAGGTTGCGATGCAGGCTGCTGGCTATATTAATCAAAGGGGGACGATAGAGCAGGCCATCAGATCCTGTGCCAAGTAGTCCCCAAGGAGCATCAAAAAAAGGTGGACGACGGAACCCATACTCCAAAAAAAACCTTTCAAAACGTATGTCCCAACTAGGAAGATAAAGACAAAAACAAATAGGAAAGTCAAGATCCAAGAAAGATGTCCGTCATCCTGGAATAACCAGGAGGTCGTCAAGGTGGGGGCCGTAGTGTGACCAAGAGGGGGGTCTCGGCTCCCCCGCCGCCCACCGGGAATCAGAGAGCCAGCTTTGATGAAATGCGGGTTTCCAACTGCTCACTTGGCACTGGGGCTCGTCCCGGCTAGGGCATCTGTCGCGGAAGCTAGTGCATCCTGCTGGCCTTTTGCTATGTCTGTTTTGTTCGGCTTCCGGACCCATCAGCATCGACTCTGGCGCTGCCATCCCAATAGAGAGGTCTCGGGCCCTGAGCTGGTGCTTTGGTGGTCGCCTTCTTCATTTGGTACCGCCAGGCCCATTAGACGGCAAGAGTCAATGAGTAAGCGTAGCTGATGGAGCTTGCCATTGAATCGAAAGATGAGGCAGAATGGGTGGCCCCAGGAATACGGGATGCCCTGTTGCCTGAGATGTTCAGTCACCGGGCAAAATTGCTGGCGGCGTTGCAGGGTAATCAGGGCCAAGTCTTGATAGAGTACCGTGGAGTGCCCTTGGTAGGAGATAGGATGGAGGGATCTCGCTTTTGTGAGGATAGCTTCTTTAGTTTTAAAATCTTGAACACACACAAGGATATCCGCTGAAGGGGCGTTAGGCGCGCGAGGTGGGCCAAGTCTGTGCGCCCTGTCCAGGATGATCTCAGCGCCATCAGGAGCTTCTAAGATGTGACGGAACAGGCCCGCTGTGAATGCAAAGAGGTCCTTGGTGTCGTCCGATGTCCTCACTCCCTGGATCCGAATGTTATGCGTGACCTGTTTTCCAAGTCCTCCAGGTGTGTTTGGACATCTAGGTGCTGGTCTTGTAAGCGGAGTATCTCCTGTTGGAGCATATTCACTTCAGTCGCTGTAGTGTCACTCTTGTCCTCCAACGTTGCCACGCGCTCCCCCACTTCGTCAACATCCCTGCGGATCTCTTTTATCTCGGCTGTGAGATCCGCCTTCACAGTCTGCAGATCGGCTCCGAGAGTGTGAAAGAGCGATTCCAAAAATGCTTTGGTGATAGGCTCATCCCCAGTGCTGGGAGACTGCTGCAGAGCCGCCATTTTGGGGGTCGCGGTTGCTAGGTTGGGAATAGAGTGTGCGCAGCCAAAGATGTCTTTCAAATGTTTCTGCTTTCTCGTCCTGATGAGGACATAGTTGTGATGTCCCTGGTAGGTGGTCAGCACTGGGAGGCATTTTTCAGCCCTGCCCCACGTGTTAAAGGATGCTGCAATGTTGATTCTAGTAGTGCTGAGCTGGGCCACACGTCTCTATCTCTGCCGGTCACAGGGGAGACTCTGCACGCGTCTAGGCGAGGGGTCTTCTGCGTGTCCTGACCCCGGGAGTGGAAGCCCATGCGGCGCATGGACGTTTCACGGTTCGTGTAAGTTCTGTAGGGTGGATGGAGTATAGATTTCCTAGGTTTGGTTGCTCCTCCGCAGCTGGGGGAATATGGTTGGTCTAGCTGTTATCGGGTTATTAGCTGAACACCTTACCTGGCGTGCATTAGGGACCACTTCGATGACCACTCCGTCCACTCAGACCAATGATAGCCTCTTCTCCGTGCTCGTTGCTGGCACTCTAGTGGCAGGTCAAGGTTTGAAGTCAGGTTGGGGTGTGGATTAAATGTTTTGCTCTCTGTTGCAAGTTCACTCCTCAGGGCCACAGCGAGGGAAGGATAGGTGTGCACCAAGAGGGCGAGGCCGGGCCACAAAGTTCCCCCTGTCTCACTGGCTCATCCGCTGTCCCGGCTTGCAGTCCCCGCGGTCCGGCCCAGGGAAATTCGGGCTTAACTGTCCCCACAGAGAGGTGACTGTTCGCTGTGCGGGACAGGAGGGGGCCGCGGCGGTCTCCTCCAGGTGTTCTGCGAGGAGGGAGCACCCCCTTGTCTTCCCGCAGGCATCAGCATCCACGGCCTAGTTTCGGACTTCCACTCTCTGCTCCACTACGATGTGCAAGTGGCTCCACCCTCTCCGGGCCTGGTCGGCCGGGACGGAAGGCCGCTGCCACCAAAATCGAGGCTGGGGATCCGGTGATGCCTTTTTGCTGCGTTTGGTGCTGGACTGTCGGCAAAACAGAAAAGTCAAGGTATGTCAGCATCACAGTGGCTCACCCCTGGCTCGTGCTTACTTCACTCGCAATCCGGATCGGGGGGGGGGGGGTGTAGGCCTCGTCGTCCCCGCAGAGGAGCATCCTATCCCGGTGCGAGCAAGGTTGAAGTCGCCACGGCCCAACAGGAAGAGTCAATGGGGGAGCTAGGTCAGGCCAAGCAGCGGGGGATTGGGCCCCCACTCCAGGTCGTGCTGCGGGTTGTTCCATGGGTCTGTCTGCCTTCGGGCCCGCCCGGGCGGTTTCGTAGGCCTCCGCTCCCAAAATCAAGGCCGGGGGTTTAACTGCGTCACTCGCTGTGTGAGGCGGCAATGTCTCAGGGCCAAAACAGCCGCGGTCGGCATGGGAGAGGGAGGGATCTCACCTCGATCCCAGCCAGATGCTGCTGACGAGATGCAGACATTCCTGCAGCCGGCAGGGTCCACACCACCTTAGAGCGCTGGCCCCCACGATCTCCGGAGCTGGAAGGGCTGGCTCTCAGGCCGGGCGTCGGGTGACCCGCGTGTCGCCAGGTCGCCAGGCAGAGACTGTTGTAGGGGAAGCTGGCCTCGGCGGTCCCCGTCATGGGCTGCCGCTTTGTCGAAGCCTCCGCTAAGCATCGGTAGTTGTAGGCCGGGCCGCCCTTCACGCCGCCCGTGCCGGGCCGCTGTTAGTTGTTGACCGTGGCTGACCGCTGCGGCCACCGAGGGCAGAGGTGCACCGGGGAAGCCTTCCGCCGGTGTTATCAGCTTTCCCTGGTCCCCTTAGAGGCTGTTAGATGCTTGTTTCAACGGGCAGCGGGCAGGAGCTCCAGAGAACTTGTCCTACCTCACCATCATCTTGGCCCCGCCCCTCGAGAGCTCATTTTAACCGACCTGCACCTGAGTCACCCTGCAGCTTACACAATCAATTAAAATTGCATCATTCTAAAACAAAGGAAAGTTCCCTGGGAATTGTTTCTGTGACTCGTATCCGGAAATCAGGGCAATCAAGAAAGCATAAAATGGGCAAAGTGGACATAATTAAGGTAAAAATACAGAGAAAGGCAGAACAAGGTTAGTAATAAGAGACAACCAAAAGACAGAAGAGAACAACAGGGTATCATCTGACAATGACATTCGCTACTAGTTCACAGTGAGGTACACCTTTACTCCCCAGAAGTAAGAAGTATGTGTACAGACAAAGGAGGCACAAGAGGCATATGATCCCAAAGCGACCCACATCCTTGCTGCCAAAAAGTAACAAAGAAGAGAAGAAAGAGAGTAAGCGAGAGGCAAGCCATCAAACAAGTCGGAAGTGAAAGATAAAGTCATGTGCACAGTGTATTTGACCAGTGAGGATAAATGTTGCAGTTGGTGCTGCTGCTAACCGTGCCCCTACTGACACTCAAAATTCATACCACCTCTCGAAGAAAGACTATGTCATCTAGTTCCTAAAAACCCAAATAGGATCTGCGTGTTTAGACAACTTATACTGTAGGATTGGAGCCAGACTGATTCTGGACACCCCTACCTAATATATCAGCCTGTATACCAGCTGGCTCACAGTGCCACTAGAAACTCCTCTTGCCAAGAAGAGAATAGTTCTTGGCAAATATCGAACATGACAACCCTGATCCCTCTGGGATCATGGAAACATTGTACTACTTTTCGCTCAGTCACTCGTGCTCACTTCGTCTCAGAGAGATACACAGAATAAACGGTGGGGATGTTTTTAAATAAGCATTTATTGAACCAACGTCATTCTAGTGTAAAATAGGTGTGCTGAAATAACTACTAGACAGTAACAGCTATAAATGATTATAAGCACTAACAAAGTAAAAGTATGGTAGATTTCTACCATTGTGCTAAAACCATGAATACAGGCAAGTATATAAAATACATGACAGTAAAATGCATACTCCTACGATGCAACCCTAACTAGATGTACCTAAGTGTACCTTGCAGGTGTATGGGTGTAAGAGCCAAGAATCCCTCGAGGAAAAAGTCAACCCCACTACGTGAAGTAAGAGACTGTGAGACCCTGTCTTGGTCTCGATATGGACACCCCGCAAGGGATGTCAGACCACCGCGAGCTGGAGTGTCTGCATGCAGGAGCCTCAGCATCTTGTGTAAGTGTGTCAGCATGGAAGTCCTTTGCTCTTCTCTCTACCACAGCAAGATATTGTGTATATTTACCCAAAGTGGTATCCCCTGGGGATATGCCTTGCTGTGTTATGTCGGACTAGGATGACGGAAGGAATGACCCTTATACATATTTAATATGCAGGAGATCGTAGGCCTCCTGTCCTACTGTGAATCCAAGAATCCTCATACATGATGAATGAGGCTTAAGCTTTTCAGAGAAAACCCCATGTCATCTTTGGACTTTACGGTAACTAGGCAAAAGGTCAGTACTGAGAAATGTTATGTAGTGTAATGGTAGGGAAGGATATAAGTAAAATGTTAAGTGACTACCTGGGCCTATATTAGGGTACCTATATGGAACATAACACGCACTCCTCATCCGACCGGACTACATACTAAAACTTCTACGTATGGCTAAACACAGTACGCAACTATTAATAAGCTCATCAAAAATAGTACTTAACAAATGTAAAATTGCTAAAAAAGGGAAATCGTGCATGCAATAGAAGTCTGTACTAAATCAGTTCATATATATAGTCCGAACAATGAAATACTGAAAGCCATGCAGTTTAGCAAATATGTTGTTTGTTTAAAATTCCAATTTAGTTTGTTTTGGAAAAAAGGGCGAATTTTCCCAGCACACAATGAGCCAAATTGTTATGTGTCCTGGCTGGGAGACGCAACATCATTGTTGCCTGCAATCGCAGACGACGGTCCCTGGAACACCTCACAGATCAGGGCAATCGAGCACAGATGTTCCTCTGTATTTACCACAGCCACTGCTGGGGATGTATAAGTGTCATCCAAGTCCTGAATATTTGTTGAGGAGACGACATCCTTTCCGACAGGAGCTGAAGCATCCTGTGGTGGCTCCAAGAATGCAGACATCAACATTGGAATATGCTGAGGACACTGCAGAACATGGGCCATAATTGGGTCCAGTAAAGCATCAATGTCAGGGGGCAGAGTTGTTGGAATTGTTAGATAGAGATTCAACACGCATTCTTGTCCACAGAACATACATCAGAGGACAGGCAGAACACAGTCGATCCAGACTGGTCTAAATGACAAGAACCAAGACTCGCACAGTTCTTGAAGACGAGGTGTGCCCAGATGGATTACCATGTGATCACGGTATTGGCCCTCCAAGAGCATTTTTTCCATCTCCTTGGTGACTGGGATGTCCATTGCATAGCAGAAAAATTACAATCAGGATACATGCTATTAGAAACAGGATCAGCGGAAACCCTCTAAAAATGCTTCAGAATACGGAGTGTAAAAAGTTGGGAACAACTCCGGGGATTGTCTGAAAGGTGCTTAACAGTCCAGAACCTATGGTCCTGAATAGGTGGACAATACCCGTCGTATCAGACATGTTAAAGATACGCGATACCATTTCTGTTAAATGGAAAGGGTAGTTTGTTCGTACTAGTGCCTGTATCTCAGCCGAGGACCTTGTAACATGGTGATCATAAGTTTCCCGGGTGGAGGTTAAGAGCACAGTCTGTTGTAAAAGCATGGCTTTCATTCGCCTCACAATATCAAACTGTATATAGGAAACATTCAACGAAGGCCATATCGGCGCCTTCCTGACTGTGTGGGTCGGCAGAAACAATACAGCAAGTAACCCTGGAGCTTACAATGACAAGATATGCGATGCCCGGGAGCATCCCTCAACAACCTTGGTCGTTCAGCATCAAGTAACTCCCATTCATAAGCAACCTGAATACCGTAGTAATCACAACAGCTGCGGAACCTTTCAAGTGACAGGACAAGTTAGCAACCAAACCATTTCAGTCCCCGTGCAGCATTATATCCTCGCAAATGAGAGATCCACTCAAGGAATTTTTGCAGTTGGAACCGCTAAGGAACACTTCCATGGCCCCATTCCTACATCGAAATCTGTATGGCAATTACCAAGATTCCTTGATGAATTCCCTACCCATCGCTTCATATCTGCCTGTCTGTTGGTGTTCTAGGCAATACTGAAACTGTAAAGTTGTTACCGGTAGTGTTATATGGCCATGGATTAACCATTCTGTGGATGGTGATTCTGCCACAGTACAGGGTAATTTGTCCAGTTTTTCAATACGCAGCATTGTATATTTTGCTTCCCTTTTGCCATAAAAATAGGGACGTACTGTTGATAAATCACCAAGGCACATAACCAGCGCGCAATAATTGCAGCACCCAGCTTAACAGCATAATAGAATGTACTTGTGATTGTCCGTGTTGTAGAAAGGACAAGTCTTGTTCCAATATATCTATAGCAGAAGATACAATGTTGCCCAATTAATAAATCCTGGATGTAAATGTAGTCAGACCGTTGTCAACTACTGCTAACGCCTTATCTAGGTTAATCTTATCTATTTCACGAAGTCTCTCTGCAGCTTCTTGTTGGGAGATTTTCCAGATTTCATTATAGACAGCGTAATAGAAACGTTTCTGACAGGGCTTTCAGAGACAGTATAACAATCCCTTAGATCCACCTCATCTGAGAGTAAGGATAAGTGTTGTTTCACCTGGGACGGTGTCGAGGTTTCTTAGCCAATCGAAGCACAACTTCCCAACACTGTATGATATCACTACCCCCGGATGTTCTCTTTGTACATATCGTGGGTCTGGCCTATGGATATCAAACCCTTCGGTTGTACCCTTGAATCTTGATTGACATCTCTTAGTGTCTGTGGGCCAAACTAACCATCCCTTCCAATTTGGGTCTGAAGTATTGTACTGCATAATGTCTTCTATCGTATCCCCCCAATGTGATGTCAAATTGATGTGGGTAGGTGCGGGAAACCATGGTGTGTTCAAATACTTGTTCTTGGCTAGTTCAAGACACGAAGTCTGTTGCACAGTTTCATTCAGAAAGATTATGTGTTGCGGAATGAGGCACGCTCTAAATAGTGCTTTGGTTCCCTGAACTTGCCATTCTTTAGAAACCCAGACTGATTTTGTCTCTATTGTGTCCTTCCATAAGTTGAAACCCTGTTCAGACGGTTGATCAATAAAGGATGCAGAATAAATCTGTTTGGTGTTAGTTAACATATTTTTCTGTGCTGGTGTGGGTGCAACCTTATAGTAATAAGAATTTGGGTCAAAAGTGTTAAACTCTGAAAAATATGAGAATTTCTGTGCAAATGTTTTTGAACTGCCTTTTGGTGGTGTTGGGCGATGTTCCCATTGGTGGTATGTGAAAACACTATGTGCGATACTAGATTTGTGTAAAAAGTGGTTACCATAATAATGGTAACAGTACATGCTATCGAAGTCAGATGTGTCCTTTAACATGTCATAGCTAGAAAATGCAGCAGAATTTTCCAAATCAGACAACATATTATTCACAGTTTCAAAATCCCTATCGTCCAAAAATGTACTGGAGGTAATGATATCGTTTAGAGAAATTTTAAATAAATGTGGAATTTTCAAAAGTTCAGTGGGGCCAAATGCATCATAATCAACTTTGTCCCAAACTATACCATCTGTAATTGGAACGGCTGTAATGTTCTCAGAAAACAAGTCTCTTTGTTCACAATGAGATGATGTATGAGGTTTCAGGACCAAGTTCACATTAGATATTGCCGAGCGCTCTGGGAGATATTTTCCATTTATGAGTAATCAAAAAAAGTAGTTACCTGGCCAACCCAGAACAGAAAAAGCAATATTGCTGATATCATCCATAGCAAGTAAGTCTTTTTTAGAAAAGCATAAAACTCACGCATTTGTTGCTTACGGAAAACGGGAGCTGGCACTCACTCAGGTTCACTGGGATCAAGAGAGAAGGTATCAAAATCGATGAAGTAGCCAGATGCAGTTTGATCAATCTTTAGTAGCTCTGCAGGTTGTGTTGAACTGGCAGGTGTCTCTTGCCGAGGTATACTGATATAGACGCGGTGTTCTGTTTCCAGCAGAACGAGTTCCAGATCATTATTGGAAATTCCATCATTTCTAATTGGTGAACGTTATGAGTCGTTCTGTCTGAATTTCCTTTATGGTAGCGAGAGGAGATTATTGGCTACCAAGGAGCCCACGGGGCCTACTATTCAGTATCGGCCACATAGTGTGATTTGATCAGAGCAATGAAGACGAATCTCCTTCCTTTTTTTCCAGCAAGAGGCGGAAGAAGTACTGTTCTTGTTCCTTCAACAGTCAGGACAAGCACAGGCTTTCTGTATGACGGCCCAAAATCTTTCTTGTCCTCGATCAGTTCTCTGACCAGATCCCTGACTTCTTGGACCCAGACAGGTCTTGTCATAACTGATTTGACTTCCTCAGTGGCGGTACGTTTAACTTGCGCGTTGCTTAGTAGTGCTCTGGATTCGTTCAGGTCATGTAAAACAGCCAAACATTTATGGATGTCAAAAGGTTTTTCATCCGCCACTGTGCTTTCATTATCGAGATCTGGTACCCACATTCTTGTCCCAAATAGGAACTCATACAGAGTGACACACCCCCAGAGAACTTCTTGGCAAAATATTGAGGGCACGCTGTACCCCATATAGGTGATTGACCCAACTACCACCCGGACCTGATACTCTTGTTGTTAAAGACCACTTTAAGTCCCAGTTTTTCCTCTCCACGACTGAATTTCCCTCGGGATGGTACGGAGAGGAGTACTGCAAATCTACATCCAAAACTTCCATGGCTTCTTTGTATGCCCGAGAACTAAACACGGGGCCACGGCCAGAATGTAATGTGCCAACTGCATATGTCGCTATAAAGACTCGCAAATCTTTTATAACAGTTAGAGCGTCAGCCGAGCGCTGAGGCCATACTCATAGGAATCTTGAGCATGAATCCATTGCCCCCCAGATATAATTGTAAGCACTATCTGAATGTAGGGGGCCGCAGTGGTCCAAATAGACACAAGCCAGTTGTCTATCGGATACTAGTAAAGGTGTTTGCACTGGACGTGCTACGGTGGAACCCTTCATCTGCTGACAGATGTCGCATCTTAAGACAAAATTATATGTCTGCGTAATTAAACCTGGCCACCAATAGCATTGTTTCAATAATGAAACGGGCGCTGCAATCCCTGCATGTGCAGACCCTAGACCCTTGTGTGCAGCTAGTATTAAACCCAATCTGCAATCCATGTTTGGTATTACTCTATCCCCCACTCCTGGAATCTGAGCATATGGAATATTGTTTGCATCCAACTTGTAGGAGTATCTGAGTGGAAAATAGCGCTGAAAATGCTGTTAAATATCTGCTTTCAGGCTCTATATTTTGGCAGAAGAATCCATTTGAGATATACAGTGTTGTTTTGTATTTTTCCTCACAATGTTATTAACCACATGGGTGCTCAGGACAGCTCCTGACCGTCATGAGTCACGGTAGTTGTGTGCTCATGACGGCCAGGAGCCGTCTGACCGTTGCCGCTCAGCCCACGCGCGGCAAATTCCTCGTCTGTGCGGGCGAAATAATTAGTGGGCGGAGTTCAGACGGCTCCCAGCCGTCATGAGCACACGCCCACCTTGATTTATGACGGCCGGGAACTGTCCTGGGTACCTGAGTGCCACGCCCAGCCCCGCCCCCCCTCACACTGCAGCAGAATTTGCCACGCGGTGAGGGGTTATATTAATGTGGCACATTGTGCATTCTGTACTGCAAATGTTTTAGTGCATGTATTCAGATGTCGGCAGTCTAAAACTGGACAATATGAATTGTCGGGTTTCATTATGGGAAACAAAGGATTATTCATTGGAGAGGTACAAGTTTCAATTACACCCTGGTTTTCATGTTGATCTAAGTGCTCCCTGACCTGTTTTTTCATTTCTTGTTTTATTGGGTACTGTCTCTGTGGAGTTAGAGTAGTTTTTACTGGGATTACATGGTGTGGTGACTCAGCATCCCACCCAACATGCTTATGATATAGGGCTGGAGCAAGGGCTACCTGTGTGTTTTAAGTAGATTAGAACGTGGTCGGAAAAAGTTGTTAAAATTATAGTTTCTCCCTTTGGACAATCCATAACAATTTTAGGCAGCCAATCTTGTTCAGCTAAAAGTATGTCATAGCCATATGTCACGTTCTCCCAAAAGAGACCTTTAGCTTTTCTGGGTTTGTCCCCCTCCATTTGGAGTGTTATTTAATTTAACTTATGTGGGACACTTACCCTCATATCAGGTGTGCCCACTGTGATGTTTTCATTCAACTCCGCTGCTACCAGAAATTCCATAACACATTCAGGTGAGCTATTGTTACTTCTGCTGCGCTGTCTGGCATAGTCAGAACACATTCCCCGTTCAGTAGTTGAGTCCTCAGAATTCTGGGCATGTCTAACTTTGAGACCTAACATGAATAGGGGCGTCATTTACGCCCCCACCGATCGCACAGCTAGAACGCCAATTTGGCAAAATTTGATTTCGGGTTAATCTCAGTGTTCCAAGTTTATCCAATTTTTAAACATCTCTTATAAGTTGACATTCTTTGCTGTTATATCATCCACACACGAAATGGTATGCCAATTTTCAAGTTTCTAATATTCAAGCTGTGCCCTCCGGGCCTCTTTTTCAAGAATACGAATGACGCAATTTCATCGAAGACAGTGTTTAATTAAAAACCCAATGCATTTCGGGCATCTGGTGCCCTTCCTCAGGGGTCACTATAAATGACAGAAAAAACTTTTTAAGACCATTGCTATTAACGTCATGATTTGTTATCTTACATTGTGAGCACTCGAAAAAAAAAATTCTATTGAAATATAACGTTATCATGCAATTTACAGATATACTCCCACTTCTCCCCCTCCCACTAACTGCACTCATAATAACCAACCGTTAATTCATCAGCTTAATCCCTACCCTGTGCGTCTCCTCTTCTTCCTTGTCATGCGTAAAAACAATCACCCCTCCATGCTTATTATCACACATTAAACCTGCCGCTTAGACTCATCTCTTTCTTGAGTTATTCAAATCGATTTCCGTGTATTTTCACTAAGTTTCATTCCCTGCTGCATTGCTGGATTGCTCACTTCCTTTCGTGCTGTGTGCCTTGCTAACAACGTCCCACTCCTCACCTCTATCTTTGCAGATCGCATGTGTGCATTTCAGCCTCTCGTTTACTACAGTAGCCTTCACCTTAAATTGACAATCAAATGCGTTTTAAATTGACAACCAAATGCGTTTTAAATGCCAACGTCTACACACTTTCTTCATACCTGTCTCACACGTTGCAAGCTTCAGAATTCACCTCCCATTTAAAAAAAAATGTGATTGTTTCCTCGCTTTCTCCCGCCCCTATATTCGTAACATCCTCCCTCCCTACATCCTCGCGATTGGTTAGTTATTTAAAAGCGTTCCCGCTCATTTGAGCCATCAGTGCTAGTATGCAAATTGCTAACTCGTTCTCCGCACTACATTTCCCATCGTGCATTTTGTTTGTAAGATATGTTTAAACATCCAAATCTCTTTACTGTTATGAGCAATTATTATCTATAAACGACAATTTGTCATTAAGTAACAATGAAGGTTAAAGTCCGTTTCATTTTCATCTCAACACTGGCTTATGTGACGAACCACGATCTCTCATCGTAAGTGTGGATTCTGCTACGTTTGTAGCCGTTTCTTCTTTCTTCTTTGATTTTTAAGTTGCGGGTGCTATCCGAATAGAGGGCATCTTTATTTAGAATCATCATTGGGGGTAGGATGCACACCAGTTTCTTTGATGCTTTATCCAAGTTTGTACATTTGTATTTCAGATTGCGTGCTGATCGGTTGTGTGCCATGCCCAATCGACACAAAAATGAACAATCCAACATGAATAGGGGCGTCATTTACGCCCCCACCGATCGCACAGCTAGAACAACAATTTGGCAAAATTTGATTTCGGGTTAATCTCAGTGTTCCAAGTTTATCCAATTTTTAAACATCTCTTATAAGTTGACATTCTTTGCTGTTATATCATCCACACACGAAATGGTATGCCAATTTTCAAGTTTCTAATATTCAAGCTGTGCCCTCCGGGCCTCTTTTTCAAAAATACGAATGACGCAATTTCATCGAAGACAGTGTTTAATTAAAAACCCAATGCATTTCGGGCATCTGGTGCCCTTCCTCAGGGGTCACTATAAATGACAGAAAAAACTTTTTAAGACCATTGCTATTAACGTCATGATTTGTTATCTTACATTGTGAGCACTCGAAAAAACATTTTTCTATTGAAATATAACGTTATCATGCAATTTACATATATACTCCCACTTCTCCCCCTCCCACTAACTGCACTCATAATAACCAACCGTTAATTCATCAGCTTAATCCCTACCCTGTGCGTCTCCTCTTCTTCCTTGTCATGCGTAAAAACAATCACCCCTCCATGCTTATTATCACACATTAAACCTGCCGCTTAGCCTCATCCCTTTCTTGAGTTATTCAAATCGATTTCCGTGTATTTTCACTAAGTTTCATTCCCTGCTGCATTGCTGGATTGCTCACTTCCTTTCGTTCTGTGTGCCTTGCTAACAACGTCCCACTCCTCACCTCTATCCTTTGCAGATCGCATGTGTGCATTTCAGCCTCTCGTTTACTACAGTAGCCTTCACCTTAAATTGACAATCAAATGCGTTTTAAATTGACAACCAAATGCGTTTTAAATGCCAACGTCTACACACTTTCTTCATACCTGTCTCACACGTTGCAAGCTTCATAATTCACCTCCCATTTCAAAAAAATGTGATTGTTTCCTCGCTTTCTCCCGCCCCTATATTCGTAACATCCTCCCTCCCTACATCCTCGCGATTGGTTAGTTATTTAAAAGCGTTCCCGCTCATTTGAGCCATCAGTGCTAGTATGCAAATTGCTAACTCGTTCTCCGCACTACATTTCCCATCGTGCATTTTGTTTGTAAGATATGTTTAAACATCCAAATCTCTTTACTGTTATGAGCAATTATTATCTATAAACGACAATTTGTCATTAAGTAACAATGAAGGTTAAAGTCCATTTCATTTTCATCTCAACACTGGCTTATGTGACGAACCACGATCTCTCATCGTAAGTGTGGATTCTGCTACGTTTGTAGCCGTTTCTTCTTTCTTCTTTGATTTTTAAGTTGCGGGTGCTATCCGAATAGAGGGCATCTTTATTTAGAATCATCATTGGAGGTAGGATGCACACCAGTTTCTTTGATGCTTTATCCAAGTTTGTACATTTGTATTTCAGAGTGCGTGCTGATCGGTTGTGTGCCATGCCCAATCGACACAAAAATGAACAATCCAACATGAATAGGGGCGTCATTTACGCCCCCACCGATCGCACAGCTAGAACGCCAATTTGGCAAAATTTGATTTCGGGTTAATCTCAGTGTTCCAAGTTTATCCAATTTTTAAACATCTCTTATAAGTTGACATTCTTTGCTCTTATATCATCCACACACGAAATGGTATGCCAATTTTCAAGTTTCTAATATTCAAGCTGTGCCCTCCGGGCCTCTTTTTCAAGAATACGAATGACGCAATTTCATCGAAGACAGTGTTTAATTAAAAACCCAATGCATTTCGGACATCTGGTGCCCTTCCTCAGGGGTCACTATAAATGACAGAAAAAACTTTTTAAGACCATTGCTATTAACGTCATGATTTGTTATCTTACATTGTGAGCACTCGAAAAAACATTTTTCTATTGAAATATAATGTTATCATGCAATTTACATATATACTCCCACTTCTCCCCCTCCCACTAACTGCACTCATAATAACCAACCGTTAATTCATCAGCTTAATCCCTACCCTGTGCGTCTCCTTTTCTTCCTTGTCATGCGTAAAAACAATCACCCCTCCATGCTTATTATCACACATTAAACCTGCCGCTTAGACTCATCCCTTTCTTGAGTTATTCAAATCGATTTCCGTGTATTTTCACTAAGTTTCATTCCCTGCTGCGTTGCTGGATTGCTCACTTCCTTTCGTGCTGTGTGCCTTGCTAACAACGTCCCACTCCTCACCTCTATCCTTTGCAGATCGCATGTGTGCATTTCAGCCTCTCGTTTACTACAGTAGCCTTCACCTTAAATTGACAATCAAATGCGTTTTAAATTGTTACGAATATAGGGGCGGGAGAAAGCGAGGAAACAATCACATGTTTTTGAAATGGGAGGTGAATTCTGAAGCTTGCAACGTGTGAGACAGGTATGAAGAAAGTGTGTAGACGTTGGCATTTAAAACGCATTTGGTTGTCAATTTAAAACGCATTTGATTGTCGATTTAAGGTGAAGGCTACTGTAGTAAACGAGAGGCTGAAATCCACACATGCGATCTGCAAAGGATAGAGGTGAGGAGTGGGACATTGTTAGCAAGGCACACAGCACGAAAGGAAGTGAGCAATCCAGCAATGCAGCAGGGAATGAAACTTAGTGAAAATACACGGAAATCGATTTGAATAACTCAAGAAAGGGATGAGTCTAAGCGGCAGGTTTAATGTGTGATAATAAGCATGGAGGGGTGATTGTTTTTACGCATGACAAGGAAGAAGAGGAGACGCACAGGGTAGGGATTAAGCTGATGAATTAACGGTTGGTTATTATGAGTGCAGTTAGTGGGAGGGGGAGAAGTGGGAGTATATATGTAAATTGCATGATAACGTTATATTTCAATAGAATTTTTTTTTTCGAGTGCTCACAATGTAAGATAACAAATCATGACGTTAATAGCAATGGTCTTAAAAAGTTTTTTCTGTCATTTATAGTGACCCCTGAGGAAGGGCACCAGATGCCCGAAATGCATTGGGTTTTTAATTAAACACTGTCTTCGATGAAATTGCGTCATTCGTATTCTTGAAAAAGAGGCCCGGAGGGCACAGCTTGAATATTAGAAACTTGAAAATTGGCATACCATTTCGTGTGTGGATGATATAACAGCAAAGAATGTCAACTTATAAGAGATGTTTAAAAATTGGATAAACTTGGAACACTGAGATTAACCCGAAATCAAATTTTGCCAAATTGGCGTTCTAGCTGTGCGATCGGTGGGGGCGTAAATGACGCCCCTATTCATGTTGGATTGTTCATTTTTGTGTCGATTGGGCATGGCACACAACCGATCAGCACGCACTCTGAAATACAAATGTACAAACTTGGATAAAGCATCAAAGAAACTGGTGTGCATCCTACCCCCAATGATGATTCTAAATAAAGATGCCCTCTATTCGGATAGCACCCGCAACTTAAAAATCAAAGAAGAAAGAAGAAACGGCTACAAACGTAGCAGAATCCACACTTACGATGAGAGATCATGGTTCGTCACATAAGCCAGTGTTGAGATGAAAATGAAACGGACTTTAACCTTCATTGTTACTTAATGACAAATTGTTGTTTATAGATAATAATTGCTCATAACAGTAAAGAGATTTGGATGTTTAAACATATCTTACAAACAAAATGCACGATGGGAAATGTAGTGCGGAGAACGAGTTAGCAATTTGCATACTAGCACTGATGGCTCAAATGAGCGGGAACGCTTTTAAATAACTAACCAATCGCGAGGATGTAGAGAGGGAGGATGTTACGAATATATGGGCGGGAGAAAGCGAGGAAACAATCACATTTTTTTTAAATGGGAGGTGAATTCTGAAGCTTGCAACGTGTGAGACAGGTATGAAGAAAGTGTGTAGACGTTGGCATTTAAAACGCATTTGGTTGTCAATTTAAAACGCATTTGATTGTCAATTTAAGGTGAAGGCAACTGTAGTAAACGAGAGGCTGAAATGCACACATGCGATCTGCAAAGGATAGAGGTGAGGAGTGGGACGTTGTTAGCAAGGCACACAGCACGAAAGGAAGTGAGCAATCCAGCAATGCAGCAGGGAATTAAACTTAGTGAAAATACACGGAAATCGATTTGAATAACTCAAGAAAGGGATGAGTCTAAGCGGCAGGTTTAATGAGTGATAATAAGCATGGAGGGGTGATTGTTTTTACGCATGACAAGGAAGAAGAGGAGACGCACAGGGTAGGGATTAAGCTGATGAATTAACGGTTGGTTATTATGAGTGCAGTTAGTGGGAGGGGGAGAAGTGGGAGTATATATGTAAATTGCATGATAACGTTATATTTCAATAGAAAAATGTTTTTTCGAGTGCTCACAATGTAAGATAACAAATCATGAAGTTAATAGCAATGGTCTTAAAAAGTTTTTTCTGTCATTTATAGTGACCCCTGAGGAAGGGCACCAGATGCCCGAAATGCATTGGGTTTTTAATTAAACACTGTCTTCGATGAAATTGCGTCATTCGTATTCTTGAAAAAGAGGCCCGGAGGGCACAGCTTGAATATTAGAAACTTGAAAATTGGCATACCATTTCGTGTGTGGATGATATAACAGCAAAGAATGTCAACTTATAAGAGATGTTTAAAAATTGGATAAACTTGGAACACTGAGATTAACCCGAAACCAAATTTTGCCAAATTGGCGTTCTAGCTGTGCGATCGGTGGGGGCGTAAATGACGCCCCTATTCATGTTGGATTGTTCATTTTTGTGTCGATTGGGCATGGCACACAACCGATCAGCACGCACTCTGAAATACAAATGTACAAACTTGGATAAAGCATCAAAGAAACTGGTGTGCATCCTACCCCCAATGATAACTTTGAGACCTGCCACCTTCTTCTTTTTAAATTGAGGTTTAGATTGTGGCTTGTCTTCTTTTTTAGAAGTGTAGCTTGAAGCGCATAGCATGTCTCTGGACTTCGTACGCTCTTCCTGTCTGTGCTCTGACCTTTCTTTTCTCTCTGAGTTTCTTGGTGAACCCTGAAAGGAATGAGATGACCGTGTATCAGTATCCTGATACCTGTCAGTTTTTTTCATGATATCTCTATTCCCGACATTGTATCTCCTTTCAGAGTGTTCCTGCTGAGGAGACCCACTCCTAGATAGAGATCTATTTTCTCTAATCTTTTGGATTTCGTTGTTATTATACCATTTTTTTTTAGAAGGATCCGGTGCTTGCTTGGTGTTATCCTTTTCAGGACCACCCATAAGTTAAGGTTTTGGTGTTCTAGCACACAAACTATTTCTACCTAATTCAGCATAGGTGTCTGTGATAATTTTAGATAATTTACATTCCTGTTGTAAAGGAGTGAAATCCCTCAGGCATTGGCATATTGCCACTGGTGCTGCCTCTTCTTTTATATTTGATAATATTATAGCCAATACCTGGACAAAAGTACCTAATAATTTCATCCCTAAGTTCAGAGCATGTTCAGCTCCATACTCAGTCTGTATCTGTTGTAATATGTCTGGTATTACTGCTAATGACGGGATACCATGTGTCCTGGTATATATGGCAGCAAAAACTTTACCCCAAGTGGTTCAATCCTCTATATGGGGAGCTATCCCCATTGGCAAGCAGATTATTAGCATTTTGTGTTTTGCTTGAGGGCTTGTGTGTGGAAATACTGCCTCTAGCTGTGTTATTTTTTCAGCTATCTATAAAGGCATTTGCTCATGTTTAGTGGGCATTTGACCCGTAACTGCATATAGCGTTTGTGGTGTAATTTTAGTTGTAGAACTCTGAACTTGATTTGTTTGTGTTGCCCTTGTTGGCTAAAGTGTGAGTGTTCTCATCATGAATTGTGTCAGGTTTCTGTATAGTTTTATTATTTCTTTGTGAAGTGTACGTAAGTCTGCTAATGGCATTGTGTTAATGTCTGGATGCGGTGTGTAATCTGCAAGGACACGCCAAGTGGCCCGTCTCTTCTGAGCGGACCTAGTCTTACTTTGTCTCTTGTATGGGGGAGGGTACCTTTAGACCAGTTTATACGCTCCTGGTAGATGAGCGGAATTTCAATGTCCTCATACCGACAGTATTATTTTGGTGTTTCATCTTCAGTGTAAGAATCAAATGTTATTGATTGTGCATCTGCTTGTGGGAATTTAACCCATGAATTGAATACCTCTATTCTAAATGATTCATGAGCCTCAATCACAAAGGTTACTGCCCCATCCTTAGCTGTGACTCCGTAGTCTGTTAGCTTTTGAGTAAGGGCATTTCTGACATTTTCTGAAATGTTAATTTCACCTTTCTCTTCATCCTCCCTCACTGCAGCACGCTGTGCTGGTGCTGTGGCGTCTTCGTCAGCCATTGTTATGAAGAATTAATTTTCTTTTCAAGGAAACTGAGATAAAGTTTTATGCACAATAGGAACTGTTTGTACTTCAAGTTTGATAAACCTGCAGCCAATAAATATAATTTTTGCCTACTCAGCTGTGGCGGATAGTTCCCTTCCCACTCCAGACATCTCTGAAGAAATGTGAGTAGGGGTCTCAGAGAATAGCATGACCGAACTATTCAGATTTGACTGTAAAGTAAGTACCAAACCAACGTTGGTGGCGCCATGTCATGTAGTTCCTATAAACCCATATACGATCTGCGTGTTTAGACAACATATACTGTAGGATTGGAGTCAAACTGACTCTGGACACCTCTACCGAATATGTCAGCCTGTATACCAGCTAGCTCACAGTGCCACTAGAAATTCCTCTTACCAAGGAGAGAATAGTTCTCAGCAACTATCGAACATGACAACCCTGATCCCTCAAGGATCTTGGAAACAGTGTAGTACTTTTCGCTCAGTCACTCGTGCTCACTTGGTTTTACACAGAATAAACGGTGGGGATGTTTTTCAAAAAGCATTTATTGAGCCAGCGTCATTCTAGTGTAAAATAGGTGTGTTGAAAGATATAAATGAATACAAGCACTAACAAATTAAAAGGATGGTAGATTTTTAACATTGTGCTAAAACAATGAATACAGGCAAGTATATAAAATACATGACAGTAAAATGCATACACCTACGATGCAACCCAAACTAGATGTACCTAAGTGTACCTAGAATGTGCATGGGTGTAAAAGCCAAGAATCCCTCTAGGATAAAGTCAACCCCATTACCTGAAGTAAGAGACTGTGGAACCCCGTCTTGGTCTCGAGATGGACACCCCACTAGGGATGTCAGACCACTGCGAGCTGGAGTGTCTACATGCAGGAGCCTCATTGTCTTGCGTCAGTGGGTCGGCATGGAAGTCCTTTTCTCCCCTCTCTACCTCAGAAAGATATGGTGTATATATACCCAAAGTGGTATCCCCTGGGGATATGCCTTGCTGTGTCATGTCGGACTACGATTATGGAAGGACTGACCCTTATACACAGTTATTATGCAGGAGATGGTAGGCCTGCTGTCCTGCTGTGATTCCCAGAATCCTCATGCATAATGAATGAGGCTTAAGCTTTTCAGAGAAAACCCTGTGTCATCTTTGGATATTACCGTAAGTAGGTTAAAGGTCAATCGAATGAAATGCGCCATCTTGGTAAGATGATCAGCTGCCACCAACACAGTGGTATAGCCTTTCAAGGATTTTGGTTACTCTAGTACTAAGTTTAAAGAGACCATGTGCTAAGGTGCGGGAGGTGTAGGCAAAGGAGTTAGCAAGCCCGCTGGGGCTTGATGTGAGTTTTTGCTTTGGGCACAAGTAGCACAATTCTCGACATATCTCTTTGTATCTATAGAGATGTTCAGCCACCTAAAATAAAGTTTTGTAGTTCTAGAGTTTTCTTTCTACCTGAATGTCCTGCCATTGATTGTGTTTGGCACCATTCTAATGCTTGCTTCTGTAACTTGGCAGTGGGAACGTGTAAGGCACCTTGTATATACACTAAATCATTGTTAGACAGACAATTAGTAAATTAGTAAATTTAGCTGCACAAAAACGGTAATTTAGAACACAAGAACTGACATTTTGTGGCATTTAAGCGGCAAATTAGGTTTGTTTCTTTTAAAAAACAAACCATAATTTGACCCTAGCGGGTGCTGCCACATGCCTATGGGTGGCGACGCGAATTCTGTCTTTTTTATTTAAACAATAGGGACCCAGCAGGTCCCCTTCACATGCCCAAGGTCGTCGGTCCAAAATCTTTTTTTAGGTCTCGCCTGACCCAGCGCATGCGCTGGTCTGGCATGACTTATTGAGAGTGCTCCAAAAAGTGCTACCAGGCCAGCCTAGAGCCACAGTGCATGTGCGCGGGCGCGCGCGTCGCGATTTACCGAGATTGCTTTTACTTTCGGCCGCTTTGATGTTTGATCGTGATCGCGTTCGCGATCACTTTCACTGCCGCACGGCCGCTTGTTTATTTTTAGATATAAACAATCACATCACACCTCGGGGATCGACCTGAGTGACCTCAGCCTGTCTTCTGTAAACACATTCTACTTCAGGATGAATCTTACGGTTGAACTTTGGAAAACTATTTGCTTCACCCGGCCATAATTGTTATGCGCTGTGTTACATATGTTATATAGCACGCTATTACAAGGGTCCATTGCTGACAAGAGGCTTCAATAGTGCTTTACTGCATCAAAATGAACTCGTGGCACTTCACCTGAAGAAACATTAACAATAGTTTTATGAGCATGAACACTGGTTTACAGGAACGCATTTATGCTCCTGCAATGTAAGGCCTGTGCCTGGATATGTAAACCCTGATCCATATGTGTGGATGAACAGGAGATCTGCGTATGGGAATAGACCGCTGTCACTCCACCCACACGGCCCCCTGCGGATTATGACATTTTATACACGGGTTCATGCCCGCTGCCTTCGCTTTCTTCTTCGGCTGAAGTAGGACAGCAGCCCTTGCACTGGTTACCCGCTATGCACAGGACCTTTTATGAATAAGGATACTATTTATGCAGAGAAAGCATACTCCCACATTGGCTAGAAGCAACATGCTCCCTGCAAGTGTGCAACAGCATTTTTGAGAATACGACTTTCTACTGTCAAGCTGTTTTTGTCATAACTGGAAAAAAGGTGAAACTTTTTGTAATATTTTCTAAAAAAAGGTGAAACTGTTTGTAATATTTTCTAAGATATGCATTTTTACAAGATCTTACCTGGTCCTGTTTCAATTGATGTGCCCGATTTTGACCGACAATAAAACATGCACACCTTTTATAGGTGTCACTATCACACATTCAGACACTGCAATATCAAACCATCTGCAGCTGACGTTTGTTCTGTCTAAAGTAAAAGGAATGAAAACTTGCCTACTTCCTCGTCTAGGGTGCGATTAGGGTCTTAACTACTGTTAAATTTCGATATATTAAACCTGCTGGAATCTAGCAGGGGAAAAGAGTATGGTATTTACTGTGATATGCAGATTTTGGGTTTCGCTAAGCACCAAAACCTGCATGTTATTTCTGCGTTTGTAAGCATTTTGTAAAGTGAATGTGCGTACCGGCAGACACCGGCTTCAATTAAGCCCCCTGCAGGGGCCTACATGGACAGCCTGTGACAAAGCCTCAGCTGAGAAGTGTTTCTCAGGGTGGTATTGCTAAGACATTTCACAGTGCCTAAACAATAAAATTGTATGAAGCACAGCAGACATTTGTATTTTTTTCATGGGGAACCGGGTTCGAATCAAGGCAGGGATGCTTAACATCCTGTGCTTCTGGGCAAGTTACTTAATCTCCCCATGCCTAACAAAATGAATGTGTACATCTGTAATGCAACTGGTGCACGTGTAAAGTGCTCTGGTTTATTCTTTGACTTTGAAAATGTGTTTATTCGAAAAATGGAATACTGCGTGACAACGTAAGGCAAGGGCATATGTCCATTTACTAAGGTATTCTCTTCTAAGCACTATGCGTGCCAAAGATCACACAAAGTGCCAGCAGGGATGCATCACATGAACAGGCTCAAATTGGGAAGGAATAGACCGTGTTGAGAAACGTTCTGATGTCTGGGGTTGTCAGCCAGTTGCTGTAGATGGCTAGATTAGGATCAAGGCTGCTTTTCACTTCGTTAGCTCCTCCTGGTTTCCCTTCGTAACTGTAGGACACACGCTAAGTTTTCACACAACAGCAGACCTTTTGGCTCCATCTCCCCTCCCCCCCCCCCCCCTTAAACTTATATTACAGCTTTACAGTACATTTATTGCTTTTATTTAATTTAGGCAGATACATTGCTTTGGATTAACTTTACACACGGGACTGCAAGTTTATGCACACAAATGGGTTTTTAATTCTGTGCTTTTTATTTGCATTATAGCGCCTTTTATTCACTAATTTTCTGAATTGCACGCAAAAGTTCTTTCTAAAGCAGTGTGAGAACACCTATTGCATTGCATATTCTCTGTCTCAGTGCAAGCATAATAGCAAACAACTAGCAATTAATTTAATATTTACAAATAACAGGCAGTTGGGGCATGCATGCTTCTTGCTAGCAAATGGGTGTTTGAACACATAACAAACTAGAAAAAGAAAATGCAATGTATTCACTAGCATAATTAGGATAATTGTTTGTGTCTCATTTCCTTTTGTTTCAGTTACACAAATATTAGATATACATTCTACAAATATTTTGTTTACAAAACTTTCATATTAGTCTACAGAAACATATAAAACAAACCATGGTGTAGCTCCCAGGAAAATATGCTACATGGCTAAATACTTAAAAGGTCCCAAAAGCGAGACCTATTGGCTATGCCAATGCTTGTTTCTTTTTAAATAGTGCCCCAGCAGGACCCGCCACATGCCCATGGTCAGCAGGCCGAATTCTTACTTAAAAAAAAAAAAAAAGTGGGTCCTCCCACAGGCGGCGGGGCCCAAATTCTTACTTTGTTTTGAAATCATGCCAGTGCAATCACAGCATCCACTTTCAGCCTGTGGATGGTGGAAGTGCTTAGGGCAGGGTAAGAGGAGCAGAGAAACTGCATATCTTGTCAGGCCGGGACAAAAGTTATTTGCGATTTGGTGTCTTGGTCCAAGCAGCAGCAGTGTTCTCCAGGCAGGGGGATGCAACACAGCAGGTGAGTAAAAAACACCACGCCTGCTCACTGATCCCGTACTTTTATTTGGCGCAGAAGTCAACACTGGGCCAATAAAAGCAATTCTGCAGGCACTTTTGTAAAAAGCGCAGCCGTTTTACAACACTGCTGATTTATAATTTGCTTTGCAAATTGCGAAATCCTGGAGGGTCTGATTGTGGCCAAGGCATGCAGCTCTTCTAAATCAATGCTCCTTAAACTCGGGGTGAAAGTTTGCTATGTTCAGCATTCAGTCCATCATTTGTGGCTTTTGCTTTCATCGGCCTAACGCGCACGCGCAGCTCACTAAGGGGCATATCAGCAACACCCTGCGATAATTATCGCTCAGCGCTTTTAGCGTGAGGATAATTATCGCCGGGTAACGGGGATTTTTATCGCTGAGATAGCGTGCTATTAGCAACGCTTATCTCCTCAGCGATAAAAATCCTCACGCTAACTGCCTGACGTGAGATTATCGCTGGAAACCCAGCGATAATCTCACGTAGTGTGGCATTAGCTTGCTGATAGGGACTCACAAACTTAGCCATGATATCCACCTTCCATAGGATATCATGGCTAAGTCCGTCCTGAAGCAGGCGTAAGGAAAGTAGCGATAACAGGGGTTATCGCTACTTTTCCTGACACTATGCTTCATAGCGTGATGCTTGATAGGAGAAATGTCGCTTAGCGGCATTTCTCCTGTCGTGTTAGGTCAGGAACGCCTACTTTGCATCTCATTAGAGATGCAAAGCTGGGCGTTAGGAATCCTGATGCTAAAGCAAGGTTTCACGCGTTAGCGTGGCCTTGCTAATTAGGCGATAAAATTATCGCCGCTTTTCGGCCGAAAAAGGCCGAAAAGCAGCGATAATTTTATCGCCTTATCAGCAAGGACAAGCTATTGCGTGTTTTGCTGATTTTGCTCTCGTTTCCAGCACGCCTAACTTCGCATCGCTAATGAGATGCAAAGTAGGCGTGTCTATGGAAACAACATGGGTAAATATTGCGAAGGCAGCTTCGCGATATTTACAATGCGGGGAAGCGATTATTTTAATCGCTTTAAGTATGCCTTAACGCAGGAATTTAACGTCTGTTAAATTCCTGACTAAGGCATACCTAACATTAGGAGGTGGATTCATGTACTACGACCACAGGGTCGTATCATCAAGCATATCGCCATTTTCATGGAACATCGCTGGAAAACCAGCGATGTTCCATGGAAAAAGGCGCTATCGCTGGAATATACATCGCCATGGCACTGAGCGTTGTTAATACAACACTAGCCTGGCGAAATATTCCAGCGATAGAAAAAAAAGCGGTATACAAGGTCAGCGATAATTTTCGCTGCCTGTTGCAAATATGCCCCTTAGTCCGAGCGGTTGTTCCGATCATAGAGTTTCTCCAGCTGCAGGTGGTGCTTACTTCACTCCTTGCTCTTTGTCCCAAGGAGCGATTGAAGAGCATTTAAAACAGTATGGGGATGTGGCATGCTCAGATTTTGTTTTGCAAATCACAAAAATCATAAAATCGAGGAGGATCTGGTTAGATTGTCCTTGATGTGTGAGAATAATAGTCTTAGCTTCTTCTTTCCCTTGTCCTAAGGACACTTGTTTTGGAAAGTGTTTGCCTGCGTATACTGCTCCTTGAAAAGGTTCCATGGGAATGATATATGGGTTCTTGTAAAACTGATCTTGTGTTCATGTCCTAAATGTAAAGGGCCTCTGCCTTGCCATGTCTGCGGCCAGGTTGAAATTGAATTATAAAATCATAATAAACAAAAATACTGAGTCCACCATAATTGGCATGTGGACAATGCTAGAGCAGATTTAGAAATTTTAGGTTTCTGTGATTCATCAGAATAGTAACAACATGCAGACTTCCTAACAGGTAATTCATCCATTCTTCAAAAGCTTTTTTGATTGTCAACAATTCTCTATCACCTACTGCAGAGTTCATTTCAGCGGGATTCAATTTGTAGGAAAGTAGGCAACTGGATGTAATTCTCCTGTAGAATTGTCTCTTTGTGAAAGCACTCCCCCCACTGCCACTTGTGAAGCATCTGCCTTGACAATGTAAGGTTGTGGCGGATCTGGATGTCGCAAGATGTGTGCCTGGACAAAACTTCTTTTTAAGTGTTGAGAAGACTTTTCCACCTTTGTCCTGTTGAAACTTGACACCCTTACTCAGAAATTTAGTGTAGAGAGAAACCAATGTGGTAAAGTGAGCAATGAAGCTCCGATAAAAATTGGCAAAACCCAAAAAACGTTGGATTGCTTTGACACTTTGGGGAGAACTCCACTGTACTATGGCTGTAATCTTTTGGGGGTCTACTTCAATTACTCGTGATAATATCAGTTATCCTAGACAATTCACTTTTTGCACATAAAAAAAAGCACATTTCTCCAGGTTAATGTACAAATTGTGTTTGCGCAATTTCTGGAGGACATTTTTTACATGATCAAAATATCATCAATATAAGCCGCTGCACAAGAATCCAGAACATGCCCCAGTATTTCATTGATGAAGTACTGAAATGCAGAGAGCGCATGGCACAGGCCGAAGGGCATGAATAAGTATTTGTGTAAGCCACATTTAGTGCGGATGGCAGTCTTCAACTCATCCCTTTTTCTGACGTGCACCAGATGGTAAGCACGCCTTAAATCAAGCTTTGTGAATATCTTTGCTGTTTTAACCTGATCCAAGAGAGTAGTTATCTATGGTAATGGATTATGATTATCAATCATTACCGCATTCAAGGCTATGTAGTCAATATACGTCCTAAGTTCACCCCTGTTTACCAGGGACAAAAAGCAATGGGGAGGAGGCAGGAGACCGAGAAGTTCTGATGAAACCTAATTCTAGCATTTCATCTAAATATTGCTGCAAGTGGCAGTTTTCTTTTTCAGTCAAGGCATAAGACTTACTGGAAGGGATTTGTGCACCAGGGTGTAGATCAATACAACAATCACAGGATCAGTGTAGAAGAATAGTTGTCAGGCTGTACTTTGTCCCCTACATCCCCAAACTCCCAATAACAAGGGTGTAAGTCACAAGGTTTATCTGCACTGGCATCAATAATGCCTAGCAATGTGGTTTCTCTCAAGAATGATTTCCTGCAATGTGTATCTTAGTAGGCATAGCGTAATGCAAGAGTCCATTTAGCCCAATCAATAGGTGAATTATGGGTCTAAAGCCAAGGGATACCTCATATGGCTTGAAATTGTGGAGCTTTTATTAAATCAAACCGTATCATCTCTACATGGTTCCCCTGTAAGGCTAGAGTCAAATTACCCATATAGTGTATGATCAATGGTTTTCACCACTTCCTGGGAAGACTGGGAATACTGTGTTTGGCAGCCAGATCAATATCTACAAAATTACCGGTGGCCACTGAGATTATCAAAATTCATATTGTCATTGATGTGGAAACCCCATTTCAATTGTGTGGTTATTTGAAATGTTGATATTCCTGGTCTAAACTAATCTGAGCCAATGACTTGGAGACTCAATTATTATTAAAGTCTGGAAAACTAGTCTCCAGCATTTCCGGAGACACCCTAGTTTCCCACTTCATATCTTCTTTTTGGTTTGCCTAAGCAATCCCTGAAAAAGTGACCTTTCTTACCTCAGTACAGGCACAAGTATATGTCTCTGTGGCGCTGTTTCTCTTTTCTACTCAAGCAACCATTAATGCTACCTATTTCATAGGTTGTGAACCATCATCCTTTTCCCAGATTATGTTTTCTTTTCTCTAAGGACTGCCACTTTGGAGTCTTGACTTCTCCGGTCTGACAATCTTTCTGATAGCCGATGATCCATCTTGACCACCAGATCGCTCAATTCATCACATGAATCTGGAGGATTCACTACTTGTATAAATAGATATTCTAGTTCATCCCTTAATCCTCTGTAGAATAGTGAAGTGCGTTTACTTTCCAGCCACTCAGATTCTGCGATCGGCCTCTTAAAGGCCGCGGTATACATCAATAAATCCTTACTACCTTGCTTTAAATGTAAGAGTTCAGCATCTACAGACTGCATAAACGCACAAATATCAAATAATTTTTTCATTTCAGCTTTGAAAGAGGTATACATAGTATAGGGTCCTCATATTCAACTAATGGTATGTACCAAAACACTGTGGTCTCACCCAGATATGAAAACACAAAAGCCACTTTTGATTGTTCAAATATGTGGGTTTACTGTGTACACATGAGGTGTAACTGACATTGATTGATGAATGTTGCAAATTTAGCAGGCTCTCCAGCATATCTTTCACGAGGAGCTAAGGGTATAGCAGGAGGTGTAGTAACATGTATAACTTACGTTCCGGGAGCTGTGGTACCTCCTAAGGTAAAGGGTTGTGAGAAAACAAAACTGGCCAGCAGAAAATCTTGACCATTATACCTCGGAGGGGCCTCAGTAGTGCCTTGTTCTTGTAATCCATCTACTCTCTGTGCTAAGGCTTATGTTTCTTTCTGGAGATTTCCAATCATATTGGCTAAATCCACCAAGGTGATGTCGCACGATGATATATAGTAGGCTTGTTGTTCTGTCGGGCACTCACCTGAGATTCCTGCAAGAGAGAGCTAGAGTATGAAGCTAGATGCCCACTCCACAACCTGACACAACCCGCCCAGCTCTGGAACAGTCAAGGCAACTCTAGCCCTATAGGGAAGATGGGAATGGGTTAAGAAAATACTGTTTCTGATTCTATGCTCTCGGAATCTCGTATGGCAGTCTGTCCAGGGATATCCGTTCAGACGCTACGTTCTATGAGACAAAGGGTATTCTGATCAGTCCCATATGAACAAATGATGTTAAACTCCCTAGACCCTAGTGATGTATTGTACCTTCTTCCCCCCTGCACGTCGTTATCTCAGTAAGTGATCTATTGAGGAGTGAATATAGGTAGTAGCAGAAACTCTGGAAGTGACAAAACCTTAGTAAACATAAACATGAGTGGTGATTCTACAATGGCAGTATGTGTACACATATATAAAGGTACTACTCATAAGACTAGGAATATAGCACATACTACAAGGCTACTGGAACACACTTGAAACCTAAGAACCAGAGATTCTAAGTAAGATAGACAAATATCCAAAAAAAAGTATCATAAACAGATAACAGGTTATCTATCACTTATACTGTGAGTTAACCACACTCACAGTACAACTTAGTTCAACAAGCAGAAAGAATACAACATACAATGCAAATACCAAGTATCAACAAATGGTACACTTAATGCATGCACATGAAGAGTATACTTCATGAGGGTATGGGCTGAGTTTTTGAGGAAACTGTTAGCTGCCTTTTATTGTTCTAAGTAGAATGCCTGTTAAAAACCACAGGAATCCACATATCACAGGGAGGAACATAGTTCACTCTAGTGGCAGTGCGATAACAATATAATTTGGGCAAGGTCGGATTTAGCCAGTAAATTGATGTAAAAATGCATGCATAACTGTCGTAATAAAGTCAGCTAGATGGGGAAGTTTGTTTCCTTTCCAGAGTGCAGCGAGGAGCGACAGCGAGGGAGTCGCGAACCCGAGGAAAGAAACGCCATCACCAAGAACGCCAAACAGATCAGGAGCAGGTGAGTTGGACATTGACGCTTGTATCTCCTGGTAGGAACGACATTCACTAGAAAATGGCTGAGCATGGTTTAAATAGCCGATCACTTCAGCCCGTTTTGTTGCAGTACATGCGGAAGTAGCATAATCCTGGCTTTCGTCATCTGAGGGCTGTGGAGGAGCAATATACCCAACTAAGGTAAGTGGTATGGGTGTAACAAGCCTGGCAGTTTTAACACAGTGTTAGTGGAGTGCATTCAAGCAGCACACAGGAACAACATGTGTGTTGAGCAAGCTGTTAAGGATCTAGTGTGGTCTTACCGCACAACGCCACATGCAGCTACTTCTACGAGCCCTTTTGAACTGATGAGGGGTACGAAAGCATCTACAGAGTTATGTCCATTTTGGACGGTAAAGTTGTTCCATGAGGGATGCAAAATGAAGGATGTGTGGGAAGTAGCAAACAAAAATTCAAACAAGTTAAATATACAAAAATCTGATTCCAAAAACACCATTGAAAATTGGTGATTGGGTACACATTAAAAATCCCATTTTAGTGGGAAAATGTTTTTCAAAATTTACGGAATCTCAATAAATATGTGAAATACACAAGAATTCTGTAAAATTAACAAGTGGGTGCAGGTGGAGCACATCCCGTGTGGCACTAGATCCCAATGTAGAATTCAGAGAGAGCACCAAATTTGGACCTAGGGAGGATCATAGAAAACACAAAGCTGGGCCTAACTGTAACAACATTGTCACAAATAGGAAAAATACACTAATTCATCTCAAACCTAAAAAAAACCAGGACTACATAACCTCATAGGATATTTATGTTTTTAATTAGATTTGTTTTGGGGGGGTTCTGTTTAAAGGAGAAATGTGTGTGACAATTAATACTTTATATATATTTCCAGACTAGTCTGAACATGATATTTTGTATATTTATGTCTTTCATAATTTTGACATTTTGTTTAAAAAGGGGGAGGTGTGGTAATGTGGTGATGTCACTAAACCCTTGGAGAGGCATGGAATGTGATGATATCTCTGGAATGTGTGAGGTATGTGTGTTCCATGCCGCCATTTGGCAGTGGCTCTCTGTACCCCTTAATGTACCAGATGTGTCCCATATACCTTCTGAATAAATATATTTTATTCTCACAAGAAGAGTGTGTTCATCATTACATCTGCCCCTCCAGAAAGCCTTGAATCATTACAAAAAGGTCTAGTAGATCAGTGTGTACTGTGGAGGGAAGCAGCGGGAATGACCTTCGGAGGAGGATAGCAACTCCCTTTGCCACTTTGGAGTATACAGGATGGAGCACTCAAGTGCATAGAAAGCCACACAGAAAGTTACAGTTGTTGCTCAGCAGATGGGTTTCCTGCAAAAAGAGTACTTCATCCAGCTTTTTAGCGTAATTTAGAATGCTACTTCCTTAATATTAATATTGAGCCTGTTTACAATCCGGTATACGTATCGGTACTGCCTTTCTTGCCTTGTTTTCTAATGGTGCGTGTTTACGGTAGACAGCAGAGGAGTAAACGCATGTCCTGGCAATTTGAACTGAAATAAAAAAGCTAGCAACCTGGTAAAAGGTAGCTTCTAACTAACTGTTCCCAACAACTCCTCAGCCTACTCTTCTAGAACGTAAGTATCCATCGTTCTGACACTTTAAACCTATTAACTATTCAGTAAAAAGCTTACAGTAAGAAGAGTTACTCAGTGAACATGGGGGGGCACAGGGATAAAGACCCCTCATACATCGCACGCCAACACTCGATTTTAATTAAGTGTCACAAGAAATAAAGGAGTATAACTAGCTAAGTTGCTATCCAATGGTGCAATGATGTGGCCGGTGGTAGTCAGCCACCTCTACCGGCCAGCTGCAAGAAATGGGGAGGGGCATTTGTCGTCAACCGGGTAAGACTGACTAGTTCAGGGAGATCAGCACTTTAAAATAGTCTAAGGAGACTGTCTTCTGGCTGCATGCCACTCTGAATATTGCATCTCGTTCTAGATAGTTTAGCAGCCTCAGAACGATGGGGCTTGAGAGAGCACCAAACAGTGTCTTTTGTTGAGGGCCAGAATTAAAACATTACAAAAATATTGCCCTGGGTGTGCACCCTCAACGCTGTCTGGCATTCCACAACGCAAAAATTATTGCGCCAGGATCTACCTGTGCTGTCTTCTACTTGCTGTTCCAGCTGCGCTGCTTTCTCTCAAAGGTGGGTGATGATTGATTTAAGGGAGTGCAGATCATTTTTCGCTAAGGAGAACTGGGGGCCGCCCTCAGTCATGTGACCCACCCCATTGTGCAAGCCTTGCAGAAGAAATGATACCTACACAACAACATCTTCTATTCTCCCCTCAAGATCCTCATGGGAATTGCACACACCCTGGAGGACAGCAGCTCAGGATAATTAGTCGTCACAGTGTTGAGGTGAGTCTAGCCAAAGTCTCTCGGATGGGTTTGGCAGAGCTTCAACCACAGGGTTTGTGTAGCGATCTATCTTGTCTTGGGCAGGGACCGCTACTCCACCGGCCTTCACCATGATGCCCAGGTAGTATGTGTTTGCCCAGTCTGAGTTTCTCAGGCCTTTCCAGTTCCTTTGGCAATGCCCCAGCACCCCTCACACTGTGTGTGGCTGGGCTGCCCAGCCAGACCCATTGCAACAGCTGAGCCCCAGGGCATCCAACATTTACACTTCTTCGGAACGCACCACCTCCTCTGTAAATTTTACATTCACCGTATTTGAAAAGAGGGCTATCACCAAGAAACTCTAGACAATATGGTAAAAGTTGGTATTGTTGTCATCACATCAAGTGCATATATGAGTTTCATATAATTATATCCTATCTGTGTGATTAGACGCTAAATACATTCGGTACAGGTAACTCAATTGCAGGAGCATGAATGGTGTGTTTTTAGTCACAGGGGAAAAATGTTCATATGCACTATCCCAAGGCCAATCTAAAAGGTCATGGCCTACATCAATTTACCACTTTATCTTGACCTTGTTCGTTACAACATTGTCCATGCCCCGTATGGCAGTGCACAACTGACTCACAGCTTTTCTGCGATTCCCTAGCTTGAGAAGCATCTCAAGGACTCAGTGCAAAGGAAGATTTGAATTCTCGCAGCCTCAAGTACGACGCACCTGTCTGATCAGGTAGACATGCATCAGAAAATGTCCAAGGAGAAGGTCATATGCAGGCCCAGTCTCCTTGAATGTAATTTGAAATCCGGTCTCATATATATTCTCATCAGTTATGCTCCTGCACTAGACTAAATTGTGTTACAGGTTTTCTGACCTGTTAATCTAATTCCTGGGAGACACGACAAGGGTAGTTCCAGGGCATATGCCTTGCCACCTCCCATGGGTGCAATGCTCCATCCAGAAGTTATACGATGTTTCTAACAATTTAGGATGAGCCTGCCCTTACTGTTTTCACACCAGACAGAATCTATAAAGAGGTCTGGTACCAATGACCAAGCTAGGTATCTTCCTTTTTACTTTTGTCTTGTTCTAGCCAGAGTGCTGTCCACCACAGTTGTGCTTCCAGACAAAACTGTTAAGTTTGTTACTCCCAGATGTGCCCTTGGTGAGTGGTATCATGACGTTTCTGAAGGGGACAATTTATGAAGTCAAACTGTAGCCACCACAATGTTCAAAATAATCTCAAGGGATGGACTACTGCAATGTTTGCAAATCAATACAAAAAGGCGGGATCCCAACCATATTTCAAGTGCTATACACTCTCAAAATGAATGTGGCAAGTATCTCCAGAATGATATGCATCTCTGTAATGTTAGCATAATAGGTTTCTTTCACAATTGTCTTCATCTTTCGACCCCTAGATATGAATGTTTGGAGCCCAGCTCAAGTGGATGTCAGACGGTAAGCAATGTGTCCTGCTGGATAATGAGGACTTCAGAACTTTTCCAATTAATAATGAGGCCAGGTAGGCTGGCACAATCCATAGGAGAATACCATTGACATATTAAGTAGATAATATGAGATATTCTGTGAGACGTTCACATTTCTGTTTATTTTCCCATTGAATCCAACATGCTAAGGGATCCTTTGAAAGTATGACTTGTAGAATGGACAGTGAGCAACTCTGGTGGGTACCTTGTGGCACCTGTGAACTAGCAGATATCTCTCAGCCTGTGCAGACTCTAGCCTCATGTTCAATGCAGTCATAAGCCTCATCACATTTGAAATTTCCACCTGAGAGATTAGGCATCAACCCTATAATGCCAGAAGCAGAAAGGTGGCCTCTGCAGGACAGATTCAAATCCCATGGTGCACCTTGGAGTGGATCAAAGGTGCAAGGAAGAATGATAGTTGGCAAAGATGTTGAAGTATTCTTGTACATAGGGCACCTTACCGCCAGTGCCCCTCAGGGGCTTCAGCTTCTCCTTACTGGACTCTGATAAGGCAAGCCTATACCCTACCTGATCTGTGTCCCTCCTCATGCATCCTAGCATTGTATCCACAAATGTCCAAGTACCTCATTTTCTCTAGGAATGCTTCATGTTTTTCAGTGAATCCTAAAAGTTCAGTCACTAAGTCGTGGTTTTGGACCAACTTCTTTTTAAGGTCCCTAAGGGCCTTCTCTTGAGCTACCGTTTCCCTGTGAATAATGTTGTTACTCCACAACCAGATTTAATGCATATTTCTATGACCACAATTTCAAAAGCCTTCAATTTGGCACTAGAGTCTTCCACCGAGCCAGTATTTTCTTCAAAGGAATAGTGTTTGGTATAATGAATTGTGCTTTGGAATCTGAAGTCTTGCAATGCACGGGGCTGTAATCTCCACAATGGAATACTTGTATGTCCTCTATTCCATGCCACTGCCAGTAGTAGAGGAGAGTAATCAGATAGAGCCATATTTACATATTCCCCACTTTTTAATCTTTCAATGTCTACTTTGGAATGTCAGGTCTAGCATGAAGGTGCCACAAAGGTGAAAAAAGGAAGACTACCTGACTAGTGGGTGTGAGGCCCTTCTATAATCATGTAGCAAGCCACAATGTTCCCTTATTCCTTAAAATCAGATGACGGCTTAACTACCAGAAAGACCTGTCCAGCATCATATCAGGGACACAACTAAAGCCATCTCCCATGCCTTTGGCAGTTTGTCCACAAGAAACTCAGGGCATATCTGTAAGGGTTTTAGCTCCACTTTTTTGGCTCTATTGTCCTATCAACAAGAGGGTGCTAACATGCAAAATCGCATGTTAGCACCCTTTTTCCCTATGCCTCCCTTTGCATCTCTAATAAGATGCAAAGTGGGCGTTCCTTCCGAAAATAACTGGAGAAATGTCGCTAACCGACATTTCTCCAATTATCAATCGGCACGCTAACAAGCATAGCGATAAGAAAAGTAGCGCTAACCGTGGTTAGCGCTACTTTCCTTACGCCTGCTTTTAGTTTGACTTAGCCATGTTATCCAATGGAAGGTGGATATCATGGTTAAGTATGCCGTGCCCTATCAACAACGTAGCGCCAAACGTTGTGCGATTATCGCAGGAATCCCAGCGATAATTGCACATTTGGCAGCTAACTCGGGTATTTTTATCGCTCTGGAGATAAGTGTCGCTGATAGCGCCCTATCTCCGTGATAAAAAAAAGCGATAGCCGGCGATAATTATCCTAGCGCTAAGTGCGCTTAGCGATAATTATCGCCGGTTGTTGATGATATGCCCCCATAGGTGCAATATTTGATCCATAAACTCAGACCAATGCAATCAGGACACAATCCAATCTACGCTCACCATTATGTATCTCTTATGTAGCAACATAAGCGACTCCGGGACTGAAAGCAACTCATACAGGAGTTTAAAGTGTGCTGCCCTAAGACAGATGTATGCACAAACACCGTATCACTAGGTAGGACCTACCATACCACTCCTGCTCCAAATAATACATCTATGCTGTTCACCTGAGGTGGGGAAAAATGTGTTTACTCTCGGCATGGTCTGTATGGACCATCTAATGGTAGGCTGAATAGTGTCCCTGAAGAGGAGACCAAGCTTATGTTGCACCTCTCTCTACATGCAAGGCTCTAAATCCTCTACAATTTAAATTTCTAACATCCGTTATTTTTACATAGCTATTAGTTCCAAATAGGACCTGCCTAGAATACAATGCCCGCACAAGGCAATGATTTGGTAAGCTTCACCCAACACTTCCCTAAACTCTTAAAGCATTCAATTGTAAGAGGAAAAGGTTAATTAACGTAAATCTAGTTTATTGATGGAAAGTGAGATTGAGTGTTATAAAAAAGAGTGAGAGTAGGAGGAGAGTGGAAGGCAAACCTCGGGTTCTCTCACTATGGCTGGCACTCGCCACTTCCTGGCCAGTTATGGATACACACACACGGGTAGATCAGTAGTAAGGAGTTACAAGTCTAATAAAGTGAGGCAACTCATTTCACTCTCTGAGGTGAGGAGCAGTAAAAGGTGACTGTGGAGGAGGTGAGCTCAGATGACTTCAGGTGAATTCATCCACATTGCTCTGGTCTGTGGGACATCGGCGATAGGATCATGAGGATTAGCTGTTAGAGCCAAGTTATCTGTTTAGTTGGTGGTTCCAACCATATAGCATTCAGCTGCGCCAGTGCCGCCACCCTGGCCTAGTGTGAGACTAGGTTAGTCTCCTGAATCTTTTTCTGAGTCAGCCATTTCTCAGTTGTTGCCAGTGCTCCTCTGGAATTGTTTTGTCATGGTCCTTGCATCGGTCACCTCCTGCTATAACCCATCCCCAAGCTGTGGCATTGGTATCTGTGAAGAAATGAGCCTTTCCATCAGCCAGCCCCTTCTGTGTGGCAAGGAAGGAGCATGTGCCCGATATTTAGGTGTTGTTTGTGGCTTGCGTTTCACTGTGAGGTTCAAACTGCGCTTCTGTTGCGCTGGTTTTGAGGAGTCTGGGAAAATCATTATAAGGTACTCTCAAAGTTTATAGGGCCTAAAGGTTTTGCCTTGTATTTGGACAAAATATCAGATTAGAAATATCGAGTTGTAGAAATATCAGAAAAAAATATATTGTGATACAAAAATCTTGTGATGCAGGAATATTGTCAAGATTATTGATTTTTAAAGTAACTAATGTTTTTTTCAACAATATCACTGTTGCTAACATCGTTTTCAATAATATAGTTGCAAAAATATCCTTGTTTTAGTATCTTTATGTGTGTTAGTTCATATACTCATTTTATGTGTTATTGTTTGTATTCTTGTTGATAATATTTTGAAATATGGTTTGTAATGTTAAGTGGTTCATAAGTTCTCAATGTAATTGCTAATAATAACTTATATTGTTGTAGCGGTTTGCTAAGTTTGTGGTTGTGTAGGGTGGGAAGTTAATTATTGATAATTAATTATTAAGTCATTTATTAGTAATTTGTTAGTTGATTAATAAATATGTAAATTGTGAAGTAATGATATTTTTTAAGTTATATATTAGACACAGGCTGCTGGGTTTGTAGGGGTACAGGGTGGGAAGTTTATTAAGTAATAACAAATTAAAATGAATTAATTTGTAAAAATTTCATCGATTATTAATTATGTAAATTGTCTAATAATTGTATTTTATAAGTTATATATTAGGTGTGGGCTGCTGGGTTGAAGGAGAATAGGGTGGGAAGTTAATTCAGTAATAATTATTTAACAATTACTTATAAATGGATTGTTAAGTATTTAATTGATTAATACATATGTAAATGGTGTGATAATTATATTTATTAAGTTACATATTAGGTGCAGGCTGTTGGGTTTGTAGGGGTGTAGGGTGGGAAGGTAATTAAATAATAATTAATTAACGATCAATTAACAATTGCTATTAGTTATTGAATCAATTTGTAATTATGTAAATTACCAAATGTTTGTATTTTTTAAGTTACATATTAGGTATGGGTTGCTTTTTTTGTAGTGGTATAGGGTGGGAACTTAATTATTAATCAATTATTAAATTATTAATTGATATGTATTTGATTATTTATTATGTTAATAGTGTTACATTTATTTATGTTAATTATATTTTAAGTGTGAGCTGCTAGGTTTGTGGGGAGTATAGTGTAGTAAGTTAATTAGGAAATAAATAAATTACAATTTAAAAAAAAAATAATAATAATTAATTTGCGTACTAATCATGTCAATTTTTAATTGTTTTATTTATATATGTGTATGTATATATATACACATAAAGGTGCCGATTCCGATCCGTTAAAAATATTCCCCGTACAAATCGTATCAGCATTTTTTTACGTACGAATCGTACAAGTCCCGTACAAACTGGCAAGTACGATTCGTATATTAAAAAATCCATACGAATCGCATTGGGAAAATTCCCCGACACGTCCTCGGGTCGGAAAAAGTGTCCGACACGTCCCCGGACAGTTTTACGTACGAATCGGTAAACTGAAGTCCGAGCGCGCAAGTACGATCCGTCCCATCCGTCCGAATGCACAACCGTATGGAAAAAACACCGTACGGAGCGAACTCCCATAGCAACCATGGAGACGTCCAAACATGTGGCGTAGCGCTGGGGGTCCGCACTGTACCTACGGGGGTGGGGGTACGCTCCGTACCTACGGGGTGGGGTGAGGATCCGCTCCGAACATACGGGGGTGGGGGTACGCTCCGTACCTATGGGGTGGGGGTCCGCACCGAACATATGGGGGTGGGGGTACGCTCCGTACTTACGGGGTGGGGTGGGGGTCCGCACCGAACATACGGGGGTGGGGGTACGCTCCGTACCTATGGGGTGGGGTGGGGGTCTGCACCAAACATACGGGGGTGGGGGTACGCTCCGTACCTATGGGGTGGGGTGGGGGTCTGCACCAAACATACGGGGGGCTGGGGGTACGGCGCATACATACGGGGGGCTGGGTGTACGGCGCATACATGTATCGGTGCTGGGGTACGGTGCGTACATGGGGTGGGGCTGTGGGTACGGTGCGGACGTGTAGGGATGGGGGTACGGTGCGTACCGGGCCCCCTTTTCATCGTGCATCGCGGCGTACTTAGCTTTTCCGGCACTTTTTGGGTCCCGTAAAAATGTTGCCGTGCGAAGTGCTGTGGGTACGAATCGTACTTGCTGATCCGTAAAACGCTGCCTGACTCCGTGCGAATGTCGCGTACGCGGTGTCCCGGATCCGAATTGTGGGTATATTTTAGCCAGTCAGTGTTTTTTACGATTCGTACGGAAATGGTGTTTCTGTACGAATCGTACTTGCGGGTTTGTAAGGTGTTATTTCCGGGTACGAGTCGGACGGAGAAAACGCTCCGTCCGACGGTTCGTACCCGGGTTTTACAGGATCGGAGTCGGCACCATAGTAGTTAATAAAGTTATATATATAGTTATATATATATATATATATATATATATAAAATTAACTTAAAAAACCACAGGTTTCACACATGTTATAGTTAGCTGGACATATCACTCGTAAAAAACCAATGAAATATCCCCCGTTATAGTTAGTGCAGGCAACTATAACTCACGCGACCGCAATCCTCTGCTGATGACGTCAGATATTACATCACTGTATTTAGACACTTATTTACCCATGTCTTCTTCCATTAATCTTTAGCTATACATATATTACAAATATTTATTTTTCATAAAGACACATATGTCATCAGTGATGTAATATCTGACGTCATCAGCAGAGGATTGCGGTCGCGTGAGTTATAGTTGCCTGCACTAACTATAACGGGGGAATTTCATTGGTTTTTTACGAGTGATATGTCCAGCTAACTATATCATGTGTGAAACCTATGGTTTTTTAAGTTAATTTGCAAGGTTTTTTAAATGCTAATTCGTAACTATAACGTGTGTGAAACCTATGGTTTTTTCAGTGAATTTGTACGTTTTTTTAAATGCTAAGTTATTTATTTATAAAAAATTTTTTTTCAGGTTTTTCACCGTGCGCGCACCCTTTCGGCCGCCATTTTGTCTCTCGCAGTCTGAGGGGGTGAAAAAAAAGGTGGAGAACATTAAAAGGGGGCAGATAGGACAGTTCCTGACCCCCTCGTCTTGGTCATGGGGTCACAGAAGGACCCCCAAGGGAGAATTTTTTTTTTTTTTTTTTTAAATCGCGAGGTGCGCGAATCGTGTTCGCACGGTTCGCGCACCGAGCACCCACGGTTCGCAGTGCGTGCCGTGCGCCCGCGGTACGCGCATCTCGCGATTTAAAAAAAAAAAAATGTTTTTTTCTCCCTTGGGGGTCCTTCTGTGACCCCATGACCAAGGCTAGGGGGTCAGGAACTGTCCACTCTGCCCCCTTTTAACGTTCTCCACCTTTTTTTTTCACCCCCTCAGACTGCGAGAGACAAAATGGCGGCCGACACTTCCTGGTTTCGACCGATTCGAACGTTTACCGACATCTAACAACCAATCAGAATTGCGCTTGCGCACGGCATGGTGCGCGCACAGTGCGCGCGTATAGATATTGATATTCTTTTAAATGCTATTTTCTTAGGAAATAATGAACAGATTTACACCAGACCTGCAAAACGCACTTCCTTGACCTTATGGCTACCTCTCTGCCAAATTTCACGTAATTCTGTTCAGCCGTTCGGGCTGTAGCTGCGACTAAAGGTCCTATGGAAAAATGCATGGGGAAAACGCGTTTTGGGACCCCCCCTTTTTCTCGGCCCCCGCTTGACGAATCACCCCGAGACTTTCAGGGTAGGAGCTGAGCGGAGCGCCCCATTAGTTTTGAAAATTTCGCGAGGATTCGTCAACCGGCGCCAAAGTTATTCAAAATAGAATTTTGAGATTTCCTATGGAAACTAGGTAGTAACTATAACTATCTACTGGCGACCTCCAGTAGATAATATATATATATATATATATATATATATATATATATATATATATATATATATATATATACCTATACATACACAGTAGTTAATAAAGTTCAGATTAAGAGTTGTATGCCTGTTATAAATTAATAAGATTATGTTTCATGTATGTTATGTGTTTGAATTGAAATACTTTCCCTATTGCTGCACAGACTGGAGAGGAAATAGTAATTGTTACCCATCTGAAGTCCAGCACTTTCCCTATTGAAGCACAAACTGCAGTGGGAATAGTAAACTTTACCTTTCTGAAGTCCAACACTTTTCCTACTATTGCACAGACTGGAGTGAGAATAGTAAATGTTACTCCTCAGGAGTCCAATGCTTTCCCTACTGTTGCAAAGACTGGAGTGAGAATAGTAAATTGAACCACTCTGAAATCCAACGCTTTACCTACTGTTGCACAGACTGGAGTGGGAATAGTAAATGTTCCCGCCCAGATTTAAATGCTTTCCCTACTCTTGCAGAAACTGGAGTCAGAATAGTACATTTTACCTGTCTGAAGTCCAACGCTTTCCCTTCTCTTGCACAGACAGGCATCGGAATAGAACATTTTATCCCTCTTGAGTCCAACGCTTTCCCTACTGTTGCACAGACTGGAGTGGGAATTGTAAATGTTACCTCTCTAAAGTCCAATTCTTTTTCTACCATTGCACAGACTGGAGTGGTAATAGTAAATGTTACCCCTACAGAGTTGAGTGTTTTCCTTACTGTTGCACAGACTGGAGTGGGAATAGTACATTTTACCCCTCTGATGCCCAACACTTTCCCTACTGCTGCACAGACTGAAGAGGGAATAGGGAATTCTACCCCCCTGAAGTCCAACCCTTTCCATACTGTTACCCTGGCTGGAGTGGGAATAGTACATTTTACCCCTCCGGAGTGCAACGCTTTCCCTACTGTTGCACGGACTGTAGTGGAAATAGTATATCTTACCCTTGTGCAGTCCAACGCTTGCCCTACTGTTGTGCAGACTGGAGTGGGAATAATATATCGATTATTCCCAGAATGAAATACTATTTTTTTTATATTGTTTAAATATGTCTAATATAATTATTTGTTTAGTTGCTTAATTTTATATTATTTGTATACCTATGTATGTATATTTGTTTTTGTATAATTTTTTAAAAATATTTTAGTAAATGTCTGTTTTTATATTTATTTAATTTGCAAATGTATTCAATATTTTGCATTTAAATTGTAATTTTGTAATGTTTTATGTATGTGTGAGTATATTTATAAATATATATATATTTTTTTTTTTACAACAAATTTACGTCGCACTCAGAAATCCTTCTTTTTCAATGTGTTTATTTTAGCAGAGTCAGTCTGTCATACTGATGCGTTTCGGCCAACGAGGCCTTTCTCACGGTTGGGAGACACTACTTTCACAATCTGTTTTATACCACTTCCTAATCAACCTCTCCCATTGAATTCTGGGAGTTGTGTTTTTTTTGTATTTTAACCCAAAGACAGAAAACACATTGTATTGCAGTTATAGTATAGTGATACGACAGTGAATTGCATTACATTTAAATGTATCTTTCTCAGTATGACTAAAATCAATGTATAGTATATTTTTAAATCTTTAGGATACAACCTTTTTTCGTTACTACGGGGGCATTCTCGCTTGTGTTGTCACATATATATGTGCTTGTCACAATTGTTAGTAATATTGCCTCTATTCAGATATAGTATCCTTTGTGTATGCCCTCTTGGTGATTTGAGTTCTTTGATGTTTAGTAACTTTAATCTTACGTATAGTACTCTCAAGGGTTCTTTTTAAACCCAAGATCCGCCCCCATTTGATTATATTTATATGGTCTTGTACCAAAGTGTTCGTAACAATTGTTCAGAAGATGGTGTTTGCCGTTTTGAAACCTTTTTTTTGTACTGTTCTCCTTGTGCAAGCTCATATGTTGTTTGGCATTCTAAAGTCAATGTTTCCAGTTGATATATTTACAGATGAATATACATTTCCTCATCATTATTCGGGCCCTTGAGAGTCTTTGTGCGTAGCCTTATAATGTATTTTGATTCTAGTTGTCTAAGTGTCCTTTTTCTATTGCCGGCTCTCTCATTAAGCGGAATAGTGTCCAAGCCATAGAATTCCATTCATCTCCAATCATTGTCTTGGCATGTTGCTAGATGTTTTGCTGTAGCATAATTGGAATCTTTGTTTTTCACTGCTCGGATGTGCTCCAAAATAAATTTTTTAAGCATGCAAATTGTGCTGCCAATGTATCTCTCCCCGCATGCACATTGGATGACGCAGACCACAAACTGAGTTGTGCATTGTGATTTATTTTAACAGTTCTTCCTTCCGGATCTGTTATTTCTCTTGTGTTTACTGAGATTTTGCAGGCTTTACAGTTATTGCATTTCTTAAACCCAAATTGTTGTTGTGCTAACCAGTTCTTTTTCGTTTTTTCTTGAAAATGACTTTGGATAATTTTATCTTTTAATGAGATGGCTTTTCGGTACGTAACTTGGGGTCGTGTGCCAATGATTTTCACAATATCCTGGTCTTGTTTTAGTAAATGCCAGTATTTTTGGATGATTTTAGTGACTTTTGGACTCTCTTTACTGTAAGTTAAAATCAATCTGGGAGTTGATTGTGTCTTGGCTGTGTCTGGATGATATTCCACCTCTTTATTGCTTTCTTTTTGGGCGTTCGTCATTAGGATTCCGCTATATGTTGATTGTTCTATCTTGTACATGCTTTTGTTGAGGTCTCTTTGTCTGTATCCTCTATTTTTCATCCTGGTTGCACTTTCCAAGATTTTGTTCTTCGCATCATCATCTTTGGATCAATTCCTTCGTATTCTTACGAATTCTCCATACGGAATGCTGTTGAGCAGTGGCTTCGGGTGAAAACTTGTTGCATGTAAAATGCTTTTTGTTGCCGTTTTCTTTCTATACAGGGTAATGTGTATTTGCCCTTGGTCTATAAAGACTGTAGTGTCAAGAAAGTTCACTTTTGTACGACTTGTTGAGCAAGTGAAGGATAGACCTATTTCATTCTGATTGAGTTGGTTGAAATATTGCATGAATTCCTCCTTTTTGCCGTTCCCGATCAGAAATAGATCATCGATATATCCTATCCGTAGTACGATTTTCTCCAGGGTAAGATGATTTTCAGGACCCCATGCGATTTCTTTCTCCCACCAGCCCATCATGAGATTAGCTAAATTTGGCGTAAACGAAGATGTAATTCGTGAGGCATAATTCTATCATTTTGAGGAGCATAGCTGAGTGCTGTAATTCTGTGATCTTACATTGTTTTAGAAAATATGCACATTCTTGTAGGCCAATTTTGTGCTCAATTTAGGTATATAACTATACAAAATCAATCGTGGCCATGATGTAATTGGGATTCCACGTAGTATTTGCCAAGGTTCGTAAAGTCACCGGTGTCTTTGATATATGAGCTAAGATTATGAACCATTGGTGCCAGATAGTGATCTACGTATGTCGAGATATTTTCATTCAGGGAGTCGCATGATGACACTATTGGTCTGCCTGGAGGATCAAGAAGAGTCTTATGAATTATTGTCAAGTAGTAGATGGTTGGTATGGTTGGGTATTCCTTGAAGAGATATTGTCGCTCATTGTCATTGATCAAATTAAGAGCATGCCATTCATTTAGATTGGTTTGTAATTCCAAAGTCATTTTGTTGATTGGATTATACACAAGTTTTTTATACTTGGTAGGGTCGTCCAATTGCTGGTGGGCCTCTTTGGCATAATCAGCTTTGTTTTGATTAACTATGTTTCCGCCTTTATCGGCCGCCTTTATAATGATCTCAGTGTTCTCCATTAGAGTTTTGATTGCCATGTTTTCTTTAGTTGATAGATTTTCTCTTTTGTTGTTATTTCATGTTTTTTCTAGCCCATCTAGCTCTTTCATAACTGCCTCTGAAAATCAATCGATTTTGTTTTCCGGGTGACAGTTGTGGGCAGTATTTTGATTTATTTTTCAGACCACTACTTTGATGTTTTGTGGTGTCAATTCCCAGTTCTTGGAGCACTTGGCTCTCTGTAGTTTCATCTTCATTCAAATCATTTGCAAGATCAAAGAGGTTTTTTAGATCAGGAATTTGGTCTATGGTGAGTACTGGTTCCTCTGAATTTTCCTCCGACGTTGTTTCAAGGTTGTCTTTTACTTTCAAGTGACCTGCATGTGTTTTGTTAGTTTTAATTTGCACACATACTTGTATACATTGATTTTCATGTTGGTATAATCAAAATGTCTTTCAGGGCAGAATGAAAGTCCCTTATTTAACACTGCACACTCAACTTTGGGAGGTGTATAATTTGAAAGATAGATTATTAGATTAGTTTCATTCAAATCCTGTGTGTTCGGTTCCGCAAGGGATATTGCTTTCTTGCGCTTGATCTTCAGGTTTTTCGGGTGCTGGGGAAGATTTTGTATTGCCTCTTCCATGCCCTCTGCCTCTCCCTTGTCCTCGGCTTCTCGACAGGTTCTGGTCTAAATTTACCAATTGTATCTCCTCTAAAAAAGTGATCTTTTTGGGGGCACTTGTGCTACCGGTGGTCTCATTCTCACTTATGTCGGATTTACTTGTTGTGTCTCCGGTTGGTTTGGATAAATTTGTTCCATAATTTATTTTCAGGGCCTCAAATCTTCTAGCAAATGTCAGAATCCTTTGTTGTCTGTAGTCTGTTTCGTCCCTTATATATTTTCTATGATTTCGTTCTTGAATCTCATCCTCATATTTTTCATGGCGGGTTTCCATGTCTTTTCTTAATTTTGCAACTTCCTCTTTATTTTGTGATCCTTTTTTACTTTCCAGATCCTTTATCAGGGTGTGTACTTCTTCTAAATTGATGTTTGCATATTTTATTAGAATTTTCATCATGTTCTTAGAACATTCCATGTTGTTTGCACCCCATTCTCCCAGCATGTTGGTTCTTGTTTCTGGGTGTGTGGGCATGGTGAAAATCCTCAAACCTTTTGGGATTCTGTCTAGTTCAAGATATGTTTTAAGAGCAAAAATTTCCCAACTTTTGGTGATTTCCTTTTTATATTGTCATTCCAGCTGCAGAAGTAGTTGTTTTATTGAAGGGTTCTTTTCGCGCTGCATGTCTTGTGTTTCAATGGCTTTCGCCCGTTCTCCAGTGCTCGGCTGAAACATTGTTGCCATTTTTTTAGCTCTCTTTGCTTTACCTGCTTCCATTATACTTCAGAATGTAATCGTTTTGCAATTCAATTGTTGTTTATAACTTTCACTATCCTGTGTTTGGCTCAAGGTAGCGATGGTTTTAGTTGTTGGAAGGATTTAAACTCGGTGGTTTTACCGGCGTGTCGCCGAACCTATGCTTCAGCAGTTCCCGGTATAGCTTCCCCAATTCGAGTCGCTTCGCTCTAAAACAATATTGCTGCTCTTGGTAAATTCACTCACCTCTCGGGGAGACTCCTGTCCGGGTGGGGGTCTTCTGTTCCATCCGCCAGCGCTCAACCCGGTGAGTCGTGATGTCTTTTGGCGTGTTTTCGATCGGACGCCTCCAGTTGTATTTTATCAGCAAACAATGTGGTTGAAAGCCAGAGCGCACAGCAACAGGTGCAGGCTTTGGGCCGAACCAATGGCCTTGATCAATTTTACAACAAATGTACGTCGCACTCAGAAATCCTTCTTTTTCAATGTGTTTATTTAAACAGACACAGTCTGTCATACCGACGCGTTTCGGCCAACGAGGCCTTTCTCACGGTTGGGAGATACTACTTTCACAATCTGTTTTATACCACTTCCTACTCATCTTACCCTATTGAATTCTGAAAGTTGTGGTTTTTTTGGCATTTTAACCCAAAGACAGAAAACACATTGTATTGCAGTTCTCATATAGTGATACAACAGTGAATTGCATTACATTTAAATTAATGTTTCTCAGTACTAGACAACATTACTAACAATTTTAACAAGCACATATGTATGTGACAACACAAGCGAGAATGCCCCGTAGTAATGAACTGTTGAAAAGGTCGTATCATAAAGATTACAAAATGTACTATACATTGATTTTAATCGTACTGAGAAACATACATTTAAATGTAATGCAATTCACTGTTTCGCGCTCCACTGGGCTTCTTCAGGGCTTTTATGCACTAGGATTCAGAAGGAGAAGGACGGGAAGGCTTCCAGCCTGAATTGAGACCTTATCAAGGGGAACCTAATAAATTAAGAAATACTGACAATGATGAACTTAGAACTTGGAGATTAAAATCGTTATAAGAATTCTTTTTGTGGAAGTACAAGTGCAAGTACAAGTGCTAACTTTAGAAGATGAATAAAGAATAGCAAAATCAAGAGACTATAAAAGCCCTGAAGAAGCACAGTGGAGCGTGAAGCACGTGTTGGCTTTGTACAGACTGCGGCTATGTTTTGACTGCTTAATAAAAAGAAATAACAACAAAAAGAAATGAACTAAGAAGATTAGATTTTTATTGATGTCTTATCTCAGTGATGGTTTTTGATAACTAATATAAAAAATACTGGTGGGGACCTGTATCTCAGATACGTGAAGCGCCTGGCAATTTTCCTGTTACCCACAGTGTGTTTTGTATATATGGGGCCATATTTAGGAGCTGGTTTGCATCGCTCTTGCACCACGCAACATGGTGCAAGAGTGACACAAACTTTACGTCAGATTTATGAAGCCATGCAAGGCCACTTTGCATGTCTTTGAGTAACTCCATAAATCTGGAGTAAGTCAATGCAGTGCAACTCACTACGTTGCATTATTTTGCCCTGGGAAGGTCTGTGGGTGGGTGCGTTGGTGTCTGAATAGGTGCATGAGTGGGTGTATGTGTTTCTGAGTGGGTCTGTGAGTGGGTGAGAATGTGTCTGAGTGGGTTTGCGAATGTGTCCATGAAGGTATCAGTCAGTCAGTGAGTGACTGCATGAGTGTCTACATCAGTCGGTGAGTTGGTGCGTGAGTGTCTCACTGGGTGTGTGAGTGGGTGTGTAAGTCTTGAATAGTTCTGTGAGTTGGGGTGTGAGTCTCTATGTAGATATGGGTGTTGGTGAGAGAGAGTATGAGTGATTCTGTCAGTGGGTGCATGAGTATCTGACTGGGTCTGTGAGTGGGTGTGTGTGAAAGTGCCTGAGTTGTTCTGTGAGTGGGTGCAGGAGTGCCTGAGTGGGTTCTGTTTGATCTCTGCTTGTTTTCTGCCCTTTTCCTGCTCACTTCTGACCTGTACTTTGCCTCTTTCTGCTCTTTGCTGGCCTTTATTTTGCCTCTTCTGCCCATTTCTGACCTTTATTTTGCCTCCTACTGCTCGTTGCTGACTTCTATTTTGTCTCTTCCTGCTTCTTTCTGTCCTTTATTTTGTCTCTTTCTGCTTGTTGATAGCCTTTATTTTGCCTCTTTTGCTAGTTTCTGACCTGTATTTTACCTCTTTCTGCTTGTTTCTACTCATTGCTGGCCTTTGTTTTGCCTTGTTCTGCTTGTTTCTGATCTCTGTTTTGCCTCTCTCTCTCTCTGCCTCTCTCTGCTCGCTGATAACCTCTTTTTGCTCATTAATGTCCCTTATTTTGCCTCTTTCTGCCATTGCAGATCTCTATTTTGCTTCTTTTTGCTCGTTGGTGGCCTCTATTTTGCCTCTTTTAGCTCTTTGCTGACCTCTATTTTCCCTCTGTAAGCTCATTTCTGACCTTTATTCTGCCTCTTTCGGCTTGTTTCTCACCTTTATTTTACCTCTTTCTGCTCGTTTCTAACCTTACTCTTGCCTATTTCTGCTTGTTGCTGACCTTTATTTTGCCTCTTTCTGCTCATAGCAGACCTTGATTCTGCCTCTTTCTGCTCATTTCTGACCTCTATTTTGCTTCTTTCTGCTCATGTCTGACCTTTATTCTGCCTCTTTCGGCTTGTTTTTCACCTTTCCAGTCAGTAGGCAATGGACTATGGTTAAGACAGTACACAGGAGGGCTGCTAAAGATTTCAGGCCTATGGTACAGTGTACCTGTGTACACCAGAGTGCGCCTTTCACTTGGCGCACCCGGAGCAGACAGAGGCAGTGCTTTCTATTACAGTCAATGCACTGTCCCCAGTGCAGTCTGCCCTGGGAAGAGTGCATTAGTGAAAGGGGACTGGCAATTTGAAGCCGCTTGTGCAGCAGTTAACTCTGCGCCGCCACTATGTGACGCTCAGTAGGTGTGTCTCCTGACACATCCTTTGCCTCTGCACCGGTGTCTGTAATACGTTGCTGGCACAGATGCAAAGGGTTTTCTCATTTGCACAGATCAACATCCCCATGCAAATGAGGGAACACCCACTCATAATCACACCAGCCAAAATGTGCCATATTACACATGGTGCAGCCCCTTCTATAATACTTAAGGGCCCGGGGACCTCTGAAGTGAGCACAAATACTCCTAGGGGAAATAAGGTAGTATGGCCCTAGAAGGTGTCCGTTAATGGTTGATAATGGAGTGATGTGCCAAGCATCAGACAAAGCTATTGAACTAGCCTTGTGAGTTACTTTATAAAAACGTCTACAGGTCATTTAGTTAAATCTCAGCCAACAAGGATTTGTGTGCAACTTGTGAAGCAAGCTGTTTATACCATGCTTTTCTACTGGAATCTTAATGATGTGGTCATTTTACTTTAAAAACTTAAAACCTGAATTGAAGTTTAAATGGCATACTTTTTATCCACCAAGCTGAAGGCCTTACAACCTTTGTCAAGGTAGTGGTTAAACATCTACCATGTTTAAAGTTGTACAGAAGGTGGAGGAGGATTCTCCCCCAGAGCAACTGCATCCCCCAGTGGAGGAGCCACTTTGATGATAATGGATGATGGACAGATTTTCAACCTATGTCCAAAAATGCTGGCAGAAATTCCACCAACAGGTATAGATTGAGGACTGACCCCAATGTTTGGTGAGTAGACAAGGCCAATACAGCAACGTTCTATGCTGGGGTGTGTTTCCCTAGAATCTTGGTTGAAGATTTTAAACTTTTACTCTGAAATATACTCATGGACAAAATTTACAGGGCTGTCAGAAGTCACAGCTGAGACCCCTGGCTTGCTCGTGCCACCCCTGCCACTGCCTTTGCGAACCCTGGCCTTAGAGATGGTACAATAAGTGCCAAGAATTCAGGCGAGGCTCTGCTTTCCTTCTTTTCAGCCCATTTTTCTTTATAGTGATAGTGACTATTATTATTCATAATTAGTGAAATAAAACTAGAGCACACCTATTTGGAACTGGACAGTTGCTCGCAGCTGTGGTAAGTAAAACTCTTTTTAAATATATGTTTTATGTGTGTGCTTGTGAGTGAGAGTGTTTGTGTGAGTGATTGTGTACATTGGAACATGTATGTGTATGTGTAAACATGTGTGTTTGTGTGAATAAATGTGAGCGAGGGTCAGTAACAGGTAGTGAGTAAGATTGTGCAGACATGAAATTTGCTATTCTTTGGTGCAAGACAACACTGCACCAAGGAGGATGGGCTGTCTTGCGGCAAAGGGAGAGAGAAAATATTAACCATATCTACTAAGATATGGTGCAGTGTTTCTATCCATGTGTGCTAGAGCACTTTTGGAAGCCACTTGCCAATGCATAGTCTATTGTGCATAGTACAAGTGTGTGTACATTCTTTGAAAATAGGCCTTGAAGGGGTCCATTTCAGTACAAAAAATGATCTAAGGCGTTTGCCACTTTGTATGGGTGCTGTAAAATACAGCAGGCATGTAAATTTGGAAAAATGCGAGACTTGAGCAGTTGTACAATTTTGGCATACATTCCTCTATACAAATTGTTAGACCTGGCAATTGTTGGCATGGTTTCCCTATCTTTTTGCTCCTGATCCCCTGGTTGTGACTGTATGCTGGACTTCGTTTTTGCTGGTTTTAGGGCTCTGGGCACTTTACCACTGCTGATCAGTGCTAAAGTGCATGTGCTCTGTGTCTAAAATGTAATGGCATTTGGTTTCTCCATGACTGGCATATTTGATTTACTGACCGACCTTTGCTGCTCTTGCCATTTGCACACGGCCCCTGGCCCCCACGACGCACCGCACTTTACAGTCAGTCCCTGGAGGGATGAGAAAAACCGGGGAGAGGTCCCGCAGCGCGGGACGCGCGCGGGGCGTGCCCGGGTGTGGCCCGGGCGAAGAACGGGCCAAGACGGGCCCGTCTTAGCCCGTCATAGGCCGACGTAGGCTGGGCTGGGCCATAGCCTTTGATCGCATTGCGGAGGAGCACTGAGACTTATAAGGTATTGCACCGTACAAAAGGGAGTGGGTAAGCTTTAAATCACCTGGTTTGTAGTCCACTTATACTTGCAATAACCTGATTGACATTGATCCTTTTAGCTGTACTTTTTCGAGATATGGGGAAGAGGAAAACCATGTGCCCCAAAAAACCCCATAAGGAAGGCGGGGGAGGGAGCCACCAGACTCTTTTAAAATATCTGTCCGGAGCGATGGGGGCCATAGAAAAGCAGATATCATCCGTAGAGGAGGCCATAAACATCGAAAGATCTGGGCCGGAAGCTGCGGGAGGCACGGGGGAGGAGTCCTCCATCACTCCAGTAGTTGTTCCTGAAAAGCTGGAACCCAGTGTAACCATCAATGGGTGCATCGCTAATTCCTCTGACCACATTACTATACAAGACTCAGAATTAGACAGTGGTTCCCAACCTCCAACTAAACGAATGCAGAACACCAACAATCACGAAATCAATTTAACTAATTCCCCCCACAAACAACAAGATGATAGAGCTGCCGCTAACTACAATCCTCCTAGTAATACGGGGACCAGAAACTCTAAAAAGACAAAATCAGCAACAGATTGTAGAATCGTAGGAACAACACCAACACCAATAAAGGTCCACCGCATAACATTTCAAAGGACTTGGTGGCCTTAAATAACAAACTTGACACTTTGGATTCCTACTTGAGAGAAACATTATCAGACCTTGTTAAAAGAGTGGGCACTATGGAAGCTATTCTTTTAAGCCATTCCGAGGTTTGCCAGTCGACTATTCTGAGACCTAAAGTATCTCTTGGTGCGGCGCCTGTTTCAGGGGGACAAAAAAAACAATACTTTGGTAAACGCAACTTTCACACCTAGCACTAGTATTATTCCAAGAAGACAATTTCAGCCAATTACTAATACTGAGGCTGGCACCGAGGTTGGTATTAACCCAACGGTCCCCTCCACAGACTCTTCAGAGAGGTCTTTAACTCAAGCGCCAAATCTAATAAACACTGGCACTCCCTTCTGCGCTGACGTCGCCCCTAGGCCAGACCAGCAACAGAAATACCATCCAGGAACATACAACTGTTCTGTGTCAAATGTCTTAGCACCCAATTACAATGTCTGTGTAGAATCTAAGACAGTCTTGGACCTCCCCCCGGCGGTGGCTCCATATACTGTGATCCTGACTAATGTCCCGCAATTACGTGCTGGGACCACAGAACATTGGGACACTTTAAGGAACACATCACTGTTTTGGCTGGGTTCTATAATCGGCTCCTCAGACAATTTGTTTTGTAATTTTAAAATGGTCAGAAGAGTTAGCTGGCTAGGGAAGGGAAAGAAGTCTATGCCAGGGGATTGCGTTATTTTAACTTTCAAATCAATAGATTTGGTCCATCACATTTTTTCAAGGGCGGGTTTGTTTCTTACCTCTTTGCATGATTTTAATGTGGTTCCGTTGGGCTTTTTTTACCAGCCTTTGAACTTTGCACATCCATATAGACAGGAAAGGGAATATCCTATAAGGCATACATTCTATAACATTCCAGTCCAGAATCGCTACAAACTTTTTTCTCACCTGGACCAGGTGGATTGACGCCCTAAGAAAAGAGAGAGGTTGAATCTGCAGAACTTCGTAATTGCCACAGACATGAGCCCATTTGCACAGGAACAACATGCTTTGGGTTCTGTTAATGACATGGCTAATACATATACATTCATAGAGTTAGCTATTCAGAAGAATGTCAATGAAGTACCCCCTCCAGTTCTAATTAAATTAGCCATGGATGCAGTTGATAACGACCCTAGTATGGTGGTCAACCCTGTTCCTAGCTCGGAAAATGGTTTAATAGTATCCCCTATTATAGGTCATGTTATTACAGCAGAACCAAGTAAAAGCATGGCAAAGGAGAAACTTGCAGATTATACCTGCAACATATTATTTTAGAACATTGCAGGCCTAAAGCCTAAGATTGCGAATCCTCAGTGGATAGATTTTGTATTTAGGTATGACATACTATGTTTTCAGGAAACATGGTCTGAAGACACGATTCACCTAAATAGATGTAAGACATTTTATTCTCCCGCAGTCGCATCAACGCGAGGAAGAGCAATGGGAGGTCTCTCCACCCATATAGCCTACCACACAAACTTGTCAAATATAGCAACACTGGTTACTGATTGCCACTTTTTAATTATAGGGGCCGACCTGGATAGATCTACTAGCATACTGATTGTGAATTTTTATAATAATGCTTTGCGTAAAGATCAGGCTGAATTGTTGAGGGTAATATCCTTACACGTCAATAAGTTCCAGGAGGCCTCGTGTAAAGATCTCCTCACTATTTGGGGAGGAGATTTTAATATTAGCCTCTGTCAGCATTGGGATACCAGAGTTTGCGGCCTTGGTTATAATGACGAGTCTAGCCTCCCCCATTTTTACCATTCTGGTACAGGCGAGACCTTAAACGATATTATGCTCACTGGCGACTTGGGATTTGCAAACATTTTATGCAGCTCCCCTGCCCCTTTCAGCCCAACTTTTAATGGTCATGGGCTTTCCTCTACCATTGATTTTATTTTAATCTCAGCAAGACACGCCTCAAGACTCACTAATTTTCAAACCCATGACATCGCCATCAGTGACCATTTCCCACAAAGTATTGGATTCAAGTTAAGTCATAAATTAGGCAAGGATTCTCTCACACATCGTGTAAATGATATCGCCCTGACGAGACAAAATGGCTATTCACTGAGCTGGAAAAAAATCGACCCAGACTCACTTATGAACATGATTTTATGTAATTGTAGTGAATCCATTAATAAATGCACCGGGGATGGTCACATAGCTCCCGAGATAGTGGAGGGGTTTCTTGACCTATCTAAATCTATAGGAAACTATTTATACGTAAACTCCAATAGGAAACCTATTGTAAAGAATGGATGGTTTGACCACAGCTGTAGTAAAGCACATTCTAATCTCAAACTTGCCCTTCATAGTAGGCCTCCTAATAATGATAGAATAAAAGAAGCAAGAAGGGTGTATCGAAATACCCTGAAAGCAAGAAAAAACAGTCTTAGGGTGGAGGCATGGAACAATCTTAAAACCGCATCAGAACTGAAAGACTCTTCAGCTTTCTGGAAAGCGGTTAATGCCCCGTTTTTAGCAGATACAGGGAGAGCAAGCATAGAGATAGCTGTTACTGGAAAGGAATGGGTGGATCATTATTCTAAATTATATTCTACTCCTTTCCCTGAATCAAGTATTAGCGACTTGGAGGGTGACAGGATAGAATTTCAGACTGCTAATCTCCATTCACAGCTTAAATTAGAACTGAAATAGATTGAGGCGGCAATCAGTTCTAGTAAGAGCGGCAAAGCCCCAGGGCTAGACGGCATCCCCGTGGATCTTTTTAAATATAACATAGCCTTCTGGGTACCTATTTTAACCCTCGTCATCAATGCATGCATATCGTCTGGCCTTATTGCTACTTGGAGAGAATCGATCCTGGTCTCGATTTTAAAAAAGGGGGATAGGCATAAACCTGCATGTTATCGTCCTATCTCGCTCTTGGACTCCACGGTTGAAATAATCAGGAGAGTAATCTTATCCAGAATTCAGCTGTGGGCAGATGAGCATTCCATTATTAGCAATATTCAATATGGCTTTAGGCAGGGCCTGGGAACAATCGACCAGTGCCTAAATTTGGAAATAATTATTAACAAATATAGTAAGGCCAAAAGGGGTGCTCTTTAGTTAGCTTTCGTGGACTTGTCCGCGGCTTTTGATTGTGTCATTCACAACAAATTATGGTTGATTTTAGAGAAATTAGGACTAGAATTACCTTTGATCTCCCTAATGCGTGAATTTTATATTGAGGCGATTGCCAGGGTGCGCTTTGGCACTGAGGGAGAGTGCTCTGATCGCTTTACTGTGGGGAAAGGAGTGAGGCAGGGAAGCGTCCTGGCACCACTCCTTTTTATTTTATATATTAACAACTTAAATTTGACTCTGTAAAAGGAGTGCAAGGACTTGCCGGGGGTAGGAAATAGTCCTCTTCCCGTGTTAATGTATGCAGATGACGCGGTGCTCATGGCTCGCACCCCGAACAGTCTCCAGAAGGTTTTAAATAGTTTTGTAAATTTTATGTCTGATTTGGGACTCACAGTTAATTCGTCAAAAACTTTTATTTTAAAATGTGGACAGGGGAGTAGCAGGAGCCGGTCTTTTTTTCTTGATGAGAACTGTTTAACTTGTACAAATACTTTTTTGTATTTGGGGGTCCGGGTCCTTTTTGACCGTACTGGTCTATGGACAAAGGCTGTAAACTCTCGAAGATTGTTGTTCCATAAGGCCTTAATAGCTTTGAGTAATTTTAGTAAGAAATTAGGCAGACATCCCCCTGCTGAATTAGCCCACATCTATAAAGCCAAGTGCGTATCAATTGCGACCTATGGAGCAGGTATTTGGGGTTACGTAGACGTAACCTCGAAGCAAAAGTCTGAAAACAGATTTCTTAGAAATTTGCTCGCTCTTCCAGTAAGCACTTCTATTTCTAATTGTCATTCTGAGTTGGGATTATCACATATAGAAGATGTTATTGGTATTCAACCACTTCTCCTCTGGCATCACATTTGGACTACAGAACAGACTAGTCTAAATCGCCAATTGATTAGTGATTGCTGTGCGTTGGATGGGGCCTCTCACATAGGTTGGCTTATGCATATTAAAGAGTTCTCACGAAAATTGGGCCATCCAGAGTATTTTGACAATCCTAGCACTTTGCTTAAAGTAAACAGGAAAATAATAAAACTAAGCTGCCTGCACCACCTTGAAAATATCAGATTAAATAGGGAAATTCATAAAATCTCGGTCCGGGCACATCAAACCACGCTTACTACTTTTAAGATACAGCCCTATTTAACATATGTACTCTCTGATTTTGATAGATTTTTACTGACACGGTTTAGGATGTCCATTGTGCACAGGCTATTTAGCTTTCCTACAACCAATGACTGGTCCAGACAACTGGTTAATTGCCCCTGTGACGGTATGTCTGTGCAGTCCACCATGCATGTTTTATTTTTCTGCAAATTTTATAATTATCAGAGAAAAGGGTGGATAGTACCAGTGCTTAGAACATTAGGGATGAAACAGTGCCGTCCAGCTTTTTTAATCATGCAATCTTTGGGGGAAAAGGTTATAACTTTATCGGTCTCATCGTTCTTAAAGGCTGTTTTTAAATGTAGGAAGACTATCATTATATAAGTAATTGTACTGTAAAAATTCTACTCAGATTTTTGGGTAGTCTTCCTCACCTTTTTTAGATTTATATGCTTTTTATTTTTGATTGATCCATTTAATCCAGTATAGTGTGCATACACTCTATAAGAGTGTATGCACGCTATACTGGATTAAATGGATGAACTTTGAAGTAAGGCAAATGAATAGGTGTGCTTCAGACTTTTTCAGATTCATTGTATTACATTCCGTTCCGACTCTGAAGCACCCACGAAATTTATAATACCAATAATGGAGTCATCACATGATCACGTCGAAGATTCTCTGTACAATAATGTCAACTTGAAATTGATTTGTAACATCACATCATGTTGTAAATTTATAATTTATGAGATTGCTATATACATTTAGTACTGTTTAGTTAGGTTTCGTTTCACGTTGTTTGAATTGATGGGGGTGGGATTTGAACTTCACGTCAAAGAAGGTACACAGCTGAGGAAGGTAGTGTTCCGTTTAAAAACAGGGTGGAGCGCTAAGGCGGGTTTGAATAATGGCAGTTGATATCAAAGGTTATACGGGCCAGTAACAGCAACTTGAACATTGCAGGTATATACGGGGATTGAGTGAGACAGGTCATGTAACTTAGAGGTTTAACGGTAGTTGGGAGAGTAAGTCTAAGTATGAATTGACTCATTTAGAAGGAATGAGGAGTTGTGTTACATGGGGATAAATGGGTATCAGGATTTCGTTTCACATTATAGGATGTTGAAGACAGGTTTGATTTTTCATGTTAATTGAAATGGTTTGTAATTCTGGGTCGGGAATGGGAGAAAATACATTGGTGACTTTTTTTCGGTTTATTTTCATGTTTATTTTGTGTTTGTAAAGCAACATGTATGGGGCTGATGTTCATGTTTTCATTGTTTTAGATACCCCCGAGGAAGGTTTATATCAAAACCGAAATGCATTGGGTGAAAGCAAAGTGCACTGAATAACATGGAGTTCTTTTACATGCCAGTGAATAGGCCCGGATGGGCAATTCTTGAGCAATTTAAATGCGGAAAAATTTTGGACTTCATTTCTTCGACGTGATGAATTAAACTTTGGTTATAAAGAAGCTAATAAAAATGGATTAATTTTGACAACACCAAAGAGTACGAGTGATTACGTTTCTCATATGTGTATACAGCTGTGCAACTCTTCTGTGGGACGGGACGCACGTGCCATAAAACAGTGTCTTTTATTTTTGATTGTAATGAACTGAATTTGTGCTTTTATGATTATTTTTTAATCGAATAAAGCTTTGTTGATTGATTGATTGATACTGAACAGTCCCTAGAACATTACACTACATGTACCCAGGGCCTGTAGGTCAAATGCTACTAGTAGGCCTGTGGCACTGATTGTGCCACCCACAGGATTAGCCCTTCATACCTGTCTCAGGCCTGCCAGAGCAGAGACTGTGTGTGCAGGGTTAAAATGCCTTGTCGACCTGGCAAGTTAACCTACTTGCCAGGCTCAAACCTTCCCTTTTATCACATGTACGTAACCCCTAAGGTAGGCTCTAGGCAGATCTATGGGCAAGGTGCAGTGTATTTAAAATGTAGGACATGTGCTTTTGAGTTTTACATGTCCTGGCAGTGAAAAACTGCTACATTTGTTTATCACTACAACAAGGTTTATCTTTCCCATAGGCTAGCATTGGAGCTGTCTTGCAACACTTTACAAGTGTAACTTCCAGTTGGGAGCAGATAGAACATTGGAGTTTGGACTCACAATTTAAAAACACATATTTTAGTGAAGTTGGTTTTTTAATTACAAGTCTGAAAATGCCACTTTTAGAAAGTTTACTTCAGGGCACCTAAATACCGCACCCATCTGTCGCACTGCAGCGTGGGAAAACATCCCTCACTCTAAACCATTTGCTCTTGAGTTGTCCATTTTCATCACTTGATACCAGTAAACTCTTCCAAATGTATTAAGTCACTGCAGAGACAGCGTGGTTCCACCTTGTTTCCTTATTTGACTTTTTCATATGTATCCTGCGTGCCCATCCAGGCATTACACAGCAACACTTAAAAACCAAGGTGAAACGTGCAACAAAGTAGGCTCATTACTTTATGCCCAATGCATTTCGAGCCTGAAAGGCTCTTCGTCAGGGGTCTCTGCAATAGAAAAAAATGACAGCTCAGCTAACTACTCACTGCTTAACCTTGACTGTACAAAACAATGCATACCACTCCCAATATCACCACCCTCATTCCCCACAAATCCCACTTTAGAAAGCCCTTGTGCTCAAACACCAAACAAATCATTACTCAATAGTGAATCTACCAAGGAAAGGAGTGCATTCTTATCATATATTTCTCTTACTTTTAGAAAGTGGTATTCTGTGCCTCTGCCTGCCACTAGAATACACGTCTGGGTCAGGTTGACAGCTGGACTTTAACAGTAACACACAAAGGGAGCTGAGGTGTACCCTGCATATCCTGATAACCCATCCCCAGGCTGATGTGTCTTCCTGAGCGAAAGTTGTGGGAGGAGTGACACTTTCACCTGAAGAGGGCTGTTCCTGTCCCCACACAAAGAGCTGCATACCCCCCCTGCAGTGTGTCTCGAGCCAGGGTCAGGAAGGGAAGGGTCTTGTGCACTAAAAAGACCTTTATTTGAAGTCTCCCTACTTCAAAGTCTGAAATGGGTATAAGTGCTGGACCTCGGACACCATATACTCAGAACACTTCTGGACTGAGGGCCTTCTGCCAGGAAGAAGAGCTGTTGGGCAGCCAAGAGGGACTTCCACTTTGCTGCTGGCTTTGTTGTGTTGTTCTGCTGCCTGCTGTTTCTTGCCTGGGAGTGAGAGTACTGAACTTTGCTCTCTACATCCTGCTTTGTAACGTTCCCCAAGGGCTTGAATGAGCTTGCCTCTGGTTGCTGAAGTCTCAGGGACATCAAAGACTGCACCTGCATCTTGCTGCCAGCACCTGGGCTCTGCTGTGAGTCCTGACCTGCCAAGTGGTGCCACATCCAGTCCTGTGCCCTTGGAAGTGAATTTGGTGCTGCAACCAGGAAACCAACTCATCAACTCCAAAGCGTAAATTCGGAACCAGCACATCGCTGTGAAATCGACACATTGCCGCTGCCTGCAATGAAGCCGTGGACACCACGCCCTGAGTGCGTGACACAATAACCCCAGTTTCAACGCAGCCCTGACTTTGGCTTAGTGCCTCCAAAGAACCGCTGCTGTGTGAGTCTCGGATCCCATGCCACCGATGTCCTTGGTGCACCGTCCTGACTCAGACCCATACTCAGCCCTGAGTGGCTTTTGACTGACTTATCGCCTTCAGCCCAGTGGTTCAACATTGACGTCGAGAAATCGACATACTGCTCTCTTGACATTGACGCATCATCGTCGCAGAGTCACCTTAGGAACCGAGGTCTCGCACCAAGCAACTGATGCATCACCTCCTCTGCACACTGCATCATCCCTGGGCATTAAAGCTTCACCAAGCTTGCCCCGCCTTAAGGAACCGATGTAGCAACTGCATCCCTCACGCCTCACCTCCTCTGAGCTTTGCATTGTCTTCGATTTCTGATACATCCAAGGTACTGTTAAGGATCTGCGTGACTTCTGTGTCCAGCCCACGTTCCATCACAGTCGGATTGAACTTTTGGATTTGTCATGGTCAAGTGCAACCAGATAGCCTCAGTTGGAGCTATTGATTTCTAAGCACTACAGTTTGATTTACTCTTCCCAAATTCATATCTAGACTTGTATAGGTTGGATTTTTGTTGTTTTGGTCTTGTTTTACATAGACAAATATTGGCTATTTTTCTAAACTGGTATGGAGTACTTTTGTGGTGTTTTCACTGTTTAACCGTGTGTGTGTGTGCACACAAACACTTTACACATTCCCTCTTAAGTTTAGTCTGAATGCTCTGTGTCAAAATACCAGAGGGTGAGCACAGGTTAATTTTTAGTTTGTACTACACTTACCCTGACTAGAGTGTGGGTCCCTACTTGGACATGCCTCTGCCAACTAGAGACCCAATTTGTAACACCTATCTTTTTTGCATCAAAACTCATGGGTGGTTGCATGGGAACACCTTTGCATCACCCACAGAACATCAACTTGCCACAAAATAACATAAAGTAATGCATAGGTCAATTTGGCATTTACTTTTGGACACTATGCAAAGCAAAGCTGGATTTACGTTGGATAGTAAATCCCACCCTAACACTTGGTGCTGGGATTGAGTCACAGAAGTAATGCAAACATGGTGCAAAACGTTGATAAACCTGGACTTCAGTGTCAATTTGCATGTTATGTTATGTTAGCGGTATTTGTAGAGCGCACTACTGCCCGGAGGCATCTAGGCAGTGTATGAGTGAGATTAAGAGTAAATGCAAGTGAGTGAATGAGAATGAATAAGAATGAGTGCAAGGGGGTGTGAAAGAGTGTAAGAGTGATGTTAGGGTCATGTGACATGCCTTCATGGAAATAATAGGGTCCAGTGTCATATGAAATCACTTTCTGTGATGAGCGCATTTCCTGTGTACTTGTAATCACTTGTATTGTATATTTTGTGTATGATATTAATATTTTTGCTTTGTTTTTTTTGTATGTACTTGACTTTCTGTTTTATGTTTGTGTATTGTTTTGAAGTTTGTAATTGCACACTGACCATGATCATGATTATGGGGCTCCATAACAATTGATGTCCACTATTGTGGCTTTTATGATAGTTTCACTCTATATGTGATCCCTTCGTGTTATTTATATTAATGTTTTACATGTATTAGAAAATGTAATAAACTTTATAAAAAACAACTAATTGTCTATGGGACATGTGAATCTATGGACATACTACCCTTTTGAAAGTCATAACTAGGGAGACAGTTCTTGTTATTAGCTATTGTATTTCCCCTGCTCTCCCTATTAATCTATTTCAGGGGCCCTCTTATGTTTCTTTACGTCACTTCCTGTGATGTCATTAAGTTCAAAAGGTAGCTGATGTCAGTTCCGGTACCCCACGCATGTTTGTGTATCAATGCCCATGAATATACTTAGCACTAATTTAGATTAACATTTTGTTCAAAGTTCTATAGCTTAGTTCAAAAACAATTAATTTTAAATTAATACACAATTAAATACAAATAGAAACGGTGTTCAAAATAAAAAAAAACATATTAATTCATTTTTCTTACCTATCAAAGCATGTAAAACTATTTTAGCTTCACATTTGATTTTTTTTTTTTTAAACTGCATTTCTACAACCTTGACGCGACCACAATTACTTTGACCTGGCAACAATTTCATTGATTAAACCTGATGATACCTTCTCCATCACCTGCCTTGTAATCCATCTCTTACACTGATTTTCAACCATTTGAACAATTTCTGTGCATTCAGCCATTTGTTAGTATTCTGATCACATTTACCCTATTTACATCTAGCGCTACGTAAGCGAGGGTGTCATTGTCATTCTTTCAGGTCCAGAAGAGAATGGATTATTTATTTTTTAAATTATACCAGACCAGTCAGGTTTACATAATTTTCTACCATTAGTGTTTTGAATTGTATATTTTCCATATATGATCCTTCACATTTCCAAAGAGAAGACTAATACGACCAACTACCATACAGGGAGATTCTTTGTAACTCATAGAAATCCACTGCTCCACCTATTTGTGACTGTTTTAAGCCCTATTTGGGGATGTGACCAGGCTTGCAGGATCAAACACACCCTCTCAGGCCTTGCATCCTTAGAAACCAAACCAAAAAAAATAATATTTACATGCAGTTATATGCAGTGCTTAATTTGTAAAAGAATATGTGGCGGTCACAAAATTTTGCTCAGAACCCCGTGGCTGGTGCTTTGAATGACAGGGAGCTGAGTTCCAAGGCTGTAAAGTCTTCATTCTTCATGCTTCCTTAATCCACCACCAGACACCGCCTGTCTCTTTATCTCATTCTTGCAGACTATTTTATACCTGTTTTCTCTCTTTGTCACAATTTTTTGTCTTTCTATTCATTTTTCTTTCCGACTTTTTTTTCTCTCTTCCTCTGGGTCAAAGTCTGTTGATAAAAAATAAGTGCCGGTCCCCAAAAATGAATGTGGTTGAGCCCACCTGCAACCATTTAACTGCTCAAATTACTGTCTATATGCTTGGATTACTTGCCTAGCTAACCATTTTTCTCTTCACTCATTGAGCAGGTTTAGGTGGGTGAATCTGTATTAGCCTGGAGTCATAAGTAATGATGTGTCCTATAAGAATCTACACATCCTTATTTCTGTTAAATATTTATAGGAGCCTGAGATTATTAACCAGGCAGATCTTTAATATCCTCTTCCTTTAACCTGAGCAGATGCAATATAAGAAATGGACAAAGTAAAAAAAAAATATTAATTTTAACTAAAATTTATTGGGAGGAAGCTACATTGTCGTTATGGGTTAGGAACCCACCTACAGGAGTTCCAGAACCTTACAGATAATCTTACCCCTAAATCAAAACCCTAATTTCCTCTTCAAAGCATTGGTGGTCACCAGATTTTATTACAGCAGTTCTTTCTATATGTGCACTACTGATATCTCAATAACCTGACCCAAGACGTACAAGTGCTGCAGATCACGGAAGCCAAGTTAGTTCTCAAGCTGAAGCGTAACATCCGCACTACACATCTCCTGCCCAAGTCTGATATTGGCCTTCTGTTAAATACTGATTGAAAGACAATATTTTGACGATACATCTCAGAGTTCCCCCATACCATGGACCATGCACAGTGCACTTGAGGTTCTCTGCATAATCCCCTGATAAAACCTGAGATTTGCCAACATGTCTACTTGGACCGTTCCCAAATTCTGTTGGTTAAAGTTTTGTGGGAGGTGGATCATCATAGATCAACTCTAGATGGTATTGTACTGTCAGGCACTGTGCATCACAGATCTTGAAGATCATCTTGCTTCAGAAAGCTTTAAAAATACAACCTTCAAGGTTTAGTATTCCTCCCTGGCAGGTAAACATTTCAGAGCCCTCTGTAACTAAGCAAGCCCCATGAAGCAGCAAGGTGCTGCATGTGGCTCTTTAGAAACTACATGTTCAGTCAGAACATACTAAGATGACATCATCCAGTCTCAGTTCTTCAATGTTACACCCGCCATTTCTATGCAGCTTTTAAAGTGCTGGCCACTGTTGCATATTATTATTATCACCCATTCAAAATGGGTCTTTAGTTTCTGTGGTGCAGGTATGAGATCCCATATTATCACCCTCTCAGCACTGATCCTCATTTTGCAAGTCTTTGAGCATCTATTGCCTTACTTAGCCGTCCCCAGGTTAGAGTCATGCGGTAAGCAGCCTCTCTGCGTTGATCCTCATTTAGTAGGCTGCTTCACATTGGTCCGTATATTATCAGCCTGCCGCGGCTACGAAGTTGAGCTTTGGCTGCTAGGATCTGTGACTTTGAGGTTTGTTCAGACTTTACAACGCCACTGCAGCTGATATTGTTGAGGAAGAGCAGCATCTTCTTAATGTGTTTTTTTTTAATGTCTTTCCTGAGCATGACATAGTCTTTTCTTTACATCTTCTGCAGATCCTCAGGACCAAAGGACAAGGGCAGCAGCTCTCGCACAGTATGGACTATGTATGTTCCATTGGGCTTGGTCAGGTACACATCCCAGTCAGCACCAAACTAGGATAGGGAAAATGAGAGTTTTGTTAGTGAGTATGGCATCAAATGAGTACAACAAAAGCAGTCAATCAATGAATCATCTTCGAATCATTCTTAGACACGGAAGTTAACATGGTAGCAAAGCCCACCACAACACTCTCATCCCCTCCCACTGTCTTTAACTCGTTTGAACCACCGAGCATAGAGCAAATAGAGAAGGTAATGAGTTCTATCAAATCCGGAGCTCCATCTGACCCCTGCCCCCCCAATACATACCAAATGGCACCCAATATAATAAGCGAACAACTTAGCATTCTCTTTAAACAGATTATTAGGTCAAGTGTCTTCCCAGAAGCGTGGAAACTAATATCTATTTTTCCATTGCTAAAAAAGACCAATCTAGATCCCAATGACAATAATAGCTACAGACCAATAGCTAGGATCCCCTTTCCATCCAAACTCCTGGAGAAAATACTTAACTCCCAATTAACGATCTTTATCTCATCGGCAAACATACTGGACCCCTCTCAGTATGGTATGGAAACTGCCCTGATCATGGCGGCAGAAGAGATTCGGGCCATATTGGACACGGGTGCCAAGGCCGCCCTGATCATGTTGGATCTGTCGGCGGCCTTTGACACCGGGAACCATGATATTTTAATTGGGAGGCTCCAAGAATTGGGTGTCAAGAACTCTGCCCAGACACTGCTCAAATCCTTTCTGAACAACAGATATCAATACGTTCAGATAGGGGACTTTCGATCAGAAGAGTTTTCCGTGCCTTGCGGGGTGCCACAGGGCTCCTCGCTAAGCCCCACCCTGTTTAACCTTTACGTGACCCCGCTGGCTAAGATCGTCAGGCAATTCGGCTTCACGATTCTGTCCTACGCTGATGACACCCAAATTGTGGTGTCCATCTCAAGCAATCCAGAGGGGACAGCCGAGCGCTTTAACCAGTGTATGTCCCACATCAATAACTGGAGAGAAACTCACTTTTTGAAGCTTAATGGCTCCAAAACTGAGGTACTCCTACTGGGTTCCGACACTTCCTTCTGGTCACAAAATTGGTGGCCCCCCAGTATGGGTGCTGCCCCTACTCCAGTCCCGAAAGTAAGGAACCTGGGTGTTGTATTTGATAACAGACTGACCTTCAAGCAACAGGTCAACAAAGTTGTCTCATCAGTGTTTATCACCCTAAAAGCAATTCCCAAAGTGCGTTCCTTCATTCTCCCTGAAGCGGTAAAGACGCTAGTGATAGTCCTAGCTTTGGCTAAAATGGACTATTGTAATGCACTCTATCTAGGCCTTCAAAAACAACACATGATTAAACTTCATTGTGCACAGAATGCTGCCGCCAGGCTGCTGCTCGACATCCCCAGATTTCAATCTGTCTCTGAGGGTTTAGAAAAACTCCACTGGCTTCCTGTTAAGAGAAGGGTAGACTTTAAGGCCCTGTGCATAGCATATAAAGCTGTACACGGAATTGGACCAACTTTCCTAAAACAGCACCTTATCTGGTGCCATCCTTCAAGGCAACTTCGCTCATCACAGAGCAAACTCCTCCAGACACCCAGATTTAAGAAAGCCAGCTGGGGAGGAAGAAGCTTTGTACTGGGTACTGTGAGGCTATGGAACTTGCTTCCACCAAATATCAAAAGTTGCCCAACACTGCTCGGCTTCAGAAAACATTTAAAGACATGGCTGTTCTCAAACTAAGGCACCTTTCCGGCTTCCCCCTCCGCTGAGCGCCTAGACGCCCTTGGGCAATCGTGCGCTATACAAATCCCAAATCAAATCAAATCAAAAGCTAGGGTTGTGTTCTGTAATACTTTGCAACTAATGAAAAAGAAACTCATTGAGTTTAGAAATTTAGTGAGAAAGCAGACACCAATGTCTCCCAAAATTAACTACCAGCCAGTAAAATAGAATCTGTTGATGTATTTTCTAGCTCTCACTTCTTTTGGAGGTGGAGTCTTAAAGGTGCACTCACATATATGGAAAGGTCATTTCTAGTTCTTACAGGACAGCATAGCTGCCTGCAAGGCCTATTGTTTTCAATATAGACAGAGTGGCCTTTTCGTCAGCCCCCTTCAATCATTGGTTGGTTTCAATTGCCCACTTTCAGCCACTGCTTTGAGACACCCTCAATAATAACATCTTGGATCAGCAGAATACATCTCTCGCCTCAAGCTACTGGCTGTTTCGTATATCATTCCACCTTTTAGGAGATGGTTTCACCGCAAAGCATGAGGGAGAATTTTACATCAGAAAAGAACACTCAGTCATCACACTTTTTGTCTCATTCAGTACTTTCACTTGTACATGCATCGGATAGAAATAAACAATACTTTTCTTATTTTTTTTCATTACCATACAAATTGAATCACTTTATAGCAAAACAAATTAATTGCTAGGGACGCTAAAGGGTGGTTAATCTAATAGGTGCCTTTACCTGAAAAATATCGTTGGTGTTCAAGGGAACCACAGTCAGCTACTGGATTGCTGATAGTAGCTCCTGCGCTGCTGCCACCAGGCTGCTGCTAAAATACAAATGCAATACGCCCTTCAGCTTGGCCAAGCCAGTATGTCTAGCCTATAACGGAATGTAGAATCAATCAAGACCTACTGGCTTCACCAATGCTTGTTTATTTTCTTTCTCCTTTCTAACTTGTTCTGATCCTAACACAGTTTATAAAAAAACGAATTAGAATTCCACAGTGAATATTCACAACTATGGATTTGTCCAACCCTTAGACATATTCATACCTTTTTCAGGTCTACCAAAGGCTTTTGCCGGCCACCAGCTTGCGGTTACGCGCACAAGTGCGTGCGCCTCGCTTCGCCTCTCCAATCACTGTTGCGCGTGCATCCCTTGTGTGCTTAGCACAGAGCGCGTCATTGCGATCGCAATGACTTTCGCTTTCACGGCTGCGCGGCGCTACTTTTACGGCCGCGCGGCCATTGCTTGTTCGCTATGGTATCATTATTAGCAACCGTTATGTTGCACTCACTGCAAACGAAGTTGACATCTTACCTCAGACCTCTTAAATAATACGTGGATTATTAAAATTAGAATTATGTAATAAACATGACATAATTAAAACATTTGTGTCCAGCAGTTTACAGCTGATACCTACATGGGCCTGCTAAGTTACCTGCTTGTCACTTCACCTATTATATCTGTATTCCGTTGATGCAGTTCTCGAATTATGACGTGTCCGTGCCCTCTGCTGCGAGCGAATAGCAACTGTTATTTCTCACACAAACTGGTCCAAATCAACAAAGATGAAGGTACGAAACCAGAGGAAAGAGCCGTTAACAGCAATTAATGCCCGGCTGCTTTTGGACAGTGTGTATCAGCAACCATCTCCCCAACCTCAATCCCCTCACACAGTCACACTTGGCCATCGTAAGCAGACACCATCGCTCACGTTAAATAAACTCAATAAGATGGACTCTTTGTGGCTTTGTCCCGACCTCCCCAAAATGGCCGGCTTGGCCTGCAACCCTTCACACTGATTCTGTCTTACTCCCACACACACTATTGTTGAACTTGGAGCAGCAACACAAAACCGCGACACAGTTTTAGCGCACTGCCTTCCTGCGACTAATAGTTTAACGAACACATAAGGGCACACGGTGGTGCAGACAGGTTTTGAAAAAGGTGATGAGTGGCTGTTAATAATCAATTTACAGCTGCATGTTTGCCTTTATGGTCTGACAATGAGTCCCATCTCAGTATCTCCGATCAAAACGTCTAATGCATGTTAATGATGCACACAGTACTGTCACGTTAAAAACCCTTTGTCTGTTTTTGACTGGGTCTGATACTGAGGTACCGAATATCCTTTTTGGCTTCACGTTTGTTGCTATTGTACTGTTATCATGACAGAAATCTGTCTCTTCTGAAAGGTGGACATCTCTGTACATCAATATGTGACTGTTGCCTTACAAACCTCCTTGGCTGGTCAGTTGCTGGCTAATGTTTATTGAAAATGCACGGTGAAACCATTGTGCATGGCTGGCAACTTGCATAGGGTGTCGGTGTATTCGGACCTCAGTTGGCCTTTCTGCGCCTCTGCAGTGCATCACGTCTCATCTAGTGGGCACCCAGGCGGTATTGCAGCTCCAGGGTAGGGTCTTAACTCGGCAGACACTGCTGCTGCTTTTGTTATTTTGTTACTGGGGGCCGGTTTTGCAGCACTGCTGCAAAACTGGCCCCCAATAATAACAATCATTGGCATAGCCAATAGGTCTCGCCTTTTAGACCTCATAAGTGTTTAGCCATGCAACAGATGATGTCGTTGCATCAAGGATATTGTGCGTGCTTAACTAAATACTTCTAAGGTCCCAAATGCGAGACCTATTGGCTATGCCAATGCTTGTTTATGATGGTCCACTTCTTTCAGTCAGTCCACTTTCTTGTAAAGGTCCACACCGCTGAGTCTTTCCAACACTTAAAGTAGTGTTTCCCTAAGTAGAGACATACCTTTCTGATGTGGTCCACTACCTTTGCTCATTTCACCCATGTAAGTCAGTCGATCTCAATGAACCTATCTACCCCCCCTGTCAACTTACTCCTTTTCACTGACTAGCAATCTCTGACAAACCATGCCAGCAAACTGTCTCATCCCTCTGAGTAGCTTTCTTGTTCAGAGTCGGTTCAGCCTTAAGATTTGATCTTACTCTCAAACAGTTGGGGACTCTAGGTTGGTCTACTCCTTATTTGCCCGGAGTGGGAGGTTTGTTCATCCGTTCCAGGTTTGCTAAACACGAAGGCAAAATTACCCAAATTCTGCAAATTCCGCGAGCGCAACGGAATCTACCACCCAGGCCTACCCCTAAGCTTCCAGCAACCTCTCAACAGAGGCAACAGTTTTCTCTGTTGCAGTGCTATATTTTGCTGGTACTGTGCACTGAAGCCACGCTTAGAAATTGTGTTGGTGTTACTGGAAAGAAGGTAAAACCTTACACATTACACTAGCAGTTGCAGTAAAACTACAAATAAAATTCTTATTTGCTATATTTGGATGATGTATTTTACAGTTGGTGAACAATATGAACAACAGGACAGAATGGCACAAGGTGATGAGAACAATCCCGGAGACAGAAAGATAATGACTGAAGCACAGAAGAAACTACAAAGAGGGAGACAAGCTGGATTATCTGATCGGCAAAACTGAGTTCTTAGCAGTTGTGCAAGAAGTAGCAGGTGGTGGTACTTTTTGTCGATTGGGACTTTTTTGTCTTTAGACTTTGACCCCGTAGCAGGAGAAAACAGAAAAACAAAGGGGGGGGGGAGGTTTTACAAAAAATGGCACACTTAGAAAGCGGATATAAAAAAGAACCTTCAACAGTAGGATAAGAGATGGGAAGTGGTGGAAGGAAGAGGCACAAGACGGGATCAAAACTTGGCAGTCTTGGCATTTGGAAACCCCAGCAACCAGCAGCACTGGAGGAGGGCTACTAGACTTTGAAGAAAAAGTTTGGGTCCTGCGTTTTTTTTTTTTTAAATTGCAAATGATTTACTGGTTTTCAGGTGTAAAGACAGTGCCAGCATGCAAGACATTGAAGATAACAGGAATTCAGACCTAGCAGACAAACAAGGGTTTGCAACATTCTGTACAGCAAAGGTGACTCATCAGCAATTCATGACATATGCCACATGTTTGACAATAGTTATCTTTGTTAACTAAAGGCAGTACCTTTGGACATTGCATTCATATAACGAGGTTCAGCATGAGGTCATTACAAAATAGACGGGCTGGCAGCTGAGTTCTGTAGACAAACATACAGACCGGCTTCTGTTGCGGTTTCTAAAGGGGAGCAGGGAAGCAGTGAAAAGAGGGGTACTCCTTTAAATCCGTGGGAAGTGCTTTTAGTAAATTTGCCTAATCAAAGTCAAAACCCGAAGCTATGAGTACATAATTAAAAATTGCAACGTTTATCCAAAGAATGTTTCTCCAGCTCGGACATATTTGCCGAAATTACTGTCTTTGCCAATTTAGAATTGAAAGAGACGTTTTGGGTGCCTGAATTGGGGGCGGGACGGATTGCCCAAATTTTTGCAAGGTTAGGAGACCAGTACATATCTGCTAAAGTTGTCACAGCAGCTATAGTGATGCGTACCACACAGGGACACCGGGTACCTCGTTGAGCTGAGATTAGTCTTTAATAAAATAAATGGTGGCCCTAAGAGTATCAAGCTGATGTGTGCCATATGTACAAAAATTAGGAATAGTGATTTTCAAACTGCGATTCTTACCGAATCGCAATTTAGAAATTCGCAATTCCTAATGTACTCAAGAATATATTTTAAAATAGCAATTCCTAGTGGGGTCAGAAATCGGCCTACCTCATGAATATTAATGATATAGGTCGCGATTTGGACCCATAAGGAATCAAGCTGTCACAGTGATGGCCACCAAGTCTGTGATTGCGTTTTAATGAAGCTAACTTTTTTCTTTGAAATACAGCCTGTTTTCAATAAAGGAAAACGGGAAGCGTTTAAAAAAAGAAAAATCTATGTTTCATTTTTTAAGGGGACCACTGTCTCCTCTTAAAATTTTTTTTTGTTAATTCTCAAAAAGGAAGGACTCCTTCCCATTTGCAGATGGTTGCCATTAGCTATCAGTAGTTGTAAAAAAATATATGTTTTGCAACCGTAATTCTTTTGAAAAACATTAATGCATACTACTGCGAATAGGTATTTAGAAGCAGGGCCGGACTGGCTACCGGGCGTTTTGGAGTGCTGCCAAGCTGGGGGCTGATTTTGTTGATGGTGAACTGCGTGTGCTTAAAACCATTTGTTTTGCTTTGTTTATTTAGCAGCACACGCAGGTCCCAATCAACGAAATCAGCCCCCACCACAGTGAAATCAGCCCCCAGCTTGGCAGCACACCAAAATGCCCGGTAGCCAGTCCAGCCCTGTTTAGAAGGTACGTCCCTTGCCAATACCGAATCGCAAACCCAAATTGCGATTTAGTACAAGTTACCAAATCACAATTTGGCATGTGTACATTTAAAAATACTTTATTTGAGGACGCAAAGGGCCTGACTCGCAGACCTCCAAAAAAGCTTTATACATATGGCCTAATCTTTCTCTTAGACTAGACACACATCCTGTTGTGGCTTATTGTCCTATACTTTCCACTTCCCACATAAGATGTGAAGAAGACCAGGATGGTGCCTCCATTTGCTTATTTTGGCACTTGTGACAGAACACCTTAACAAATGCTTTCTCCTTCAGTACATAATTCCTTAAGAGAAGGCACATTTACCACAGACTTACATAACATTGGTCCATGTTACACTGATATCCTGTTATATGTCTCCATGTCACAGGGAATTCTTTCAAAGCTATGAAGGCCAGGAGCACTTTGGACAACTGGAGTGGTGCAAAAAGCTACATCTGAATAGATAACACTCTGCTTTACAACTGGCTCTTCTCACTCAGAACCTATTTATGCTAAATCGACTTTTTGCTAGAGGACCGAAATGCTTCAGCCAATACAAACACTGCAGCAACAGAAACACAGTCTAAAGAAGTCGACTACTTCCAGAAAATGACATAACTTATTCCAAGTCACTGGGACAAACTGCGGCATAGTCACTACACAAGAGACATATAACTCTCAGAGCAGATACTCCTTCACGGGTCTACATCCTGTAAGGTCTGTTCATAAGTGGTCCTTTGGCACTTTACATCTCCTCCAGTTATAGCCTGGAGGCATTCACTCTTAAGAGTGTCTTCAAACTTGTACCATTTCCGTGAAATCCAGATGAAGACCTCATAAATAGTTTTCTTCTTTGCTAACTATAGGATAATCAACCCACCTAGGATCTGAGCTCGTTCTTTGAAAATGGAGGAACTCTGACCTTGGTTACCTGGGATGATTACTTTAGCCCTACTCCCTTCTCCAATAGAAGTCCTTCCCGGTCATTTTCTGGATTTCTGCAGGAAGGCATGACAAGGCCCTCAAATTTACCATTGCCAGCTTACCATTCATACAACCACAGACCTTTTTAGGCATGGGCAAAGTGGGCTCTGGCCTAGGGCCCCAGCCTTTCAGGGGGCCACTGATAGAGCCAGCTCTGTTATGCAGAATCTTGCCCTGATGACCTTTAATAATTCTTAAATTGATTGTTTTAAACAGTTTATTTTTAATGTGCGGGATGGGTGAGAGTCTATTACAGACATTTTGCAGAGAAAGTGTGTTTATGTTTCATGCAAAAGCCATTAAAAAAGTTTCTTTCAGATCAAAATAGGGCCTCATATGAGAAATAGGAGGGCGTCACAGACATTATTTGCAGCCATATTAATGAGCTGCTGCTGTGTTAAAATATGAAATCACACATCACTATCGCCGAATATTAGATGTAAACACATTTAGAATTTGGAAAAGTGTACCTGTGCACTGCCAGTGACCTGGCCAAAGAGGGCATGAAAGACCTGAACTTGAATCATACATTTAAAGCTGTTCTGCTCAGGGGCCCCCAAAATACATTTGGCCCTGGCCCCCCAAAATCCTTAAGATGTCCCTGCATACAACACCTGTCTTGCAACGTCTTCGAATGAGACCTAAAGACACTTAATGACTCTATTATAACCCAATTGGAATATGGAGACCACACGCAGGAAGTTTCTCTTGGTTAATGACAACGGCAGGATAAGATAAATGCTCAGCCCACTGCACTCCAGATGCAGCAGCACACACATTTCTCCTTGGACGCATCCAGCCCTGGCTCCCCTGTACATAGTGTGAGCATGACGCCAATTAGGGATAGACATTGTTTACACCGGGTATCCCGGCAAATACTATGGCACCATCCTTGGCACCCCGGTTATGCAGTCATGTAGAGTGAGAAGTTGGCCTGGCATATGCTGGTCACTAGTTATAGTGGCCACCTTGCACCAGTCCAATTCGACTCTTATGGTAGATAGGTTTAAGACAACCTTTTAAAGAAAGCTATCCTAGTGGTAGCCGTGGAGAGCAGCCTTCAGGCTAAGTCTCAGAGGAATGTAAAGCAGCTTGTTTTACCTTATAATCTCTTGAATTACCAAATGAAAGGACACCACACCGGTATATATATCAAATATATATGTATTTATTTCTAGACACACCCTACTAATCTCTCTATGAGATAAGAAGTCAGGAACACATTCAAATATCAACCTTTCACAATAAGTTAAGCACAAATATAGCTGGGGCCCTAGGGGTGTATCAGACCTTATACTAAAAAAGAGGTTTAGGAAAGTCGACTTGCAAAGAGACAAGGCCTAGGGCCTGTAGAATCGCTGGGGCTTCACTAATCCACCCAAGGCAGGTATGTAAAGGACCCACGGAAGACGTGTGCAGTGTGAGAACACAGCCGCAGGTTCCCTATTGATTACAATGGAGCAAGTTGCGGTTGGATTTTTAAAATTTTAGGGTACTTCGAGGAAGTCTACAAGAAAGCCACTTACAAGGTAAGTAATTCGAGGGCCAACACACACTAAGGCACCAGAGTGCACGAGTTACCTCACCCAGAGAAGCCGGGTGCATAGGTGTCTTTTGGTGTCGGGTCGCGTCGCTGTTTTCTATGGAAGCCAAAGAAGATTTGCTGCTTGCGAAGACTGAAGAAGTATCCGGTGGAATCCAAGGCTGGATTCAAGATGAAGATGTCCTGAAAGCAGAAGGGACAGTGTTCACAGTCACTTGCCAGCGACCCGGGGCCAGGAAGATGGATGCCCACAGAAGTCGGGTGATTTCAGGAGATCAAACGTGTTTTCACTCTTCCACCACAAGGACCAGGAGGAATTGACGATGACCAGCAGCTGGATTCAGAGTGTCACACAATGTCTGCAGCTTACTGAGGTGTCGGCAACCAGATTGGAGCCAACAAGCCTTGGCAACAGCAAGTCTCATGGAAATCAAGAAAAGTTGGTGGTGCAGACCAGCAAGGTCTTAGGGACTCACCCAGTGAAGGTAAGTGACGGCAGGCATGGAGCAACCAGGGGAGCCCTTTGGTTTGATGTAGAATTCTTCAGGGAACCCACAAGCCAACTGGCAAGGGATCGCGAAGGTGCCTCATGAGGATTTGCTTCACAAGAGCCCACGGTCACTCGGGATGAGGTAGGCTTCTGATTTTCAAAGGAAATCCTGCTGGAGGCTTGGGCCACACGTGGTCCAAAGCACAATATCATAGAACGTCGTGAAGGGGTTGCACTTGACAATAGTGCACGGTTCCCAGGTATTGCGGTTCCTCGTCACTCGTGGGGTCCACTCACCTCAGCTCTGCTGGAGACTCACAATGGCCGTCGAGAAGTCAGGAAATCTACTTCTGGGGCTGCAGGGACTTCGGACTCAGGCGGGAGCGGGAAAGTTTGCAACCGTTGATTCATGTTTTTGGTGCCTGCCAAGCAGGGGAGTCACTCCTTGACTCCAAGGGAGATTCTTCCGTCTTCCAAAGGTAGTGGAACGTCGAAGGGCCAGGTATCTTCTTTTAAAGTGTCGTCCAGAGTTATCTAACTAGCAAGGTATACCTATCTTATAGTAAAAGAAAGGGAGGGACTATCTCTATGACCACTCCTCTAGGAGGGTCACGGGGTGGGTGGTTACACCCACTTCCCTTTGTCCAGTTTCATGCCAGAGCAGGGGCTGGTAGCCCCTGAACCGGTTTGAGCTGGCATATGCACAGAGGAGACTACTGCTCCCCCAGTGCCGGACTTCAAAGCACTCTAAGAGTGCACCCACCCAGCTCCAATACACTAAATCCTGTCTGGAAGGTGGTGACACCTCCCTGTGACATGATGCCTTTTGTTGGGCCTCCTCCACTGCGAGTTTCAGTCAGCAGCAGGAGGGCAGCCCAGTGTCTGTGCTGGTGGCATCCATTTTGTGATGCCAGGGCTCTTTCAGATTTCTACCGTGTTTCCACAGTGGGTACATGTCGTCCCCTCTAGAAGGGTGGGATCATACTCCCACACCAGTTACTGGTGTGGAGGTATGATTCCAAGATGTTTGACACCAAACACGACATGTTTCGATGCAGTCATTCCAAAGTTAGCATTTACCGGGAGGTTATAATGCACTTAATAGTATATGGTTTAACCGCATCCTCAATCAGCCACAGGAAATAGACCCTGCCAGCTGCAGAGGGGCCCTACTCAGGCAGAGGCACCCCCTCACATTGATAGGGCCTGCCTTAGGGGTGACTGATAGGTTTATATGTGTGTGTATGGTGAGATATAGGAACCTATACCTCAGTGAGGAGTGTTAACACTACCTCACCCAGGCTGCAGTAGCAGGCCTTTGGTGTCAGATTGAGTCTGCTTCCCAGGGGTGGCATAATACATGCTTCAGCCCCTGGTAGGCCTCAGGGGCGTAACAAACACCCCCGCAGCCCCTGCGGTGCGGGGGGGCCCCCAGTCTTCAGTTCGTGAAGGGGGCCCCCTCAGCTCATCTGTGCAGAGCTGTGTGTCTTGCTCTAAAGCAGCTGCAGTGTGCAGCCTGCTCTGAGCTCCTCGCGCTGACCCAGGACTGAAGAGAAACAAGGTAACAACTTAAATTGTTTCTCTTCAGTCAGAGCCAGGCCCGGAAAAAGGATGGGGGCCCCCAGAGAGAGTATTCTCCATAGGGCACTACTCCTCTGAGAAGGGACAAGGCAGCAAAATGGTGCCCTCAGGTAAGCACTCTTGTTAGAAAGCACACTACTTTGTGTCTGCCCTCAGGCGTGTTTAATAATTGAGCTCAGGGTGCCAAGTTGTGTTTGCATTGCTCTGGTTGCAGATGGAGAGGTGGGGGCATTGTAGTGCGAAGGTGGCTGTTCTGGATGCCTGGGGTCTGGGCTCGGGCGCTTGTTCCCACCTTCTCATAATCACATACGCGGTACGGCACGCATCCATGGTGTGACGTGTGTCTATACTTCCAGTCAGCTAGGCTGGAAATCTTAGTTGCCTGGTGCAAGTCCTAGGGCGGTGCCGTGGCCAAAAAGGTGATGAGCCAGAGGCTGGCGCGGCGGCGCCCAGGATTGCCAGTGGCACATACATGCCTTTTGCAGCGAAGGGCAACCGGGCATTGAGATGGCAGAAGAAAGGGGTTCAGCGAGGCCAACGCACCCCTCTGAAGGCGGCACTGCCTGGAGGGCCAGGGGCCAAGGACGACAGCTCGGAATAGTGAAAGCACTGACTGGGGGGAAAGGTGGGGTGTGAACCGCACCAGCATGTTGTGCTCTAACGAAAATCAAAGCTAGAAATGTTCTTCGAGGCTCAGTTCTGTTACTGTACCGGAGTTATCATGGGGATGCTGTTACATTTAACAAACACAGTGTGCCCGCTAATGTAGTATTTACATTACAAAAGCTCTCTCTGCGTGCTTCCCCTAAGAACAGTCAAACTGCCGGTTTCCCACGCAGAGAAGTGTGTTGTGTTCCGGGAATAGCCTGGCTCTGGCTAAATCTGGCAGTACATGGCAAGCGAGGCAGAATTGTACTGGCAAGGTAGACCGTAGGGGAGGGCACCCGCTGGCAGAGAAAGTGTACACGTACAGTCGGTTGTTTACCCCCCTCGATGAGGAAGGCAGCCTTGCACTGGCACCGCAGGCATCGGAGTTGATTTGAGTCAGGGGTCCGACCCTGGCGAGGGCATCCCTCCGCGCCCCCCCCCCCCACCCCCCCAACTAGGGCAGTAGGTTGCCTCTTTTTCAGTAGCAGTATCAGGGATTTTCCATCTTAAAATACATAGATATTTGTGACATATTGTATTGTGCTTACAAATTTAAAATGTTCCCAGACGACAGTGTGCTTTCAAAAAGTTATTTATATAAGAAAAATGCTGCCCTTTTAGTCACTGTTACTCAACATTGCTTTTGATAGTTATATTTATAAAGAGTTTTACAAAAAGTGAGTGTTCAAAAATGAATGACCTGCCTGAATGACATATATATAGAGAAATATCTATTATCTCATTTAGCAAGCAATGATTTATGTCAATGTGATTGAAGTCCTAAAAATATCATATTTACGCAACAACTGTTGTTCCTCTAAACATTATAATTAACCAGAACTAGGTTGCAACATAATGACCTGCGGACCTTGCAGGTAATGTACCCATGGCCCTCCAGAGAAAGAGAGAGAGAGAGAGAAAGTGGAGAGAGAGAGAGAGTGGAGAGAGAGAGAGAGAGAGAGAGGAGAGACAAAAAGTGGAGAGAGAGTAGAGAGAGAGACTGACTGAGAGACTGAGATACTGACTTTCTGAGAGACTGACTGACTGAGAGAGAGACTGACTGACTAAGAGAGAGACTGGCTGACTGACAGAGAGAGAGAGACTGATTGAGAGAGAGAGTGAGACTGACTGACTGAGAGATACTTACTGACTGACAGAGACGGACTCACTGAGGTATAGAGAGACTGACTGACAGAGAGAGAGACTGACTGACTGAGAGAGAGAGACTGACTGAGAGAGAGAGACTGACTGAGAGAGAGACTGACAGAGAGAGAGACTGACTGACTGCGAGAGAGACTGATTGACTGCGAGAGAGACTGACTGACTGAAAGAGAGACTGACTGAGAGAGAGAGAGAGACAGAGAGAGAGAGAGAGAGAGACTAACTGAGAGAGAGAGAGACTGACTTAGAGAGTTAGAGACTGACTGACAGAGACTGATTGACTGATTGAGAGAGAGAGATTGACTGACAGAGAGAGAGACTGAAAGAGAGAGAGAGACTGCGAGAGAGAGACTAAGAGAGAGAGAGACTGACAGAGAGAGACTGATTGATAGAGAGAGACTGACTGACTGACTGAGAGAGAGACTGACTGAGAGAGAGACTGACAGAGAGAGAGAGAGAGACTGTCTGAGAGACTGACTGACAGAAAGAGAGAGACTGACTGACAGAAAGAGAGAGTCTGACTGAGAGAGAGAGACTGACTGACTGAGAGAGACTGACTAACTGAGAGAGAGACTGAAAAACAGAGAGACTGACTAAGAGAGAGACTGACTGACTGAGAGAGACTGACAGAGAGAGAGAGAGAGACAGACTGACTGACTGACAGAGAGAGAGAGACAGACTGTGATGGAATTGGGGTCAAAGTGTGTGTGAAGCTATGCAATGCCTCTTAAGATTGCTCTTGTCTGCTAATAAAAATTTATTATCAAAATTTGCTCTTTGTAGTTACATCTGCTTTTGAAATACAGCATTGTCACATTGTCTAATGTTTTGAAACGGAAACGAGAAGGAGCAGTGGATGCACTTTTGTCAAAACTGAATGATGAGTGGGCCCGATGTTGTATCACATGACAGGAGTCTGCATCAGGAAACCCACCTAAAATAGGGCAAACTTCCCCCGCGTACTGATGGCAGGGACCTAGTAGTGAATAGACCACCACCTATGATAGACTGCTGGCAGACTAAGCCCAACCATTAACTCCACCATCTAGTGTTACTTATAACGGCTGTATTGGTGACAGTGGCGTACCAATACCCCCCGCAGCCCCTGCAGTATGGCGGGTCGCTGGCCTGAGAGCTCTTGACTGGCGCGGAGAATGGGAGGAGGGCCCCTTCCATGTAGTTTGCAGGGGGGCCCCCTCATGTTTCGTTACGCCACTGGTAGGCCTGTGAAGTACCTATGCCCTTGGTCCCTAAGGTACCATATACTAGGAGCTCATAAGGTACCACAGTATCCAATCACTAGTGCATCTAATATGCACTCCAAGTCGTTTAGAGAGAACAGAGAGACTGGGGCCCTGATTAGCAGGGACCCAGCCAGACTATAGCCAGAAACCAGTGTTATCATCAGAAAAAAAGTGGGGGCAACATAAGTGCAGATCCTACTCTCCTACTCAACCCCCCCGCCCAAACGCAGGGACATTAAACTAACCTTGACCAGTTGAGTCTTCATGTTCTAAGTGGAAATACCTTGAGAGTCCATCTGCATCGGCATGTTGGGTCCCAGGTCTATGTTCCACTGCATAGCCCATCCCCTGTAGGGAAATGGACCACCTTAGCAGTTTAGGATTTTCACCTTTCATCTATTTGAGCCATAGGAGGGGCTTGTGGTCAGTCTGAACTATGAAGTGAGTGCCAAACAAGTATGGCCTCAGCTTCTTCAGGGCCCACACCACAGCAAAGGCCTCCCTCTCTATAGCTGACCAACGTTTCTCTCTAGGGGTCAGCCTTCTACTTATAAAAGCTACTGGCTGGTCTTGACCTTCATCATTCAGTTGAGACAGTACAGCTCCCACACCCAGCTCAGAAGCATCTGTTTGGACAATGAACTTTTTTGTGTAGTCCGGACTCTGTAAGATGGGGGCAGTGCACATGGCCTGCTTCAGGTCATCAGATGCCTTTTGACAGCTAGCTGTCCACTGAACCTTCTTTTGCATTTTCTTAGAGGTAAGATCATTTAAGGGGGTCACTACAGATCCATATCCCTTAACAAACCTCCTATAGTACCCAGTCAGGCCTAAAACTGCTCTCACCTGAGTCTGGGTGGTTGGAGCTACCCATTCCATTATGGTCTGGATTTTGCTCTGCAATGGTTGAACCTGGCCTCCACCTACAAGGTGGCCCAGGTACACAACCTGACTCTGCCCTATCTGGCACTTAGTGGCCTTGATAGTGAAGCCTGCTTTCTGCAGGGCCTCCAAAACATTCCTGAGGTTGACCAGGTGATCCTGCCAGGTGGAACTAAAGACAGCAATATCATCTAGATAAGCTGAGCAATAAGTTTCCATACCTGTCAGAACTTTGTTCACCAACCTCTGAAAAGTGGCAGGTGCATTTTTCAAACCAAAGGGCATTACCACAAAGTGATAGTGCCCACCAGGGGTTGAAAATGCTATTTTGGCCTTGGCATCATCAGTTAACTTGATTTGCCAGTAGCCAGCTGTTAGGTCAAATGTACTCAGATATTTGGCTGAGGCCAAAGTATCAATGAGCTCATCTGCCCTTGGAATTGGGTAGGCATCCGTCCTGGTGACTGCATTGAGGCCTCTGTAGTCTACACAAAACCTCATCTCTTTCTTACCACCCTGGGTGTGAGGTTTTGGCACTAGGACTACTGGACTAGCCCAAGGGCTATCTGAAGGCTTAATCACTCCTAATTCCAACATCTTCTGGACTTCAGTCCTGATACAGTCCCTGACATGGTCAGGTTGCCTGTAGATTTTACTCTTTACAGGCAGACTGTCTCCAGTGTCCACCTCATGGGTGCACCAGGAAGTCTGACTAGGGGTCAGGCTAAACATGTGTCCAAACTGTTGCAGCACTTGTCTGCATTCAGTTTGCTGATGGTCAGTGAGGCTGCTTGCCAAAGCAACACCATCTACTGAACCATCATGAGGGTTCTGTGAGAGCAGATCAGGGAGAGGGTCACTCTCCTCCTCCTGTTCCTCATCGGTTGCCATGAGCAAGCCCATGTCAGCCCTGTCAACATATGGCTTTAATCTGTTGACATGGAGCACCCTAAGGGGGCTCCTGGGAGTTCCAAGATACACCAGATAGGTGACTTCTCCCTTTTTCTCAACAATTGTATGGGGGCCACTCCACTTATCTTGGAGAGCTGCTGGGGCCACAGGCTCCAACACCCATACTTTCTGTCCTGGCTGGTATACAGTTAGCACAGCCTTTTGGTCATGCCAAGCTTTTTGCAGTTCTTGGCTTGCCTCCAGGTTTTTGGTTGCCTTCTTCATGTATTCAGCCATCCGGGAGCGGAGACCAAGTACATAGTCCATCACATCCTGTTTGGGAGGTTTGAGAGGTAACTCCCAACCCCCCTTCACCAAACATAATGGACCTCTGACAGGGTGCCCAAACAGAAGTTCAAAAGGGCTGTAGCCAACCCCCTTCTGTGGGACCTCCCTGTATGCAAACAGAAGGCAGGGAAGTAAAAGGTCCAATTTTCGCCTAAGCTTTTCTGGGAGGCCTTTAATCATTCCCTTTAGGGTTTTGTTGAACCTTTCAACTAACCCATTGCATTGTGGGTGATAGGGAGTAGTGAATTTGTAATTGACAGCACAGTCCTTCCACATTGCTTTCAGATATCCTGACATAAAGTTTGTTACTCTGTCAGATATAACCTCCTTAGGGAAACCCACTCTGGAGAAGACTCCAATGAGGGCTCTTGCCACCACAGGGGCTGTGGTGGTCCTGAGGGGAATTGCTTCTGGGTACCTGGTGGCATGATCCACTGCCACTAGGATACACCTGTGCCCAGATGCTGTTGGAGGCTCAAGGGGACCAACAATGTCAATCCCTACCCTTTCAAAGGGTACCCCCACCACAGGTAGTGGTATGAGGGGGGCCTTTGTTGTGCCACCTGACTTGCCACTGGCTTGGCAAGTGACACAGGATTGACAAAACTCCTTGGTGTCCTCTGACATGTGTGGCCAATGAAAATGTGGAACAAGCCTTTCCCAGGTCTTGTTTTGGCCCAAGTGTCCTGCCAATGGGATGTCATGTGCTAGGGTCAAGAGGAACCCCCTAATCTTCTGAGGTATTACCAACCTCCTGGTGGCTCCAGGGGTAGGAGCTCTAGCCTCAGAATATAGGAGTCCCTCATCCCAATAAACCTTATGGGACCCACTAGCATTCCCAGCAGCCTCAGCAGCAGCCTGCTGTCTGAGGGGTTCAGGAGAGGGGCAGCACTGTTGCTCCTTACTCAGATCTTCCCTGGAAGGTCCCCTTGCCCACAAGAACTCACCCTGATCAGGCTCAAGTCCCTCTGGGGCAGTTCCTTCTCCAGAATCTGCTTCTCCTCCCTCAGGAGGGGAATCTGAGATCTGAGACAGAGGTGAAGGCACAGCCTTAACCCTACTGCTCCTCCTCTTGGGTAGCATCTGGTCCATAGTTTCAGGATCCAGAGCTGGATCAGCTTTATGCATTTTGGCCTGTGACCTGGTCACAGCAAATACCTCTGCAGGTATACCCAACATCTCAGCATGAGTCCATAACTCTACTTCAGACCAGGCTGAAGTCTACAGATAATTGCCCAATAGACATTCGACAGGGAGGTCTGCACTGACTACTACCTTCTTGAGGCCAGTTACCCCTCCCCAGGAGAAATTCACAACTGCCAGACTATGGTTGGTCCTGACATTGCTTGCATTGGTTACCTGGTACATTTCACCCAGGATGATCTGCTCAGGGTCCACCAGATCCTCTGCCACCATGGTGACACTAGCACCTGTGTCCCTGAATGCCAAAGCCTGTTTGCCATTTATTACAGGCTGCTGTTTGTATTTGCCCAGATTACTGGGGCTCACTAGGAAGGACATATCACTGTCTCCCTCACAAACCAGCAATGCCTGAGTGGGTACTCTGACTAGGCCAGAGTCCACTTCCGAACCCAGGTTCAACCCTACTACACCCTTATTCTGATTACCACCTCCACCAGTAGCTGCACTAGGGGGAAGAGTTGCCTTAGGGGCAGGAGTGGTGGTGGTTTGGTCTTTGGACTTGGTACAATCAGAAGTCCAGTGCCCTTTCTGTTTACAGAATTTTCACCAGGTCTTCTTTTGGCCTTTTCCCTTTGTAGACTGTTAATCCCAACCAGATGCAGAGTTTTGGGGCCCTTGTGAAGACTTCTGGTCTTTTGCCTTATCCCCACCTTTCTCAGAGCCTTTAGGATCTTGCTTCTCGGTGTCACCCCCTTGGTTCTAGGTTTTCTGCCTCACACTGGTTCTGACCCATTTGTCTGCCTTCTTTCCCAATTCTTGGGGAGAGGTCAGATCAGAGTCCACCAGGTACTAATGTAACAACTGGTTTTGGCAATTATTAAGGATCTGTTCTCTCATTATAACATTATACAATCCCTTAAAATCAGTAACTCTACTACCAACCAGCCAACCCTCCAGAGCCTTGGTTGCACAATCAACAAAGTCAGTCCAGTCCTGAGTCTGTGCTTTCTGGGTATCTCTGAACTTCAACCTGTACTGTTCAGTGATTAAGCCAAACCCATCTATCAGTGCACTCTTCAGGACTTCATAATCATCAGCATCATCTTCTCTAACAGTGAGGAGCTTGTCTCTACCTTTATCAGAAAAGGAGAGCCACAAGATTGCTGCCCACTGTTTCTGGGGGACCTGTTGAACTTTACAGGCCCTCTCCATAGCAGTTATCCACTTGTGGATATCATCCCCACTCTGGTAGGGAGGAACAACCTTGGACAGGTTCCTATGGTCTGGGATATGATCTCTGATGCTAGGGACACTGTTGCTGCCACCAGGGGGTTCTGACCCCTCTTTTCTAGAAGCTGTCTGGAGCTCAAAGGCTTCTCTATCTAAGGCTAATTGCTTGGTTCTGAGGGCAAGTCTTGCTTCCTCATACTGAGTTCCTCTGATGGAAAGATTCTCTGTCAGAGTGATATGAGTTTTTAGATTCCCTTGAAGGGGACCTAGGCCTCTCTTCACCTTTTTCAGCCCTCTTAGGGAGAATTCCCCTGTCCTTTTCAGACCCATGTGGGTCTGGCCCTTTAATCACAGACTCCAGGTCATCTTCATCTTCATCATCTGACCCAGACACTATGGCTGACCCACCCCCTGATCCAGATCCACTTGGCCCTAGAGCTAGTTTCAAATCATCTGCTGTTAACAAATTTATCAGGTGTTGTGTGGAGGGACTCTGTCCTAACCCCATGTGTCTTGCAACACACATGGCCTTCAAGTCAAAGAAGGTCATCTCCTTAGACTGAGGTCGGGTGGACCCACTGGCTCCATCCCTTGAGGACATTCTAGTGTTGTGCAGTGTTGTACTACCTACACTAGTTTGTGGCCTACTGATCCTAGCTTGAGCTGTAGCAAGGGTGTGCTATCCCTTCACAAACAGCTCTAAGTTCAGTAGAACTTATTGATACTAAGCTTGACTTTATATGTACCTTGAGTACCTTAAGTGGTTTTCAGTTAGTAATTCAAATAGAGATTTTCTGGTAAAACAATGGCAAGCTGGAATCCCACACGCTGTCCACCAATGTGAGAAGTTGGCCTGGCGTATGCTGGTCACTAGTTATAGTGGCCACCTTGCACCAGTCCAATTCGACTCTTATGGTAGATAGGTTTAAGACAACCTTTTAAAGAAAGCTATCCTAGTGGTAGCCGTGGAGAGCAGCCTTCAGGCTAAGACACAGAGGAATGTAAAGCAGCTTGTTTTACCTTATAATCTCTTGAATTACCAAATGAAAGGACACCACACAGTTATTTATATCAAATATATATGTATTTATTTCTAGACACACTCTACTAATCTCTTTATGAGATTAGAAGTCAGGAACACATTCAAATATCAACGTTTCACAATAAGTTAAGCACAAATATGGCTGGGGCCCTAGGGGCGTACCAGACCATATACTAAAAAAGAGGTTTAGGAAAGTCGACTTGCAAAGAGACAAGGCCTAAGGCCTGTAGAATCGCTGGGGCTTCACTAATCCACCCAAGGCAGGTAAGTAAAGGACCCACGGAAGACGCGTGCAGTGTGAGAACACAGCCGCAGGTTCCCTATTGATTACAATGGAGCAAGTAGCGGTTGGATTTTTAAAGTTTTAGGGTACTTCGAGGAAGTCTACAAGCAAGCCACTTACAAGGTAAGTAATTCGAGGGCCAACACACACTAGGGCACTGGAGTGCACGAGTTACCTCACCCAGGGAAGCCGGGTGCATAGGTGTCTTTTGGTGTCGGGTCGCGTAGCTGTTTTCTATGGAAGCCAAAGAAGATTTGCTGCTTGCGAAGACTGAAGAAGTGTCTGGTGGAATCCAAGGCTGGATTCAAGATGAGATGACCTAAAAGCAGAAGGGACAGTGTTCACAGTCACTTGCCAGTGACCCGGGGCCAGGAAGATGGATGCCCACGGAAGTCAGGTGATTTCAGGTGATCAAGGGTGTTTTCACTCTTCCACCACAAGGACCAGGAGGCATTGACAATGACCAGCAGCTGGATTCGGAGTGTCCCACAATGTCTGCAGCTTACTGAGGTGTCAGCAACCAGATTGGAGCCAACAAGCCTTGGCAACAGCAAGTCTTGTGGAAATCAAGAAAAGTCAGCGGTGCAGACCAGCAAGGTCTGAGGGACTCACCCAGCGAGGGTAAGTCAGGGTAGGCCTGGAGCAACCAGGGGAGTCCTTTGGTTTGATGTAGAAGTCTTCAGGGGACCCACAAACCAGCCAGCAAGGGATTGCAAAGATGCCTCGTGAGGATTTGCTTCACAGGAGCCCACGGCCCCTCGGGACAAGGTAGGCCTCTGATTTTCAAGGGAAATCCTGCTGGAGGCTTGGGACACATGTGGTCCAAAGCACAAGTTCATACAACCTCGTGAAGGGGTTGCACTCGACAATAGTGCACGGTTCCCAGGTATTGTGGTTCCTTCTCCACTCGTGGGGTCCACTCGCCTCAGCTCTGCTGGGGACTCACAATGGCCGTCGAGAAATCAGGAAATCCACTTCTGGTGCTGCAGGGACTTCGGACTCCGGCGGGAGCGGGAAAGTTTGCGACCATTGATTCAAGTTTTTGGTGCCTGCCAAGCAGGGGAGTCACTCCTTGACTCCAAGGGAGATTCTTCCATCTTCCAAAGGTAGTGGAATGTCGAAGGGCCAGGATTCTTCTTGTAAAGCGTCGTCCAGGGATATCTAACTTGCAATGGCAAGGTGTACCTATCTTATAGTAAAAGAAAGGGAGGGACTAGCTCTATGACCACTCCTCTAGGAGGGTCAGGGAGTGGGTGGTTACACCCACTTCCCTTTGTCCAGTTTCGCACCAGAGCAGGGGCTGGTAGCCCCTGAATTGGTTTGAGATGGCATATGCACAGAGGAGCCTACTGCTCCCCCAGCACAGGACTTCATAGCACTCTAAGTGCACCCACCCAGCTCCAATACATTAAATCCTGTCTGGAAGGTGGTGACACCTCCCTGTGACAGGATGCATATTGTTGAGCCTCCTCCACTGTGGGTTTCAGTCAGCAGCAGGAGGGCAGCCCAGTGTCTGTGCTGGTGGCATCCTTTTTGTGATGCCAGGGCTCTTTCAAATTTCTACTGTGTTTCCACAGTGGGTACATGTCGTCCCCTCTAGAAGGGTGGGATCATACTCCCACACCAGTTACTGGTGTGGGGGTATGATTCCAAGATGTTTGACACCAAACACGACATGTTTTGATGCAGTCATTCCAAAGTTAGCATTTACCAGGAGGTTATAATGCACTTAATAGTATATGGTTTAACCGCATCCTCAATCAGCCACAGGAAATAGACCCTGCCAGCTGCAAAGGTGCCCTGCTCAGGCAGAGGCACCCCCTCACATTGTAAACCAAGCACCCTGCCCTCAGGATTGAAATGGCCTGCCTTAGGGGTGACTGATAGGTTTATATGTGTGTGTATGGTGAGATATAGGAACCTATACCTCAGTGAGGAGTGCTAACACTACCTCACCCAGGCTGCAGTAGCAGGCCTGTAGTGTCAGATTGAGTCTGCTTCCCAGGGGTGGCATAATACATGCTTCAGCCCCTGGTAGGCCTGTGAAGTACCTATGCCCTTGGTACCTAAGGTGCCACATACTAGGGGCTCATAAGGTACCACAGTATCCAATCACTAGTGCATCTAATATGCACTCCAAGTCGTTTAGAGAGAACAGAGAGACTGGGGCCCTGATTAGCAGGGACCCAGCCAGTCTATAGCCAGAAACCAGTGTTATCATCAGAAATAAAGTGGGGGCAACATAAGTGCAGATCCTACTTTCCTACATGTAGGCAATGCCAGAAGCGTAAACTGCACCGGACTATACACATTTTGTTACCTTTCTGTACTTTCAATTCCTTTCTCTTCCCCAAAACACTCAGCAGCCCATAGGAGGCTGGAAAGGGGATAACATGAAACACAGGCTTAACCCTGTCATGTCATTTTAAAGGCCAGGTGATGTAATGTATTATCTCCTTTCATGTTGATGAATCAACACCTGTGAGCATGTGGTTAGTGTAGATTGACCATTTCTCTAGGCATTTTCTCAATACCACTTGTATTCAGAAAAACTTATAAAGTGAAGGAAATAGGTCATGACAGACTAGAAGAGACACAACTTTCAGAGAATGAAACATGTTCCACCTGTCATAGTTGCATGCATGTATCCTGCATGTAACATGAAGGATAAGCAAAGCTCAGAACAGTGCAAAACTCCCACGGCCACCATCTAAGAAGGAGGCCTATTGATGCCAACATTGTCAATGAGGCAAAAAGCCCATGTTCATCCTTAATCCTTCATAATTTTCATTCCTGGATTGACCAATCTGAAAAGAGGGGAGGAGGAGTGTTTCACTTCCACCTTCGCTATTTAAGTAAGGAGGGCTCACCTGTGCATGGTACCAAAATTCTATCAGTACATGGGTGTAGTGTAGAATTCCCCTCTCACTGGGTTTGGTTTTCCCCTAGGTCGTCATCCTTAACCTATGACGTCATCTAGACTAAAAAACTTCCAAAATGATTAGCGAGAAAGAGAGAACCAGTCATAATGGATGAGGCCAGCGCATCGTGTCTGACCAATCGGCACGTTTCCACTTTTTGAGGAGATAGGGCTCATTTTCTGTGCAAGGAGATCACGAGCAAGGAGCATTTGTGTTCCCCCTCGCAGACATTGGTTACCAAGCAAATTGCTTGTGTGCCGATTTGCTTGCAGTGTGAAGAGCGCATTTCAGTGTTGGTTGCTCTTGAAGCAAAATTGAATTTAGTGAAAAATATATATATTGTTGTGAGTTAAAAGGTTATTTTGGGAAAACATATACTTTTGGGAACTGTGCCATCACTTTGGAAGAGTTTCTTATAATCTGCTGCGCTGTATTGATGTATTTGAGGCAATATGTCTGATAAGGAGATTGAGCCGTCTCAGGAGGAGATGATAAGGAAAATAGTTACACAGGAACTGCAGCAGGCAGTGAAAGATTCCACTAAAGAGGTTGTACAGAGCAGAAAAAGGAATCAAGATCAGGAAGAACATTTCTCCATTTCTCTGGAGAAGGAGCGATTATTAGGGGTCCAGGAGGTAAATGTATGCACAAGAGAAAGTATGTTACAGGTGAGAGAAGAGTCCCAAGCTGCTCAAAGAGATCATTTGTCCAAAATGACAAGCATGATGGGCAGTTTAACACTGCAATAGAAAAGAACAAGCTGGATGAGCTTGAGCAAGAGGATGGACGCAGTGCTTAATTTGTAAGAAACGTAGTGCCGGGGCTCTCGACAGGAGGACACTAGAGCTTGCACCATCCCTTGCCCCTGGCAGCACTACCAATGACAGCACCAACACAATACTAATCGTCACACTCTTAAAAGTGTGACAATTCATACTATTACAGGGCCCCAAAGCTATAAGAATGGCTTTGGAGGCAAATACTAATAATTGGAAATTGAAATTGAAATAATAAACAGAAGTTGTTATGCTTGTACCTAAATTGGTAGATACCACTACCATGTGGCCGGCAGTTATAAGCCCTGGTGCTGGCAAATAAGTGCTGGTGCTGAGCACCGGAAAGCACCGGCACAAATTAAGCAACAAAGTTATGATGACTATGTGCTACATTTAGATTATAAAGATGATCTTTACCAGTGGTTCCTAAACTTTTTTGACCTGCAGCTCCCTTGACCTGTAGGCCATTGGCCGTGTCTTCCCTTTATGTAACTTTTTTGGGCGGAAGGGGGATATAAGCTTGGCCTGGGGAGTACTTCCATTTTTCTCCCAGAAAAAATAGGGATGAAGCCGATAAAGATATAATCACAGATGTAACAAAATAAAAATGTAACTATTGTTTAATAAACAAAAACTTGATAAAGTCAGAAACAATACTCTTCAGTACTTGGGTGTGCATATTTAATACGGATTGAAGTGAGATTAAATGTGCGTAGTAAACCTTATGCACACCAATTGTGAAGCAATCTAACCCGTTTTCCGGATCGGTAAAACTCTATAGGCAAGCCAGGCTGTTCCAAAAAGTCTTCACACTGTTGGTGGTGCACAGAATGCAGATGTGCACAGAATATGTAATCTCCAAATACAAATATCTGAGATTATAAGCGTAAACAGCTGTAAGCAGGCGGTAGCATTACATGCAACACTTAGAGCCAGAGTGCTGTGGCATAAATTGGCCAATCTGAAGGAAAAATAGAGGGGAAAATCAGCAAAACAATAGACCCCAGCAGAGCCTAAGAATTGTGACTAGCCCATGACTGCTGCTTTTTCTGAGGTGAGAAAAAACCGATCCACACCGATGTGTAGAGAAAAGGCAACCAAACAACGTGCGCACAGGAATGGGCTTGTGCAATGAAAAACATAAAGATGCTTACACAGTACCAGTGGGCAATGCCCTCTATTTAATCTGTGTAAGCAGTTTACCCTGCAACCAACAGGTATTCCACATGTTGAGCATTGGAAAAACCGAGGACATTAGGTAATAAATAACCATGTTATATATCGTACAGAAATAAATGAAGTGGTTTTACTTGAAAAGTATTCAATCTCTTTCCAGTAGGTGGCGTCAGAGCCAGTGAAATACTGTCTATGACTAGCGTTTACACAATGAAAATCCCAAATTAAGGCTTTGGTATTTTTTGTATGTTTTAATTATGTGACTGTTGGCAACCACTGATCTAGACGATGACTGGGATGATGGCTCAAGAAAGAAAGAAAGGAATAGATCTATTGGTATAGATCCTCTGGGGAAGAAATTATTTGAACCAAAAGAAGTCAATCAAGCATCCCAGAAGCAAAGAGTGGTGGGCTTTGGACCACATAGCAGTATACATTAAAATGTGACTGCGTAAACCACTGGAAAAGGAGGAGAGAAATGTACTAAGGGAAGAGTGTTCAACCCTCATATTGATGAAAAGGTTGACCCCGAAATGATAACATATTTATTGAAGTTAGGCAAAGACTCTAGGAAAGGTTTGGAAAAATCATTGAAATCTTGCCAAGATAAGGTTCTAGACATTTTTGCTCCAGTGGTGGGAATATTTTATTAGATTGAAGAAGCCTACTTAAAGGTAAGGGTGGGCGTAGTTCGCGAAGTAGCACTTCGCGAAGCTACGCAAAGTGAAGTTCGCACTACGCGAGCTACGCGTAGCACTTTGCGAACTGCGTAGTAACATGTTCGCACTGTGCAAGATGTTGTTTTCAATGATTGCACTGTGCAGACAAGCAACCGGCACTGTGCAATCATTGAAAATGGCATCTTGCACAGTGCGAGCTGTAGTTTTCTGCTGCTTGAGTAGATTTCTACTCGAGCGGCAGCTTTCTCAACGCGAACTGGTAGTTTCTCATCGCGAGCATACGCGACCCCTCGCAATGAGAAACCTGACCTCCTCGCGTTGGGAATCTCGCCGGGAGGTTTATTTTCCATGCGCGCGATCGCCAACTTGATGTTGCTGATCGCAAACAAGGAAAAAGTCTTGCCGGGATGTCATTTTGCTTGCTCGCGGTCGCCAACTTGACGTTGAGGACCGCGAGCAAGCAAAAAATGACCGCAGCACTACGCAACACTGCGCTACGCGTGTTCGCACTGTGCTACGTGCAGTTCGCGTAGTGCGAAGTAGCGCGAACTTCGCAAACTACGTGAGCGTAGCGTAGTGCTTCTCCCAGGCTTACTTAAAGGGGACCGATGTTAATACATATCTTCTGCGCGGTTGGTGCCAGAGGGCAATTTGTTTCATTGGCAATGCCAATGCGGGACTATTGGCTGCAAGGCGAAAGACCATCCTGATGAAGATGAATCCCAAATTGGCAGATTTCAACATCAAAGAGTCCTCAGATGAGGCCAAAGGTCTCCTTTTCGGAGAAGGGATGGTAAGAAATACGTCCAGACCTTCACAAGTCTGGACAAAGTCCAATCACCGATTAGAAGAGTGTTCTCTGTTAACAGTTTTTATGGGAGGGCTGGGAGGAGAGGTGTAATAATGAAGGATGTCTCGTAGACAGGTTACGTAGAAGAAGTTATAGGTTTATTGGTTAGTCATAAAGTCCATGTAGATCTCATGTAAGGCCTCAGCTAGGCCCCAGTAAAGCCCCTGTAAAGCCCCACCAGGAGCAGCCTCCCTGCTGCTCAGCCCATCTCCTCCAACTGCCAACTCCTCCAGTCCCCCACACTCAACATTCCAAGTGACATCACTCATGGCTGAGCAGCAAGGGACAGGACAGTAATGAGGAAGATGCACCAACAACAACAATAGGTTACAGCACATCTCCCTTCCTTAGAAAAACTAAGCAAAAGATATAAATGCATTTAGTCAGGATGGCACAAAATAACTTCGCTTGCATAAACAAAAATACACATCTTGAAAGACTTCATAAAGAGATACAACAAGCAATTGAAAATACATAAGGCACCCAAATTAGAAAATACTCGCTAGAAAATACAATGAGCCCCATCCCCCTCCCTAGGGAAACTAATTAGATGGGTACTCACCACCAACAAATTAACAATAATAGGGTAAACACACCTCCCCACAGAGGAAAACCCCTCCCTAAGACATACAGAACATTGTAATAGGGAAACGCACCTCCCTATGACTCCAAAACTTAGTAATAGGGAAAAAAAAACACCTCCCTATAGGGGAAAACACCTCCCAAAGACTCACTGAACTTGTAATAGAGAAAATACACCTCCCTATGATACTCTGACCACTGTAATAGGGAAAATACACCTCCCTATGATACTCTGAACATTGTAATAGGGGAAAAACACCTCCCTATGATACCCTGAACACTGTAATAGGGGAATAACACCTCCCTATAGGGGAAAACACCTCCCAAAGACTCACTGAACTTGTAATAGGGAAAATACACCTCCCTAAGATACTCTGACCACTGTAATAGGGAAAATACACCTCCCTATGATACTCTGAACATTGTAATAGGGGAAAAACACCTCCCTATGATACCCTGAACACTGTAATAGGGGAAAAACACCTCCCTATAGGGGAAAACACCTCCCAAAGACTCATCGAATATTGTAATAGGGAAAAAAAAAAACTTTCCCTATGATACTCCATAACACCATACTCCCTACAGGGGAAAACACTCTCCAAACACTGTAATAGGGAAAAACGTTTCCCTATGATTCACCAAATCCAGAAATAGGGGAACACCTCCCTATAGGGGAATTCACCTCCCAGACGAAACACCGTAATAGGAACAAAACTCCCTGTGAACTGACAAACACACCGTAATGGGGGAAACCCAAAACCTTGTAATAGAGAAGAACACCTGCCTATGAAACCCCCAAATAGGCTTACAAATTACACATTAAGCATTTTCAAGCATAAAATAAAGCATAAATAAGAATTAACACAGCCATATCAGAGAGAAAAGGCATATGAACACAAAAGCAAGAAAAGATATTGGGAACACCGGTGAGCGAACTCTCACCCGAGGTCCTTATATGAAAAGCATCTGCAACTCAATATTTTAAATACATAACATCCAGTTTTTAAACAGTATTTATCCAGAATGCAGCTAATGGACCTTTGCACACAATGATGAGGAAAGACAGGAGCTTTGAACAGGAGGAAACGACGAGGTATACATTAACTTTGTGAGCACTAAGAAAACAATGCGTGGTTGGCAAGGATCTCGTAGAGTAGACAGGAAACAAATGAGTTGAGCCAACCACAAGATGGCAGCGCGTCACTTGCGCAGAGACGGTGGCTCACAGTACAACGTGCATTCACAGTCCACGATGCTGACGTGAGAAAATGAACGTCACAATGGCGCTGGAGGTACTCCGTGAAGAATCGGAAAACAACGCAACAGGGATCCTCGAGGCAAGGTAAGACCTCGTGCATTAACAATGTGCGCTGTCCCATGAGAAAAAAAAAACTAACGGTTGAACTGTCAGAAAGCAGTGATGGCCCACAAAACAATGCCGGCAGTACAAAGTCAAACCTCCAGTGGCTTGCCGTTTCATACCAGAGCAGTGTAACAGAAATCACCAACTTTAGACAGGGTTACGATTTCTTCTTCATGTTAGCTTATTTCATGTGCTCAGCATCCCAAGCAAACGGCATCAAATAACGATCCACAAAGTCATCCAAGTTGCGAATCCTGCCAGCGCCCTGTGCTCAATCACATCACACCAAGGCTCGAAGTCTGCCCTCGATCGCTACATGTCACGGTGTCACAACTCCCCAAATGCTTCTCTTCATAATGACTCGGCCAGCATAGCGTGAACTAGTAGAAATGACCTGACAGAATCAAATGACCTGACAGAATCAAATGTCAAAAAACATTCAAATTCAAACAGAGTTTCGGAAAGCACAAGTCCTAACAGGAACAGCAGGGTTTCTGACACTCGACGGTGTATTGAACATGAATACACCTTGCAACAAGAGCTTGTCAATGTTGCGCTGGCCTCAGACGCTCTTCCACATGAAAGGTTATATTACAGGTTACAGCACATTTCCAAGCTTCTTTTCAGTCAGTCAGAATCTTGTACATTTCAAGGAAAAAGGAACTGGCACTTACATATTAGGACGGCCGATGGAGTGGTCACTGGTGGGGCTCTTGAGTGTCAGTTTCCTCAAAATACGCAATTACTCTTGAAGTTACTTGAAGTCCTTTTACTTGAATTACTCTTGGAGTTCCTTTCACTTGAAAATCCTTTAAGCTTCATAAAGCATAACCCAGAACACGCGTTAGTTCCTCCAAATCGTCGCCAGTGTAATAATGAAGGATGTCTCGTAGACAGGTTACGTAGAAGAAGTTATAGGTTTATTGGTTAGTCATAAAGTCCATGTAGATCTCATGTAAGGCCTCAGCTAGGCCCCAGTAAAGCCCCTGTAAAGCCCCACCAGGAGCAGCCTCCCTGCTGCTCAGCCCATCTCCTCCAACTGCCAACTCCTCCAGTCCCCCACACTCAACATTCCAAGTGACATCACTCATGGCTGAGCAGCAAGGGACAGGACAGTAATGAGGAAGATGCACCAACAACAACAATAGGTTACAGCAAGAGGTCAGCCCCCCAGCCAAGAATTTTTCAAGTCTCATTAATCTGGAGCACAAGGTGCTTCCTATTAAGGAAGCAGCTAATACAGACAGCCTTGCGGTTTCTATTCCAAGAAAAGTAGCACACCAAGAAACAGATCTTCTCAAGCCAGAGGTCGAAGCTCAACATGAAATCAAGGTGAGTGTAAATACGAATATTGGTTCTGCTCAAGGAGGGACTGGAGGAAGGTCGAAATCAATAACCAAAGAGTGAGAAAAATTAACAGACAACACATGGATCATTTCTGCAGTAAAATTATTTTATAGAACTGAAAAAGAGCCCAATCAGGCCAAATAGCCAAGAGAAATGTGTTTTCACAAGGAGTTAGAAGAAGTGGTATCGCAAGAGGTGAATCAAATAATAGAAAAATATGCAATAGTGAAAGTGAACAACAACATGAGAGGTTTTGTGAGTACAATATTTCTAGTAGAGAAAAAGGACAAAGGGTGCAGACCTGACATAAATCTAGGGATGTTTAATCAGTTTGTCATTTACAATAATTTCAAGATGGAGGGTATACATCTATTAAGAGATATGTTGCAAGAGGGGTATTGGTTGATCAAGTTGGATCGCAATGACACATATTTTACAATACCAATTCATCTAGAGAGTCAGAAACTATTGCACATCAGATGGAAAGTTCAACTGTGCCAGTTTCAATGTGTAGCATTCGGCCTTTCATCAGCTCCTTCGTGTTTTAAGAAGGTGTTCAGGCAGGTGGTAGGGCCTTGAGAGAAAGATGTAAGACTAATCATATATCTGACAATATATCAATAATGAAACAGAGCAAGGAAAAGCTGAAGAGCCATTTGACATTGGTAAAGGGCCTTTTGGAATCTCTCGGTTTCATAGTCAATGCAGAGAAGTCAGTCTTTATTGCAGGTCAGACCATTGTGTTTTTAGGTTTTGTGGTAGACACGTTGAAGAGTCAACCGCAGCTACCACAGAAGAAGATAAAGAAAATAAAAGAAGAGATATGGAAATTGTTGAGAAAAGAGAAATAGTTTAAAGAGATTTGGCACATGTGATAAGGCTTCTGTCATCTTCAATTCAGGCAATATTTCCAGATACCTTGCATTACAGGGCTTTGCAAAGGTTGAAGATAGCTGCCGTGGCACGAGGGTTATGGTATAGGGACAGTGTGGTACTGTGTATGGAGTCAAAGAACGAAAGCATGGAATAGTCGTGCAATTTTCGAGGTTCAACCAGATTTTGTATTGGAAACAGATGCCAGTTTATCAGGTTGGAGAGCGACTTGTTCAGAACAAGGGACAGGTGGATATTGGAACCTCTTAGAGAGGAAGGTTCATAGCAATTATCTGGAGGTTAAGGCAGGGCTTTTTGTTCTGTGCAGCTTCAAAACCGTTAAAAGGGTCCTCTGTCTTGTAGAAGAAGGGCAATATAATGGCTGTGTCATATATCAACAAGTTAGGAGGGTGCAGGTCAAAGAAGTTGACAGAGTTAGCTCTAGAAATGTGGGACGTTTGACTAGAGCACAACATTGGTTTGAGAGCAGAGTATTTTTCGGGGATGCAGACTGGTATTGAAGGAAGCAGACAGACTTCAGCATTTGGAAGTTGGACGATTTTATCTTCAGGAGAATCCAGGACCTTCTGGGTCCTCTGGAGGTAGACCTGTTCGCATCCAGATTGACCAATCAGTTAACCAAGTATGTCAGTTGGAGACCGGATCCAGTGGCTATGGCAGTGGATGTGTCAAATGAGAGCATATGCCTTCCCTCCTTTCTCAATGATTCAGATGGTTCTGCTTCAATACAGGAGACAGAGGTGTTGGATCATTTTTGGGATCCTTTTTGGAAGACACAGGGTTGGTTCTCCACGGTTTTGTAGTTGGCAATGGACAGACCTATCTAATAGAGTGCAGGAAAGGTTTGTTAAGAGTGATAGAAGGGAACAAACATCCATTAGTGCCGGGGTCTCCAACCTTTACAGTACTAGGAGCTACTTATGTTCAATGGAAATCATTCAGAGCTACTAATAATATTAGTGACATACACATAAGAAAAGATTAGGTTAGTGGCCACCAGTGTTCCCAGGAAGGTGCCTGCCTGCGCACGCACGTCTGTTCCTCCGAGCGCACAGTGCTGTGTGTGGAGCACGCACCCACAGCACATCCCGGGACAGCATTCGCACCGCTGCTTTTAAAACGTGAGCCTCGCGAAAAATGGCAATTTCCTGGTTGCAGTGGCTCCTGCATTTCCTTCTTAATGAAGTGCAGCTGGGGGCTGTTTGTGGGCCTTTTTGAAAATATTTATTATTTGCAGAACCGTCATGCGCTCCAATTAACATAAATATTTTTACATTGGCCCACAATCAGGTCGCAGCCTCGCCCCTTTAAGAAAAGAAATGCAGCAAGTCCAAAAGCACGATGTGTGCGTTACACGTCGTTCTTTTGGACTTGATGCATGTCTTTTCTTAATGGAGCACGGCTGCGGCCTAATTGTGGGCCATTGTGAAAATATTTATGTTAATTGCAGTGCATGACGGTGCTGCAATTAACAGGAATACTTTCCTTAACGCCCACAATCAGATGATTGCAGCCGTGCTCTATTAAGAAAATAAATAAATGCAGCAAGAACAAAGAACAACATGTAAAGCACACGTGATGCTTTTGGACTTGCATGGTGAAAAAGAAGAGATACGAATCAAAAGAAAAGAGAACAAAAAAACGCATAAACAACTCAGTAAATGTAAACAAGGACAGGGGAGCGGGCTGAGGAGTGGATTCATCAAAGAGATAGAAAGGCAGTCATTCTTAATAGCAAGATAACGCAAATAAATCTAATCAGAAAGAAATTCAGAGGCGGAATTCATTTAGGTGTTTTCAGAATGTCAAGTGCGAGGTGCGAGTGCAAGGATCAGAAGGCAGGGATTTCTGAACTGTTTCCACCATGCCTGAAAAACACAGATCATGCTTGCACATAGTCCACACTTGGAAATTTCCAGAATTAGCGACGACTGGCTTCAGTGATCCTTGGATAAGTGTGAGACATACACTATACTGTGTGCTGAGCTTTGTGATTTGATTTTGACTTTCAAATGGTGCCGGTTAAGACACGTAAGGGCTGAGGCAAGGTAGTCAAACTTTCAGGTGCCTGTCAGAAGTTGAAAGTGCATGAGGAGCACCGCTCCTTTTTTACCTAGGTTTTTTTTTAAATCAAACATCATACCTCAAATGCAGACAAGGATAAAATATATTAAGAAAAATCCACGTTTGTTCAAGTGAGGCCTGCTTCAGCTTACATACTATCCGCCAAGTTGTTGCTGAATGGGCCCCATCATCAGATCCAGCTCTAATCTGTTGCAATACTGCACGCATGTTGCCGCCATTTCACGACAAGCGCCTGCATATGTATCTCAGCTTTTCTTGAACTTTTGGGGTAGAACCCTACATCTATATTTTACCTGGCCTATGCTTCACTAGTAATATTAGCTGCACAACACCTCTGCTACATATCCTAACATCTATTTTTGGGCTGTGCTGTCTATTGACCCACCTCCTGTATTGCAGAAATCTTCGGAGTCCTCAGGAGTTCGGGAATTGCAAACTACTCAGATGCGTTGTAGGTGCCTGCCTTGCCGGGGAGTAACTCCTTTACTCCAAGGGAGATTCTTCAGTCATCCAGGGTTTTGCAGATAGTCAAAGTACTTGGTTTCTGTAGCAGAGTTTAGTCCAGGTAAAATCTAAAGTCCTGTAGTCAGGGGTTCCTACTTTATACCCAAGGAAGGGGTGGGACAAACTCTGGGGACCCACCTATGGGAGGGTCAGGACAGAGGGGTGGGTACACCCATGTCCTTTGTCCAGTTTTGTGCCAGAGCAGGAGCTGATGGCTCCTGCAACTGGTTTGAGCTGAACTATGCACAGGGACACCAAATGTGCCCCCAGTGCAGACTTCAAAGCACTCTCAGAGTGCACCCACCCAGTCCCAATACACTAAAGTCTGTCTGGGAGGTGGTCACACCTCCCTGTGACAGGAAACCTATTGTCAAGCCTTCCCCTGCTCGAGTTTAGTCCAGCAGCAGGAGGGCAGACTCTCGTCTATGGCTGGTAGCATCCATTTTGTGATGCCCAGGTTCGAGAATGCTGGTAGCGGGTAGCCCTGTGTGTCATATTTCTCCCTCGAGGAGGGTGGAATCATACCTCCCCCCGTATGATTCAAAGGTGTTTGACACCAAACACGACATGTTTCCATGCAGCCGTTTTAAAGTTCGCATTTACCGCGAGGTTATAATGCACTTACATATATATGGTTGGCTGCATCACAAACAACCCCGGAAAATAGGTTCCGAAGGCTGCAGAGGGGCTCTGCTCATGCATGGGCACCCTCTCACATAAAACCCAGCACCCTGCCATCAGGATTGATAAGGCCTGCCATAGGGGTGACTGATAGGTTTATATGTGCAGTGATTTAGGATGTAGTGAACCTATATCTAAGTAAGGGGTGCATGAACCACCTTACACAGGCTGCTGTAGCAGACTAGTGGTGTCATTTTGAATGGTCTCTCAGGGGTGGCACAAAACATGCTGCAGCCCCTGGGTGACCTCTGGGGTACCTAGGTTCTGGGTACACAGTATACCATATACTAGGGACTTATATGGATAGCTCAGAATCCAATTTGGCGTGTACCTAAAGAACATGTAATCAATTTAGAGGAGAAAGCAGATAGACTGGGGTCATGAATAGCAGGATCCCATTCAGACTAATTCGAAAACAGTGATACATCAGCAAAAAGTGAGTGTAACTATAAGAAGCAGATCCTACTCCCCTACACAACCCCCCACAACGCAGGGACATTAAACTAACCTTGAATAGTTGAGTCTTCATGTTCTAACTGAAAATATCTGGAAAGTCCATCTGCATTTGCATGGTTACTCCCAGGTCTATGTTCCACTGTATAGTCCATCCCCTGTATGGAAATGGACCAGCTCAAAAGTTTGGGGTTTTCACCCTTCATCTGTTTTAGCCATAAGAGGGGCTTATGATCTGTCTGAACAATGAAGTGAGTGCCAAACAAGTATGGCCTCAGCTTCTTCAGAGCCCAAACCACAGCAAAGGCTTCCCTCTCAATAGCTGACCAACGTTTCTCTCTGGGGGTCAGCCTTCTGCTAATAAAAGCTACTGGCTGATCCTGTCCCTTATTATTCAATTGTGATAACACAGCCCCTACCCCCAACTCAGATGCATCTGTTTGGACAATGAATTGCTTGGAATAGTCAGGACTTTGCAGAATTGGAGCAGTGCACATGGCCTGCTTCAGGTCATCAAATGCCTTTTGACAGCTAACTGTCCACTAAACGGCATTCTCTTGGAAGCTAAGTCATTCAAAGGGGTCACTATGAATCCATATCCTTTGACAAACCTCCTATAGTACCCAGTCAGGCCCAAGAAAGCTCTGACCTGAGTCTGGGTGGTGGGAGCAACCCAGTCCATGATGGTCTGGATTGTGCTCTGCAATGGTTGAACCTGGCCTCCACCCACAAGGTGGCCCAGGTACACAACCTGACTCTGCCCTATATGGCACTTGGTGGCTTTGATAGTGAGGCCTGCTTTCTGCAGGGCCTCCAAAACCTTTCTCAGGTGGACCAGGTGATCCTCCCAGATGGAGCTAAAGACAGCAATATCATCTAGATAAGCTGCACTATAGGCTTCCAGGCCTGTAAGGACTTTATTCACCAACCTTTGCAAATTGGCAGGTGCATTCTTCAAACCAAAGGGCATTACCACAAATTGGTAGTGCCCACTAGGGGTAGAGAATGCTGTTTTGGGCTGTTCATCCTCAGCTAATCTGATTTGCCAGTAGCCAGCTGTTAGGTCAAATGTGCTCAGAAACTTGGCTGAGGCCAAAGTATCTATAAGCTCATCTGCCCTGGGTATTGGATGGGCATCTGTCCTAGTGACTGCATTGAGACCCCTGTAGTCAACACAAAACCTCATCTCTCTCTTACCATTCTGGGTGTGAGGTTTGGGTACCAAGACTACTGGACTAGCCCAAGGGCTATCTGAGGGTTCAATCACTCCCAAATCCAACATCTTCTGGACTTCAGTCCTGATACAGTCTCTGACGTGGTCAGGGTGCCTGTAAATCTTATTTTTAACAGGCAGACTGTCACCTGTGTCCACTTCATGAGTGCACCAGGTAGTCTGACTTGGAGTCAGTGAGAACATATGTCTAAACTGATTAGAACTTTTCTGCAATCAGTTTGCTGCTGGTCAGTGAGGCTGCCTGCCAAGGCTACACCATCTACTGAACCATCATCAGGGTTCTGTGAAAGCAGGTCAGGGAGTGGATCACTCTCTTCCTCCTGTCCCTCATCAGTAGCCATTAGCAAGCCCATGTCTGTCCTGTCAACATATGGTTTGAGCCTGTTCACACGGAGCACCCTATGCGGGCTCTTGGGAGTTCCAAGGTCCACCAGGTAGGTAACCTCTCCCTTTTGCTCAATGATGGTATGGGGCCACTCCACTTGTCTTGGAGGGCTGCTGGGGCCGCAGGCTCCAACACCCATACTTTCTGTCCTGGCTGATAAACAGTCAACACAGCCTTTTAGTCATGCCAGGCCTTTTGCAATTCCTGGCTGGCCTCAAGGTTTTTAGTTGCCTTCTTCATGTACTCAATATCAAAGGGGATGATGGACGGAGCGCTTGAGCAAATCAAACACTCACCCCCAGTCAACTGATCTGGGTTTAATCCATCATCATTCTTTAGCTCACTCCACCACCCCAGTTCAGACATGGCCATATGCAAATCAGTCTGACCCTGTGCCTCATGGGAACAGTCCAGCCCGAACTACCAAGCAATGTCTTCCCTGGACCAGAAACAAGCATCCTGGGACCGGTTTCGGGTTCATAACCCTCATCAGCCAGGCTATCTTGAATCCAGTGGCAAAGTGAGCAAGGGACCCACGTCTTTGCATTTGTCACCCCGAGTGGGACGGGTATGCTCAGGCGTGAGTCCTGTGCTCTCCATGCCACTGGAATCAAGCTATCTTGGCTGAAGAGGGGTGAAACCCCGAAACCGGTCCTAGGATGCTTGTTTCCAGTCCAGGTAGGACCTGGCCTGGCAGTTCGGGCTGGACTGTTGCCATTGGGCACAGGGTCAAGACTGATTTGCATATGGCGGGGTCCAAACTGGAATGGCATGGTGAGCAAAAAAGCGATGGATATAGGTGCAGATCTCTGTACTGGGGTGAATGTATGACATTGTTCTGCATTCTGTCCATCAATAGTTATTTTTGCATTTGTCACCCCGAGTGGGACGGGTGTGCTCAGACGTGAGTCCCGTGCTCTCCATGCCACTGGAATCAAGCTATCCTGGCTGAAGAGGGGTGAAACCCCGAAACCGGTCCTAGGATGCTTGTTTCCAGTCCAGGGAGGACCTGGCCTGGCAGTTCGGGCTGGACTGTTCCCATTGGGCACAGGGTCAAGACTGATTTGCATATGGCTGGGTCCAAACTGGAATGGCATGGTGAGCAAAAAAACGATGGATATAGGCCCAGATCTCTGTACTGGGGTGAATGTATGACATTGTTCTGCATTCTGTCCATCAATAGTTATTTTTGCATTCTTCATGTACTCAGCCATTCGGGAGTGGAGACGAAGTACATAGTCCACAATATCCTGTTTAGGGGATTTGAGGGGTAACTCCCATCCCTCCTTCACTAGACATAAAGGACCCCTAACTGGATGTCCAAACAGAAGTTCAAATGGGCTGTAACCAACCCCCTTCTGAGGAACCTCTCCGTTAGCAAAGACAAGGCAGGGCAAAAATATGCCCCATCTGAACCTAAGCTTTTCTGGGAGACCTTTAATCATGCCCTTGAGGGTTTTGTTGAACCTTTCAACTAACCCATTGGATTGTGGGTGATAAGGGGTGGCACATTTGTAATTTACTCCACCCTCCTTCCACATAGAAGTCCAGTAGCTAGAAATGAAGTTTGCAACTCTGTCTGATACTACCTCCTAAGGAAACCCACCCTGGAAAAGATCCCCCCAGGAGGGCCCTTGCCACCACAGGAGCTGTGGTAGTTCTAAGGGGAATTGTCTCTAGATACCTAGTGGCATGGTCCACCACCATCAGTATAAGTCTGTGCACAGATGCAGTTTGAGGATCCATGGGACCAACTATGTCAATCCCAACCCTCTCAAAGGGAACCCCCACCACAGGTAGTGGTACCAGAGGGGCCTTTGTAGTACCACCTGCCTTACCACTGGCGTGACAGGTGATACAGGAGTGACAAAACAACTTAGTGTCTTCTGACATGTGCGGCCAATGAAGGTGAGGAACAATTCTGTCCCAGGTCTTGTTTTGGCCCAAGTGTCCTGCCAATGGATTGTCATGTGCCAGTTTCAATAGGAAGCCCCTAAACTTCAGAGGTATAACCAACCTCCTGGTGGCACCAGGCTTGGGGTCTCTACTCTCTGAGTAAAGGAGTCCATCTTCCCAGTAGATCCTATGGGACCCACTGGCACTCCCAGCAGCCTCAGCAGCAGCTTGCTGTCTGAGTGGTTCAAGAGAGGGGTAGCTCAGCTGCTGCTGGCTCAGATCTGCCCTGGAAGGGCCCCCTGTCCCCAAGAACTCAACCTGATCAGGTTCAAGTTCCTCTGAGACAGGCCCTTCTTCAAGACTAAGATCATCTCCCTCAGGAGACTGATCTGTATTCTGAGGCAGGGGGGAAGACACTGCCTTACCCCAACTGCTCCTAATCCTGGAAGGCACCTGGTCCATTTTTCCAGGATGCAGGGCCTGTTCAGTGGAAGACATTTTGCCTGTGACCTAGTCATAGCAAACACATCTGCAGGGATACCCAACATTTCTGCATAAGTCCTGAGTTCCACTTAAGCCCAAACTGAAATTTCTAAATCATTGCCCAACAAGCATTCAACAGGGAGGTCTACACTTACCACAACCTTCTTAGGGCCAGTTACCCCTCCCCAGGTGAAATTAACAACTGTCAAGGAATGGCCTGTCCTGACATTGCTAGCATTGGTCACTTGGTACATCTCACCAAGTATGATTTGCTCAGGGGCCACAAGATCTTTTGTCACCATTGTGACACTGGCACCTGTGTCCCTGAATGCCAAGGCCTATTTTCCATTGATCAAATGCTGCTCTCTGTATTTGCCCAGGTTACTGGGACTGACAAATAAGGAGGCAATATCCATGTCCCCATCACAGACCAACACAGCCTGCGTTGGAACTCTGACTAGGCCAGAGTCCACCTCAGATCCCAGGGTTAACCCCACTACACCCTTATTCTGAGTACCACCACTTGGAGCTGAACTAGGGGGAACAGTTGCCTTAGTGGCAGTGGTGGCTGGAGTTGAGCCCTTGGACTTGGTACAATCACATGTCCAATGGGTCTTCTGTTTACAGATTTGACACCATGACTTCTTCTCGCCTTTACCCTTGTTTGATTGTAACTCCACCCAGATGAAGATTTTTGGGGCCCTTGAGAAGACTTCTGGTCTTTACCCTTCTCCCCACCCTTATCAGAGTTTTTAGAATCTTGCTTCGTAGAGTCACCACCTTGGTTCTGAACCTTCTGCCTCACCCTGGTTCTGACCCATTTGTCTGCCTTCTGGCCCAATTCTTGGGGAGAGGTCAGATCAGAGTCCACCAGGTAGTGATGCAACAACTGATTTGACAATTATTAAGGATCTGCTCCCTCATAATTAAAATTGTACAATCCTTTAAAATCACACACTTTACTGCCAAGTAACCAGCCTTCCAGAGCCTTGGTAGCACAATCTACAAAGTCAACCCAGTCTTGAGTCTGTGCCTTTTGGATATCTCTTAACTTAATCCTGTATTGTTCAGTGGTTAAGCAAACCCATCAATCAGAGCACTCTTCAAGACTTTGTAATTATCAGTATCCTCTTCTCTTACAGTGAGGAGCTTGTCTCTACTTTTGTCTGCAAAGGAGAGCCACAATATTGCTGCCCACTGCTCCTGAGGGACCCTCTGTACCTTACAGACCCTCTCTAGTGTTGTTATCCATTTGTGGATGTCATCGCCACTCTGGTAGGGAGGGACAATCTTGTTCAGGTTCCTATGGTCATGAGTATTTTCTCTACCTCTAGGGACACTGTTGCTGCCACCATGGAGCTCTATCCTCAACCTTCTGAAAGCTCTCTGGAGCTCTAGGGATTCCCTATCTAAGGTGAATTGCTCTGTCTTGATTCTGAGCGTAGCTCTCTCAAACTCAAGCAGTTGGCACTTCTTCTCATAAGAAGATTCCCTTTTATGAGAAGCAGAGGTCCCTACAAAAGTACCAGAATGATTAGATTCCTGAGAAGGAGATCTTGATCTTCTTGGTAAACTCTTAACTCTTCCTAGGGGAGCAAAGAGAGGGCCACTGAGGCCTTCTTCCTCACCTGAAGGAAGAATTGGATAGTCCAGGTAACAATCATCTTGATCCTCCTGGTTAGCATTGGAATCCAGGTCATAGAAGTTTTCACTTCCTGTCCTTTCCTCCTCTACTGTCATGCCCAAATTACCTGCCTCAAAAGACACTGAGGTCTTTCTGAGGTCATCTAAAAGCAAAGTCTCTATGAGACGTTGAGTGCTTGCATGTCTCCCTGTCTTCAGTTTCCTAGATGTACACGTATTTCTCATTTCTTGGAGTGAGAGATGGTCATACTTAGTTGGCAAGGAGCCACCGGCTTCAGGCCTAAAAGACATACTAGAGTTATGTGGTGTGGGCACCTACCTAACCTAGGGGAAACTGAGACTCTCTTGAGTTGGAGAAAGGGTGTGCTAGACCCTTGACTTACCCAACTCCAAGTTCAGTAGAACTTACTTATTATAGTCTTGATTTATATGTACCTAATACCTTTAGTGGTTTTCAGTTGATCACTCATTGAGAATATCTGGTAAAACAATAGCAAGCTTGAATCCCAACCGCTGCACACCAATGTGAGAAGTTGACCTGGTATATGCTGTCCACTAATTAAAGTGGGCACCTTGCACCAGTCCAAATGACCCTTATTGATGATTAGGTTAAAGACAACCTTTATTGAAAGCTATCCTGGTGGTAGCTATGGAGAGCAGCCTTCAGATTAAGTCTCGAAGGAATGTAAAGCAGCTTGTTTTACCAGATTATAACCTCCTGAATGACCAAATGAAAGGAGAACCACACAAGAGATATATAAATATATGTATTTATTACTAATCACTCTCTACTAACTTCTTTATGAGATGAGAGAACAAAGCACACAATATTAAATCACTAGAACGACAGTAAATAGCACAATACACAGCGGGCTCTAGGGGGAGACAGAGCCATATACTAAGAAAGTGGTGTAACAACCACAACTTGACTAGACACAGTGCCTAGAGCACGTAGAATCACTGTGACCCCAAGGAACCACCCAAGGTAGTGACACAGAGGACCCACGGAGGACGGGTGCAGTGTGTGAACACAGGCGCGAGCTCCGTACAACTCTATGGGAAAGTCGCGGTTGGAAATTTAAAGATTAGGGACACTTCGGAGAGGACTTTAAGCAAATCCAGTTAAACATGGATGGTTCTAAGGCCAGCACCCTTGAGAGTACCAAGGTACTCGTGTTCCCTATCCCAGGGGAGCCGGGTGCATAGGGGTCAAGTGATGTCGGAAACCTTCGTTGCCGGGAAGATTAAAAGTGTCCGGTGGGATCCAAGCCTGGATCTGACATGAGAAGAACCTGAACGCAGAGGGGACAGAGTCTGGGTCACTTCAGGGTGACCAGGGGCACAATAGACGAATGCCCACCGATGTCGGGAGCTTCAGGTGAGAAGAGGTGAAGCTTGACTCTGTAGCCACGGGGACCAGGAGACGTTGATGATGACCAAAGTCTGGAGGTGAGTTGTCCCACAAAGGATGTTGAGTGCTAGGGGGTCAGTGTCCGGATTGAACACCAACAAGCCTTGGCAACTGCAACCCATGTGGTCAGAGGAAAGATGCTTCTGTGAGGACTAGCAAGGTCCTGGGGACCCTCCAAGCTATGGAGAGTCAGGGCACCTCTGGAGGAACCAGGAAAGCCCATGGAAAGTCAAAGTTACCTTCACAGGGACCCACAGGTCGAAGGGCCAGGGATCACGAAGGGACCTCGAGCTGAATCACTAAATACCAGCCCACGGTACACAGAGTGTAGGCCGGAAATCTTCAGTGGAATTACTGCTAGGGTTCAGGACTACATGTAGCCCAAAGCACATCCTCAGGGATCATCAAAAAGCATATACTGCTGCAAATGTACGCGGTGCACAGGGGTTCGGATGGCACGGTCCCCACGAGGGATACGGGCCCCAGAATTGCCGAGAGCACAGATCAACCTCAGAGACCTCAGGAGCCCACCTCCTGTGTTGCAGAAATCTTCGGAGTCCTCAGGAGCTCGGGAGATGCAAACTGGTTAGATGTGTTTTAGGTGCCTGCCTTGCAGGGGAGTAACTCCTTTACTCCAAGGGAGATTCTTCAGTCATCCAGCATCGTGCAGATCGTCGAAGTACTTGGTTTCTGTAGCAGAGTTTAGTCCAGGTAAAATCTAAAGTCCTGTAGTCAGGGGTTCCTACTTTATACCCAAGGAATGGGTGGGACAAACTCTGGGGACCCACCTATGGGAGGGTCAGGACAGAGGGGTGGCTACACCCATGTCCTTTGTCCAGTTTTGTGCCAGAGCAGGAGCTGATGGCTCCTGCAACCGGTTTGAGCTGGACATAGGTCAGGGACACCAAATGTGCCCCCAGTGCAGACTTTAAAGCACACTCAGAATGTGCCCACCCAGCCCCAATACACTAAAGCCTGTCTGGGAGGTTGTCACACCTCCCTGTGACAGGAAACCTATTGTCAAGCTTTCCCCTGCATGAGTTTCATCCAGCAGCAGGAGGGCAGACTTGTGTCTGTGGCTGGAAGCATCCATTTTGTGATGCCCAGGTTCGAGAAAGCTGGTACCGGGTAGCCCGGTGTGTCATATTTCTCCCTCTAGGAGGGTGGAATCATACCTCCCCTGCCAGTCCCCCGCCAGTTACTGGTGAGGAGGTATCATTCCAAGTTGTTTCACACCAAACATGACATGTTTCCATGCAGCCGTTTTAAAGTTAGCATTTACCGCGAGGTTATAATGCACTTAAATATATATGGTTGGCTGCATCACAAACAACCCCTAGAAAATAGGTTCCGGAGGCTGCAGAGGGGCTCTGCTCATGCATTGGCACCCTCTCACATAAAACCCAGCACCCTGCCTTCAGAATTGATAAGGCCTGCCATAGGGGTGACTGATAGGTTTATATGTGCAGTGATTTAGGATAGATATAGTGAACCTATATCCAAGTAAGGGGTGCATGCACCACCTTACACAGGCTGCTGTAAACAGTGATACATCAGCAAAAAGTGGGGGTAACTATAAGAAGCAGATCCTACTCTCCTACATGGGCTGGGTCCTACGTGTGACAGAGAGGCCCTGGAGTTTACACTGATGCTATGAATCCTGATCTCATTGACTGCCTGCAATGTCCTTGAAACCAGCCGGTATGTGACGCATCTCCGACGCAGGACTTCCCATCGCAAGCCCCTTGTTGGCTGCATCCTCGATGATGAGGCAGGACCTTGCTTTGCAGCATTGCAGCTTACAGGAACCACTGCTGAGCAACGCATCTCCACGTCAGAACCTCACATCTCCTCCACTACACGACTGATCCTCGGCGCGGGATCTCTTGTTCAGCGGGTCTAACTGGGTCCCTGTATCTGACCAGCTCTGCATCACAGTTGGCCTGAACCTGTGAATTTTTCCCAGTCAGACGTGACTAGATAATATATAGTTGGCGCTTAGTGCTTATAGGCACTGTTTTTACTTAAATCTTTAAACTTGCATATCTCTGGTACTACCGATTGGATCATTTTGGTGTCAAATAATTATTATAGTTTATTCTAATTCTCTAAATGGGTGTAGTCGTTTTTTGTGTTGTGTTTTGACTTTAATACTGTTTGAAGTGCTCCATTGATACTTTACACATTGCCTCTAAGTTAAGCCTGACTGTTTTTTGCCAGGCTACCAGAGGGTTAAGCACAGGTTAATTTGGGGTTTGCTTGTGTTTCATCCTGACAGAATGTGGTTGCTGTTTGAGTAGGGTTTCACCCCACTCAACCACAAACCCAATTTTCAACAAGCAGGGAATAGTACACTCTGACTCCAGCCAAGGGTCCAGGACTTTGAGGATAGCACTTGTAGGCCAGGCCCACTGCTCCCTGTATTGTGCACTCACATGCGCGCACCCATGTCACTAAGAGCGCGCAGTGTCTTCTTTAAAGCGCGCACACACACAGCACATCCTCGAGAGACAAGTATTCATGATAATCGCAGTGCCCTGTAGAACCATGATGGGTGCTGCAATCAACATGAATACTTTAAAAAAGCTGCCATCTCCCTCCAGCCGCGCTCTATTAAGAAAGGGCATGAAGCAAGCCTAAAAGCACGACGTGTGCTTTCACAATCACTAATATGGATTAGTGATTGTGAAAGCACACGCCATATTTTAGACTTGCTGCACTCCTTTTGTTAAGAGAGAGTGGCAGATTTTGTGCCTTTTTGGAAATGTTCATGTTGAATGCAGCCCCGTGTATTAGTATGTCGGGCTCTGCAATTAACATGAAAACTTTCAAAAAGGCACGCAATCTGCCACCCTCTAGTAACAAAAGGCATGCAGCAAGCCTAAAAACATAACGTGTGCTTTTACAATCACTAATATTTGTTAATGATTCTGAAAGCACACGTCCTGCTTCTGGACTTTCTGCATGCCTTTTGTTAATAGAGTGTGGTTGGTGGCAGATTGTGTGCATTTTTATAAGTATTAATGATAATTGCTGCAAATAACTTTCAAAAATGCACACAATCTGCCCGCAGCCACGCTCTATTAACAAAAAGCATGCAGCAAGCCCAAGGCTTTAAGTGGGCTGGGTCCTGCCGATGCTGAGTTTTTTAAAGCCGGTGCTGAGATAGGTCCCTATCAGGCTCTTCATTTTTGCCCTCACCCTCAGGGTAAAAAAAAAATCTCAACTCTGCAGCAGTGCAACTGCTCAAAGCCTTTGGTGTAACTTCAGAGGACTTTTTATAGTTTTTTCACAGTCTGATCATTTCAGAACTGAGGCATTTTCAATATTATATTCAATGAAGCCATAGTTGTTGCTTATTTATCTTATGCAAAAAAAACAATTGATGGACAGAATGCAGAACAATGTCATACATTCACCCCAGTACAGAGATCTGGGCCTAAATCCATCGTTGTTTTGCTCACCATGCCATTCTAGTTTGGACCCAGCCATATGCAAATCAGTCTTGACCCTGCGCCCAATGGGAACAGTCCAGCCCGAACTGCCAGGGCAGGTCCCCCCTGGACTGGAAACAAGCATCCTAGGACCGGTTTCGGGTTTTCAGCCCTCATCAGCCAGGATAGCTTGACTCCAGTGGCACGGAGAGCACGGGAACCACGTCTGGGCATACCCGTCCCACTTGGGGTGACAAATGCAAAAAAAACAATTGATGGACTGAATGCAGAACAATGTCATACATTCACCCCAGTACAGACAACTAGACCTAATTCCATCGGTTGTTTGCTCACCATGCAATTCCAGTTTGGACCCAGCCATATGCAAATCAGTCTTGACCCTGCGCCCAATGGGAACAGTCCCGCCCGAACTTTCCAGGCCAGGTCCTCCCTGGACTGGAAACAAGCATCCTAGGACCGGTTTCGGGCTTTCAGCCCTCATCAGCCAGGATAGCTAGACTCCAGTGGCATGGAGAGCACGGGAACCACGTCTGGGCATACCCGTCCCACTTGGGGTGACAAATGCAAAAAAAACAATTGATGGACTGAATGCAGAACAATGTCATACATTCACCCCAGTACAGACAACTAGACCTAATTCCATCGGTTGTTTGCTCACCATGCAATTCCAGTTTGGACCCAGCCATATGCAAATCAGTCTTGACCCTGCGCCCAATGGGAACAGTCCCGCCCGAACTTTCCAGGCCAGGTCCTCCCTGGACTGGAAACAAGCATCCTAGGACCGGTTTCGGGTTTTCAGCCCTCATCAGCCAGGATAGCTTGACTCCAGTGGCACGGAGAGCACGGGAACCACGTCTGGGCATACCCGTCCCACTTGGGGTGACAAATGCAAAAAAAGAAACAATTGATGGATAGAATGCAGAACAATGTCATACATTCACCCCAGTACAGAGATCTGGGCCTAAATCCATCGTTTTTTTGCTCACCATGCCATTCTAGTTTGGACCCAGCCATATGTAAATCAGCCTTGACCCTGCGCTCAATGGGAACAGTCCAGCCCAAACTGCCAAGCCAGGTCCTCCCTGGACTGGAAGCAAGCAACCTAGGACCGGTTTCGGGCTTTCAGCCCTCATCAGCCAGGATAGCTTGACTCCAGTGGCATGGAGAGCATGGGACCCCCACCTGCGAATACCCGTCCCGTTCGGGGTGACAAATGCACTCAAAACAATTGATGGACAGAATGCAGAACAATGTCATACATTAACCCAAGTACAGAGATCTGTGCCTAAATCCATTGTTTTTTTGCTCACCATGCAATTCCAGTTTGGACCCCGCCAAATGCAAATCAGTCTTAACCCTGCGCCCAGTGGGAACAGTCCAGCCCGAACTGCCAGGCCAGGTTCTCCCTGGACTGGAAACAAGCATCCTAGGACCGGTTTCAGTCTTTCAGCCCTCATCAGCCAGGTTAGCTTGACTCCAGTGGCATGGAGAGCACGGGATCCACGTCTGGGCATACCCGTTCCACTCGGGGTGACAAATGCAAAAAAAAAAAAATTGATGGACAGAATGCAGAACAATGTCATACATTCACCCCAGTACAGAGATCTGGGTCTAAATCCATTGTTTCTTTGCTCACCATGCCATTCCAGTTTGGACCCAGCCAAATGCAAATCGGTCTTGACCCTGCGCCAAATAGGAACAGTCCAGCCCGAAATGCCAGGCCAGGTCCTCCCTGGACTGGAAACAAGCATCCTAGGACCGGTTTCAGGCTTATTTATCTTATGCAACTAACAATCATTGACAAAGCCAATAGTCCGGGCTTGCTGTAGGTATAATGTTACTTGTTGTAGTATATATCTGAATACAATGACAGAGGCAGCACAATAACGGTTGGGCGGCACACTGTGCTAAGCACAGATTTTTAGCATACGTGTTTTTAAGCCACGCCCTTAATTACATCAGGCATGCCCCTTTGAGAGACCCCCCCACAGTTTTATCATCCCACATAAAGCCCTGAGCAAGCCTAAAAGCACCACGAGTGCTTTCAGAATCACTAACATATATTAGTGACTCTGAAAGCACACATGGTGGACGTCTATGTACATTCCCCGTCTGCGTATCCAGGAAACCATCTTCAGAGCTGATAAGTGAACTCATGATTATCAGTTTTAAAGAGTGGAGTAACCCCCGCCTTGATAGAGCCAGCTCTGTTCTGCTGAGAGTCATCCCCTGATGACCTTGAATAATTCTTAAACAGATTATTAGAAATAGCATTTTCCTTTCATTTATTTTCAATTCCTGCAAATCTGTGAGATTGTATTACGGACATTTTATGACAAATGTGTTTTTGTTTCATGCAACATCCATAAAAATTGTTTATTTTAGATCCAAACAGGATCTCAGATATGAGAAATGGGAGGATGTAACAGTGAATATTTGCAGTAGTATTAGTGGGCTTCTACTGTGTTACAATATTGGAAAAATACATCACTATCCCTGAATATTAACTATAAACACAATTGGAATTTGAACCAGTGTGTCTGTGCACTGTTTGTGATCTGGCCAAAAGGACACGAGAAAGCAGAAACTGGAGGCCCCAAAAATGCGTTTGGCCTAGGGCGCTCAAAGTCCTTAAGATGTCCCTGAGCCGCCGCTGTGTTTTTAGTTAGGAAAGAAGAGGTTCACTGGCACTGTGGAATGAGGCCGGTTGCCCCGGTTTCCTAATATATATTAGTGTAGCTTTGTCGTGGTTGCAGATGCTCTGCACTGCACCTTCTCATTTCGAACATAACACAACAATTGTACGCCAGTCACCAATACGTAGGCCATCCTCCTGGCTGGACTGGCCTTAGCAGGCATCGGGCATTTGCCTGGGAGGCTGGAAGGGTGGGGGTCAGTTTTGAAGCTGTGGGGGCAAGTTTTGTTACTGGGGGCAGTTTTGCAGCGATGCTGCAATATCGGCCCTCAGTAACAAAAGCACCAGTGCTGGGGACCGGTTTTAAGCAGTAGTGCTTGACACTTGCTCCCCTCCGCCCCACCCCTGGTGGGTAGGAGCTGGTACGGCAAAATTGCCAGGGCTAATTGGGGTTCCCAGTCGGGCCCTGCATGCCCCATCAAACAGTCCTCCTCTGTTCCAGTACCTAGGTCAGTTATCTGCACAATCAAGCAGGAACCCCGAGGCAGAACCACTGTCGCTGTACCCACACACGCGGTCGGGTTCTTGGTGCACATTGCCGTGGCTGGAGCACACAGAGACCTCACACTGCCGCACACAGAGGAAAAAAAATAGAGGGAACATTGGTGGCCACTCTATGTAAGATTACCAGCTGTGATCACCTCAGTGGAGGATTAGCAGCAGTAATGTAAAAGAGGCGTTTGTACATTTTGAATGCCTCTCCAAGGGTAATATATAAAGGCCACATCTGCAGGGCCCTTGGCACCAATGTAATAATACAAAGGTAATATTATTAGCCGTAAGCCTCCCAATGCTGCGTAATTTATCATTCAAATATCAGTTTAAATATAGTATGGAAAATAGGTGGGCTAAAATAAACACACATTTTTATTTTGAATAGTCACTTATCAACTTTGGTATAAATGAAAATGAAATACTAGCATTTGTAAAAGCGCAGAGCTACATCTGGAGGGGTGTCCCGGCGCTGGGGGCCTTCATGAAGATAAAGCGAGCTATTGCCCAGAGTCACATGGTGCTGGGCTAACCTGCCACCGGCGATCGAACCATGAACCCCGTGGTCCGGAGTCAGGCACCCTGGCCACTGCGTCACACTTCTTCCACATATACATATATGTTAGACCTGGCATAATTGCCGATGGTTTCCCCTGTAATTTTGCCTTTGCCTCCTGTTACTTTGCTGTGTGTTGGACTTCGCTTTGCTGGTCTAGATGCTTTGGGCACTTCGCCACTGCTGTTCAGTGCCAACCAAAGTGCAAGTGCTCCCTTTGTAAATTGTTGTTATGGATTGGTATTTCCATGATTGGTTGATTTGGTGTATTGTTAAGTCCCTAGTACAGTGCACTGGGTGTGCCCAGGGCCAGTAAACCAAATGCTGCTAGTAGGCTTGCAGCACTGATTGTGCCACCTACACAAGCAGCCTTGCAACAAGGTTGCAGGCCTGCAATTGTGGTGCCTGTGTGCAGTCTAGTATTGCCATGTCGACCTGGCAAGTGCACCCACTTGCCAGGCCCTAACCTTCCCTTTTCTTACATGTTAGTCACCCCTAAGGTAGGCCCAAGGTACCCCTCTGGGCAGGGTGCAGTGTATGAGAAAGGTAGGGCATTGCCTGATGTGTGTGGCATGTCCTGATAGTGAAATACTGCCCATTTCGTTTTTCGGGCTGACTGTCCCATAGGATAGAATGGGGAGTTTGCTTATGAGCATAACTGCCCATGGGAACAAGATGGGAAAATAAAGTTTGATATGCCTGAATTCAGAATGTTAAAATGCATCTTTTAGTGAGGGTGATTTTTACATTCTGGGCTTGAAAATACCACTTTTGGAAAGTAGGTCTTTTCTTGCCTAACCATCCAGTATGCCTCTGCTAGGTTATGTATTGACTATCTGGCTTTAGAGTGACAGGGCCTGGGGATGTGCATTCTGTTCAGACAGCCACTTGGGAGGGTTAGGTGTGTCCTACCTTTCCAGGGTGAGTCAGGGCTGGGCTGAATAGACCTGGGCTGCGTTCAGAGTAGGGGTAGGAGATTTCTTTCACACTGGAATGGGCCTGGTCTGCCAACATCAATGCTGACTCCACCTCCTGCCAGAAAGCTACACCAGAGAGGACAGAACTGGTTTTGACTGGGCAAAGAGCTTCTCTACAGAACAAAGGATTTTGTATTATAAAAAGAGGGGCCCAGACCACAGACTTTTAGATTACTTCTAGGAATCAAGAGGAACCTTTGCTAAGGAGAAGAGCTGGAGAAATTGAGGAGGAATACTGCCTCTGTGCTGTTTGCTATCTGGGGTTGGCCTGTAGTGGCTACTTTCTACCAAGGAAAGGAGAAGGACCTTGCTCTGTGCTGTGTCCCCTGCTGAGGAAGATCTCCAAGGGCTTGAAATAGAGCTTGCCTCCTGTTCTGAAGTCTCAGGGACACAAAGACTTTACTCCAGTTCCCCTGAACTCCTTTGCTAGGTGTTCTGACCTACTGAGAGGTGCCTGCTAGGGTTCTGGACCTCTGGAGGTTGTTTTGCGACTGGAAACTGCAAAAACTGTGAAAATTGATGCATTGCCTGTTTCCGACGCATTGCAGCGGTGCAAGAAGAATTTCCGACGCAGCACCTGCTCACGGCTAAAGTGTCTGCTGTGCGATGAATCCTGTGCATCGATCTCCAATATAAAAGATCAGCGCAACAATTCTGACGAAGGCCCTGTTGAGGAAGATCCGGCACATTGAGGGGACGCGGCTGAAATCATCGCAGCGCATTCCGGGTCTTCATGCTTCGCATCGTTCCGGCTTGTCATGCATCACATCGAAGCGTCAAGTCTGTCGCATCATTGGGAGATGCAGTAAGACACCAATGCATCACCTCCCCACGCAGTAAAAAAACGACGCATCACCTCCTCTTCGGTAAGGAACCAACGCATCACCTCCCCTGCGCAGCAGTAAGGAACTGACGCATTACCTCCCCCGGAGTAAGTGATGCATCACCTTCCCTGCAACCCTTTTTGCTTGCATTTTTCGCCGTATCCAAGGTACTTTGTGTAAAAGTGTTGCATCCAACATTTTCTTGAAACAGAACTGTTTCTACCTTTTAAGAATCATATTTTTAGTAATGTATTGTGGATTTTTGTCATTTTGGTCTTGTTTGGTTTAGATAAAGATTTTTTTTTCTAAACGGGTGTGGTGTCCATTTTTCTTGTTTTCACTGTATTATTGTATGTGTTCACAAATGCTTTACACGCTGCTTCTGAAATAAGCCTGTCTGCTCATGCCAAGCTATTAAGGGGCTGAGCAGGCGTTATTTTAGAAGTGTATCCCCCTTACCCTGACTAGGATTAAGGGTCCCTACTTGGACAACGGTGCAAACCATTGCCAACTAGAGACCCCAATTTCTAACAATATATTAGTTCAACCAAACAAAGGCTTCTAGATTAGTAGGCTGGGCCGCACATAGGAGAGCTACTCACAGGTAGCTGGAGAGCTACCCGTAGCTTAAGAGCTACTCGTTTGAGAAGCCTGCTTTAGTGCTTTCGGGTTTGCTCAAACTTTAGTTTTAAAAAATACAGGGATTCAGGAAAATTCACGAAACTTTCGGAATTAGCTTCAGGTTTGCTTGATGAATACTGGGCTCCTGGTACATAAAAAGGTATAGAGGAGCATGTTATGTTGGTGCTTGGAGAAGGACTTGGAACCCACAGAGGCGTATGAGGTGGAAGTAGCTAATTTTTCAGCAGACTTATTTGATGAAGGATTTGCTTACAGGACGGTTAATTGCTACAGCTCGGCAGTTGCTGTGGGACACTCTTTCATTAATGGAGTTCCTGTGGGCAGAGCCCACTTGATCTGTAGACTGATGAAAGGGATTAGGTTGCAGAAAGGTCCTAAACTGCGATATCAGACTCTTTGGGATGTACATAAAGGGGGTCATTATCATAGCGGGTGGATCGCCACTGCCCGTATGGCGGTGGCGATCCGCCCGCCAATTCCACCGCACGCCTACCATTTCCCCCACGCCATATCACAATGGCGGGTGGGACCCCGGCAGACGGAAAGACCGTCCGCCGGTTATACACCGGTAGACAATCCACCCGATTGCCTACCGAGCGGAAAAGGCCAGCAATATGGTGGCGGTGCCTTGCAGGCACCACCATCCATATTAGGATGATGGCGGTGAATTGCCTTTCCATGGCAGAGACTCTGCCATGGAAAGGCATGTGGTCTTTTCATTGGGGGCCCGTTGCGGGCCCCTAGGGTGTTCGGGGTGGGGGGTGCACTCGGGGGGGTACATTTGAATGCACAAGGTGGCAGGCACCGTGCGGTGCCTGTCACGTTGTGCATTTAAATGGACAACATGCATTTTTCACATTACAGCGGGTGCTGCTTGCAGCACCGCTCGCCGCAATGTGAAAATTGCTGGATGCGTCTGCCAGTGTGGCGGGCGCATCTTAATGCCACTGGCGGGACCGCTTCAACAATGGCGGGCGGTCCCGTTTCCCGGTACGGTGTCCGCCCGCCATCGTAATAGGTCCATTAGTGTTGAGGATGTTTAAGAATTGGCCCAGTAAAAAGTACTTAGGCACAATAGAGTTATCATGGAAGGTAGCAACATTGTTGTGTTTAATATCTTCCTGTAGGGTATCAGATGTAGCAGCTGTGGAAATAACAAGCGGGTATTACCAATCAATAGGAGTTTTGTTTAAAATTTTGAAAAGGACAAAAACTTATTTTATTTTTTATCCAAGTTTGGATGATTTGCAAAGTTATGTGTGGTAAGATGTGTGAAGGAATATGAGTCTCGTATGTTGGAAAAAAGGAGTGCTGGAGTGGACCAGTTATTATCGTATGCTAAACCTTATCAGGCTGTGACGAATGCTACCATTACAATATGGCTGAGGTCAGCTATGATTAAAGCAGATATTGATTTGTCCAAATTCACAGCGCACTCGGTGAGGGGTGCCATGGCTAGTAAGACCCTTTTGTTAGGGGAAAGTTGGATGACATTATGAAGTCAGAGGATTGGTCTAATGCAGATACTTTTAGGAGATTCTATTTTAGACCAACTGCTCATGTTTCACGCTGCACTTTGAGAAACTTTGAACATGCTTAATGCTAGCCTCCTATCTTACCATAAATTGTCTATTCTTATAGGTTTACTGAATAAAGAATCATTATTTTATTAAAGACAAGGAGGCTAACAGTATCCCACCTCACCCACTCATGAGTAACTGGGGGAAGATTGAGAAGAAGAGTTTATTTAGAAATGGATGTAATGTATTGATATGGATGTTTCTTTATATTTTTGAAAAAAGGATATACTTGCATGCTGTTTCTTACAGATCAGTGAAAGGTCAGACAATCGAAGAACAAGAAGAAGAGGCTAAGTCAAGAGGACAAACACAAGAGGAAAGCATTTTAACCTTGAGGGACCTATATGGACTTGATTGTTCTGTTTATTTGTGATGTAGTTTTGCATTCTACAGTTGGAACGTTTAAGTTTGCTTCTCTGAAGTGGTAAATACATGGTTTTATGCATAATGCTAGCCTCCTCGTCTTTAAAGAAAATTATGATTCTTTATTCAGTAAACCTATAAGAATCGACAATATGTCAAATTGCATTACTTGCACCTTATGTACAGGTGCAATGTAATGTTGAGGAACATTAAATTAACTCTAAAGAAAAGAAATATGAGTTGGGCCAAATGTAGATTCTCAGGTTTGAAATAGGAACCGCCAGATAAGCATTTACATTTATGTCACATTGACCATTAAACACCGTATAAAGGACTATTCAGTCGTCCAACTAGAGGCCACCCATGTGCATGGAAACCTTGTGTGTGACTAGAGGCCACATACCTGATCACAGACCACTCCAAACTGTGTGAAAAGACACCTTGTACATTCCCAGACACAGGAAACTGTGAATAGAAACCCCAAAGATGTCCAGGGTACCTGAGTGAATGGAAACCTCATACCTGCTCAACTCTGGGGCACCTGTGTGAAGGGAAATTCCATACTTGCTTAGGTCCGGGGCACCTGTGTGAATGAAACCCTATACCTGCTCAAGAAGCCCTGTACATGTATGAATAGAAATTCCATACCTGCTCATAGACCCCAGTACACATGCAAATGGAACCCCCCTACCTGCTAAAGAAGTAGAGGGCACTTGCACATGGATGTCCCACCTCTCACTATGGACTATGGAATACACATTGCATTGGATTTTATTGTAGCTTTTGAATAGTGCTTTCTACCCTCTATGTGGGGTACTGAGGCACTTACACATGCAAATAGAGATTCCATATCTGCTCACAACACTGCCCCCCAGCCCCCTCCATGATACCAGTGTATACTGAGGCTACAAACTGGCTAATATGCTATAAGACATTTCAGTGAATAGAAGCTCAACACCGACTTTCTAACCCATGAATACAAATGTAATATTGGGGCTCCTTACCTGTATTGGCCCCAGTTCTCCTATGTGAAGGGAGCCCATGTATATCTAGTCAGTGATGGCAAGTTACCCCAATGAGTAGAGTCTCAATTTCTGCACTGACCTCTGGCACCAGTTCAAAGTTAGGCTATGTTCCTCATTCCCCTGTGGCCACCTCTGACTTTTCTTTATTTAAAACGTTGAATCTATCACCATGCTCACTAATCGATAAATGTTTACCTCTCTCATGACTTGTCTGCAAGCTCCGCAAGGTGTAATAAACTCACTCTTCAGGTCACTAAAAGAGGAAAAAGGGCAGATTAAGTCAATAGGAGCATGGCAAAACAAAGGACAGAAATATTGGAAAATTACAAAAATATTGTGGTTCCAAAGTCCACCTCGGCAATGTATGCACTCTTGCAGATGGGTGCGGTTAGTATGGAGGTGGGTCCACACAAATATCAAAGCTCCGGTTCCCAAAAGAAACACACTACAGTCATGGGGCCCAAGTTGAAGATGCTTTATTCACAAGGACACGTTTCAGTGTTCTGCCTTCATCTGCTTGTGTTTGAAAAGCGGCACAACCTATCATGATGATTTTTAACAGGTGAGTACCATTGGATATGGCACACAAACATCAAAAGAGGACTCGGACCCAGCATTCTTCTTCCCTGATGTATTCTGGGATTCGAAGTCCGTTAAAGAAAAATATTTTTCTTAGTTGCGGCACAATTGCTGTCCTCTTTAAGTGCCCTGTCGATCATACCAGCCATACCACCTTTGCGCCGTGGAGTGCATCCTCTCCGAGGACCCCTCGCCTTGCCACAGGGTCTCGCTGCACTTAGCGAGGGAGCAGGTCAAATGGCCTTAGCTTCCACAGGCATGATTCCTGTCAACAAAAGTCGGCGTCGGTGCCCTGATTCCCTGATGGCAGTGCAATTGCCAATTAAATTCCAGCTACAAAGTCCACCTCGGCAATGTATGCCCTCTTGCAGATTTTCCAAGTGCCACAATGGAGAGAGCGCTGCTGTTGAAATCCTCTCCAGTGGCCCCCCCTCGTCCAACCGCTCTCTCCATTGTGGCACTTGGAAAATCTCCTGTGTTGGTCTGTATAAGAAGGGACAGGGCAATTGTGCCCGAGTATTGAACTAGTGGTTCTTTGGGTGATGCCTGTATGCGACAGGATGCATAACATCGTAATGTGTAACCCTTAGACAACCCACAGACCACAATTCCCACAATGCATTTGGATGGGATAAGATTATGTTCCGTGGAATACATCAGTCCCCTTTCCATGGCGAGTGGCCACAACCAATGGACAACAACTTACCTGTTCAAATACATTGAAAGGATAGAGGGCGTTGCCTTTAGCCAGCTGAGGAAGGCATCTACGCCGAAACGCGTCCTTGCAATAAAGAAACCTTTAAAGGAGTTCCCCTGAGTGCAGAGTGTTTCTTCAGTGGAGCCGGAGCGTACATTTTATATGGATCCACTTCCACATTTACTGCACCCGTTCTCACTGCCGAAGTGGACTTGAGAGCATTAGGTTTATTGCAGTGGCACCACCTGCAGAGGAACGAAGCACTACCGCCGATCAAGTCGACAGCCATCATTGCTGAGGAATAACGGCCATACGACCGACTCCCATGGAGAGTGCCGTGTGGGTCTGAGGTTGAACGATGGGGCCCCTGGAGAGGATTTCAACAGCAGCGCTCTCTCCATTGTGGCACTTGGAAAATCTCCTGTGTTGGTCTGTATAAGAAGGGACAGGGCAATTGTGCCCGAGTATTGAACTGGTGGTTATTTGGGTGATGCCTGTATGCGACAGGATGTAAAACATCATAATGTGTAACCCTTAGACAACCCACAGACCACAATTCCCACAATGCATTTGGGTGGGATAAGATTATGTTCCTTGGAATACATCAGTACCCTTTCCATGGCGAGTGGCCACAACCAATGGACAACAACTTACCTGTTCAAATACATTGACAGGATAGAGGGCGTTGCCTTTAGCAAGCTGAGGAAGGCATCTACGCCGAAATGCGTCCTTGCAATAAAGAAACTTTTGAAGGAGTTCCCGTGAGTGCAGAGTGTTTCTTCATTGGAGCCGGAGCGTACATTTTATGTGGACCCACTTCCACATTTACTGCACCCATTCTCAAGAGTGCTCACTGCCGAAGTGGACTTGGGAGAATTATGTTTATTGCAGTGGCACCACCTGCAGAGGAACAAAGCACTACCACCGATCAAGTCGACAGCCTTCATTGCTGGGGGAATAACGGCCATACGACCGACTCACGTGTAGAGTGCCGAGTGGCTCTGAGGTTGGACGAGGGGGCCCCTGGAGAGGATTTCAACAGCAGCGCTCTCTCCATTGTGGCACTTGGAAAATCTCCTGTGTTGGTCTGTATAAGAAGGGACAGGGCAATTGTGCCCGAGTATTGAACTGGTGGTTCTTTGGGTGATGCCTGTATGCGACAGGATGCATAACATCGTAATGTGTAACCCTTAGACAACCCACAGACCACAATTCCCATAATGCATTTGGGTGGGATAAGATTATGTTCCTTGGAATACATCAGTCCCCTTTCCATGGCGAGTGGCCACAACCAATGGACAACAACTTACCTGTTCAAATACATTGACAGGATAGAGGGCGTTGCCTTTAGCAAGCTGAGGAAGGCATCTACGCCGAAATGCGTCCTTGCAATAAAGAAACTTTTAAAGGAGTTCCCGTGAGTGCAGAGTGTTTCTTCATTGGAGCCGGAGCGTACATTTTATGTGGACCCACTTCCACATTTACTGCACCCGTTCTCAAGAGTGCTCACTGCCGAAGTGGACTTGGGAGCATTATGTTTATTGCAGTGGCACCACCTGCAGAGGAACGAAGCCCTACCACCGATCAAGTCGACAGCCATCATTGCTGGGGGAATAACGGCCATACGACCGACTCACATGTAGAGTGCCGAGTGGCTCTGAGGTTGGACGAGGGGGCCCCTGGAGAGGATTTCAACAGCAGCGCTCTCTCCATTGTGGCACTTGGAAAATCTCCTGTGTTGGTCTGTATAAGAAGGGACAGGGCAATTGTGCCTGAGTATTGAACTGGTGGTTCTTTGGGTGATGCCTGTATGCGACAGGATGTATAACATCGTAATGTGTAACCCTTAGACAACCCACAGACCACAATTCCCACGATGCATTTGGGTGGGATAAGATTATGTTCCTTGGAATACATCAGTACCCTTTCCATGGCGAGTGGCCACAACCAATGGACAACAACTTACCTGTTCAAATACATTGACAGGATAGAGGGCGTTGCCTTTAGCAAGCTGAGGAAGGCATCTATGCCGAAATGCTTCCTTGCAATAAAGAAACTTTTAAAGGAGTTCCCGTGAGTGCAGAGTGTTTCTTCATTGGAGCCGGAGCGTACATTTTATGTGGACCCACTTCCACATTTACTGCACCCGTTCTCAAGAGTGCTCACTGCCGAAGTGGACATGGGAGCATTATGTTTATTGCAGTGGCACCACCTGCAGAGCAACGAAGCACTACCACCGATCAAGTCGACAGCCATCATTGCTGGGGGAATAACGGCCATACGACCGACTCACGTGTAGAGTGCCGAGTGGCTCTGAGGTTGGACGAGGGGGCTCCTGGAGAGGATTTCAACAGCAGCGCTCTCTCCATTGTGGCACTTGGAAAATCTCCTGTGTTGGTCTGTATAAGAAGGGACAGGGCAATTGTGCCCGAGTATTGAACTGGAGGTTCTTTGGGTGATGCCTGTATGCGACAGGATGCATAACATCATAATGTGTAACCCGTAGACAACCCACAGACCACAATTCCCATAATGCATTTGGGTGGGATAAGATTATGTTCCTTGGAATACATCAGTCCCCTTTCCATGGCGAGTGGCCACAACCAATGGACAACAACTTACCTGTTCAAATACATTGACAGTATAAAGGGCGTTGCCTTTAGCAAGCTGAGGAAGGCATCTACGCCGAAATGCGTCCTTGCAATAAAGAAACTTTTAAAGGAGTTCCCGTGAGTGCAGAGTGTTTCTTCATTGGAGCCGGAGCGTACATTTTATGTGGACCCACTTCCACATTTACTGCACCCGTTCTCAAGAGTGCTCACTGCCGAAGTGGACTTGGGAGCATTACGTTTATTGCAGTGGCACCACCTGCAGAGGAACGAAGCACTACCACCGATCAAGTCGACAGCCATCATTGCTGGGGGAATAACGGCCATACGACCGACTCACGTGGAGAGTGCCGAGTGGCTCTGAGGTTGGACGAGGGGGACCCTGGAGAGGATTTCAACATCAGCGCTCTCTCCATTGTGGCACTTGGAAAATCTCCTGTGTTGGTCTGTATAAGAAGGGACAGGGCAATTGTGCCCGAGTATTGAACTGGTGGTTCTTTGGGTGATGCCTGTATGTGACAGGATGTATAACATCGTAATGTGTAACCCTTAGACAACCCACAGACCACAATTCCCACAATGCATTTGGGTGGGATAAGATTATGTTCCGTGGAATACATCAGTCCCCTTTCTATGGCGAGTGGCCACAACCAATGGACAACAACTTACCTGTTCAAAGACATTGACAGGATAGAGGGCGTTGCCTTTAGCAAGCTGAGGAAGGCATCTACGCCGAAACGCGTCCATGCAATAAAGATATTTTTAAAGGATTTCCCGTGAGTGCAGAGTGTTTCTTCATTGGAGCCGGAGCGTACATTTTATGGGGACCCACTGCCACATTTACTGCACCCGTTCTCAAGAGTGCTCACTGCCGAAGTGGACTTGGGAGCGTTATATATATATATATATATATATATATATATATATATACACAATCACACACACACAATATATTCAATGAAAAAACAAAGTTTAAAGCTTAGTTATGGTTGGAAAATGTTATTTATGCATTCTATACAAACAAAACTTGAACTACACAAACATTAGAAAATCTAAAGTTAAAAATATACATAAAATGTATACTTTTCATACCACTTTCAAACTATTATAACTTTATTTATTATTTCTAAACAAACCAAACTTAAAGTACACAATCTTTAGAAACTCTAAAGTTATAGTTATACGTTACATTTATAATGTATGCACCACCTCAAATTACTATAACTCATGCACTTACATACACACTGTTGGCCACAATAGTTAACTATAACTCACCACTCTACTAAGAACAGTGTTTTACAAATTATTAAATGACACTTGTCACAAGTCTTGTTAGGATTCCAATGATTTAACATGCTATAAGTGATGTAATGTGAAAGGGTATATGCAGTGCATGTAGAAGGCACGAGTTAAAGTTGATGTACTGTGGCTAGTGAGTAGTTTACTTGAAAAATAAATTAAATATGCAAAAATTAAAAACAGAAATCCATAACACTATATTTGCCATTAAAACCCACTATGCATACTAAGTGCATTCTAAACAATATGGTACCATCACGGTACTCCACAAACGTTTTCTAAGATATATAAAGTAATAAATGAACTTTTACTTACCTTTACATACTTATATAAACTGACTTATTGCTTCCTTTACACTTATAAAACAGTTGGACAGAATATTTACACTTAAGCTAGGACACAGCCAACGTATGGTCCTAAACAATATGGCTGCCCTTTACTTTTGTAAGGAGAATCATTAGCCAATCATATACAGTTTTGTCATTGGCATGTAGTGCGGTATACAGCAAAATCACCGTGGTATACTGACACTCAATATATCACTATGCATTTGTGCCTTATGGGCCGGATTCACAATGGTAAACTTACACTTTTTTGTGAGTTTACAATTGTTCTCTATTCACAAAGGCATTTTACTAGTATTATCTTTATGATTGCAGAGTTTCCACACATAAAAAAGATAGGAATATCCTATCTTTTATGTGCAGAGACTCCGCAGTCATAAAGATACTACTAGTAAAACACCTTTGTGAATAACAAACAGTCAAAAAATTGCACAAACATGTAAGTTTACTGTTGTGAATGAGGTTCTATAACTTTAAAACTCCACTATGTAAATGTAAATTGATACTTGTATAGCGCACTACTCACCCGCAAGGGTCTCAAGGCGCTTGTACGAATACTGCTGTGGAACCCATCCTGGCTTTCCCTGTGAGGCGTCCACTCCTGGGCACCCCCAAGGTGGAGGCCAGGCATCCTTAGCGTTGTGGGGGCCGTTGTGGAGATTAAGCAAGCTATTGCCCAGAGTTGCAGAGTGGGACTCCATGATTGGAATAGGCACTGAGGCGAGAATTATCAGGTCCGTGGAATTTTTTAGCCCAAGACCTGCCGAGGCGGGGAATTGAACTCTGGTCCCGGGCTAGACCTCTGCATCAGGGTCTGCCGCTCTAATCATTGAGCCACACTTCTCCACTATGTGTGACTCTACGCCACTCCACTCTACAGTATTCCACTCCATCTCACTCCAATCTACGCCACTATACTGTATGCTATTCCACTGTACGCCACTCCACTCTATGCCCCTACAGTCTACACAAATCAACTCTATTTTACTCCACTTTACACCACTCCTCTTTACACCATTCCACTCTACACTACTCCACTTAACACCACTCTCCCCTATTCAGCTCCATGCCACTCTACTGTATACCACTCCACTCCGCTCTATTCCATTCTACGCCACTCTACTGTATGCCACTCCACTTTACACCTCTCCATTCTATGCCACTCCACTCTATGCTGTTCCACTCTACACCACTCAATGATACTCCACGCTACGGCATTCCACTCTACACCATTGCACTCTCCACCACTCTACTGAATGCCACTCCACTTTGCACCACTCCACTCAAAGCCATTCCACTCAACGCTATTCACCTCCACGCCACTCTACTGTACACCGCTCCACTCTGCACTAATCCACTCTACGCCACTCTACTGTTTGCCACTCTACTCTACAACACCACACTCTACACCACTCCACTCTACGATATTCCACTCTATGCTACTCCACTCTACACCACTCCACTTTCCACCACTCTGCTCTACACTGTTCGACTCCTCACCACTCTAATCTACGCCACTCTACTGTACACAACTCCAGCTATGCCACTCCACTCTACACTACTCCACTCTAAGCTGTTCCACTTATGCCACTTCCCTAAATGCCATTCCACTCTAGGCCACCCACTGTCTGCCACTCCACTTTAGGCAATACCACTCTATGCCACTTTAGTGTACACATCTCCAATCTATGCCAATTCACTCCACACCACTCTACTCTACACCACTCAACTCTACACCACTCCACTGACCATTATTTCACTGTGTGCTACCCCATCTACACCACTCTACTATATGCTACTCCACTCTACGCAACTCAACTCTGTGCCACTCAACTCTATGCTATTCTATGCCACTCCACTCTATACCACTCCACTCCACTCTATGTTACTCCACTTTACGCCACTCCACAGTATTCCACACTATGCCACTCCCCTCTATGCCACTGCACTCTACCCTAGTCAAATTTACGACACAAGACTCTACGCCACTCTACTGTACACCACTCCACTCTACGCTTTTCCACTCTATGCCACTTCATTCTGCACCACTACACTCTACACTATTTCACTCTATACCACTCGACTCAATACCAGTCTACACCACACCACTGTACGCTATTCCACTTTACGATTCTCCACTCTATGCTATTCAACTCTAGGTCGCTCCACTTTGCATCACTGTATGGCATGCCACTCCACTCTACACGACTCCACTCTAGGCTATTCCACTCTAAGCCACTCAAGTCTACGCCACTCCACTCTACCTTATTCCACCTTATGCCACTCTACTCTAGGCCACTCCATTCTATGTAATTCCACCGCAAGAAACACCACTGTACCATATGCCACTTCACTCTAAGCCAATCGACTTTCATCCAATCCACTCAATGCCACTCTAGGCCTGTCCACTCTATGGTATTCACCTCCATGCCACTCCACTATATGCCACTCTACTGAACACCACTCCACTTTATTAAACTCCATGCCACTCTACTGTAAGCCACTCCACTCTATCCCAATCCACTTTATGCCATGAACCTCTACGCCACTCCACTATACAAAACTTGACTCCACTCCACACTATTCCACTCTAGGCCACTCCACTCTATGCTATTCCACTATACACCACTCAACCCTGTGGCACTCTACTCTATGGTATTCCACTCTAGACAACTCTACTCTAAGCCACTCTTCTCTACGCCACTCTAATCAATGCTATTCAACTGCACCACTCCATTCTACACCACTCCACACCACTCGACTTTACGCTATTCCATTCTACACCACTCGACTCTACACAACTACACAAAACTCCATTATAAGCTATTCTATGCACTCAACTCTACTCCACTCCACTCCACACCACTCCTCTTCACAATGCATTATTCAACTCTATGCCACTTGACTCTATTCACATCTACTGTAGGTCACTCCAGTGTATGCAACTCCACTCTATGCTAATCCACTATAAGCCAGTCGAGTCTAAGCCACTCCACTCCACTGTACGGGTTTCCACTCTACTCTATGCTATTCCACTCTACACCATTCCACTCTGTCACTCCACTCTGAGCTATTGCACTGTATGCCACTTCAGTCTATGCCACTCCAATTACGCTATTCAACTCAACCCCACTACAGCCTGTGCCACTCTATGTCACTCCACTTTACACTTTTCTACTCTACGCCACTCCACTCATAGAACTTCCCTGTACGCAATTTTACTCAATGCCACTCCACTCTACTCCACTACATTTTACACCGCTCCACCCTATGCCACTACATGCTACACGACTCCATTTTAAGCCACTTCACTCTATGCTATTCCACTCTACGCCACTTGACTCTACCCCAATCCACTCTATGCTATTCCACTCTATGCTGCACCACTGTGGATCACTCTACTCCACTCCCCTTCATGCTATTCCACTCTTCGCCACTCCACTCTACACCACTCCACTCTATGCTATTCAACTCTCCGTCACTCACTATACCCCACTGTACTGTACACCACTTCACTCCACTCTAGTCAGCTCTATGCTACTCCACTATACACCACTGACTGTACGCCACTCCACTCTAAGCCAATACAGTCTAGGCCTTTCCACTGTATGCCACTCCACTTAACGCCACTCCAATCTACACCACTCCATCTATTCCACTCCACTCTATGCTATTTGGCTCTATGCCACTCCGTGCCACATGACTGTAAGACACTCCACTCTACATCAGTCCACTTTATGCCACTCCACTCTATGCTATTCCACTTTATGCCACTCTACTATATATCACTCTACACCACTCTACACCACTCCAGTCTACGCCACTCCACTGTACAGTACACCACTCCACTCTACACCACTCCACTTTACGCTTTTCCACTCTCTCTATGCAACTCCACTCTACACTATTCCACTGAAAGCCACTCCACTCTATGCCAATACAGTCTAGTCCACACCACTTTACGCCATGCCGCTTTACATTTGAGGTGCTTTTGTTGATGGCAAATGCTGCTGCTGCCAGCACCTGCTCATATGGGAAATGGACCTGCATGACTGTGTGCAAGAGCCCACTGTAGTATGCAAGAGATTTGTGCCCCAGGGGATACTTCTGTGTAAGAACTGCTGACATTCCTCACCCGTCGGGTGTTCCTAGCACAGGGGGAGTGTGTTATCTTTGTTTTGAGTTTGCCAAAAGCATTGTTCATCTCAGGCGTCCACGCTAGTTCCTCAAGGCCTTCTTTCATCTTCTTCCTGGCCTTGAATAAGGGGGTGGGAACCTGCTCTAGTCAAAGATCCACTGCCAGACATAGTTGTATAATCCTACTTTTCTTGCACATCCTTTTTCGCTTATGGTGGTGTCATAGCCCTGATAGAGCCTACGCATTTCAACATGATCTGTGGACTGTCCGCTGAGATCAGCTGTCTCAGATAGTTGACTTCCTTTTGTATGTACTGCATCTTCCCCTTCTCTACTTTATACCCCCTCTCTGTGTGAACTGTGTCCTGATTGGCTATGTGTTCCTAAATTCATGTGGCATCTGACTTTAAGGTGTTTTTGGGAATATGTGCACCCCTCAGGCCATGTGTGCTTTATTGGGGGCCAATCTCCCTGGACCATTGTAGTGTTGCTGCGCCTATCTGTGGGATTGATCTGAGTTTCCTGTTTGTGTGTTTGTCTGCCAGCTACATACCACCCAGCCAGTGACCTATCAATCAATAACCTCGGGCCTAGGTCTCAGAGCCTGCCTGACCATGTATTTCTGAGTCGGGTTGAAGGAGAGTTCATGACGGGTGAATTCAATAATACACATGCAGTTTTGTTATAACATATGAATGTATCATTATTGACATTGACATAGACTGTTTTAATATTAACAACTCCACTCTACGCTATTCAACTCTATGCCACTCCACTCAACTCCATTGTGTTTGTGGTCTTTTATCTCCCTCAAAGTCATGTGCCATGATGCAACAAATCTGATTGGCTGTCCTTACTTTTAGTTTCAAACTGGTCCGAGGTTAAACAAGCATTGAAAATGTAATCGGTCTCGCATTTGTTTGAGTTGGAGCTATTGGTATTGTAAATGGCAATATCTTTTACCTATGTCTTATGGAATGTATGTATGTGGTGTGTAGTGAAATTATGTGTTGGATTGGAATTGTTAGTCGTAGCACTGTGATGTAGAATGGATTTGCATAGTAGAACTATGTAGCATGGTGTGCAGTTGTATTATGTGGATAGTAATTATGTGTTTTTTAGTGTATTGGAATTATGTGGAGTGGGATAGTGTGTAATGGAGTGTAATTATGTTGAATGGTATTTTGTGTTGTGGAATATTATGTAGTGGAGTTTGATTATGTGGTGTCCTGTTGAATGTTATGGTATGATATTGAAGTATGTGTTGTAAATTGGATATATGTGGTGTGTAGTGGAATTATGTTGTGGAGTGGAATAATGTTGATGTTTTTTTAATTATGTGGTGTGGAATGGGTTTGTGTGGAGTTGAATAGTGTGGCATGGAACAGTGTGGTATAGAGTGACGGTATTTGGAGTGGAAATATGTGGTATGGTGTGGAGTGTTTTTATGTGGATCATTACATGGTATAGTGTGTATTTATGTGGGGTGTATTTATGTGGTTTTGAGTAGTCTGTAATTAGGTGGAGTTGAATTATGAGGTGTTGAGTGGTATTATGTGGATTGTAATGATGTTGCGTGGTGTGGTTGTATGGATTGGCGTGGTATTGAGTGGTGTTGTGTGGAGTGGCATTGCGTAGAGTAGAGTGGTGTGGAGTGGAGTGGCGTAAAGTAGAGTGCAGTTGTGTAGCATTGTGTGGGGTGCAGTTGGTTGGAGTGATGTTGCATAGAGTAGAGTGGCATTACGTGGAGGTGCATTGCATCAAGCAGAGTGGTGTTGGGTGGAGCAGAGTGGTGTTGCGTGGAGCAGAGTGGGGTTGCATGGAGTGGCATTATGTGGAGCAGAGTGGTGTATAGAGGTGTTGCGTGGCCCAGACTGGCATTGAGTGGAGGGGCATTGCATGGAGCAGTATTGCGTGGAGTGGACCTGCACAGAATGGTTTGGGTAGAGTGAAGTGCAGCTGTATGGAGTACAGTTGCGTAGAGTGAATTTGCGTTGCTTGGAGTGGTGTTGAATAGAGCGGGGTGGCGTTGTGTATGGGGGTGGTGTATGGAGTGACATTGTACTAAGTGGTGTTGCCATTAGTGGCACTGCATAGAGCTGAATGGTGTGACGTAGAGTGCAGGTTTGTAGAGTGGAGTGGGCTTGCATAGAGTGGCATCCAGTTGTGTGGAGTGGCATGGCAGAGTGGTGTTCTGCGGAGTGGTGTTGAGTGCAATGGCGTGTTGCATGCAGCAGCATAGAGTGAGGCGGTGTGGAGTTTATAATGTCAAAACCAAGGACCGCCTGCTACTAATAATAGTTCCTAGAGCAGGAAAAAGACAATTCTGAAAAGTAACATCCATAGGCAACAATAGGTCAAGAAAATGCCAAGACCTATTCCAACATACTTATAATATTCCAAACTCAGGGTACGTAGAATTCGTATAAAAAACGTAATCTATTTTTATATATTTTCATCTAATAACTTTTTTTTAAAAGACATATATAACTGGACAGCAACAGTACAACATAGTGTCTACAATAAACATACATATAAAAAGTGCAGAAATAGACAGTGGATATAAATAAGTTTATAACCAAACATCAGACACACATATAAAAAAATGTATCACAACTAACAAAATAGTGGCTAATTGATAAATATTCTTGTATTGTGAGGTGGAGTGGAGTGCAGTGGCATGGAGTGGCATTGCGTGGAGTGGCGCTGCGTGAAGCAGAGTGGCGCTGCATAGAGTGGCATTGCCTTAAGTGTCACTGCTTGTAGTGGTGTTGCATGGAGTGGAGTGGCGTTGCATTGCATGAAGTGTTACAGTGTTACAGCAATCAAATGATGGACAGAATATTTTGATTTGTTCTGCATTCCGTCCATCAATTGTGTGTCTTTTGCTTTCTTGCCCTAAGAGCGCCAGGTATGCCCAGACATGGGTCCTGGGCTCACTGTGCCACTGGAATCCAGCTATCCTGGCTGAAGAGGGGTGAAACCCCGAAACCGGTCCTATGATGCTTGTTTCCGGTCCAGGGAGGACCTGGCTTGGCAGTTCGGGCTGGACTGTTCCCATGAGGCTCAGGGTCAAGACTGATTTGCATATGGCCAGGTCTAAACTGGGGTGGCATGGTGAGTAAAAGAATGATGGATTTAACCCAGATCTCTTGACTGGGGGTGAATGTTTTGATTTGTTCTGCTTTCCGTCCATCAATTGTGTGTCTTTTGCATTACATGAAGTGGCACTGCGTAGAGTGGCATTGCCTTGAGTGTCACTGCTTCGAGTGGCGTTGCATAGCATGGAGTGGGTAGGGCAAAGTGAAGTGCAGTTGTATGGAGTATAGCTGCGTAGAGTGAATTTGTGTTGCGTAGAGTGGTGTTACATAGAGCAGGGTGGCGTGGTGTTGTATGTAGTGACATTGTACTCAGTGGTCTGGTGTGGAGTGGCATTGCATAGAGTGAAGTGGGCTTGCATAGAGTGGCATACAGTTGTGTAGAGTGGCGTGGTAGAGTGGTGTTGCATGGAGTGCCATGCAGCGCCATGGAGGGGAGTGGAGTGGCATTACATTGTGTGGAGCAGAATGGCGTTGCATAGAGTGGCATTGGGTGGAGCACAGTGGTGCTGTGTGGAGTGGCGTTGCATGGAGTGCCACTGCATAGAGTGGGTTTGCCTTGAGTGTCACTTCTTGGAGTGGAGTTGCGTGGAATGGTGCTGCATTGAGTGGTGTTGCATGGAGTGGTATGCTGTTATGTGGAGTACAGCAGCATGGACTGGCATTGTGTGGAGAGCAGCAGCATGGAGTGCCATTGTGTAGAGTGGTGCTGCATGGAGTGGTGTGTACCGTGCAGTTGTGTGGAGTAGCATTGCGTGTGATGCATGGAACGGAGTGGCGCTGCGTAGAGTGGAGTGTGAGGGCCTTCTGGTTGGATTGGGAGGGAGATAGAGGCTAGAGGAGAGAGAGCGAGTGAAGAGACATCTATTGTAAACATTGGCCAGGGCATGCACCGAGGCTTCACAGACCTATTCATCAGTTGAACACAAGGACAAGGGAGACAAGGGAGAAAGGGTTAACGACCTGCACATGCTGCCGCTGGAGTAAACAGAGGCAGGCAACGGGGGAGTGCTTGTGCTGGGGGAAAGATTCACAGTGTGACATCTCAGCGTCAGAGCTCCGCCGTGAGAGACCCTCTGCTGTGTGTGTGTTTGCAGGGTGGAGGAGGGCTCCTAGGAGGGTGAGAGAAAGCTACAAACAAAGAGGCAGCAACGGAAGGGAAAGTTAAGGCAGCCCTAATATCAATGCATCAAAAACATAAAGTGCTGCGTCCGTGAAGCCGTGCTGATGAGCGGAGGGAAAGGAATAAAGAGTGTGTAGGAACCACCATATATTAAAAGGAGAGTAATGCCACAGTAACGAGGGCAGTCGCCTGCGAGGGTCCAAAACGCAGTACAAATTTACCAGATCTCTATGATTAACTTCCTCCATTACAAGAATTACAATCTACAAGGGCTACAGCACATTGGGGAAATGCCTGGTGGAGTAAAAGGACAGTCCGGCCCTGCATGCAGCCCAGGTCTTAATTTGCACCGATGGTTGCCAGTGGGGCCCACTAACAGTCTTCTTTGGGGAGCACTTATTTTTCTGCATCAGACATTTATGGGGATAAAGAGAGGAAAAAACAAACCAATCAGAAAGACAGGTGAAGAGAGAGACTGAAACAATGTGAGAAAGGGAGAAAGCAGGAACCTGAAAGAGTCAAATACTGGGGCAAGGAGTGTCTGGTAGTGGATTAAAGAGGCATGGGTTAAATTCAGTACTATGCATTGGTATTGGGTGTGGCAACATTTAATTGCACTGGCCGAGGGCTTCGGAGCAGAACTTTGGGCACAGGCACACATTATTTTACAAATTAAGCACTGATACACCCCTAAAAAAAGAATTAGTCCACTTTGTTTTGATTACTAAGTTCCTGATTACAGGCTAGCCAGATAATTGTGATCCCCTGCAAACAACTGCTTGTAAAGGGATTGTAATTTCAATTGTTGCTCAATTTATCTCAGCCTATAAATACCAGATGCAATAAAATCCATTCCTGGTAAATTACAGCAGGTCAGACCTACCAACATATACCAGTGGAAAAATGCTGGGAATGTGGATTTTTGTGCAGTAACAACCAACATCTGCATGTTATACCCCATTTTTAAGACAAAACGTGTCCAATCTAGGAACGTTGGTTTTTGACAGGGAAATACATACCAAATACCCATCAAGGGCACTTGTAATCAAGGACTAATTCTCTGCTTCTAGCACTTGATATCCCTTTCCGGCACGGCAAGTTAGCTACTTATGAAATCTATTTCTATATTCCCAGAAAAAAATATAAAGTTAGGGGAGAGTCATGGTTGGTGGGGTTTCTAGACTGGCTAATATACAAAAAGAAGAAATTGCAGCACTATCTTGATCCTACCTTCCACTCCCACCTTCATGTGCGAAAGGTGGAACTAAGATATGGGAATGAGAATTAAACACAGGTTTACGAGATACATTCGCTATCAGGTACTAAGCCAATCCTGCAGATTTTGGGTGAAAGAATTAGCTGAGCTGGCAGTATGAGATATGGAGAGTGGAGACTAGTTTATGGTCACCCCTTTCTGAGAAGTCTATGGGGCACACCAGGGGGCCTAATACACATAAGGCGTCCTTGCCCTGTTTGCGCCACAGTGTCCCTTAATGCAGGTGTGCCAGGTGCAAACAAGCAATGTGCGCCCTATTGCACTGGATGTGCTGCCCCCAAGGTAGCTGCAAAGTCATGCTGCCCTGAAGACAGCGAATTCTATTGAAATATGGAGCAGCTATGAAGCAGCTGCTCCGTGTTTACCTGTACAGGTGGTAACCCTCCTGAACTTTTAAAAGGGGAGAGATATCTCCTTGCAGGCAGGTGCTGTGCGCCTCCCAACAGCTTCACTGCCTCTGCACCCAGGTCTATAATGGTGCACAGACAAAATATCAAGTTTTTAATATCAAACTACATTAATATCGAGTTTTAAATATCGTAGGGACAGAATTCTGACATCAAGAAAATCGGTGACCAGAATATCGACCTGAAGGTAAGAAATATCGTGTTTTTTTTAATATCGAAGTTAGGGGTCCATTAGCATGGTGGTCGGAAAATCACTCTGACCGCTATGGTAGCGGGAAAACACCGCACGCCAGGACCGTGGGAAAACCGCTGGTCCAATTATTATGCTCCGCAGTGGAAATCCGATCGCGGCGGTCGGATAGCAGCGGTTAACATTGTGGCGGGCGGTACTGCCAGCAGCACCGTCACGATGTTCAAACAAGCATGTCCTACATGTCCCTGCACTCTGTTGCAGGCACTGCACAGTGCCTACCTCCTGGTACAGGGACATGGGTACCCCCCAGTGCACCCACACAACCCCCAAACAGGGTGTTGGGGGGTGCACATGGGGGGTACCTATGGTACCACCTGCGTTTGCATGTACAATGTGGCAGGCACCGAGCGGTGCCTGTCACATTGTGCATGTAAAAGCAAACTATGTATTTTTTACATTGCGGTGCGCCGCAATGTAAAATATACAGGATGCGCCCGCCACACTGGCGGGCGCATCATAAATCGTATGGTGGGACCGCCGCAACTATGGCGGGCAGTCCCTTTTGCAGCTGCGATGGCGGGTGGACTTTGTCCACCCACCATTGTAATCGGCCCTTTAGACATTACGGGGCTGATTATGATGTAGGGCGATCGCCACCGCCTGCATGGCGGTGGCGATCCGCCCTACATTTCCCTCCGCCCGCCACCCATTTCCCCCCGCCTGATTTCCTCATTTGCACCAGTGGGGAACACCCTCTGGTGACAACGCTGGCACTATATGTGTGCAGCGCTATCTGTACTATAGAAAGGGCCACACAAGCTTTTGTGCCCCTTTCTGTAATACCAAAGTGCCCCAGGGCACGCAAAGCAGGTGCATATGCCCATTGTGCCCACTGGGCACTTTCCATATTATGGTCCCCAGATTTACATTCATGGGGTCCCTTTGATTAGAAGACCCTAAACGTAACTAAAAAACGTGAAATATATGGAAACTTCTATAGACAAAGATGAGTTTTGGGATAGACGATAAACCTAGATGGTAACGTTTATGTAGAGTGCTCATACAGAGTATGAACTATATAAAAACTTAAAATATACAGGCAGTACTGGTGGGCAGACTGAAGTTACACAGTGTCTTCCAGCCAATGAAACATTGTGCCCTAAAAGGCATTGTCACTAGACTGTGCACGGTTACCAAGGCAGCCCCGCAACCGCCTGGTTAGCCGAAGACTCCAAACATAATCATAAATAAAAATGAGAGTTTATCTGAGTTCACTTACATAGAAAAGGGTCATTGAAAGAGGGGAAGCATGAAGAGGAAATTAAAAATAACTAACAAGGGATATGGTGTTAATGTGGGATTGTGAAAGAGGTGATAAAGGTGCATAGATCTTTATTGAAAACAAAAACCTTATAGGAAAACCTTCCATCAAAATGGAGTTAAATATGCCTTCACAGTATAGTTTTGGCTTTTCCATTTTTATCAAAACGGGGTGTAGATGGCAAAGTACATACAAGGTAAATCAAATGGGCAACTTGGAAACAAATGTGGTGAGTGGTAACCAAAGCAAGTCCTTTTTGATCAGTAGGGGTGTAGAGGTGGCATATGCAAGATCTAGTCTATAGTGATGACATGTTACACCAAGCTTGATTCGAGATTTTAGTAGTGTCCTTCCAGTTGGAGGTGATAATCTGAAAAGTAATAGCTATAAACAAATCAATAAATTTACCCAAGCTTCCCTGCGCATTCCATATGGAAGAGGAACTACCCAGAAAAACATGTACAATATGAAAGGGTAGATACAATTTCATTCAACTTCTTCCAAATAAGTAACCAAAAACCCTTGACCAAAGGACAAAGAAAGAGCATATGGAGTAAGTCACTATTACCATGAGGGCAAGACCAGCATTTCGTATTGTCTATTAATCTGAACTTGTGAAGATCTGTTGGGGTGAGGAAAAGCCTATTATAGAAATAGTATAGAGTCTGCGTAGTGCTCGCTGATCGGACGGAGGTATGAAATTTTGCCCCTTATGTTAAATGGTTTTTTTTCTTATTGTTATCTTTACATTACAATCTAGCTGCCGCTTATCATTCCCTCTTATCTCTCTTTTCTCCCCCTCCTTTCTTTCTTTGCTTCTTTCTTTCCCCTTCCCCTCTTTCCTAAATACTAAATTGCCCTCCCTAAATATAGGTTTAGAAAGTTCAAATTGGTTTCCATCACATATTTCTTAATATAGTCCCAATTTTGTTATTCCAGTTTCTAGTGATGTTACTATTTGACCTTTGTTTGTACAATGCATACTGATGTTTTGCTTTGTATTTCATCTCAATAAAGCCTTCTAAACTTTAAAAACAAAACGGGGTGTAGATTTTCCAGGAACGAGGCAGAATTTTGGGTGACACTGATCAATTGAAAGGAATCATAGCTATTTTTTTGCAACATGAGAACGTGGTGAATTGCTGCTGCACCTTAACACAGCTGAATGTTGTGGGTAGCAGGGTTCAGAATGCTGATTTTGTAGCAATTGTCATTACACAACAATGACTGATCACTCTCATTACAAAAGTGTTGCAGGAAATCACATATTTCTAGCAGGATATGAATCAATATGTTTAATAGTGTTCTTTGTTGACTACTAAGGGAGAAATTAAGTTGTCTTGCCACTTCCTCATTCTGGTTACAGGTTTCAGGTCACCAGAACTTCCAGTCAGGGACTGAGCAAAGAAAGGGAAACTGGAAGATCTGCGTCACCTATAAACTGAAGCAATGCAAATGCGAGTGGGCTTTTGAAGCTCTGCTTGTGTATAGGGTAGTGTAGGGGATTAAAAGCCCTAAAAATGTTTTAACACCAGCCCTATGTTACACCAAGTGAATGAGCAGATACAGCAAACATGTTTTTTCCTTATGATATGGGTTAAGAAACTTCTTCCAACAAAACAGATTTTTAAAAAATTAGCAAATCGTTTACTTTACTCTTCAATTACCTAAGTATGTCATCTAAAAAGACACCAGTTTTACCTTCAGTACTGAAGACAAACTCTTTAAATATTTCAAAACGTCCTGGGGGTCAGGGCGTGCTTACCCTGTCCAATTATGTTTTTTTCTACATTTATTTAACCATTTACCATGTCCATAAATGTTGTAAAGGCTGCCACAACATATTGCTCATGTTTTGGCCAGCCAATAAGGTTTGGCTATTCCCCTTTAAACTTGCCAATCAGAGAAAAGCTGGACACCAGCAGTCCAGATATACCTAACATTTAACCCCTTTATGCCCAACCTGAGCCCCCTTCCCCCACTTTTAATGCTAATTTCTTGAAACGGTGGAATAGATTTACACCAAATCACTGAAAGCATGCTTCCTGAGTACATTTCTAACTTTTTTCCAAATTTGATGCAATTCAGTTCAGCCATTTTTTCCTGTATTAGAGAGAAAGCTTTCCTTGGGACCACCCCTTCCTGCCCTCTTTTTCTTGGCCCCTGCATGATGGATCGTACACTTAGTCTATCTTGTGAGTCTCATTTGCCTTGGGGTAACCTCTCAGAACAGGTTTGAAACAATCATCCACTTAGTACCACTCGGGGGTGGAGCGCCTCAGCCAAAACTTCCCTTGAGGGAAATCTAATTTGTCACCGCCACTTGACTTTAATTGCCTAATCTTGATCCCGGCTCAGGCTCTTCGCAAGGGGGGCAGTGCGCTGCCTGTTCTGCTGCCTGACTCCACTGCCCTGACTGAGCACCTGCCGCTTGACTCTACCGACCGACTGAGTGACTACGCTTCTTCCGCTGCCGGACCCCATGCTTCCCACTGCCCGTGTTGTGCTTTTTTCACACCCCTCTTCCCAGCCTCCAGTAACCGTCGGACCCAGCGCTCCTCCTCGCCCGTGGAAGGGTTAATTTCTGTGCGGGGGAGACAGTGAGTGTCCACAGCTCGGAGCCGGCAGCCGCTGCCATCTGTCAGCGGAGGTGGAGGGTTTTGGTTGGAGAAGGGTCTGTCTGGATGAGACTGACCCTGGGTGCTCACTGTCCCTCTACCGCAGAAGGATGCCTGTTGCAAGACTCAGCCTGTGCAAGAAGGCTCGTATTACTGGGGTGCAATAGTGGCCCCCTCTGTCCCTAGGATTAAAGACCACCACCCAAGTCCTTAGGGTGACTACCCCCTGTCCTTGTGGTAGGGAGCAAGGGAGTCCTGGTCCTTAGTGAGCAAGAGGGACCCCTCTTCATATTTCAAACCAGAACCCCGGGTTTGCAAAAATAAAAGAAAACCACAGTATTTTAGATTTTCCCAGCTTTCTGAAAAATGTGGAGGGCCACTGGGGTGAAGCGGATCATCCCTCCTCGGCAGGGAATAGAAGGAACTTCTCCTTAAAAGTGAGGAAATTAGCTTGGATTGTCCGGATATCTGGGGACTGGAAATCCACAATAATCTGAATGGATTCTACACTGGATTTGAAAGAGAAAACACAAGTCGACCGGGATCCACAGGGCAGCTTTCGATTTTTGGGGTTTTCGCTGCTGTGGAAGTTTCTGTTTTTTGGACTCTCCTCGCTCTGAAAGGTCCCTCTTTTGAGGGCCAGGACACCAGGACCCCCCCCCCCCCTCCCCCGGAAGGGCTCGGGGGCTCTGAGGATGTATGACAGAGTGGATGTGTCGAGCCCCAGCCCGTACATCATGATTGACTTCTACTGCCAGAACCAGGCCTGCCTGATGGCCGACAAGGGGCTGGGGCACCCCGTGCCCTTCGGGTCCCCATTCGGAACCCGCACTGAAGCAGCTCCAGCCACTGAGGCGCGCGCCGTGGAGAACACTTGGCGATGCAGAGCCAGTCTTACTCTTGCAGGTCACCCATTCATTGCGATGTGTGTCAGAGTGGATGGATGGACGTCAGTCCAAGAGATACCCCAATGGTGGACGTTTGTGACTCCTTTTAGTCCGGTGGCCCACTATGTGGGTAAACGTCTACCGACACCATTATTTCCATATTTGTTCTCCTTGGCCTCGTGAACAGCGGCTGCCGTGTGTCACATTGACATGGAATTTTGAGGACGTGACCTACATAGACATGTAAAGTTGAATCCCTGAACCCCAGTATGTTTTTGTGTGCTCTAAGTGGAATTTGCAAATGGCTTCCAGTGCGAATTTAGCGGAGTCAAAAGTCTACAGATATTCGGATGACTTCAATCCAAATCATCAGTTTTGGCCTCCATTAGGTTTTCAAGTGCATGCACCGAGATGTAGAACTGCTTGTGCGTGTTGGTTTCCAGTGACACGTTGTGCAGCAAGTATGACTTTTGTTCCTGCGTGAAAAGTGTACTATGCATCCGTCTGCAGATTGTAATAGCATTTCGATAGCGCTTACGAACATTTATCTTTTCGCAGATGAGTTTCAACTGGATTGAGGAGCCGCCTGTAGTGATGTTTGGTGATGGTGAGCCACACAGGTGCAGCCTGGTTTGTATTGTGTCAGAGGAAGGTTCACACACTACCCTGACAGCCTTGCTATGAGTGTGAGATTGTGACTACATCTTCCCACTCCTTGCTTTAATGCCTCATGTAGGAAAACAGTGCCGGGTGCAAAAGACTGGTCTCGGTCTGTCAACAAAAATTACACACTTCTCTCATTCACAGTTCTTTCTAAACCTTGTCTTTGGGATTGGCCAGAATGTTGCTTGTATAATAGACACAATGTCAGCTTTTTGGCCAAGGCCGTTCCCCCGCACCAGACAGACTTGTGCTGGAATTTGAAAAGGGTCGGTTTTCACACATCGATACCCTGCACTTTATCAGTAGCTTCAGATGTGGCCGCAAAAACGTGTATGTGTGCAGTGTCTATGGAGGAGTATACATCAAGATGCACATTTATGTCCCAGTACAACTGGGATCCTGCTCAAATGCCCAACACTCACCACTGCTGCTGGGAATGGGGAACATCTGCGGACTTTGGACCTGTACCTTCCACCTCTCCACTCACCACTCTTGACCTGGAGGTGAGCTGGAGGAGGAGGCGGACGGCGTTTACCAGCAACACCATGATTGGTGCTCTTGATGGAACTTTAAAGATGCCCCTTGGGCTGAAACCAAAACTGTCTGTTCCTACCGCGGTGCCCGAGGAACTTTGGCTGATGCCCGGTGGAGCTGTCATATGCAGCTATAGAGGAGTTTGGCTCTGGTTCATCCCTTGGCCGGCACCTACCCAGCTGGACATCAGACATCATTTCCCTTGCCTCCCCGTTGTGTTTTCCTACCTGCATTCCCAACCCCCTTCTACCATTCCCCCTCTACTTCTTCACTCCCCATAAAACGTGTGTACGCGCTAATAATCTCACAATATTGTGTAATCTCATGTTTTTTCTTCCCTCCTATGTCTATACTTATCTATGTAATTATGGAACCTGTAACTCACTGATCCTCATGTAAAGCGCTCTAATACCCCCGGGTCTAGCCAGCGCTATATAAAACTTTGCAAATAAAAAAGAAAGAAATAAAATAATCTTGTCTTGCATGCTCATTTCCCAAAGAGAGTGGTACGGAAGGATTGCCAAGTTGAAACAGTGTACTACACACGTAAAAGCTTACCTTGCGATGGCAATGGCTCTGAAGTTCCTACTGCCATCTGAGATGGCCTTCTGAATTGCTGTCCGCTCAGCACAGATGCCCAAAGTGTAGCATGCATTCTCCACATTGCAGCCTGCAGTAAAGAGACAGGCAGTATGGGTGATAAAAGAGTTTAAATTAATTACGGCTATTTTCTTATGAGAGTGGCTCTGAAAACACCAATATTTAAGAAGTTCACAACAATGTAGTGAAAGAGAGCTACTTTCACAGCAACTTTTTCTATAACACCCAATCCACAGTTTTGCCATTTACAAGCATGGTTATGTTAATATGTTATGTTAATATAATTTATATTGCGTACAAATCACCCTGTTATATCGTGGACAAATCACCCAGTTATATCGTGCACAAATCACCCAGTTATATCGCGCACAAATCACCCAGAGAGGGGCTTCTTGGTGCAGAGCAAAAAACACAGGCAATACCTGAAGCTGCAGAATTAAAAGAGCAATGTCTTAAGTAGTTTCCTAAATTGGAGATGCTCAGTGCAGGGAGGGGTAGCCTGTTCCTATGCAGAAGGGCTAGGTAAGAAAAAGACCTGCCCCCCGTCCGGGTCCTCCTGACCCGTGGGACTTTCAGCAAAGCTATATGACTGGATCTTAGAAGTCTTGCTAAACAATAGAAGGTAATTTAGAATATAGGTAGCTGGGACCCAGGGAGTTGTGTGTTCAGCAGCAGATTTTAAAAATAAATATTTTTTTTGAGCAGTAAAAAATGATGGGAACTCAGATGGGGGAGGATGCCGCTCCAGCTAGCAGATTGCAAATGAGACAAGCAGTGGTATTTTGCACAATTTAAAGTTAGATAATAGCGTCTCATTTGCAGAGGCCAGTACAGCATTGCCATAAACCAAATGACTGATGACTAATGCTAGTACCAGAGTTTTCCTCAGTGAGAGGGGGTGGGAGGTGAAAACTCTCCTCAACAGGTGCATCATGTAAAAACAGATGCTAGTGGTAGACAAGATCTACTCTTTCATAGAAAGAGTTTTGTCGCATCGGTCACCCAGGGTCTTGACTCCTTGTTTGGGGCTCGGAGCTGCACCAAGTTCCAGACACCATCAGTCGGAGACTCAAAGCTGTTGAACCTTGCCAAACAACATAATCTCAGTTTTGCCTGCATTCAACGGAAGGCAAATAACTGTCACCCAGTCGACAATTGCTTTAATCCCGGATGAAAAACATTGTTTAACTTTGTCTAGATTTTCATCAAAGAAAATTAGTATCTGCGTATCATCAGCATAATATATTAACATGAATCCAAAGGCTTTGATGATCTTAGTATGGGCGGGCCACATAGATGTTAAAAAGCCTATGGCTGAGACAGGAGCCCTGTGGCACACCCTTGTCCAGTAACATGGTGCAGGATTTTTAGGAGCCCAGAGTGATAGTTTGGGTTTTGTTGTTAAGAAAATCCTCAAACCATTGCAATGATAAGCCCTGGATTCCAATCACCTTAAGGCTTGTATCAACCTGGGATGAGATACAGTATCAAATGCTGCACATAAATCCAGCAACACAAGCAAGGATGGAATGTTGGCATCGAGGGAGCATCTGATCCTGTCAGTGACAGCTACCAGGGCAGTCTCTGTGCTGTGGAAAGGCCCTCAACCCAGATTGTGATGGGTCCAGAATCTTATTGGCCGCAAGGTAGTTCATAAGTTGCTTATTTATTTGGCCTTCCAAGAGCTTGTCCAGTAAAGAAAGCAGTGAAGTCGGCAAATAGTTGGTTAGGTTCACAGGAGACAGGTTGGCCTTATTTTCAATCAGCATCACCTGTGTCCCTTTCTAAACCGAAGGGATCTTCCTGGTATTGATGGATAAATTAAATAGAGAGCATATGGCAGCGGCCAGCTGAAAAGACAAGATAGCAAAGATCCTGGAGGAACAAATATCCAAAGGAGATCCTGATTTAGCTGTAGCAAGTGCTTTCTGGATTAACTCAGGTGAGAAATTGCTAAAGTTGCCGACGTGTGTAATGCAGTTAGAAGGAGGTGAATTAGATTTAATCTCCTTGCAGTCCTGGCCAGATGAACTAGGGAAGTTATGATAAATTACTTTGATTTTGTCTTCAAAGTAATTGGCAAGAGAGTCACATAGTGTTTGTGATGCAAGTTTTTCTTGTGAGCAGGCAAGGGAGTTGATAAAAGCATTCAGCACTTTAAATAACTCTTGAAATGAATTACCTGCCTGGCTAATTTGGATCGAAATGTGACACTCCCACGCTCTTTTGATATTTCTACAGTAAATCATTAAGGATGCTCTATTGGCCTCCTTACCAGATGGATTGTGTGTCCTGCGCCATTGGCTCTCCATCTTTTTGCAGGAGGCTTTCTCTGATCTCAATGCAGCTACATACCATGGTGCATGGGTTCCATATTTAGACGAAGAACAAGATTTGATGGGGGCAACCTTGTCAAGCACCAAATTTAAGGCACTATGGTAGCGTGCTAGTGCTTGGTCCACATTTGGATTTATGGACACAGCATTGAACTCATTCTCTTTAATAAAAGCATTGGGAGTGACTTTATGCCATGATCTTGATGTGCTTTTAGCAGCTATTTTCGCTTTTCCTATTCCTATTTTCTTGGGAATATGGAAATGGGTTAGAGAATGGTCCGCCCAGAGGAGTGGTTGGGAGGTTTTCAAGTCAGGGATGTGTAATTCGTAAAGATTAAATCCAACATATGCCCCGCCATACGAGTGGGTCCATTGACTTTCTGATATAGACCAAGCGTGGCCTAATTGCATGCAAGTGTGCAGTCTTCGCTTAAGAGGAGTCCTCCGCATAAAAATTAAAACCACCAAGCAAAAGAAATTGTTGGGATGCCAGAACATGGGTTGCTGTGGCGTCTGTAAGACACTGACTGAACTCTTTTTGGGCCCTGGAAGACGATACAACAGGGCTCCTTTACAAAAATCATTGGGTGAGAGTTCAAACTTAAAAATACAAATGTCAGCCCAGTCAACATGGAGAGTATCTATGAGTGAAAATGTAAGAGTATCTTTAAAAACTATGTCTATTCCACCACATGTACTGCTGTCTCTGTCAAATCTAAGTATGCCATAGTGGCTGGGAGGGCCAACGCAATAGCTGACAGAGTGGTGGGACTCAACCAGGTTTCGGTGAGGTAATCAACCTCAGGTGACAATGAGGAAAAGTAAATCCCAGAGCTCAGTTGCATGCTTTGGCAGAGACATAACGTTGCAAAGAATATTGTCCAAACACAGAGGAATCTGGTGCTGGGACATTAAAGAGGAACTGTGTATTAGATTGTTAGCCGGCAATTTAGGTGCGCATTGCTCTCCATGGAGGCATTGAAATTTGCAATTTCTGAAAGCGACAGGGCCTTCAAGTATGGATGAAAAGGAGCCCTTACACAGGGTGCCAGAAGGAGTGTCAACTCTATACAAATTGTCGATTTTAAATAACTCTTCAAAAGAGTAGGTGAATGTGGCAGGAGACCGGACTTCAGATGTTAAAGAGGCAGGGGTCCTGGCTCCTGGTGACAGTCGGGTGTGGACAGGCGCAGACGGGCTTGGTTCAGGTGCACCTTAGGCATGCCTTAAGCACGCCATTGGCACACCTGCTGCTCGTTATTGCCAGCATCAGCATTAAATAGCCAAACAGGATGTAAGCATCCCAGGATGCTTGTTTCTGGTCCGGGGAGGACCTGGCTTGGCAGTTCGGGCTGGACTGTTCCCATGTGGAACAGGGTCAAGACTGATTTGCATATGGCTGGGTCCAAACTGTGGTGGCATAGTGAGCAAAAGAACGATGGATTAAATCCAGATCCTTGTGATTGGTGGTGAATGTTTGCATTGTTCAGCACTCCCTGTCACTGGAGTGACCGACTTCTTTGGAGCGGTCAGAGCGCGTCGCGCTATTTGCTGCATTTTTGCCGGTTGAGAGGCATTTTTAAACATTGTCCCTGTTTTTGTATTTAGTTTAAGGTTGTTTTGCTTTTTCCCTTGTTTTTAAACTCTGCCCACTCACTTGCACAATAATCGTGTTTTCACCGCGCCTTTGCGGGTCCTTTTCCCGGTACTTGCAACTTTGGCGGCCATCTTAGGGCAGTATAGGACAGTTGGAGGCGACATCGGATTGGTCGGGGGAGCGTCACAAGGACGCTTGACCTCTCTTAAGGAGGCCATGCGGACGCGCAGCGGTTATGCGCAGCGGGATCGCCGGATCACCGCCGGAGTCACACCAGAGTCCAGCCCGTCTGTGCCCGTCCGGGCCCAGACGGGCCTAGGGCCAGATCTATCGGGAAAAATGCCTGCTATGAGGATTACTTACTCCGGTGAGGATCTCCTTTCTCTGCGCCCCCCAATAGATGCATCATGTAAGTATATGCACAAATGTGTTAAACCGTTTTTGGGCTGTAGGAGCTGTCAGCTGACGGAGTCAGTAAAGCGCAGGAATGTCCTATCTATGGCACTGTTGAATTGTAGATCTCTCCCCAGCAATTCTTTAGAAATTAACTTTCTTATACAGGACCTGAACCTAGATGTCCTGTTTTTGACAGAAACCTGGATTACGCCGGGTGCCGGGGCGGACGTAGTCCAAGCCCTCCCCCCAGGCTTTCTAATATACCATCTGGATAGACCTGTGGGGCGAGGGGGCGGCATTGCCATTATTTATAGAGATATTTTTGTGTGTAGGGCTCAGCTCGGAGGGGTGCTAGACTGTGAGAGCTGTCAGTTCTCTCTTAGGATTTCACCTACGCTGTCGGTGTCAGATCTATTGGTCTACCGCCCCCCAGGTTGTGTGGGTAATTTTGCTAGTTCGCTGATGGAGACTGCCATGCCGTTAGCTGCCTCCACGGCCAACTTTTTAGCGTTAGGAGATTTCAACCTCCATTTTAACGATCCCGGAGACCTCATAGCGGCAGACTTGCTGGGCAATTTTAAAGCCTTTGAGCTGAGTCTTTCCAACTCGGGAGACACGCATATTAAGGGTCATCTGTTGGACCCCATCTTTTCCAACATGCCCTTTCTCAAAACTATGCCCCCTTTGCCCCTTCCGTGGTCAGATCATTTTCTGGTGCCTTTTACTTGGCATATAGAACGTGCAACGATCCCTCTCCCAAAGGCTCATTCTATGGAGAGAGCCTGGTCCAGGCTGTCAGTCGACAGCTGGACTACTATTCTGGAAGGTTCGTGCCCTTCACCTGCTGTGGACCCGGCATGCGCAGATGCAAATATTAACCAGTGGCTGACCAGCTCTTTGGATGCTATCATTCCTAGGAAAAGAATGTTAATAAGGTCCTTGGTACACTCCCGATTTGAGATCACTCAGGAGGGGCTGTAAGAAGTTGGAGAGGGCATGGAGAAAGGAGGGGGTAGAGGCGAGGCGAAAGGATTATCGCACGGCAATGAGGGCGTATAAAACTGCTCTCCGTCTTGCGAAGGCTCAATTCTTTGAGAAGAGAATATATAGGTCCGTCAATTCCTCCAGAGAAACTTTTAAGGTGGTAAATGAACTTCTTAAAGTTCCTGAGCCTTTGGTAACCCTCGACAGCCCTGGCGAGAAATGTAAGGAGCTTGCAAACTATTTCAACATGAAAATAGTCAATATTCTTAGCACCCTACCACAGGTTGCCCGCACTACATTTATAGGTAACCATTCTCGAGGTGTCCGTGTTTACTTGGATACCCTTGGGCCAGTTTCAGTGGATGAAGTTCGCAACAAATTGGGCTCGTTGAAAAGTGGTTCCCCTAGGGACCCGGTCCCTATGAGATTTTTGAAACAGGTAGCAACTTCTATCGCAGCCCCAGTTGCGGACCTTATCAATGCATCCTTTGCGCAGGGTTTGGTACCACCGAGCTGGAAAAGGGCAGTGGTAAAGGCTCTGTTGAAAAAAACAAATCTAGACTCGTCTGATTTGGCAAATTTCAGGCCTATCTCCCTCCTCCCTGGTCTCAGCAAGATCGCCGAAAGACTGGTGAATCGGCAGTTGTCACACTTCTTGGAGTTTAATGGCTTGCTACGAGGTTCCCAAACAGGTTTCCGGCCAGGTCAGGGTACTGACACTGCCCTTCTGGCAGTCGTTGAGGAAGCGAGGAGCATTTTGGATCCGGGAGGGTCAGTGGCAGTGATCCTCCTGGACCTCAGTGCTGCGTTCGACACGGTGAACCATCAAGTGTTGATCCAACGGCTGGCAGATATAGGGGTGGCAGGTGACGCGCTGAAGTGGCTTAAGTCATTTCTTTGCAACCGGACGTATCAGGTCTGGGAAGGTAGCGAACGTTTGGCGTCTATCCCCCTCCAGTGTGGTGTGCCTCAGGGCTCCTCCTTGAGCCCCACATTGTTCAATGTATACATGGCCCCCCTGGAGGATGTGGTGGCCCCATTTGGCATTAAGATCGTCAGCTATGCTGACGATACGCAGTTGGTGGTCACCCTATGCCAACTTGTGGAGAACCCCGACTCGCTACATTCCTGCATGTCTAAGGTCCACACCTGGATGTGTGAATCAGCTTTGAAGCTGAATGGTTCAAAGACCGAACTAATACTGCTCGGATGCAAATCCCCCTCTCTTCCCCTGTCTAGCTGGCCCAGTTGCATGGGAGCTTTGCCGAGCCCTAAAGAAGAGATTAAAAGCTTGGGTTTCTGGCTGGAACGAGATCTTTCCTTCAAGACCCAGGCAAAAAAAACAGCAGGAGTGTGCTTCGGTCTCCTCCGTTCAGCTCGGAAAGTTCTCCCCCTGCTACCTTGGCCATCTAGGAAGCTACTTGTTCAGGGGCTTATTGTATCTAGATTAGACTACAGCAATACCATCTTTTTAGGTGCCCCTGAAGCTACGTTTAATAAACTTCAGCAAGTACAAAATGCCGCGGCTAGGCTACTTATGAATACACCTAGGATACAATCAGCCAGACCCGCTTTGAAAGCCTTGCACTGGCTTCCGGTGCGCGAAAGGGTCAAATTTAAGGCTCTTTGCACTGCGCATAAAATTCTTCAGGGGAAGGGACCCCCCATCCTGCGGAATTTAGCTGTGCCTTATAAAGCCAACAGGGCCCTAAGATCTGACCAAAAACACCTTCTTCAAGTCCCCAGAGTTAGAAGGGCGCGGGCTGGGGGGCGAAGATATTCAGTCAATATAGCTATCTTGTGGAACAGTCTCCCCCTGTGTTTGCGTACAGAAACGTGTTTTTTACGATTCCGGAAACTTCTTAAAACGTACCTCTTCCCTGCTTAATGCGGCCGAACTGTCGGCTTCATCTGTTTGTCACTCTGGCCAAAGCACTGGGATGCCCGAGGGTAACTATGCGCTATATAAATTTTCAATTCATTCATTCCTTTTGCTTTTGGCCCCCGCTCTTACGGAAAAACCGGAATTGTGGAGGACAAGAAGTTGGGACGGTGCAAATAAAAAATTAAGGTAAACCTAAGTACCAAATCAGGTGAACAGAAGGCATTATCAATTTCTTACCTAATGATACTCAACATATTAACCTTGATGGGGTGAAAGGCTGAGTTGATCTTTTTGAAGTTTGAAGTGATGACCTGTAGAGATCATTTAACTGAGCTACAGAGTCAGTTGTCTGAGGCATGCGGCCAGGCTTAGCAAGTAACCATCTTGTGATTATGTAAAACATTGAGGCTAATTCATAACCACAAACAAACGGCACTTAAAAAAGGCCTAGGATCTCAAGGAAATGGTGTGAGGACATTGAGATGTGTAGCTGCCCAATAGTTTTCTGTTCTGGGGTCTATTGAAACAGTCGCTTGATACCGAAACGTGCTGCATTGATGCTGAGAGGTGCCTTCCACAAAGAAAGAAATCAAAACACTTCCCTTTCCTAACTTGCTTCATGGTCCCTGCAAAAAGGGCTGCCATTGGATTGTTTGAAAAAGGAAAGCTTTCCACACTGGGTAAATACAGATAGGGACCATTTCTCACTAGGTAACTGCAAACAGGGACACTATTCTCACCGAGTAACAGCAAATAGGGACCAACCATATTCAAACAATACTTGCCTTTTGTTCCAGAGTAGAGGGTTAGTGACCTACCAGTTCAGGCTAGACTGTCCCATGAAAAGCAGTGACAAGACTGATTTGCATATAGCTGGTCTTGCATAGTGGCACTGTAAGCAAAATGGCGACCCAGTATAATGACCATTAACTGACATAGAATCAAGCATTCCATTGATCAAGTTCCGGTCTCACAGCAATTGCACTGCTTTGCATGATGGCACATGATTGTAATTCTGCATATACTGTGTATGCAATAGACAGGAGCACCTATAGATTGTTCTATCCCTGTGAACGGGAACTCCTGTTATCAGCAGGCGTGGCCTCCCAGCTCATCTGCTCACTAGCTGTTCTGTGTGTGTGTTTGGGAATTCTGGTGCACTGCTGCGATGCTGCATCTGTTATACCTGTGTGAAAGACGTTTGCATGTGAAGGAAGCCTGCACTTCTGTTAGCTTGAGAGAGTTAGAGTGTGTGCATGAGAGTTGGAGTGTGTGTATATGTATGTGTTCACGTGTGAGTGTGTGCGAGTACATGTCAGTGTGGGTGGGGTGAGAGGGAGTGTGTGTGTGTGTGTGTGTGTGTGTGTGTGTGTGTGTGTGTGTGAGATTGGGTGTGTAAAGTTTGCATTATTATTCCTGATCTGTGTGTGAAGGACACTTACACAACTGAAGTGCAGTTGTATCTCGCCTATGAAGAAACCTTGCACTGTTGTGTATGCCATGAAGACAGAGGGAGAGATAGAGAGTGTGTAGAGTTTTTACTGATTTTCCGGATATGTGTGTGTGAAGAAATCTTACACTGCTGAAGGCCAGGCTATACTTCCCCTTTTACTGTAGCTGTCTGCAATGTTCATTGAATTGCGTGAGGGAACTTTGAATTGGCGTTATCAATTCGGAGTCATGTCGCTGGTGGTAAGTTCTACACGGTGGATGACTCTGCTGTATCTGTTTTGTTTGTAAGAAGAGGCGTACACTCCTGCCGTCTATGTTGCACCTCTTCTCTGGGTTAGTAGAGGCGTGCATATATCTGGTTCTACTTGTATCCGTGTGGTGCGGTTGTTGGGAAGGTTGCACAACTGCTGGTTGATCTGTACCTGTTCTCTGTCACTTGTGGATGCCTCTTGCCTCTTCTTTTCATAAACCCTCCAAACTATTGGCTTTGTCAGTGGTAGTTTAGATATTAACCCGCTGAGTTTGCATTCATTCCATTCACTTTAATGCCAATGAGAAGGTCATTGACCACAAAGCAATATTGTTGCAATGCTACATGTCCTGTAAATGATTATTCCAAAGGCAGTGGGGGGTGGTAAATAAGCCAAAGGGACCTGGCGAGTCACATGAAGGCCCAGGTTGAACTGAAAGCTGTCCTGGAAACTTCCTTCAGTTTTTACGTACTTGGGCTTTAGAACAGCTGCTAATCAGGGGGGTGCATTTAAAAGCAGGAGTAATTGTAGTTGGAGAAGTATTGTGTTTTTCCAACTAGATATGTGGCCGCTTCAGTGACTTCTAGTTGACTTAACTTACGATGTGGATAAGATTGGGCGACTGATAGGAACATTAAATTGAATGTTTGTTGTGTATAATCCAGATGTAATTTTGGAAAATACCTCAGTGAGCAGAAGAAAATAAACAATGAGAGATTAGTTGTAGGAATAAGTGGATAAATCCTCAGTAGGTAAACTACTGTGTGGGCAAACTAAATCGCCTAGAAAATGTGTCATATCTGGAATTATTCCTGTTACAATTATTGCTTCCTTCTACAACAGCTCTGGCCAGTGTTGCAGAAATTGTGGGAGTTTCTTTTACATTTACCAAGTAGCTTCTATAAAACTAGGCAATACTGGGAAGAAATCAAATAGGTAATTTTTCAAACCATTCTGTCTAAAACCACAAAGTAATTTCCACTGCGCGCCCTACTAGTTTTAGGCAAAGCTCCGATCAAATTCTTTCTCATCTATACTCTTCACATATCTTGTTCATGACGGAAGGTCGTGGTCCCTTACATGCAGTTCCAGGCGTGACAATTTCTACAAATGTTAGAATCCCCAGGAAGCACACCTGGACATCACAGTTCCATTTCACTTAATAGACTGACCACATCTCAATGCCACATGGGTGCAACTTCATTTTGGTTCATTGATGGGGCTATTGGTTCATCTAGTTATTGATGCCCTTTTGAAATTATGTCATGCTTTGGATGAGTATCTGAAGAATAAGGTACCTATATTCCTATTTTCCCATGTTATCAATTTTAAAAAATTGGATTATTAATAATCATAACCCTTTTCAGGGTGAACACTCAAAGTCACTAAATTAACCTGTGCATCAACCCCAGAGCTTTGGCACAAAGCAGACAGGCTTAACTTAGGGCTACATGGAAAGTATTTGTGCAGTACCAAAACAGTAATAAGGTTGAAATTCAAAACAATAAAAATCCCAAACTGAATTAGAAAAATAGAGTACAATTTAATAATTATCAAAATGACACCAAAGTGGCAAACATCCAATAAGGGGTTTTGCAGAAATGAATTATTACAATGTTAAGTAGAAATAGTGCCAAGAAACAGAAAGTCCTAATAATTGACAATGGCCACAGTAAAATAGGAACATCCTGGTCAGAGATTTTAACTTCTGACTTTATTCCTATAAGTCGCAATCCACCACAGGAGTACACTTCTAAAGCCCTTGAAGACCTCAGGAGAAGTACTTAGAACTTACAGGGGGGAAGGCAGAAGCCAGCAGGAGAGTCCTGTCCAGGTCCAGTAGCCAATGGTCAGCTGGACAGTTGCAGGAAATGGCCTCTTGTAGCATGTTGTGACACTGTAGCTTTAATAGGAGGTCAGTCTTATGACCTTCGGAGTCCACTTCTCACTCATGGATATAAGAGGGAAAGCAGGTCCAGACTTCTAGGCTCTTCTCAGTTCTCGGACAGCAAGTTCAGTCCACTTCTGATCGTCCACAGATCCACTAGTGTTCTCTAGTGGGTGCATGGAGATACCACATTTTTGACTGGCACAAGCTACTGGATGGAAATTACTATTTAGGACACACTAACCAATGAGGTAAAAATTCCCAGGGGAACTTCACCAACTTTGGGCATTTTCAAGATGGCCGAACTCTTCAGCCACACTGAACTTGGGCTCTGAGGGCTCGGGGTATGTGCGGATAGTGTACTAAGGTAATCCTAGTGTGCTCCCTCATCTAACAGTAAACTCTAGTTTTAGGCAGTCCCTGTACCCAGTCCCCAGTCCCATGCGTAATGTGCTGCTCCAGTCCAGGTTTTTTTTCAAATACTGGGACTTGTATTCTAGTTTATTATATTATACAACAGGGCTACAAGTCTCACATTTCAAAGAAAAAACTAGACTGGGACAGCATATCATGCATGTACATCGGAAACTTGGCAGCAATGTATACCCCCAACAAACTCAGAGACCGAAGCCTGGTTAAATAAAGTTAAGCTTTCTATCTGGTTTCCGTGCTGGCTTCAGTACAGAGTCAGCACTCTTAGAAGTGACAGTTTTAATTAAAACCTAACATGACCTGGGCACAAACACCATTGTGGTTCTGCTTGACTTATGTGCTGCTTTCCACAGGGTATTGCGTGACATCCTATTGCAACAGCTGGAGAATGCAGGAATAGTCAGCACCATCTGGAAGTAGTTAAAATCCTTCCTCTCCAATTAAAAGCAAGCAGTATATGTCCCCATTTTACCTCGGAGTAATAGAGAGGTTAGAGTGGAATATCACAGGGCTCAGCCCTTAGTCCAAGTCTCTTCAACATCTATATTGTCCCCCCTTGCTGTCATTGAACAAGCTTAGAGCTTCAATGTGGTGTCCTATGAAGATGACATCCAGTTGATGTTTGCCTTTAAACACCTGGATGTCTCTGTCACAGCCAAGTTTCAAGGATGCTTATCAGCAGTGGCAGAGTAGATGCTTAGAAGCTGTCTCTGCTTAAACTCGGAAAAGTCTGAAATTCTAATATTTAGTTCATCCTATATATTGAATCTGTCTCATCTTTGGCCTACAGAACCGGGCCAACCTCTGGCACCTTCTACTATTGCCAACAATCTGGGAGTAAAACTAGACAATGCACTATCTTTTAAGTCACGCTTTAATACTAACTCAGGAGTCTGCTTCTCTCTGCTGAAATCTCAAGAAATTATACAAGAAAAACAGGAGCAAGCCCGTTAGCCCAGCTGAGACCGGGTATATGTGGTAACAAAAAACAATGTCTCAACAGGGAAAATGAATAAGAGGACCAATCGATACACAATTCAATCAAGGGAAGGGAAGACAAGAGAGATCAAAGGATAGAAAGGGAACAGATTTAATAATTAGATACACAATTGGTATATACAATTCAAAATAACCATAACTAACACATGTGCACTGACAGTGAAGTGAAAAAGTGAACGGCGCAGTGACATAAGTGTAAGGGTGACAACAAGGTACGGCAAAATGATTCAAATAAATTCAAGGTCGAGGAGAGTTATATACAATGGATAATTTACACATAATCATAAAGGTCTCACAGGACCCTGTAGTTAGCCGTAAATAATGCTGTCTGGTCGACGACGTTTCAACCTCCTTGCGTTGAGGTCATCATCAGGACTATGGTTATTGCAATATTTTAAATTACCTATGTGTAAGAAGAAAGGGGGAAGATAATGAATAGAGAAGCCCAGGAAAAAACAATAACTTACAGCACAGAGAATGAAAACATAATTGTTGAACTTGGCCCTTCTGGCAGGTTCACCCCTGAACGTTTTTGCTTTTTATTGGTGACTTGGTGTGGTGATTTGTTTGGTTCCGGCGCACTTTCCCTGTGTCCCAGGGTAAAGTGCGTGCACACTCTGAGTGCATGTGGTGAGATAGGCCTGCCCTCCCATAGGAATGCATGGGGAATGTATGTGTCCCGGTAGTTCCTGATGCGTGGGGTGTGCAGGCCCGTGTTTGGTATGTGCGGACTCGTGGGAGTGAATGCTGCGCGTTGATGTGTGCAGCGTGCATGTACCTGGTGTGGAAGTGCCACTTCTAGAAGTGGGCACTTCAGTGTGCAGTCTGAAATGTGTGGCTTGTCTGGCGATTGGCTGGTGAGGTCAGGTGACGGACTAGGGAATTCCCCAGAGTCAGGAGGAGTCACCCAGTGGTGAATGGGGAGTTAGCATGTTGATGGCTGGGGAGGAGTGTACCTGGGTCCTGAATAGGACAGGGCTTCCCCCACACAATGCTGGCGCCGGCCCCTGTGGTGCGTCTAATGACCCTAGCCCTGCCAGTGAATAGGGAGAGGGGCTGAGCAAAACAAAGTGCTCAGGAACCTGTTGGAACTGGTTCGCCCCTTCCCTGCACCTTAAACAAAGGGATTTCGTGTATAAAAAGGGGCTGTGTCCCCTTACAAAATGTTCTTGTTCCAAACTCGAATCTACCAGGGGCATGCTGCTGCTGGGGCCCAGGGGAAGGCTTGCCTCCCTGGGCCCTGCCCAGCCCCTGGATGCCAGATGGACTTACTGGACCTTTTTTTTGACCTGCAGCGCCTGGGAGCGCTTTATGGGCTTTAGAACGCTGTTTTGCTGGACTGGCTCTCTTTGTAGCGCCTGGGAGCGCTTGTGGGGCTTTTCAGCGCTGGGAGCGCTGTGCGTGACTTTATAGCGCTGTGAGCGCTTTTCAGCTTACGGGTGCCACCCCGCTTATTTTCGTATTTTAAGGGCCGGTGCCCACCCGGCATTTGCCCCGCCAAAGATTGCCTTTATCGAGGGAGCCTACCCCTCTTATCACGGAAACGATCACCGCTGCAGCCCGGAGTTCCCGGTCGCGTCATCCCCCTGCCGCGCTGTGATTGGTCCAGCGGGAGGGGGTGTGGCCCACGTGATCGGGGCCTCGAGAACGAAGCCGCGGCGCGAGTCTGGAAGCGGAGGAAGCGTGTGTCTCCCACCGGGGCTCCCGAGAGCGAGGGAGAGCCCCGGGTGACCAGAGGAAGGGAGGAGCACGGTCGGAGCTTGTGTGGAGGGGGCGCGAGGCACGTTGTCGGTGCCTGCCCCTTCCGCGGTGTCCAGAAGCCTCGGAGCCTCCCCATCGGATCGGAGACGACGCGGGAGTCCCCCGAACAGCCGGTGAGTGTCGAGAGGGCTGGGGGACTCCGCGCATGTGCTGGGGGGTGCAGGGGGCTGTGCTCACGAGCCCCGTGAGGCTCCAACGAGAGGGGGCTTGCCCATATTAGAGCGCTGACGCTCCAACGACCGGGGGGGTACTTCGGGAGAGCCCAGTGAGGCTCCAAAAGTTGGCACATTGTTCTCGAGCCCAGCGAGGCTCCAACGTTGTGGGGCATCGGGGGTACAGAGCCACGAAGGCTCTCGAAGGCATTGTTGATAGCCAGCGCCCAGAGAGGGCTCCAGAGGCACGCAAAGTGCCTGAGATTCATTCTACAGCTGCCCAGCACTTAGTGGGCAGCTGCAACGTTTAGGTTGGGAAGAAATTGCTCTTTGGCTGGCGCAGCTGGCGCAGCTTACCTGAGACAGCGTCCTAAGCTTGGACAAAGGCCAGTTGGCCTAGGGACTGCCACAGGTGGTGGCTTACATGTGTTCCTTTTGCTCTACACCTCTGAATGTTTTCATGCATCATGTGTTCCTTTTGCTCTACACCTCTGAATGTTTTCATGCATCATGTGTTCCTTTTGCTCTACACCTCTGAATGTTTTCATGCATCATGTGTTTCCTTTGCTCTACACCTCTGAATGTTTTCATGCATCATGTGTAACGTTCGATTATCCCTACAGGTATTGTGATACTTAGGTGGTTGTTTGCTTTCTCCTAGTACAGGTGGTGCTAGTGAGGTCCTGATTCCCTGCGCAATATTTCTCCTAAGGTGGTTAGGGTTGCGTAGGTGGTACTTTCTGATACCAGTAGTTACCGGTTGTGTGCTACATGTTATTTTGTGCTACTGTGATATTATTCCTATGTTCTAAGTGCTAATTTCTACGAAGTGCTAATTCCGGACAGCGGTCCATGTGGCCCTGTCCCCTGTACATATAATCCCTTGTAAATTCTGCCCGTGCCTGTTGGCACATTGTAGAGTGTGTGTTTTTATCTAGTGTGTTGTGTATAATACAAAGGCTATTTTTATAGAATACCTTGTGTGGAGTTTCCTTTGTGGTGGGCCTTGGGTGTTGTTGCTGGGTGCGCGCGCAAACGCTTTACACATCGCCTCAGAGATAAGCCTGACTGCTCGTGCCAAGCTACCAAGGGGGTGAGCAGGGGTTATCTTTGGCGTGTAACTTCCTTGCCCTGACTAGAGTGGTGGTTTCTGTCTGGCTTTGGCGCAAGCCCTAGCCAACCAGAAATCCCATTTCTAACATTGGTGATCAGCGGTGGGATTTGGACTTGCGTTTGCGCTGTACCGCAGCAGCAACTGGCCGCACTACAAAACTCTGCATTTAGATAAATCACATGGTATAGGGATTATTGTTCTAAGTTTGTTTTTAAGTGTCATTTCTTTGGAAATGTGTTCTTGTGCACTGTGAGTTAGGTGTCCCTAGCTCGGGAGGGTAGATAATCCCCCTTAGTGCATTGTGTTTTCTGGATTCACCAGAGGGTGGGATCCAGTGGTGGCAGCAGATGTGTGTCCAGTGCATGTATTCCCATTCCCAGTTCCCGGGGTAGTGGTACCTGTGTCACGTGGTGGTCAGGTTGAGAAATCAGTGGCGGTAGAAACTGTCTTACCAGTCTTGGGAGGGGTTTGGGGATGAATGTGTAATGCGCTGGATGAATGTGAATGTCCCATTCCCAGTTCCCAGAGTAATAGTACCTGTGTCACGTGGTGGTCAGGTTGAGAAAATCAGGGGCGGTAGAAACTGTCTTACTAGTCTGGGGGGTGTGTGTGTGTGGATGAAGGATGTGAGTTCTCTGAAATAAGGAGCTTGCTGGTTGATTGGGTGTGAGTTCTCTGGGATAGGGAACTTGCATTGGGGAGTGATTCCAAAAGTAGTGGCTGAGGTGTCTTCCAGCCCAGCGTGGTGGAAGAGGTTCAGAGTAGCCCAGCTAGGTCTCGGTGTAGGGGCTCACGGCCTGTCTCTGCGGAGAAGGAGTGGGTGGGACTGCGTGTCTCCAGGTGCCCGAAACCCAGTGTCAGGGCCTGGATGGTTTCTTTAGGAACATCAGGTCGGGGGCCTAGGCTGTACCAATAGGTCACTTGAGGAGGATCTCCCAGTGTCTAGAGGACGTGGAGCGTCTGTAATCAGAGCTCCAGTAGTCCTGGTGTCTGGCGGTACCGCTCCAGTTGGGAGGGTGCGGAAGTCCAGAGGGAGGGGTGAGAGGGGGAGGGATTCCCCAGTGGGAACCAGTAGGTCAGGGACCAGCCGGGAGGGCTGTGTCGCCACTGAGTGACCGTGGTGTCGCCACTTCTGTCCTGGGGGGTCTGCACGCACTGTCAGATGGACAGGAGGTAGTGAGATCAGCGCCAGGCAGACTGTCACACGACCCATTAGTTATGTGTCACCCTCGTTAAGTCCTGGTTCGCCAGGCATCTGACCAAAGGGTACGTCCCTCGGTTGGGGAGCCAGTAGTCGGTGTTTCCGGATCTGGACGTAAGGGCGGCTGTAGTCCTGAGGGCAGGTGGGGCTCATCTTAAGTGAAGAGACCCTGCTCTACAGTGGAAGGGGGTGCAGAGGGAGGGAGTCCTCGCCTCTGACCCCTTGGATCCCAGGTGGTAGACCAGTTGGTGGAGAGAGGTCCTGAACTGGTGGGAGAGTTGTGTTCTGGTGGGTGCTTCCCTGGGAGGGTGCGGAACCCCAGAAGTAGAGGTAGGGTGGGGCATTCTTGCCCGTGACCTCTGGTCAGCCTGAGGGTGCGGACCCTAGGTTGAAGGATCAGTGGTAGTTGGGAACTACACTGAGAGGGAGAGTGGAGAATGGCTTGTATGCCAGGGGTTACTACCCCCCACTCTGGGTTTGGCAAGGACCAGTGGTATCTGGGTGGCCTAGGGCCTGGTCCTGGCCGTGGACAACTAGGTAGTACCAGTGGGGTAGCCTAGTTGGGCCTGAGTTCTTTGTGGTTGTTTTTTTTCAGATGGAACCATGTTGATTGAGAATGGCGTAGAACCGGAGAGTGTCCCTGCAGTGCGGGCCTGCGTCCGTGTTCTATCGCCCCAAGCAGGGAAGACCATCACGGTGGTGATTGGTCTGCCCTGCGTTTTGGCTGGAAGGGGGTTGTGTTGGACTTGGCCCTTCTGGCAGGTTCACCCCTGAACGTTTTTGCTTTTTATTGGTGACTTGGTGTGGTGATTTGTTTGGTTCCGGCGCACTTTCCCTGTGTCCCAGGGTAAAGTGCGTGCACACTCTGAGTGCATGTGGTGAGATAGGCCTGCCCTCCCATAGGAATGCATGGGGAATGTATGTGTCCCGGTAGTTCCTGATGCGTGGGGTGTGCAGGCCCGTGTTTGGTATGTGCGGACTCGTGGGAGTGAATGCTGCGCGTTGATGTGTGCAGCGTGCATGTACCTGGTGTGGAAGTGCCACTTCTAGAAGTGGGCACTTCAGTGTGCAGTCTGAAATGTGTGGCTTGTCTGGCGATTGGCTGGTGAGGTCAGGTGACGGACTAGGGAATTCCCCAGAGTCAGGAGGAGTCACCCAGTGGTGAATGGGGAGTTAGCATGTTGATGGCTGGGGAGGAGTGTACCTGGGTCCTGAATAGGACAGGGCTTCCCCCACACAATGCTGGCGCCGGCCCCTGTGGTGCGTCTAATGACCCTAGCCCTGCCAGTGAATAGGGAGAGGGGCTGAGCAAAACAAAGTGCTCAGGAACCTGTTGGAACTGGTTCGCCCCTTCCCTGCACCTTAAACAAAGGGATTTCGTGTATAAAAAGGGGCTGTGTCCCCTTACAAAATGTTCTTGTTCCAAACTCGAATCTACCAGGGGCATGCTGCTGCTGGGGCCCAGGGGAAGGCTTGCCTCCCTGGGCCCTGCCCAGCCCCTGGATGCCAGATGGACTTACTGGACCTTTTTTTTGACCTGCAGCGCCTGGGAGCGCTTTATGGGCTTTAGAACGCTGTTTTGCTGGACTGGCTCTCTTTGTAGTGCCTGGGAGCGCTTGTGGGGCTTTTCAGCGCTGGGAGCGCTGTGCGTGACTTTATAGCGCTGTGAGCGCTTTTCAGCTTACGGGTGCCACCCCGCTTATTTTCGTATTTTAAGGGCCGGTGCCCACCCGGCATTTGCCCCGCCAAAGATTGCCTTTATCGAGGGAGCCTACCCCTCTTATCACGGAAACGATCACCGCTGCAGCCCGGAGTTCCCGGTCGCGTCATCCCCCTGCCGCGCTGTGATTGGTCCAGCGGGAGGGGGTGTGGCCCACGTGATCGGGGCCTCGAGAACGAAGCCGCGGCGCGAGTCTGGAAGCGGAGGAAGCGTGTGTCTCCCACCGGGGCTCCCGAGAGCGAGGGAGAGCCCCGGGTGACCAGAGGAAGGGAGGAGCACGGTCGGAGCTTGTGTGGAGGGGGCGCGAGGCACGTTGTCGGTGCCTGCCCCTTCCGCGGTGTCCAGAAGCCTCGGAGCCTCCCCATCGGATCGGAGACGACGCGGGAGTCCCCCGAACAGCCGGTGAGTGTCGAGAGGGCTGGGGGACTCCGCGCATGTGCTGGGGGGTGCAGGGGGCTGTGCTCACGAGCCCCGTGAGGCTCCAACGAGAGGGGGCTTGCCCATATTAGAGCGCTGACGCTCCAACGACCGGGGGGGTACTTCGGGAGAGCCCAGTGAGGCTCCAAAAGTTGGCACATTGTTCTCGAGCCCAGCGAGGCTCCAACGTTGTGGGGCATCGGGGGTACAGAGCCACGAAGGCTCTCGAAGGCATTGTTGATAGCCAGCGCCCAGAGAGGGCTCCAGAGGCACGCAAAGTGCCTGAGATTCATTCTACAGCTGCCCAGCACTTAGTGGGCAACTGCAACGTTTAGGTTGGGAAGAAATTGCTCTTTGGCTGGCGCAGCTGGCGCAGCTTACCTGAGACAGCGTCCTAAGCTTGGACAAAGGCCAGTTGGCCTAGGGACTGCCACAGGTGGTGGCTTACATGTGTTCCTTTTGCTCTACACCTCTGAATGTTTTCATGCATCATGTGTTCCTTTTGCTCTACACCTCTGAATGTTTTCATGCATCATGTGTTCCTTTTGCTCTACACCTCTGAATGTTTTCATGCATCATGTGTTTCCTTTGCTCTACACCTCTGAATGTTTTCATGCATCATGTGTAACGTTCGATTACCCCTACAGGTATTGTGATACTTAGGTGGTTGTTTGCTTTCTCCTAGTACAGGTGGTGCTAGTGAGGTCCTGATTCCCTGCGCAATATTTCTCCTAAGGTGGTTAGGGTTGCGTAGGTGGTACTTTCTGATACCAGTAGTTACCGGTTGTGTGCTACATGTTATTTTGTGCTACTGTGATATTATTCCTATGTTCTAAGTGCTAATTTCTACAAAGTGCTAATTCCGGACAGCGGTCCATGTGGCCCTGTCCCCTGTACATATAATCCCTTGTAAATTCTGCCCGTGCCTGTTGGCACATTGTAGAGTGTGTGTTTTTATCTAGTGTGTTGTGTATAATACAAAGGCTATTTTTATAGAATACCTTGTGTGGAGTTTCCTTTGTGGTGGGCCTTGGGTGTTGTTGCTGGGTGCGCGCGCAAACGCTTTACACATCGCCTCAGAGATAAGCCTGACTGCTCGTGCCAAGCTACCAAGGGGGTGAGCAGGGGTTATCTTTGGCGTGTAACTTCCTTGCCCTGACTAGAGTGGTGGTTTCTGTCTGGCTTTGGCGCAAGCCCTAGCCAACCAGAAATCCCATTTCTAACAATAATGAATAAGTGAAGAGCAGGTCAGGGGGTAAAAGTACCTGTGTCCGTGGTAAATCACCACCTCAATGTTAATTGCAGGAAAATGTGGAACAAATAAATATGGTCCGTCACATTTAGAGGGGGATCTTCAAGTGTCTGAAATGATAATAAAGAAACTATAAAGGTGGCCCCATGGTTCAATGCATGTAGTCGAGTAAAGCGCGGTGGAAGGCGCTTACCTATAAGGGACACCAAAACTGAGGAGGCCAACAGGAACAATTTAAGGTATCCGGGTTATGCTTCAAAATCAGCCATCTATCATGAAAAGAAACGGAAATAGAACCCGTGCTCTAGTCGGTAATATATAGTGGTGTTAGGGGCAAAACCGCTTACCAATTGGATCAATTCATTAAGTAAGGGCAAGACATCCAGCGGTGAGTAATCCGCAATGTTTGAAAAACAATCAGCACTCTAAAGAAAAGACAGAAAGCGGGCTATATGAGAGGCGTGTAATGACAACGCCGAATCATTACGGGAACTGAATAAACTGGCCAAGGGAAGGCAAACCATTAAGTGACTTACTGGAATCGGCTCGTCAATCACCATGTATCGGGATTAATCCGAAGTAGGGCCTCAGCGTCTAAACGAGTAAGACGTCTAGCGTGTGTGAGACGCGGACGCCAGAAATAAACTATCCGGGTCATGTGACAGCATCAAGGCCACAAAGGAAGGACTACCGGGTACGAACACAGAGAGGGAAACAGGACAGATGACAGGACGGGAAAGGTGGAAAGAAAAAGTGAAAAAGAAACACCCGATCAGTGTGAGGGTCAACGATAATAAATAAGTTTCTTATGAGGCATATAAATTAATTACAAATATTGACAACCACAATTCAAAATTTTTGTATGGACCTATGATCAAGGACAAAACAATTTACAAATGCAACAATAATAATAAATCACAATTAGACACCATAATAATAAGTTGTAAAAAAACGTATAAACAATCGATACTAATAGCAATTTATGAACAACGAGTAAACAAAAATTTTTACAACGTCACTCAATAAACATTATCTATTTTGAAAAACAATTGAAAGAGAAAGAGAACGGAGAAGGGAGGGGAGGGAGGAAAAGTGGGGACAACTAGGGAGGGGAAAACCGGAGGGGGGGGGGGGGTGTGTGTGTGTAAGGCAGAGAGGTGGGGGTTGGGGAGGGTTGTGTAAGGCAGAGAGGTGGGGGTTGTAGGGAAGGGAAGGGAACAACAGAAGGGTGGGAAAGTAGGGTGGGGGGGGGGGGCGGGGGGGCCAGAAGGCGGAGAAGGGTAAAGGAAGTGCGCTGGGATACCACAACAATTTAGACAAAGGGGTAAAATGCTGTAAAAAGACTCAAGCAATTAGAGATTTTTTGACATTTTTTCACACTGTCAAAGAATACTACAGTCTGAATATCAATAGGACAATGCTGGTAAAGATGAGTAACAACATGTAAAGTCTGAATCCTAGCCACTCGTGATAACTGTGTTCCATTCGTCTAAGGAATTCAATCCATGTGATACAGAGTTACAGCGTGTAATCCAACGACATTCGCATTTGTTTAACAAGGTCTGTAAATTACCACCCCGGATCGGTAATTGTGGACAATCTATGACTTGCCAAGTCATATCCGTTTCCGAATGGTTATGCTCCTTGTAATACATCACAAGTGGAGCAGTAACGACGTTGCATCTAATGCGACTTTTGTGTTGGGAGATGCGTTGTTTAACCATCTGTGTAGTCTGCCCAATGTAAAGTAAATTACACGGACAGCATATCACATAAATAACATTGGTGGTACGACAATTGGAAAAATGTTTCAGTTGATAGGTGTGAGAAGGAGTGACAAAAACCTTAGTATTGATAGTCAAATCACACACATTACAATTTAGGCACTTGAAGTGGCCTATTACAGGGGGTAAATTCCATAAGGTAGTATTTACAGATTTTTCTTTGGTGGGCCAGGTAATGGCATGGACAAGCTTGTCATTCAAATTATTTCCCCTCTTGTATGATAGAAGGGGGGGGTCTGTAAAGTGTGGAAAAGAGCGTAGCAATTTCCAATTGTTCTTAATTATCTTGGAAACCACATTACTGCTGGGGCTGAAGGTGGAAACAAAAGGGATACGTGTATTGACACGTTTGATGGAGGGTGCCAAAATAATTTCCCTATGGTTATACCAAGCTCTTTTTAGGGATCTTCTGACCAAATGTTTGGGGTAGCCCCTGTCGATCAATTTTGCCGAGAGGATAGCTGCCTCTCGAAAATAATCTTTTCTCCACTTACAATTCCGCCGTATACGGAGGAACTGTCCGTAAGGCAAGCCGTCTCTAAGCCCTCGAGGATGGTAACTAGAATAGGCCAAAAGAGTATTACGCTCTGTAGGTTTTCGATATAAGGATGTCCCAATTAGACCATCCTCCGCATGTAATGTGAGATCCAAAAAAGGGAGGTCATTCTTACGCACATCTGAAGTAAATTTTAAATGGTTTTGGATGGAATTCAACCAGGTAATAAACGACAAAAGGTTCTCATGTGTACCCTGCCATAGCAACAGAATGTCGTCTATGTACCTGCGCCATAAAGTAATGTTGGTGAGAAAAGGATTACTGCTATTCAGAAAAATGGTGGACTCTAAATGGTGAACATAGAGTACTGCAAAGTTTGGTGCAAAACAAGCACCCATCGATACACCTTTAACCTGAAGGTAATATGTATCTTTATACAAAAAGTAGTTGTTGGTCAAAGCTATGTGAAACAATTGAACCACAAATTCCGCAGGGATGCGTGTGGGACGAGGGCGAGTATTCAATATTACCTCCAGGCTGATGGACTCATGGACTCATGGTCATGGAGGTAATATTGAATACTCGCCCTCGTCCCACACGCATCCCTGCGGAATTTGTGGTTCAATTGTTTCACATAGCTTTGACCAACAACTACTTTTTGTATAAAGATACATATTACCTTCAGGTTAAAGGTGTATCGATGGGTGCTTGTTTTGCACCAAACTTTGCAGTACTCTATGTTCACCATTTAGAGTCCACCATTTTTCTGAATAGCAGTAATCCTTTTCTCACCAACATTACTTTATGGCGCAGGTACATAGACGACATTCTGTTGCTATGGCAGGGTACACATGAGAACCTTTTGTCGTTTATTACCTGGTTGAATTCCATCCAAAACCATTTAAAATTTACTTCAGATGTGCGTAAGAATGACCTCCCTTTTTTGGATCTCACATTACATGCGGAGGATGGTCTAATTGGGACATCCTTATATCGAAAACCTACAGAGCGTAATACTCTTTTGGCCTATTCTAGTTACCATCCTCGAGGGCTTAGAGACGGCTTGCCTTACGGACAGTTCCTCCGTATACGGCGGAATTGTAAGTGGAGAAAAGATTATTTTCGAGAGGCAGCTATCCTCTCGGCAAAATTGATCGACAGGGGCTACCCCAAACATTTGGTCAGAAGATCCCTAAAAAGAGCTTGGTATAACCATAGGGAAATTATTTTGGCACCCTCCATCAAACGTGTCAATACACGTATCCCTTTTGTTTCCACCTTCAGCCCCAGCAGTAATGTGGTTTCCAAGATAATTAAGAACAATTGGAAATTGCTACGCTCTTTTCCACACTTTACAGACCCCCCCCCTTCTATCATACAAGAGGGGAAATAATTTGAATGACAAGCTTGTCCATGCCATTACCTGGCCCACCAAAGAAAAATCTGTAAATACTACCTTATGGAATTTACCACCTGTAATAGGCCACTTCAAGTGCCTAAATTGTAATGTGTGTGATTTGACTATCAATACTAAGGTTTTTGTCACTCCTTCTCACACCTATCAACTGAAACATTTTTCCAATTGTCGTACCACCAATGTTATTTATGTGATACGCTGTCCGTGTAATTTACTTTACATTGGGCAGACTACACAGATGGTTAAACAACGCATCTCCCAACACAAAAGTCGCATTAGATGCAACGTCGTTACTGCTCCACTTGTGATGCATTACAAGGAGCATAACCATTCGGAAACGGATATGACTTGGCAAGTCATTGATTGTCCACAATTACCGATCCGGGGTGGTAATTTACAGACCTTGTTAAACAAATGCGAATGTCGTTGGATTACACGCTGTAACTCTGTATCACATGGATTGAATTCCTTAGACGAATGGAACACAGTTATCACGAGTGGCTAGGATTCAGACTTTACATGTTGTTACTCATCTTTACCAGCATTGTCCTATTGATATTCAGACTGTAGTATTCTTTGACAGTGTGAAAAAATGTCAAAAAATCTCTAATTGCTTGAGTCTTTTTACAGCATTTTACCCCTTTGTCTAAATTGTTGTGGTATCCCAGCGCACTTCCTTTACCCTTCTCCGCCTTCTGGCCCCCCCGCCCCCCCCCCCACCCTACTTTCCCACCCTTCTGTTGTTCCCTTCCCTTCCCTACAACCCCCACCTCTCTGCCTTACACAACCCTCCCCAACCCCCACCTCTCTGCCTTACACACACCCCCCCCCCCCCCCTCCGGTTTTCCCCTCCCTAGTTGTCCCCACTTTTCCTCCCTCCCCTCCCTTCTCCGTTCTCTTTCTCTTTCAATTGTTTTTCAAAATAGATAATGTTTATTGAGTGACATTGTAAAAATTTTTGTTTACTCGTTCATAAATTGCTATTAGTATCGATTGTTTATACGTTTTTTTACAACTTATTATTATGGTGTCTAATTGTGATTTATTATTATTGTTGCATTTGTAAATTGTTTTGTCCTTGATCATAGGTCCATACAAAAATTTTGAATTGTGGTTGTCAATATTTGTAATTAATTTATATGCCTCATAAGAAACTTATTTATTATCGTTGACCCTCACACTGATCGGGTGTTTCTTTTTCACTTTTTCTTTCCACCTTTCCCGTCCTGTCATCTGTCCTGTTTCCCTCTCTGTGTTCGTACCCGGTAGTCCTTCCTTTGTGGCCTTGATGCTGTCACATGACCCGGATAGTTTATTTCTGGCGTCCGCGTCTCACACACGCTAGACGTCTTACTCGTTTAGACGCTGAGGCCCTACTTCGGATTAATCCCGATACATGGTGATTGACGAGCCGATTCCAGTAAGTCACTTAATGGTTTGCCTTCCCTTGGCCAGTTTATTCAGTTCCCGTAATGATTCGGCGTTGTCATTACACGCCTCTCATATAGCCCGCTTTCTGTCTTTTCTTTAGAGTGCTGATTGTTTTTCAAACATTGCGGATTACTCACCGCTGGATGTCTTGCCCTTACTTAATGAATTGATCCAATTGGTAAGCGGTTTTGCCCCTAACACCACTATATATTACCGAATAGAGCACGGGTTTTATTTCCGTTTCTTTTCATGATAGATGGCTGATTTTGAAGCATAACCCGGATACCTTAAATTGTTCCTGTTGGCCTCCTCAGTTTTGGTGTCCCTTATAGGTAAGCGCCTTCCACCGCGCTTTACTCGACTACATGCATTGAACCATGGGGCCACCTTTATAGTTTCTTTATTATCATTTCAGACACTTGAAGATCCCCCTCTAAATGTGACGGACCATATTTATTTGTTCCACATTTTCCTGCAATTAACATTGAGGTGGTGATTTACCACGGACACAGGTACTATTACCCCCTGACCTGCTCTTCACTTATTCATTATGTTTTCATTCTCTGTGCTGTAAGTTATTGTTTTTTCCTGGGCTTCTCTATTCATTATCTTCCCCCTTTCTTCTTACACATAGGTAATTTAAAATATTGCAATAACCATAGTCCTGATGATGACCTCAACGCAAGGAGGTTGAAACGTCGTCGACCAGACAGCATTATTTACGGCTAACTACAGGGTCCTGTGAGACCTTTATGATTATGTGTAAATTATCCATTGTATATAACTCTCCTCGACCTTGAATTTATTTGAATCATTTTGCCGTACCTTGTTGTCACCCTTACACTTATGTCACTGCGCCGTTCACTTTTTCACTTCACTGTCAGTGCACATGTGTTAGTTATGGTTATTATCATCTCCTTGTGTTTGCTAAATTAGCAACTATTCCATATCTTGTCACCATTGTGGCCGCCTCATGCTCTTCAAACACAAAATAAAAGAGCTCACACAAGCATGGTGAACAACCTGTAAGTGCCTCACTACGTCATTCTCCGATATTCAGCTACAGTCCACCCTCACCTCATTCTGACTCCTAGAAACCACTGAGGTACAAACCCGGCCTTAAAGCAGAGGCATCCATCAAGCCTTTCTACCCAAGTTTAGTCACCAGTCTTAGACAACTCCTCTCTCCACTGTACAGAACTACCTAACTTGATCAATGCCTCCCCACGGCCCTCTGGAACAAGTTGGGATCCTCTTCCTGAATAAAAATATATCCATGGATCCAAGAACACTGGGCAACTAAGGGCCTATCCTGGACCTCCATTTTATCAGTAAAATCATGTAAAGGGAAACAATGAGATAACTTCAAGAATATGCTGAACGTAACCACCTCCTGCAAAGTTTGGTGCAAAACAAGCACCCATCGATACACCTTTAACCTGAAGGTAATATGTATCTTTATACAAAAAGTAGTTGTTGGTCAAAGCTATGTGCAACAATTGAACCACAAATTCCGTAGGGATGCGTGTGGGACGAGGGCGAGTATTCAATATTACCTCCATGACCATGAGTCCATCAGCCTGGGGAATATTAGTATATAAAGACTCAATGTCTAAACCGACCATAAAGTCGGATTCAGGATTGAAAGGAAGGTCGTCTATGATGTTAATTAGATGTGTGCTGTCCTTGACAAATGTGTCAGTCAAGGGGACAAAAACCTTAAGAATAGAGTCAATATATTTTCCCAGGGGTTACCTTCCTTTCAATCCTGGACTCATGGTCATGGAGGTAATATTGAATACTCGCCCTCGTCCCACACGCATCCCTACGGAATTTGTGGTTCAATTGTTGCACATAGCTTTGACCAACAACTACTTTTTGTATAAAGATACATATTACCTTCAGGTTAAAGGTGTATCGATGGGTGCTTGTTTTGCACCAAACTTTGCAGTACTCTATGTTCACCATTTAGAGTCCACCATTTTTCTGAATAGCAGTAATCCTTTTCTCACCAACATTACTTTATGGCGCAGGTACATAGACGACATTCTGTTGCTATGGCAGGGTACACATGAGAACCTTTTGTCGTTTATTACCTGGTTGAATTCCATCCAAAACCATTTAAAATTTACTTCAGATGTGCGTAAGAATGACCTCCCTTTTTTGGATCTCACATTACATGCGGAGGATGGTCTAATTGGGACATCCTTATATCGAAAACCTACAGAGCGTAATACTCTTTTGGCCTATTCTAGTTACCATCCTCGAGGGCTTAGAGACGGCTTGCCTTACGGACAGTTCCTCCGTATACGGCGGAATTGTAAGTGGAGAAAAGATTATTTTCGAGAGGCAGCTATCCTCTCGGCAAAATTGATCGACAGGGGCTACCCCAAACATTTGGTCAGAAGATCCCTAAAAAGAGCTTGGTATAACCATAGGGAAATTATTTTGGCACCCTCCATCAAACGTGTCAATACACGTATCCCTTTTGTTTCCACCTTCAGCCCCAGCAGTAATGTGGTTTCCAAGATAATTAAGAACAATTGGAAATTGCAACGCTCTTTTCCACACTTTACAGACCCCCCCCTTCTATCATACAAGAGGGGAAATAATTTGAATGACAAGCTTGTCCATGCCATTACCTGGCCCACCAAAGAAAAATCTGTAAATACTACCTTATGGAATTTACCACCTGTAATAGGCCACTTCAAGTGCCTAAATTGTAATGTGTGTGATTTGACTATCAATACTAAGGTTTTTGTCACTCCTTCTCACACCTATCAACTGAAACATTTTTCCAATTGTCGTACCACCAATGTTATTTATGTGATACGCTGTCCGTGTAATTTACTTTACATTGGGCAGACTACACAGATGGTTAAACAACGCATCTCCCAACACAAAAGTCGCATTAGATGCAACGTCGTTACTGCTCCACTTGTGATGCATTACAAGGAGCATAACCATTCGGAAACGGATATGACTTGGCAAGTCATAGATTGTCCACAATTACCGATCCGGGGTGGTAATTTACAGACCTTGTTAAACAAATGCGAATGTCGTTGGATTACACGCTGTAACTCTGTATCACATGGATTGAATTCCTTAGACGAATGGAACACAGTTATCACGAGTGGCTAGGATTCAGACTTTACATGTTGTTACTCATCTTTACCAGCATTGTCCTATTGATATTCAGACTGTAGTATTCTTTGACAGTGTGAAAAAATGTCAAAAAATCTCTAATAGCTTGAGTCTTTTTACAGCATTTTACCCCTTTGTCTAAATTGTTGTGGTATCCCAGCGCACTTCCTTTACCCTTCTCCGCCTTCTGGCCCCCCCGCCCCCCCCACCCTACTTTCCCACCCTTCTGTTGTTCCCTTCCCTTCCCTACAACCCCCACCTCTCTGCCTTACACAACCCTCCCCAACCCCCACCTCTCTGCCTTACACACACACCCCCCCCCCTCCGGTTTTTCCCTCCCTAGTTGTCCCCACTTTTCCTCCCTCCCCTCCCTTCTCCGTTCTCTTTCTCTTTCAATTGTTTTTCAAAATAGATAATGTTTATTGAGTGACGTTGTAAAAAATTTTGTTTACTCGTTGTTCATAAATTGCTATTAGTATCGATTGTTTATACGTTTTTTTACAACTTATTATTATGGTGTCTAATTGTGATTTATTATTATTGTTGCATTTGTAAATTGTTTTGTCCTTGATCATAGGTCCATACAAAAATTTTGAATTGTGGTTGTCAATATTTGTAATTAATTTATATGCCTCATAAGAAACTTATTTATTATCGTTGACCCTCACACTGATCGGGTGTTTCTTTTTCACTTTTTCTTTCCACCTTTCCCATCCTGTCATCTGTCCTGTTTCCCTCTCTGTGTTCGTACCCGGTAGTCCTTCCTTTGTGGCCTTGATGCTGTCACATGACCCGGATAGTTTATTTCTGGCGTCCGCGTCTCACACACGCTAGACGTCTTACTCGTTTAGACGCTGAGGCCCTACTTCGGATTAATCCCGATACATGGTGATTGACGAGCCGATTCCAGTAAGTCACTTAATGGTTTGCCTTCCCTTGGCCAGTTTATTCAGTTCCCGTAATGATTCGGCGTTGTCATTACACGCCTCTCATATAGCCCGCTTTCTGTCTTTTCTTTAGAGTGCTGATTGTTTTTCAAACATTGCGGATTACTCACCGCTGGATGTCTTGCCCTTACTTAATGAATTGATCCAATTGGTAAGCGGTTTTGCCCCTAACACCACTATATATTACCGACTAGAGCACGGGTTTTATTTCCGTTTCTTTTCATGATAGATGGCTGATTTTGAAGCATAACCCGGATACCTTAAATTGTTCCTGTTGGCCTCCTCAGTTTTGGTGTCCCTTATAGGTAAGCGCCTTCCACCGCGCTTTACTCGACTACATGCATTGAACCATGGGGCCACCTTTATAGTTTCTTTATTATCATTTCAGACACTTGAAGATCCCCCTCTAAATGTGACGGACCATATTTATTTGTTCCACATTTTCCTGCAATTAACATTGAGGTGGTGATTTACCACAGACACAGGTACTATTACCCCCTGACCTGCTCTTCACTTATTCATTATGTTTTCATTCTCTGTGCTGTAAGTTATTGTTTTTTCCTGGGCTTCTCTATTCATTATCTTCCCCCTTTCTTCTTACACATAGGTAATTTAAAATATTGCAATAACCATAGTCCTGATGATGACCTCAACGCAAGGAGGTTGAAACGTCGTCGACCAGACAGCATTATTTACGGCTAACTACAGGGTCCTGTGAGACCTTTATGATTATGTGTAAATTATCCATTGTATATAACTCTCCTCGACCTTGAATTTATTTGAATCATTTTGCCGTACCTTGTTGTCACCCTTACACTTATGTCACTGCGCCGTTCACTTTTTCACTTCACTGTCAGTGCACATGTGTTAGTTATGGTTATTTTGAATTGTATATACCAATTGTGTATCTAATTATTAAATCTGTTCCCTTTCTATCCTTTGATCTCTCTTGTCTTCCCTTCCCTTGAAATCTCAAGAAAGACACTTACATTTCTACTGGTACATACCAAAAAATTAATCATCCACACGTTTATTAGATTAAGACTCGATTATGCTAATGTGTTGCTTCTTGGTTCTCCTCAAGCACTGAGAAATAGTCTACAGCAGGTTCAGAACGCAGCAGCCAGATTGGTTTTGAATATTCCTAAACATCAATCAATACGAAATGGCCTGAAAATCCTACACTAGTTTCTCATTAAGCAGAGATTAAAATTTAAAGCTCTGACTATATCGTTCAGGGCCACTCAAATGAAAGGCCCTTTGTAGATCTGTGATGAAATTAAAAGATTCCATCCTCCCAGAGAACTTCGATCAGTCGATAATAGTTTGATTTGCATCCATAAGATTGCCAAAGCCAGAGCAGGAGGTCTTTCCTTTTTTATTTAGCCCCAAAACTTTAGAACCTTCTCGCTGAGCATGCAAGGAGTACAAAACAGAAATTTATTTCAAGATCCTCATCTATACAGAGACTTAAGTTGGGCCTGTCATCATATTCTGAAGCTGCTCCTTTCTGCATCTTATTGTTACCTAGCACAGGGATGCTCATTTTGGAGGAGCTGTGGCGCTTTATAATTGTTATTCTTTCAATCATTTCAGCAACTAGAAAGTGGATACACACAGATTTTTTTGCGGTTCTGTTTACCTCCTTTGAAGTGTACCCCAAATATCATATGGGGAAAAAAACAGCAGACCTGTTAAGCAGGTCTAGTCACTGCAGCAGTCTCTGATACTGTGATATCAACAAGAGGTCCACTGTGATGGAGGCTGGTCTGGGTACAAAACTGGGCATTAGTTACAAAAGCAGGGTGCATAACTGAGCATTAGTTACATCAGCTTTTGCCAGGGTAGACCTCTTTGAACTTAATCAAGATCTTGGGCCCAGCCCACAGACCATCCTGTCAAGGGCACAACAACTCCTCCCCACACCCAAGATCTTTTGTCCCTGTCGTGGGAGGCAGTTTTCACATCTCTTTCACCTCCATTGAAATGCTAATTACTGGATGACAGAAGGGAGAGACCAAAATGCAGCTTTAGCTTCCAGGGTCTTCAGGCGGGACCGAGGTGACTTCCTAAAAGCCATCCTTCAAAAATATGTACTGCATATGCAACTTCACCAGTGGATTGAGTTTAAAATAAATATTTCAAAAAGTTTCCGAGGGGGAGAGGGGGGTTAACATATATTAACCTTATTGTTGTGTTCCAAAGCTTTCCTATGGAACACTCCACCCATGCTATGTTGAACATAGCTTTGTGGGTCTAGTCACCATAAGGGTGTGTTGAACATTACCATTTCACATGTACTACTTTTAAATAACATGAACCCTGCCTGATGGTCAGTAAGACTATTTAGGGGTGACTTATAAATATTTAGAAGGAAGGTTTAGGCCTGTCAAGAGGGGTATTTTGACAGGTCAGATTTGTAGTTATAACCTGCACAGCCAAGTTACTGGTAGCTGCCGTGCAGTTATGTTTACATTGCCACTGTAGCGATTGGCAAAATTGGTGCCGCAGTCCACTTGTGACATTAAACACAGGCCCTGGATACACCTTGATATCATATACTAGAGAATTATAGGCCAGGGGCATAGGAAGATATTGTGAAGAAGACACAACAGAAATAATTGGTAAAGAACAGGATACCTCACAGGGCATGTGAATGATTTGACTGAACCCATCCTGACTTTGCTGCTGTGGTGAGTGAGGAATCAATGGACCAATAGCAACATGAATCCAAAGATGCCAGTGCAGAAATATTTACAGAGGTATTGTGTGGTCAATTGTATTATAGGCTGGCGACAAAACAAAGAAAATGAGGGCAGATGTCTTGTTCTTAACCAGGAGGAGGGGAAGCTCATCTCTTATGCTGGTTAGAGGTGTTTTGCTCCAATGCTCATCCCCCCTTGCATATGAAGATCCAGACTGGTGGTTGGCCAGGAGGTGGTTACGTTCAGCATATTCTTGAAGTTATCTCATTGTTTCCCTTTACATGATTTTACTGATAAAATGGAGGTCCAGGATAGGCCCTTAGTTGCCCAGTGTTCTTGGATCCATGGATATATTTTTATTCAGGAAGAGGATCCCAACTTGTTCCAGAGGGCCGTGGGGAGGCATTGATCAAGTTAGGTAGTTCTGTACAGTGGAGAGAGGAGTTGTCTAAGACTGGTGACTAAACTTGGGTAGAAAGGCTTGATGGATGCCTCTGCTTTAAGGCCGGGTTTGTACCTCAGTGGTTTCTAGGAGTCAGAATGAGGTGAGGGTGGACTGTAGCTGAATATCGGAGAATGACGTAGTGAGGCACTTACAGGTTGTTCACCATGCTTGTGTGAGCTCTTTTATTTTGTGTTTGAAGAGCATGAGGCGGCCACAATGGTGACAAGATATGGAATAGTTGCTAATTTAGCAAACACAAGGAGATGATGGACAGAGCGCTGAAACTTTTCAGACACTCACCCCCAATCACAGATCTGGGTTGAATCCATCATCGTTCTTTAGCTCACTTCGCCACCCCAGTTCATACCCAACCATGTGTGAATCAGTCTTGACCCTGTGCCTCATGGGAACAGTCCAGACCGAACTGCTAAGCCGGGTCTTTCCTGGACTGGAAACAAGCATCCTGGCTAGCTTGAATCCAGTGGCAAAGTGAGCAAGGGACCCACGTCTGGGCATACCCTGCAACTAAGGGTGAACAAAGCAAACACAAGGAGATGATGGACAGAATGCTGAAACTTTTCAGACACTCAACCCCAGTCACAGATCTGGGTTGAATCCATCATTGTTCTTTAGCTTACTTTGCCACCCCAGTTCTGACACAGCCATGTGCAAATCAGTCTTGACCCTGTGCATCATGGGAACAGTTCAGACCAAACTACCAAGCCAGGTCTTCCCTGGGCTGGAAGCAAACATCCTGGCTAGCTTGAATCCAGTAGCAAAGGGAGCAAGGGACCCATGAACAAAGCAGACAGAAGGGGATGATGGACGGAGCGCTGAAACTTTCAGCGCTCCGTCCAATTCTCTCCTTGTGTTTGTTTTTTTCACCCTAAGTTGGCAGGATATGCCCAAACGTGGGTCCCTTGCTCACTTTGCCACTGGATTCAAGCTAGCCTGGCTGATGAGGCAGTTCGGGCTGGACTGGTCCTATAAGGGACAGAGTCAAGATTGATTAGCATACAGCTGGGACTGAACTGGGGTGGCGAAGTGAGCTAAAGAACGATGATGGGGGGGCGTGGCCAAGCTGGCGGAGAGATAGGATGGGGATTCTCCTGCTCCTGTCTGCCGTCGCCCATATACTGCACCTCCTGGGGTCAGAGCCGGGCCCTGAGGACAGAATTAAGCCGAGATAGACCCGGAGAAGCACTGGGCTCAACACAGCCGCCCGAGGTCCGACATTGAAGCGAAGGGAGGTGGTGATCTGAGACCAGGAGCAGACGGCTGTGAGGACCGCTGTTGGCAAGATGCGAGTGAAGACGCACGCGGCCAGACCCAGAGGGGCGGTGTGCCCCGTAGCCGAGCGGAGCCTGGTGCCAGCGGCATCAGCGAACCCACCGGTGGAGCTGCAGTGGGTGCCGAGGAGACCACACTGGCTTTGTAGGGATTGCTGGAGGCGCGGACTGCCATGGACGTACACCCGGCCCGCACAAGCATGGAGGCTGGCCTACTGTAGAGGAGCCACTGCCGGGACTAGTTAATCAGTGCGGCCGGGCCTAGTCGCGGGCTCAGGCAGGCCCCCTCCTCCCTCGCAACAGACTACAGGTGAGCAACTGGGGGTACTGCAGCCCTGGCGCCCCACGAGGTGCTACACCGATCACCACAGCAGCGGGCAGAGGCCACGTGTGCTGGGATGCCAGCGCGAAACAAGAGAACCGGCACCGGGCCTGGTGGAGCAGTGAAGCCAGGCCTGGGCAATGACGATCCACTGAGGAGAGGGCAGTCAGAGGGCCTGGCACCCACAAAGGGCACGGGCCGATTATCCCTGCATTGAGAGAGAGGCACAGGGACACGCAGAAGCGAGGAGAAGTTCTGGGCCGCAGTTGGGCCCGCCGTGGATGACGCCAATAGCGAACAGGCCCCAGACCCTTCCCCGGCACAGCAGGACAATCAGGAACAGGTGGCATAGCCAGGGACAGCAAGGGCCAGACGAGTGGGGGGAGTGAGCGCAGCCATCGGTACAGGCAGAGAGTGAAGTCTTGGGGCCTGCTAAAGTGGCCCAACCAGGTTCGGGTGCGGCTTGTGCACGCGACGTGTGGCTCCCCGCTCACTCCCTTGTTCGGACTCAGCACTTCGATGGCAGCCCCTTCCCCACTCATCGAGGGACTGCACCCACTATTGAGCACCAAACCGCACTATTACACACAGAGACCTGCAGCCCGCACAGAGACCTCAGCGGAGGGAGCCCACACCTACGCCAGTTGTACTTCCCACACGGAGCCGGCACAGGGTGGCCCCATATTGCGATCAGGCCGCATGGACATGGAGTAGGCGGGCCCTGCTCGGGGGGCTGACCTAGTGCCTCCGGGCTGGAGGGTGGCTAGCGGTGCTGAGAATCTCTCCGCCGGCACCCCAGCATGCACATAATAGACGGGACCCAGCGGCTGTTCTTAGGCCTGGCGAGGCTGCGACCCACATCCATACTCCCCTGCATAACCTGAGATTGCTTTGGGTCACCCCGGAGATGGAACCCTGCCGGGAGCCTGGACGTTAAGGCCCTGACAGCCGGCAAGAGGCGGTGGGCCTATTGCACCCCGGTTTCCCTCTGCCATTACCTGGTGAAGAGGCCCGATTGTTGACCTGCGCTGGACCACCTGGCCCCGGAGTCTATCGCGCCTGTTGTCCCTCTCTGGGACCCTCTAAGCCCCAGGAACAAACTATGTCATCTACCTGAGGGAAGAAGGAGAAGACGCTGAAGGAACGGTTTACCCTGCCCCAGGGTGGAGGCACGATAGACCACTCTTCCCACAGCGGGCCTGCCCCAGCACAGGGGGCTAGCACTACAGAGGAGCCGGTGACACGAGCCTTTCTCAAGTCCCTTTTAACCACTCACAGCGAGGACCTGCAAACAGTTAGATGTGACCTCACGTCAGAAATTAAGGACATCCGACTGGACGTTGATGATATTGGGGAGCGAGTTGCTACACTGGAAGACAGGGGCGACAATAGAGATACCGAAATGGCGGCCTTGCAACAAGAAGTCATCCGTATCCATGATCAGCAGGTAGACCTCCAGACCCACCTCGAAGACTTGGAGAAACGCTCCCGCAGGCACAACATCCGGATTAGATGAGGGAAAACCGGGGAGGTGGCCGGAGACATCTTCGCCTACACAGGAGACCTCTTCAATCATATTCTCGGCGGCCATTAAAATAGACAGAGTGCAGAGAGTGGGTCTGCCCCGCTCTGAAAAAGCCCCACCTGCGGACATTTTGGTCTGTATACAGGATTTGCACACAAAAGAGGAGATTCTCTCCAAGGCCAGATCTATGCACCCAGTGGATTTTAGGGGTCAAACCCCAACCCTGTAACAAAACTCAAGAATTTGAAGATGTGCGGTGTTGCTCACCTTACAGAATCGCAAAACCTTTCGACCAGTCACTACACACCTTCGCCAATGCGGGGTTTCTTACTCCTGGAGCCACCCGTTCCTGCTCATCTTCCGCCTGGATGGCAAACTTTACCAGTTGCGCTCCCTCTCTGAGGCATGTCAGCTGCTGGGCATTGAAGTCCTCGATGACGACGACGGGAACAGTAGTCCCGCACCTGGACCCGGGGAGTCGCAACCACGATGGAGGCAGCAGGGTCGCAGACACCGTCCAAAACTACCAGACCTGGCGGAGATCATGAAGGGACAACAAGCGGTCCTGGAGGCCCTCCCGGAGGCATTAGCAAAGACACAAGCTTCGTGAAGCACACTAAGTGAAGTTTGTATGGTTTCCCCCTCATCGCATTGGGGCGGGCGGGCGGGACGGGGAGACAGTCTTGGCCACACTATGGACCCCATACAGACTATTTACCAGTTGTCCTTGGATGACAGACTATATTCTCAACTCTTGCTTCTTGTCCGGACTGTTGTTCTGTTCTCTGTTAAGGGTTTTTCCACTGTTTTTTCTCCCTTTTCCCTTTTTTTCTCTCCTTTATTGTTTTTGGGGTCCCCCGTTCACTGCTTCCGAGCACACAAAGGCCTCTGCATGAGGCACAGGGCTCACTCCACACTCACGCACCAGCCTGGACGCACAGATCCAGACACGGGTCCCTGCATTAACTTCCTGACAGTAGTCCACTAGATGCCCCCCACTACTCTCAAGATCCTCACACTCAACGTGAGAGGTCTCAACAATCCCATTAAGCGCAGGGCGATACTCTCATACCTGGAGAGCACCAGACCTGACATATGCTTGTTGCAGGAGACGCATCTACTCTCCCGATACTGTCACCAACTCAAATCCCAAATGTTTCCCACGCAATTCTACTTGTCTGGTCCTTCGAAGTCAGTGGGAGTGGTGATTTTAGTCTCCAGGGCTTTCTGAGGGAAGGTAGGGCAGAAGGTGGCAGAGATTAGGGGATGGCTCTTTCAGTTCTACATTGGGGGCACACTCTGGTTCTTGGATCCCTGTATGCACCTAATGAGGGCCAGGAATGCTTTACCCAGGAGGTTTTGACGAAGGCCACTGCAACATCCGAGCGGAAGATATTACTGGGGGGTGACTTTAACCTAGTCTTCGACAACGTCCTGAACAGGTCGGCACAATGCTTCGGACAGGCAGGAGTGCTTTCCACTGCAGGGTTGGCTCGACTGAAGGACCTAGGACTCGTAGATCTATGGAGGTGTCTTCACTCCCACCTCAGAGAATATTCCTATTACTCCAATGCCCATAAAACGTACGCCAGGCTCTACTATCTGCTGGGCTCTGACGCTCTCTGCACTATCACATCGGCGGTGGACATCTTGGCGGCATCTCTCTCGGACCACTCTCTCATGGTAGCCACTTTCACATTTCCACCCTCCCAACGGCCGTGGCATCTTCATGACACCCTCCTGCAATGCCCCACCATGGTCAAGCAAGTGCAGTGCGCCATCGATGAATACCTTTTGCATAATGGCAACCCCGACACCCTCATAGCTATGCAATGGGAGGTACTCAAAGCCGTGATCAGGGGCAAACTAATAGCCATTTCTGCGGCGGACAACGGGGATCGAAGGTGGAAGAGGGAGGAACTTACGCAGAAAACGAGGGAATTAGAACAAATGCACCAGCGGATAGGGGCCCCTAGGATCTGGAGTCAGCTGACTCAAGCTTGTGCACAATTAGCGGACCTAGATCAGGATAGAGCGGAATATGCGGTGCTACAGCTCAGCCACTCGTTCTATGTTGGGGGGACAGATGCGGACATCTGCTAGCCCACAAACTACGTGAGGCCTGGCAGGCACAGGGGGTGCAGGAGATCCGAGATCAGACAGGGAGACTGACCACAGAGCATGCAGCTATAGCTGAAATGTTTTGAGGCTTCTACACCCAGCTATATGCAGAGCAGAAGTTGGAGGATGCAGATAGAAATTCCTACCTAGCAGAGGCACACCTCCCCACCTTAACCCTGGAACAATCAGAGCAACTAGAGGGAGACATTCGGATAGAAGAGGTCATAGCGGCCATCTCAAAACTCCAACTAGCTAAGTCCCCTGGACACGGCGGCCTTTTATAACCAATTCTGCCCTACGCTGGATCCGCTCCTCGGCAAGCTTTTTCATACTTTCACATCCCCGGGAGCGATTCCATAATCGATGCTAGAAGCCGCTATTGTGGTTATTCCTAAGCCTGGAAAGAACAAAACCAGCTGTGGGGCTTACCGCCCCATCTCTCTCCTGAACATCAATCTGAAACTATACACCGGGATCTTGGCTCGTCGATTAGCTGTCCACATGCCCGGACTGATCGATCCCGACCAGGCGAGATTCATCCCGCACAGGCAGACGATCGACAACATTAAGAGGGTTTTACACCTCATCTAGAAGGCATCACAGAACCCAGGGGATTTTATGCTATCACTCCCCCACGGCGTCTGTTAGAGTTAATGGGCACACCTCGATGCCGTTCCCCATAGGCAGAGGTATAAGGTAGGGATGCCCCCTGTCACCCCTGCTCTTGGCACTGTACATAGAGCCTAAGGCCCAGAGAGTTAGGGAACACCCCCAAATTACGGGATTTGATTTGGAGGAGAGGTCCACTCCATAAGCTTATATGCGGACGATGTACTGGTCACCCTATCGGACCCGACTGTCGCTCTGGGGCCCTTCCCGACGGAGCTCGACTCCTTCGCACAGGCCTTGGGGTTCAAAGTCAATATTGACAAGTCGGTTGCTCGCAACCTTTCGCTACCTCCACATACACAGGCCTGCCTCCAGCGCAGTAGCGGTCCGTGAGAGAGTTAGGTGGGGAAGTGAGGCGGGGCGGGGGAGGGGCAGGGTGGGGAAATGTAAACACCGGAATATGGATGAACGGAGGTAAGTACACATTTAAATAAATAAAATGAATTTTGTTGCGCGCGCTGCATTGCATTTTGCGATGCAGCACGCGCAAAGGAATTTGTTTTATTTATTTAAATGTGTACTTACCTCCGTTCATCCATATTCCAGTGTTTACATTTCCCCACCCTGCCCATACCCCACCCCGCCTCACTGCCCCACCGAACTCCCTCCACGGACCGCTACTGCTCCAGCGCCAGCACCCAATACAGTGGACGGGTGACACGGTCCCATACCTGGAAATCCAGTTGGCACCTTCTCTACAAACTATAGCCACAGTCAACTACACCAGGCTCCATACTCAAATTCGCTCGGACCTTAGCGGGGGAAGTATTACCCTATCTTGTGGCTGGGGAGGATAGCGGCCATTAAAATGACCAACTTGCCCAAGATCCTATACCTGTTCTAGACACTCCCTCTACAACCTCCAGCAGGGTGGTTAAACCGAGTACAGTCAGAACTCTCCTTCTTCATATGGCAGGGCTGTAAACCACGGATGAAGAAACTCATTAGCACTCTCCCACCTAACGAAGGCGGACTGGGGGTTCCTGACATCCATCTCTACTACAAAGCTACACAATTACGACACTTAGTAGAATGGAATCGCACCGAGTCCGAGAAACACTCACTCTTCCAGGATTGTGCGGTGGCGGGCACATCGTTCAGGAAGATCCCCTTCTTGAAGAAACCACACAGACCTCCTAACCTATATGCTTCCCTTATCACATGATCCACTCTAACGACATGGGACCAGGCCAGCACGAGGCATGAGTTGACTACATTTCCCTCACCCCGCTCTTTGATATACCAGAATTCAGCCCAGGGTTAGAAGCGACTGCCTTTGCACACTGGCGCGCTACGGAATGCCATGCCTTGGGTCACCTATATGATGAGAAGGGAGTGATCTCCTTTCCACAAGTTAGATCTGAATACAGAATCGCTGAATCAGAAAGGCTGCACTACCTGCAGCTCCGACATTGGGCGCTACATCCCCACAATAAATCACAGGCCCTGCGCTACGTCACCCCTTATGAACGTTGGCTCATCACAAGAACATCAGACAAGAAGCTAATTTCAGACCTATATAAAATGCTCCTCACTCGCCACACGCATACTTATAACGCTAGCTGCACGCGCTGGGAGAGGGACCTAGGTAGAGCACTCAGTAGCAAGGAATGGGACGGGGTTTATTACAGGGCGAGACACACGGCCAGGCACATGGGCCTCACCGAAACACTAACTAAAATAGTCACTTACTGGTATTACACCCCTGAGCGTACACGTAGGCTGGACCTCACTCATAGTCAGGACTGCTGGAGAGGCTGTGGGAAAACCGGGACGTTGGTGCACCTGCTTTGGGATTGTGAGCATCTACAACAGTATTGCGCCCAGATTCTGGCAGACGTTGACAAACATCTAGACACTGAGCTACCAAGATTCCCTGCATATGTACTCCTGGGAGTGCCAAACCCCCTAACATACCCCCTCAAATCCCAGAGAGGACACTAGATAGCGACAGCCTTGGGCACAGCCATTCAAAATATCCTGATCCACTGGAAGACACCTCGCATCCCCACACACACTGGCTGGCTCTGGCGCCTGTGGCATATCTTAGGGATGGAGAAGATATCCCTTACGCCGGCAGGGAAGGGCTCGACCTTTGGAGACCTATGACAACCATTCCTGGCCATACGCGCCCAGGAGTTTCGGGAACTCACATGCCCTAGATATCTGCGCCTCTTGCGACTGACAGCACCTGTCACCACGTCTCAGCCGGCCGCACAGCAACACTGAGACACTACTACCCCAACCTAGACTTTTTATTCGCAGTGAACGGGGGAGGGAAGGGGGTAGGGGTGGGAGAGTTTCTCGTATTTTGGTACTATTTGTTGGTACCTTCGACATGTTGGCCGCTTGGGCTCTACGTAGCCACTGATTGATCACCCTTTGCAATGTGCACTGTCATACCAGCTGTTAACTCAATAAAAAGATTTAAACATAAAGAATGATGATGGATTCAACCCATATCTGTGACTGGGGGTGAGTGTCTGAAAAGTTTCAGCGCTCCGTCCATCATCTCCTTGTGTTTGCCATGGATGCTAATTAAGCCACCAGGGTTTATCACTTCCTAGCTGATGATAAAGTTCTTCTTGGTTTGATTGGAAGCTTTGTAAATCGCTTTCTCAAACTAAGCCTATTTGGCTGTCTTGATGGCATTGTGATCATATCTCATGTGTCCCCCTACTATGGTGTTTGCCATCTTCATTATAAGATTTACACCGCTGTTATTCCAGTTTACAGTTGCCCTGTGTCAGCTCAGTGAGTTCCCTTGTAAACCACTAGTTAGTAGATGTGGTGCCCACCTCGGTATTCTGGGTTTGGAATAAGGCAGAGCGTCTGGATGGGATGATAGATTTAGATTGCTGCTATCAAGACATGTTAGGGTCTGCTGGTATGGGTCAAATGAGTTTGACGGCAAGAAAGGGTTACTCAGACACCCCAATGCTTATCTTTCTGATACACCTAAAAGGATTTTTTAGGAGTAAATTTTAAATTTGAATGGTTGGTCTGTGGCTTAGATTTGAGAATTTACAGAAGATGAAGTCAAGTTCGGATCAGGACTGTGTCTGAACGGCCATGTTAGGGATTTCTAGCCTGTAAGTGAAAATAAATGGGGCCTAGTGATTGCCTTGATGGCCGTGTTGGGCCATGCCTCAACAATATGAAGCTCAGTGGATGTATGTCACTGTGAAGCTCTACATCATGTTTTACTTATCGATCTTTGCCCTGGAGATTATAAGTAACCAATGATCACAGTTTTATTGAATTAAGACTGAATGCACAGAATCAGTTCAAGGACCTTATCTAGAATGGCAGGTTGTATACCAGAGGGTGCTTTACCACTGCTGCAGTGGAGGAGCTGAGAGGACTAATGATGCAGGTGTGGCGCCGCGGCCAGAGCGACTGACTCCGGAATCTGGGGATCACGGTTCGATCCCGTGATCCCCGGTGCCGGCGGCAGATTAGCCCAGCACCATGTGACTCTGGGCAACAGCTTGCTTAATCTTCCCGATGGCCCCCAGTGCCTAGAGACCCTTACGGGTGAGTGTTCGCGCTTTGCAAATGTGGATTATTATTATTATTATGCATCCGCAGGTTCTGCTGTGAAGTCTAGCTCGACCCTCCCAACCCTCCTCACTTGCTCTCTCTGCTTTCGATGAAACATTTTTGGCTTTGACCGTGAAGGCTATTGAGGGTGGCAATTGTCTTTTTTTTCTGAACCATGACTCCATAAGCTCAACTAAGTGACCAATAGATTTAGTTATGAGGTCATGAATCTCAGAGAAATGCCTCAAGGTATTATTTCATCTGTTGTTGACCACTGATACCAATATACTGCACAGTAACAACTTTTTAGACCAAGAACTATTTACACATTAATGGAGCAGTGTTGCCATTTTATGTTTCTACATATATTCAAATTGTGAACAGCTAATCTAAAGGTAATAAACTGAGAGTACATGATATGGACAAGAGCTGCTGGAGAAGATCCTTTCTGAATAAAGACATACTGGCCGATGAAGCACTGGTCTGAAACATCAAGATGATGAGACCATATGATGTTGCTAAAGTAATGATCAATGACCTGAAGAATGAAACGTACCTGTTTAAAAACCAGAACCTTAAATATGGAAGAGGACCAATTAAGTGGGACTGAGAAGAGAAGGAATTCAAAACGTGGCAAACTTCCTGGTGTTACTTCCGGTGAATACAGTTGCTCAGGCTTGTACTACTGGCCCTACAACAGCTTCAGTTTAAATGCTGGCCAGGCTTTATGTGGTGTCATCAAACTTTCTTAATACTGCCTTCCCATTCGTCAGTATCACATGATGTGTCAGGTGTGTATTAAACGTTTTGGTTTAGGATCACATGACCGTTTATGGCCAATCACATTGGGTAGTCTTCAAAGACCACTTTACATGTTCCCAAAATCAGAGCAATTGAACCAAGTATGTGGCCTGGGACCTAAATCCCGTCACAGGGTGCGACGCAGAAAGAATTTGAAGATGTGCGGTGTTGTGATTGGTCAATGTTGTTCCACTGCTTCCTACCTGGAGTTGGATGGTGAAGATAATAGGTTTTTAATAGACAACAGTTCCTTAGGGTATTCTGGACTGTCTCTACAGTGTGTTGCTGACGTCACTTACCCGAATAGATCTTCCCCTCACTGGTCAGAAGGGCAGCTCCCACCCGGAAGTTACTGTAGGGACAGTATGCCGACTCCTTGGCTTTGTGGCATGCTTGCAGCAGGCGCTGAACGTGCTCGGGCTCTGCTGGAGGAATGGGAGAAGTGGTGCTTTGGGCTGACTCCACAGGCGAGCAGTTACTAATGATGCGGTTCGTCCTCTCCTCCGGTGTGTCCATCAGTCTGCGTCGAAACAGGAGGAAGCGGAAGCAGCGGGTGCCAAACTGTGTCGTTGAAAAGTGAATAAAATGGAAATCCATCAACTAGTGTAAAGAGTGTGTAGCTAGATAGAGAGAGACATAGAGAGAGAGGGGCGAGGGGCACGGAGACAGTGACAGAGGCTGAGAGAGAGAGTTATGGAACCGTAATACACCCTTTGAGTTTTGTGTGTGATATAATACGAGTGAGTATCGGTGTGCTCTGCACTTGTGTGTGCAAGTGGCAAGGGCAGTGACCGTTTTTATTCTAATTCCTTATATGCGGCGGCGCGATCCTGGCTATAGTACCATCCTATATTTAAAGCGATCAGAAAAAAATACGTCATTTGGCCCTATAAAAAAAACATATTCCTATCAATAATAATAGGAATAATGGCTCCCACTTATGCGTCTTACACTATTTGGTATTTACATTTTCCTTTACCTATCTCTAACACACCGTCCTCTTTCCCTTTTCCTTTTTTTTGTACCTCGCATCGCCCATTCCCGTTGTCCCTCCGTCCCCTATATGTCCCTATCCCATATCCCTCCCGCGCTGCCTCTTTTCTACTGTTTTTCTTGCTCTCTCCTTCCTGTCAATGACCTGACAGCTTGTGTCATCCTCTCCTTCGATTGCTGTGATGGTGTGACCCGCCTCCGCTCCCTCCCTCCCTCCCCATGGCTGCCCGGTCCATGCTCCCTTCTCCGTACCTCTTCGGAAGCCCCTCGTGCGCTCGGGTCTCTCTTTCTTCAGCCTGAGCCTTGATACTTAGACCGCAGAGAGGGGCAGTTCACGGCCGGTGTCAGGATGTCTAACGCAGAGCCTCAGTGTAACCCCGGAGCTGCCCTCCCATTGGTTACTTCCCGCTGCACCTCCTGGCGCGCGGCTCCTCCTCTCATTGGTCGGCACACAGCCTTTTACCTCGGCAGCTGTGCTCTAGATATAACCTCTCTCCACTCCAGCTGTGCCAGATGAATCTTTAGCGAGCGAAATGCAGGCGCCCGCCTCTTCCCTCACTCTCCTGAGACCCCAAAGCCCTCCTATAGTCCCTTAACAGTCGACTACCCAGTGTCACCAGTGACATGATTCTTCAGCCCTGGAGTCCTGGACTTTTATAAAAACGAATGCATTCTGGGGGCCGTAGTCTCAATTCATACCTATTGAATATGACTGAAGATAGATATATCACATTGGCTTTCTAAAGGCAATGCCAGTACTGGAACTTTGCATCACAGTTTTATTAACTTCCTGGTGACCCTTCCGTAGCCCCCTTCTAATTGCTCGAAGATTCTCTCAGTATAACAGAGGCTCTCTTTAATGCGTCACAAGTGGCAGGATGGCTCACTTCACCCTGGGCGGACACACTGAAAATGGACATTATGACTACTGCAGGCCTCACCGATGGGTTGTAGATGAGCAATGTAGAACTACTGAAAGGAGGTTTGCTTGGTCATCTATGATGCAGGGTATCTTACTACTCAGATACGGTGTACCTTCTAATACAAGGTTACGGTCGAGGTGTTTGTTAAGCGCGACTACTCCCCCGTCAGGGTCTCAAGGCGCTGGAGGGGGGGGGGGGGGGGGTTGTCACAGGCTCCAGTCCATCAAGGAGAGGGTATGTCGAAGAGGCAGGTTTTGAAGTTTCTTGCAAAGATGGGGAGCGATGTTGTCTGTCTGAGGTGGAGCGGAAGATCGTTCCAGGCTCTGGCCGCGAGGAAGGAGAAGGAGTGGCCTCCCGATCTGGTCTTTCTGGTGTGGGGACTGCGGCATAGGAGAGCTGGGCTGATCCTAGGGTCCTTTGGGGTGCGTGGAATTTGAGTCAGCTGTTCAGGTATGCTGGTCCGATGTCGTGGAGGGCCTTTTGAGCGTGAATGAGCAACTTGAAGGTGACTCTAGCTTCGATGGGGAGCCAGTGGAGTGTGCGCAGGTGCTGGGAGATGTGGCAGTGTCTTGGCAGGTTGAGGACCAGTGTTGCGGCAGTGTTTTGGATGTTCTGTAGCTTGTGGGTGAGGTTCTTGTTTATTCCGGAATAGAGTGCGTTGCCATAGTCGAGTCTACTGGTGACCAGGGCATGAGTGACGGTCTTTCTGTGTTCGAGGGGGATCCATTTGAAGGTCTTACGTAGGAGGCGGAGGGTTTGGAAGCAGGAGGACGATCTGGCGGGCCATTTTGAGCTCTGAGTCCAGGATGATTCCCAGGTTGCGTGCGTGGTCCGAGGGGGTGGGCGGGCTTCCGAGCGTGGGGGGCCACCAGGTGTCATTCCAAGCGTCGGGGTTTGGGCCCATGATGAGTACTTCCGTTTTGTTGGTGTTTAGTTGTAGGCAGATGTTTTTCATCCATTTGGCAAATACATAGGGGGACCCCAGCAGACAGATAATAGGCAGGTGAGGCAGGGGAAAATTAGTAGAAACCAACACTCAAAACGGCCACCTGCCTATAAGTAAAAATTGCAAACGGCCCAAAGAAGAGGATCCCAATATTATATACCAACAGCAGGGGCTGACAGATGCATATATTCACAAAGTTCAAAGATAGAGAATTGATTAACAAAATAATGTTTCTTTTATTATCATTATATCAAACATGGTTATCATATTTCAAAAATACATAAATAAATATATAGATATTTACATTGTCCCACACATAACATTCATAACCATCAGTCATTCTTGCATTCACTCATAGTGGCATACGCATTCATCCCACAAAACAAACAAATTTCTAGAAATATCACAAATCAATCAAGGTGGTAAAACTGCCAAAAGATGTTAGAGTGGGAGGTTCGCGTGTATTCTCGTGTATTATCCCGATGGTAAATGGAAGCAGAGTCCAAGGACACAAGGAGAGTTAAACGCCAACGTGTGTTTCGGTGTTAGGCCAAGGATGTCTTGGATCCCTGCGTCGTGGAGTCTGCGTATTAGGGTGTGGTGAGAGACTGTGTCGAACACCGCTGAGAGGTCGAGGAGGATGAGGGCTGCTTTTTCTCCTTTGTCCAGTAGGGTGCGGATGTCATCTGTTGCGGCGAGGAGGGCTGTTTCCATACTGTGTTTTTTTCTGAAGCCGGATTGGGAGGAGTCGAGGATGTTGTGCTCTTCGATGAATGTGGCGAGTTGGCTGTTGATGACTTTCTCGATGACTTTCGCTGGGAACGGGAGTAGGGAGATGGGTCCCAGCCTCCTCTAATGTCTGGTAAACTTTAGAGGTGGGTCTAGCTTTGCTCTAAGAGCCCACGCACAACGGGCCAGGAAAATAGTTGTCATATAAATCATACAACAAGCACGTAAAACTATGATAAAAGATCTTCAAAATTCTAAAACTGTATTCATTTAACAAGTGGAAGCCTTTAACTTAAGTACATCAGATTATATCTCTGCATTGAAGGTATTTGCTAAAAGTTATTGCTTTTAACCATAAACTTAGTCTCATTCATGCCCTTACATCATGACGATGCCATTAGTGAAATGAGCCGCCATGCACATACTATATGTGGCCTATATTCGTATTATACATGGAACAACATTATAGTCTATTACACACAATATATCTTTGTACAGTGCACATCCCGAACTCACGTATTTCAAGTTGTTCTCCTTTGTCATAATGAAGAACAGGCATTAGCAATGCCAATAGCTCTGGCTTTAAAGGAATTTTGTATAGTAATGTGGACCATTACAAGTAAATAACATGGTAATAAATATGTTTTTGTGTGGAAGCAAAGACCGGTAGAATAACATTTGTCGAAGTTAAAAGGTCAAGTGATAGTTGCATTGCCAAGCCACACTTACAAATCAATGTATTTAAATGATTGCTCTCCTCCCATCTGTGCTGCTGTCAGAGAAAAAACAAACACCATAAATTACTTAGCCATCTAATACACTTCACAGCATCACAATGTCATGTGTGTGCCCCTGAAAGTTCAAGTTCAACCAGTTGGATAAATAAACAAAATGATCTCCGCTGCCTGGAAGGCAAGCACTTTTTTGTGTGGAAGAACACAACTTCTGCCCAATGAAAACATCTAATCCTGGCTCCCAACATGTAGGCGGAGCCAAAGCCCCTCTCTAGTAGAATTGACATAATTGTCTAGCAACAGCTGTGCTATCAAGCCAGACCATAAAAAGGAAGCGCCGTAAAACAATGTGATCACATAATTTGGCCAACCTTGAAAATAGGGATAGAGCACTGTGTGCAATTCAGCCACTAGATGAGTATTTCCTCATTTTGACAACAAATATTAAGTGCTTTTTCTTCAGTTTTTGGTGCATGAGTTTAGAGCGTGGATGGCAGGCGAATGCCGCATGAAAGCACAGCTCATTTTGGGCTCGAGGGTCCAAGAGGGCCTCCAGCTGAGCCAGAACCGGGCATCTGGCTTGAATCTGGCTCGAACATCTACTATCTTTTGATATAGGTTCTCATTTTATACTAGGTACCCTCTGTTACAGGGTGCAGTGTACTTCTGATATAAGGACACCTTTGCTCATGCAAGGTACTCAGTTATGCAAGGTCTTTTTTTATGTAGTATACGTTTGACATAGGGTCTCCTGTGAAACAAGTTCTCCTGTCGTGCAAGGTACCGTCTGATGCAGGGTGTCATCTGATGCACTGTACCCCTGATATAGAGTCTCCTCTCATGCAAATTGCCATGTAATACAGGTTCTATTTCACTCTAGCTACAGTAACACAGCTAACCACTGATGCCGGGTCTCCTGTGACAGAGGGTCTTCCCTGATGCATGTTACATCCTGATGCCTGGTACCCTTTGACGCAAGGTCCTTTAGGGAGGAAGGAAGCCCAATATGCTGGTTCTCCCACTAACATATATATATATATATATATTTGCAGTTTTATATAGTGCAACTCGACCCAATGGTATTGGAGCACTTTACGTGAGCACCAGTTACATTGCACAAGGGCACATTATTGTTTTGTAGGCAGGGGGAGATTACGTGATTTGCCCAGAATCACACAATGTTGAGCTGAGGCCGAGACTCAAACCTGATTCCGCAACTCCAAAATCGGCAGCTCTGGCCCTTACGCCACATCTTTTACCTCATCTCCTCCTCTCGCTCAGTGTCCATATGCCTGGTTTCCTATCGATGCAACTCTGCCAGGAGGCACGGTCACATCGAATGCAGATAACTCTTTGGCGCAGGATGTCCGTACCCTGATTGTTTACAAACTGCTTGATGCAAATCTGACAGAACCAAAAGAATGGAACACAGGAGATTAAAATGGCTGCCATTTCACAACAAGCAACGTCAAAGAAATTGCTGATCGCGAGTCTCTTTTGCTTCACAGTCCACCACAGCAACATAGTGACCACACCGTCATCCGCTTCAGTCAACACGCATACACAGACATCACCCAAGGATTACACTGACACTTTATTTGTGGGTGAAGAACTGCTGCAGGTTTATTTCATACAACACAGTATGATAATAAAATTGGGTTATCTTACGGGCGATCCAGGGCAGGCAGCCCCTTGCTGCCCGCCCGCCTGGTGAGCCAGCACACACGGTGGGTCGATGCCCGGCAGTGTGGCACATAAATATCTGCAGATCATCCACTGGGTCACGTGATCTGCCTCCTACTCCCGCCCCTTCCGACAGGGGCGGAGCGTGTTGTGGCCACCCCCGGTTGGTCAGGCCCCCCAACCGCCCGAAGGACTAACGGGGCGCCGTCGCGGTCTTCCCAGAACCCCCTTCGGCTCCTGGACCTTGGCTCGGGCACCCTTACTGTGCCGGACAGGGGTACCCTTACTGTACCGCCTGTCGCAGAGGTACCCTTACTGTACCAGTCTGCATCCAGATCGCCCTGTAACTCCGCCTGCAACGCAAAAAAGAAAAATTAAACATTCCAATACCGCGCTGAGCCTGACACGCGGGGTAAGAGGAAAGGGTGGGAGAACGCGTGTCCAGGCTGGGTGCGGCGCGCAGGAGACAGAGGAGGAACTGGGCGAGAGAGCCCACTAAGTAGGGAGCAAGCCGCGCCCCCCGCCCGCCCCCAGCTCCACGCGATAGGGGTTCTTCCCAAGTGGGCGTAGGCCTCGCGCGTGAGGCAGCAAGGGGGGGAAGGCTCCGACGGGCGGCCACTAGAATGCTGCCCTGCTGATGTCCCACTGCGTGGGACGCGGGCAGCGGCATAGTGACCACACCGTCATCCGCTTCAGTCAACACGCATACACAGACATCACCCAAGGATTACACTGACACTTTATTTGTGGGTGAAGAACTGCTGCAGGTTTATTTCATACAACACAGTATGATAATAAAATTGGGTTATCTTACGGGCGATCCAGGGCAGGCAGCCCCTTGCTGCCCGCCCGCCTGGTGAGCCAGCACACACGGTGGGTCGATGCCCGGCAGTGTGGCACATAAATATCTGCAGATCATCCACTGGGTCACGTGATCTGCCTCCTACTCCCGCCCCTTCCGACAGGGGCGGAGCGTGTTGTGGCCACCCCCGGTTGGTCAGGCCCCCCAACCGCCCGAAGGACTAACGGGGCGCCGTCGCGGTCTTCCCAGAACCTCCTTCGGCTCCTGGACCTTGGCTCGGGCACCCTTACTGTGCCGGACAGGGGTACCCTTACTGTACCGCCTGTCGCAGAGGTACCCTTACTGTACCAGTCTGCATCCAGATCGCCCTGTAACTCTGCCACAGCTCTGGGGAGGCTACCGTCGCTGCCAGAGCCCCCCTTCCTCCTATCGCTGTTTATGGGTGCCCGCCCCTGCGAGCCAGCTTTTAGTGGGCTAAATAATGGGTCCTGTTCTGTAACCGCTGTTATCCCACTCTTTCCTTACTCTCCACAGGGACAGCGTATCCAATTCCTTGCTTGTTGAATAGCAGCTAGCTTTGGACTCTATTGCTGCTGAAAGGAGACAATATCTTTGCCTACAGTCCTTGTTGCCCTGCTGTAGGTAAGTCGTGGCACCGACATCATGGCTTGAAAGGAAACTTCCCATTGCTATCAAATAATTTGTTGTGAGCCCCAGTTATAATTTCGTTCCTAACCCATAATTGGCAGTGTCTCTATCCTGCCAGTGCCTCGGTCACGACCACCTTAACTCATGACCATACATCTGGCTTTTCCGCTAGCCTTGTCCATTAACCTGTCAAATGCCAGTGGAGAGCAGCACATCTCTGGTCCTGCTTATTTCAGAAGGTGCTACGCACATGTAGGTGAGGGCATACCATTCCCGGTGTCTGGTTGAAGTATGCACAGGGCATTGCCACTCTCCCCCGTGCAGTGCTGTGAACCGTTTGAAGTAGTTCATCAGATTCAGCCAACCACCCCCTAGGTGGAGGCTTGCACTCCCAAACTTCTGCTCGTGTAAAACCCGGCCACACCTTCAGTTCAGGGAATTTTAGTAATTCGCGACACTGACTACCCCAGGGGCCAAATACTGCGCTGTGTAAATGCGGCCCGATACCACCATGAACAATTGGCTTGTAGGGATGGGTGTTAACCTAGGCTGGCTGAAGGCAAAACCTTTGCCAATCACTCCTGGCAAGACGTGCCACCGCAGGTAGAATAAAGAGTTATCGAGCCCTCCTTCCTTCCTTTCCCAGTTCGACCAGGTCGAAGGAGAATGCCCCTTCCAGAAAGGTCCTGGCCTTATCCCTGAAGCTTATCCCTCCCGCATTCTACCGGGAATCTACCGCATCGCCTAGTAAAGCAAGGGGTACGTTCGCAATATCAAAGACATGCATGTTCAACATGCAGACAGGAATCGGAGGAAAGCTGGGGGGCGATGGTGTGAATAGTGAAGGGGGCATCTGGTTCACGGCTTTCAGGAATGAAAACAGCCTCCAAGGTAAACTTTAAAATGTATGGTACTGCTGCACGACCAGCAAGATATCGAGTGTTTGCGCGCTTTACCTGCACGCCAACTAACGCCACCCCAGGGACACACACTTTTCTATTAGGCACAGGGAGATTAAGTGATTTTCCAGAATCACTGCATATTGATAAGGCGCTGAGACTTCTCTCTTCATATGCAAACCAACAGTTGTCTAGAGGCATCACACCAGAGTTGTTCGATTGCCTTTCCACATAATGAAAAAACACGCTTATATGTGATTAGATATTATGGGTTTTCCTAGCGCCACTTGTGTTTAAAACACATCTAGAGTGAGTGAACTTATTTGAGACGCGGCATTTGTTGTAGGAGTTGTGGCAGTCTGGGATTTAGAAAGTAAATATGTCCCCCATTTCCAAACACGAGAAAATATATGTTGAGGGGTTCACACGGAAGGAATTATGAATAAATACGGGTTGATTGCTCATCCTATACGCTCAAGGCCAATATGTTCATTGACCGCCCCTGGTTCTTGCCCTTTTGATATCTGGCTTGACAGGGCATTTTCCTTATAACCCTATAGCTACAAATGCTTCAAAGTTCGGGATGGGATAAAATGTTGGTTCCCCCAGAGCAGCGTTACTCACATCATGTTACTGGGTGCTCGGTGGATCATTCCACCTCCAAGTTAATGCTTCTATTGAAAGTAGCAGGGACTACTTAAACGCTCCAAAGTACAATATATCCTCACACTTTTTATTTTTATTTATTTTTTTTTTTTGTCTTTTTTGCTCCCATAAAAGCATAAACTAGAGTGACCAATCGTTATTGCTTGATTTCTTCTGCCTATTACGTTTTGTAGTTAGGATACAAACTGAATGCTCGCCAGGCATATCAACCTGTTCGCCCAGAGCACCCACCGCGCTCCAAAACCTTGAAAGCTGGTCCTGAACAATGTCGCAAACGGGCGGCGCACTCGAACCTGACATACCGCTCCCAGTCGGCACCTCACAGCTTGCCGGAAGGCGTATGAGGTGAGAACGTTATGGCTGCAGGACGGACTGAATTGCAAAGCTCTGGACTAGCCTACGGTGAAAGCAGCCTGGCCGGAACGCCGCACAGGACTGATTTGCCAGCGGCACCTACATTGTTCCTGCTTTCCTTATAGTCATGTCTCCAGAAGGCTATTCCGGTATGCCCCACTTGCAGTCACTAGCTGAAGATTAAACACTACTCTGTATAAAGGATTTTTTAGCAGGGTGTAAGTTACAGTGAATAGGTGATGAAGTCTTATTCTGGCTTTGTTGTTCAATGGTTCATATAACTCAAACCTGTGTAATATGTATCAAAACAGTGGCCATGAGGTCAAACCCAGGCCATTACAATCCCCTAGGCCACCAGGCCCGACTCTACAATTTAGCACACGTCTGGCACCCTATGCTGTACACGTGGCACAAATGAAATCAGTATTGAAAGTGGGAGCGCTAGCATGGAGCCAGTCTAACTACTTGAGGAACCATGAACCCTAGAGAAAATTGTTGTGACAAACCAGGTGAAATCCTCTTTTTTCCTACGCGGTAACCCCCACGTGGAAATCCTCTCTTCAGCAATGCAGGCGTCTACACGTATCTGGGATCCAACCCCCCCCCCCAAGCGATACACTAACATTTCAATGTACCTAGATGAGCTGTATGACAAGCTGCACTCAATACCTTAGCATTCCTTATGACAACTTGACTATTCACGAGGTGCACATAATACATTAATACTAATTCCCAACTACCCCGCTCCTTACAAAGGGCAGAAGGTTCATCAACCGTCCATTTCTTTCTGATCGTCAAAATTATGCGGCAGGTGACTACAACTATAATTAACGGACTGCTATGACATTTTCCGGAAACGACTTTATGTTCCCGACTTCTAGCCACAACACATTTACTAGAAATGTTTTACGTTGTCATGCTGCGAAATTGGTAGCTACATGACTTGCATTTTTTATCATGCCCCCCACATATAGTGGTGGGTGCTCTACACCGACTTCGGTTCTGGGTGTCAGCTCCCCCACTACAGTCCTCCGCTCTATCCACTGAGCTATCGAAGGCCCAAGAGAACTGAAAACAAACAAAGCCTGCATATCCCTCCACATCCTGTGTCCACAAGCGCCACTTTCCAAAACGCAGTAAGCAAGCAATCACGTAGTCCTTTAACAGGACTTAATTATGTATTGAGGGTTGCATGATGGTGTCTGCGTGAGTTTAGCTTTTTGCTAAAAGCAGCCGTGCTGTTAGTACGCATAAGCATTGGGAGGCGGGCAATAGCAAAGCACACACCGCCCCCCTCAGGCCTCGTCAGCATCTCTGCCCGCCTGTGTACCTAGACGCCAAAGAACATGCCCTGACCCCACCGGGGGCCGCTGGATGCAGGCGCTGCAAATCATTAGTGCATCTAATATGCCCACCAAGTCGTTTAGAGAGAGCCGAGAGACTGGGGCCCTGACCCGACTATGGGCAGAACCAGTGTATACATAAGTGCAGAACCTACTCTCCTACATGCGGACTGGTGACCAGTGCCCATGAAGGCATGAATTCCTCTGGCAATCTCTTGTTACGGACATCTAACTGACTGCACACAAGCCAGTGCGCCGATTTAAGCAAGAAACAAATCTCAATATCAAACAACGTTGGGGTGCAAGAAATATGCCCCATAATATGTCAATGCAAGAATGGTTCGGACTGCAGTGTGCAGGCCCAACACCAGCAAAAGTAATTACCGTCTGGGTGCATTTTAGCATGCCCCAAGATGTACCACCATTTAGTGTGGTTTAGGTGCCCACACATACCCCATCCCCAGAAACAGAAGTGTCTGGGTGTAGCCCAGTAAATAAAAGCAGGGCTGGTTTGGGCACAAAGCAAAAGGGCTGTTAGAGTTGCAGAATTGCTGCCCTGGCCCCGGGAACTGCAAGAATAGATTGAGATACACTGACCATGCCCCCAGCTCAAGTATAGGTAAGCAGCATAAGCCCCAAAACATTACACTTACAGATGGTGCAACCTTAGATCCCCGACGGTCTGAATCCAACGATAAAACTAAAACGTATGCTATCACGGCAAAGACAATGCGTGCAGGCAGCCGGTCAGCATGGTAAACTAAATATGCGAACGTGGCTTTAAATATAATGCTGCATACTGATATATCGCGACTCGAATCGCAGGTATTGGAAATGCCCACCACACCTGGTATTCCCAGGCGGTCTCCCATCCAAGAGCTGACCAGGCCCGCCCTGCTTAGCTTCAAAGATCGGACGAGATCAGGTGCATTCAGGGTGGCATGCCCGTGCGTCTGAAGGCTCCAACGCGGGATCAGCCAGACCACAAATGTTCCGCGCATTTATACAGCACGGTCTCGACCCGCGAGACCGCTTCCATCCGTTAGTTATCCTGGTCAATCAAGCCACCTATACATCACGGTGCCCAGTGACTGCCACCTCTCGCGCACCGTGGGGCCACCGTTCTAACTCTGGTGAATGTGGCAGAGGGGGAAGGACGCTACAGTCGTAGGAGCGAGGACGCGGGGGGGGGAGCGCTGCACAATCGCGGGTGTGCCCAGGGATGCACGACGCCACCCGGTCGCGACCCGAACCCCCCGCCTGCAGTGGGCATCCAGCGCGGGCACTAGAGCGCTCCACCCGAGCACCGATCACACCCAGGAACGGGGGATTAAGTGACTCGCCCTGAATCACATGACGCCCAGCGCAGTTTTATATATTCAACTTCAATAAACACCTGTGCACCACTGCAAACGTTGGCTGGTTCGCCAAACCTCACCATGCAAGCATGGAACACAATAGAAGTAGACCATTCCGAAAATAGAATACGCGCAAATGCGTACAATCATCGACATGCAATCAGCCATGCAGGCCCGACCCGGTCGAGAGTAGAGCAGCCCTCGGAACAACCAAAACATCCTTGCCGACCTCAGCGAACCCACAAGAGCCGGCAGGAGTATGTCTCCCCCAAATACCACAAAAGAAACTGAACATCCTCGAAAAACCGCAAGGCCACCAACCGACTTCGGCAAGCAAGGTAGCGAACGGTCCAAACGAACGTGGCCAGTGGTCTCAGTCTGAAAACAACAGAGGACACCATCATATTTATTGCACTCATTGTAGCGATCGCTGGTGCATTCAAGAACCAAACGTTCAACACAGTCTGCTGCCCACAGAACCACACCAACCGCAAACAAAAGGCACGGCGTGAAGAAACCCGGTGTGCAGGGCAGCGAGGAGGAACCGGCGCGAAAAAACATCTTAGCACGAAGGCCAAAGGCCACCCTTAAAGAGGTAACACGCGACAACTACAACATGCTCCATTCTCTTTATAATTAGCACGGATCAGCTGGCCGAATGGAGGCAAATGCGCCGTGCGAAACCTCTTACGGCAGTAGTGTATATATAGACTGTGAGGGGGGGGGGGGCAGCGCACTCACACAGCTAACTCCTGCGCGCCCTCTACCCGGTGCCGGATGTTACCCCCCAGGGCCTACAGCACCATCCTGGAGCCCCCAGGGGGCAAACTGACGACATCACCAGCGGTCGCGGCCCCGGGGCAGCAGATGACCACCGACCCGCCCCGCCCCAGAAACCAAATGTCGGTCCCGGCATACGATCTCCTATCTATGCCTATATGCTTCATCTTGCGGGATCTCGACCCGAAGATATTGGCGCGCGCAGCACCGATTTACAACACATGCAGGCACGGGGAGACTAAGTGATTTGGCCCGAAGCCCCACAGCGGACGCGGCCCCGAGACAGCAAACACGCCGACCAGATGCGATTGAGGACCCCAGCCCCGGTCCCCGCACATGACCTGCCCCACCATGCCCACAAGCTCTACCCGGCGATCAATGCCGACTCTCGCACCCCCGGCCCCCCGCTCCGAGGTCGGCAGCACTGTGCACGAAGCGGATATACCGGGAAATACCGGGAATCGAACCCGGAGCCTCAGGCATGCACCGCATGCACTCTACCATTGAGCTACAGCTCCACAGAAATCGATCCAAAGGAACTGGGGCACACAGCACGGTAAGGAAGGGGGCTGGCTTCTGGCACCGAGGACGATAGGAGGGTGTCCGGAACAAGGCGAGGAGCACGCGCACGATCGCACAGGCAGCGGTTTGGGCTACCAATGTGGCGTTACAAATGTTTACTCCCGTGCCCCCCTAAAGGAATTCCTCATGCATGCATGCATGTGGGAGCCTTCGTAACAAGTATTTGGGGCTTTGCAAGCGGGTCAGTGTTTTAACAGCCTATACTGCAATGCACCGCCTCGCAAATCGACGATCGACACCGTCCGGGCCCCGCGAACGACCCCGCGTCCTCCCAGCCTGTAAATAGCGCCTCTCTTAAAGACTGCCCCGTTCTATTTGCGCGCCACCAAAAACCCGGCCGCAGCGTCCTACCGACGTGCAGGAGCCCCACTCGCGCCCCCCCCCACCCGTGACCATCGAGCCACAGGGCCCTGTCAACCTGGTACTGCCCAGGGACGGGGCCGGGGTGGGAGGGTTGTGCAAGACTCACCGTTGCTCGTAGCCTCCAAAAACCTCCACTAAGGGCCCGGCGCGCGGCAAGATCGGAAACGACGAGTCCAAACCGCGACCGAAAACACGTCGAGGGGCAAGAACGCGTGTCCAGGCTGGGTGCGGCGCGCAGGAGACAGAGGAGGAACTGGGCGAGAGAGCCCACTAAGTAGGGAGCAAGCCGCGCCCCCCGCCCGCCCCCAGCTCCACGCGATAGGGGTTCTTCCCAAGTGGGCGTAGGCCTCGCGCGCGAGGCAGCAAGGGGGGGAAGGCTCCGACGGGCGGCCACTAGAATGCTGCCCTGCTGATGTCCCACTGCGTGGGACGCGGGCAGCGGCATTCTGTCACGTTACTCAATGTCGCGCGCATTTGCAGTGCAAACCATGTCAGTTTTAACTATGGAACCACGTGGGGCCTACAAGTGTAAAACCCTATGCTAAAGAGCATGGATCTGGCTCACTTTATATTTTGTGGGTTTTTAAGGGTGTGTGTGTGTGTGGGGGGGGGGGGGGTGAAGAAGTCCGGGGATTAAGTGCTTCGTGTTTCATTGTTCAGCGGCGCATTAAATCTCCATAATCTGTTACAATTAGACAAATGACATCAGGGATGCGGGCACACAAGATTTTTCTACCTCTAAGCGCTTTAAACTTCCCGTACTCTGCTATTCATCACTCACAAGGTGATAAACGGTAAAGGCCTTGAATGCCTCCGGATACAAATCAACGAATATTTCCAGCTCCGCAACTAATCCTTTCCTATTACAAGATAAATTCAGTAGGTGGCGCTACTTTCATCGCACAGCCTACCAAATTAGGAAACTCCCTAAAAGCAAAAAAATAACAACTGAAAACCATCTGGAATTCAGAGGAATGGCAAACAACTGTTTGTTCACCCAACAACCATCTGTGTGGACTCACAAAACCTCCCACACACTTACTCTACCACAAGGAAACTGGAGTAAGTGAATGAAATGGTTTCTGTGAGAGTACAAAACGAATCCCAACATTCAAAAATAATTCATAACCATTGAATTAACCACTAACCATAGGTAACTGGAGAGTGTGCTCCTCAGCATAAAGTGCTACATCGCCTCAACAGTTAATAAGCACTTTGTAAATGCAATTACAATACAATTTAATGATTCCACAAGGATGAAGGACATAACAAAAAAGTAAGTGTAGGGGCTCAAATTATTTCTTAACCTCACAGAATACTAGGATTGTGGAATATCAATGCTACCATTGCACTCCTCTTTCTTCGATCACCCTGCACTTCATGTCTCTTTATCTCAGTCTTGCAAGTTCTTTCCATCTCTGTTTTCGCGTTGTGTTCCTGTTTCTAAGCACCTTCAAATGTAACAATCTTTTTTCAAGGACTGTGGATTAGTTGTTGTTTTTGTGCGGCTTCAGTAACCAGCTATGCACAACAACAACGTGGGTTTCCAAAACACAAAATAGTTGCTGTATCATTTTATCAAACCTTTGATCATGCCTGAAGCTGGTGGTCCAAGCACAATGGACACTGTGGGAAGCTTATTGAGTGCTTTGTTGGAGCAGTTAGTAACTGCCTGCCTGCCAAGCTGAAGTACAGCTGGTCTCACATGTGCCCTTACTGAACCGGAAGATGTTTGTCAGTCTTTTTTCTGACTAAAGGCTCCAGGGTCAGCTGTACTTTACTCTCCCTTGTGTTGAGGATGCCAGTCTGTTGTTGTCTAATGCTCAGGGGATACATGGAAGCCCTCTGCTTCACAGCTTATGTTGAATCAATGCTTAATTTGTTAAAATAAAAATAAAGGCTGGGGCACAAAGTTTTTCCTTCGCAGCATACTGCTGAATGCAGGGTTACCGTATACCAAGTCTGCCTAGTGTTGATTCGACCTCATCGTGCTTTTTTCCACCTCCCTATACCTTTGGATATTTTTCTCACCTTTGCAAGTCTTTTAGTGTATAAAATACTTTGTTTTCCAAAAATGTATTTTATAGAATTGCAAAACTAAAAAGAAAAAAATACCATGATTTCTCAAGCATACCTCATACACAGACTGTTATATAAACCAACTTAAACGAGACCAATATTTATAAGTTCCTATAAAACATACAGATTAAATTCATTAACAAAAATGCATAAAACTGATAGCACAAATTACATCATATAAATTAAAACAGACCAAATTAAAGAAAACCAATCAACATTCACCAGAAATGATACACATAGCAATATTGCAGGATATTCCGACGTAGCATCTTTAACAATGTTCTAGGGCTACCGAAGGCCTTATTAGATATGAGTCTCAGGTTCCATCAGATAGATCTCTTCTTGAACAACATAATATACTTTGTAATTGTAAATACGATAGCTAAACTTTTCATTGAGCAAAAAATTACTCAATCTTCATTCTTAGTTCTAACACGTCACTTCATTTGGAGAGAACATACAATCTTTTTCTGCTCGCTGACAAAAAAGGAAAAATCTAAGAGAAGATGTTTAAGGAGTATTTTGTTTTTGATCACAAAAATAGTAAGCTATATTTTGAGACACTCTATCTCTAAGGCCAGAGATTCTCCAGCCTGAGTTGATTCCTATCCAAAGTTGTAAAATAGTACTACGTATTCATTTATTCTGGAACCTGAAACAGATAAGGAAAGATCTCTGCATCACCCACACACTGGTTAATTTGCGTAAAAAATAAGTGCTGGGCTGTCGTCAGGAGGCAGCTTGCACCTGCCCATTTCTCCTGTTGCAAAAACAACGGTTGATGGACAGAATGCAGAACAATGTCATTCACCCCATCGTTTTTTGTTCACCATGCCATTCCAGTTTGAACCCAGCCATATGCAAATCAGTCTTGACCCTGTGCCTCATGGGGACAGTCCAGCCCGAACTGCCAAGCCAGGTCCTCCCTGCATTGGAAACAAGCATCCTAAGACCGGCTTCGGGGTTTCACCCCTCTTCAGCCAGGATAGCTTGATTCCAGTGGCATGGAGAGCACGGGGCCCACGTCTGGGCATACCCGTTCCACTGGGGGTGACAAATGCAAAAACAACAGTTGATGGACAGAATGCAGAACAATGTCATACATTCACCCCAGTACAGAGATCTGGGCCTAAATCCATCGCTTTTTTGCTCACCATGCCATTCCAGTTTGAACCCAGCCATATGCAAATCAGTCTTGACCCTGTGCTTCATGGGAACAGTCCAGCCCGAACTGCCAAGCCAGGTCCTCCCTGGACTGGAAACAAACATCCTAGGACCGGTTTCAGGGTTTCATCCCTCTTCAGCCAGGATGACTTGATTCCAGTGGCATGGAGAGCACCACCTAAAACAGAACCAACAGCTAACTATAAAATGTGTAAGAGGATGCGGCGTAGTGGCCAGAGTTGGGGAACCAGGTTGGTGTCTCTGCGTGGGCTCCACATCTTGTGATTCTGGGCAAATCACCTAATATCCCCGGAAATTAATGTGTCTGTTGTATATGTATGAATTGCATTGTCAGTGAACATCATTATCCAGGGAGATTCAAGGACTATGCTATGTGTTAAAAAAAAAAAAAAAGGGGGGAGATGTGTTGTATATGTATGAATTGCATTGTCAGTGTAGCGTGACCTTCACGAGCGTGTTGTTTGTGCTCGTGGAGATCACGCGGGGTTGTATTGATTCAAGTATGGAGGGTTGGTGTGGAAAAGGTTGGAATCAGTTGGGGGCATTGATGCGATGCACTGGAGGAGTAAGGACTGGAAATAAACTACTCCGTTACTACAACTCTGTCGTCTTTCTTTTGATTACTTCCGTGGGTGGATAAATAAGCACTTCTCAACAGTGTCCTTAACTGGTGCTCATAAGAAGCGCTGGTGTTAATGATTAAGTGCTGGTGCTGAGCACCAGAAACTGCTTGCACAAATTAAGCACTGGAACCACAGTACTAATAGAATAATCTGCAAATTGTTTCAAAATTCGCTAGAGATTCTGCTATATCTCGTGAAACATCATCAGACAGTAGCATTATTTAATTTAGTGTTAGACCCTAAAGTTTGTCATCATTCCTACTACGTCTGATACTAAAAACTAATCTTAATACTCGAGATTGAGTGAAAAGTGTCTATAAATCGAAGCCAAGCTCCAGTTTTTCTGCCTGGACGGTCAAGTTTTAAGGGAGCCCCATGAGGGTTATTAGACACAGGCTCCAGCTACCCATGAGTAAGTAAGTAAATATACTTTATTCGAATTCAAAATTCATGAAGTCATAAAAGCAACAGGTTCATTACAAAGACAAGTGTAAACCACAATAACATATTTTAAAATACATACAAAGTTTTTCTAAAAATTGATTAAACTTTTCCTTTTCCTTAAAATACTTTTTTAAAAACCCAGCATTGTTGACACACAATATTCATCATTTAAAGAGACTAAAAACAATAAAGCTGGGCGGCATTGTCTCCATGAACCATGTTTTTTTAAGAGTGGCTTGATCCATCTTGATCTTTCCAACGTATAAAATTTACAAAAACAAATTTCATGCAGAGTTGATTGGGTAGACAAATTATCACACGGGCAGTTACAAAGAATTCTGGCCCAGTCATTTACTGTGGGAAAAGTGACTAAACGAACGAAAACGTCAAACCTAAGTCTGGTTAGTAAATAACGGTCAAAACCCTCCAGACACCAAATTAAATAAGGCTGGATGGTATAAGAGACTAGTGTAAGTTGATGTTGCAATACAAGTTTCTTATTTAGTTCTACACCAAGTCTAAGAGATTCTACATGATACCAACACAACTCCTTCAAGGCCTTGCCAGTAATCCTACACATTGAGTCAGGTTGGTGGTAAAACTCAGGTCTTCCAAGGTCCCTAGTGAAATTGCATATATACTTCAACCAGGGTATCCTGGAGGCTCTATCCAGCCCCATACATTCCTTAATGATATTTCTATTTAACAATAGGGCCGGCGAGGTCCATACTCTATACCAGAGCAAAACTGGTTGTATACTAATCAAGTCACTCACGTAACGCACTCCCAACTCTGCATGACAATTAAAAACAGGGGAGCTGACAGGGGTTGCCAAGAGAAATCTAAGAAATGCGTTCTCTACCTTTTGTATTGAGGAAGAATTATAAATCCCCCAAATACCTGCCCCGTATATGGCTGTGCTGATACACTTCGCCTGATAGATTTTTAACAGAATCGCAGGTGGTCTCTTCCCCAGCTTTTTCGAAAAAGACGAGTGCAGCAGTGGCTTTCTTATATATCAGGGTCCTATTTCTAATGGCAGGCCCCCAGGACCCTGTTTCTTCAAGGACTATACCCAGGTATGAGAAAGTTTTAGTTGAAGCAAGTTTCTCCTTCCCGACATACAAACAACACTCTTTATTCTTAGATCTACCACAGGTCATTACAAATGTTTTGGATACATTAAGTTTTAACCCCCTATTGTCCATAAAATTTAAATAGGTATCCAGAGCAGTTTGAAGACCTCTTTGAGTCCGGGACATGATCACCGCATCGTCTGCATATAACAGGGACGCAATTTGATGCTGGTTAACCTGAGGAGAATCGCGTACCACAGCAACTAACTCTTTTTCTAGATTGTTGATATACATGTTAAACAAAAATGGGGCGAGTACGCACCCTTGCCTCACTCCCCGCTTTACATAAAAAGGCTTGGTGCATTCACCTTTGGTACCGTATCTTACTTTCGCCCTGGCCCCGACATACAATTGCCTTAAAAACGAGATAAGCACTTCGTCCACCTTCATATCACTCAGGATCTGCCACAATCGATTATGAATAACACAGTCGAAAGCGGCGCTTAGATCGACAAACACTACAAAAAGTTTGCCTTCTTTGGCCTGGGTGTATTTACCTGAAAGTAATGTAAAATTAAGGACCTGTTCCAAGGTGCCGCAGCCCTCACGAAAGCCATATTGTACCGGGGATAAGATGTTAGCCTCTACAGCCCATTGTTTAAGGCGGTTCAAAATGACTCGCCCGGAGACTTTCATAAAAGAATCCAGTAGGGATATAGGATGATAACAAGAGGGTTTTTCCCGGTCCCCTTTTTTAAATATAGGTAAAATTATAGAGTCTGCCCAAGTGTCAATAAAGCCCAGCACGCAGCTAGCATCCAATACGCGCGTGAGTAGGGGTGACCAGAGCTCAGGCTGATATTTGAATAGATCTATGGGAACGCCGTCTGCACCTGGCGCTTTATTACCCCTACTCTGGGTGATTGCGTCAGAGATTTCATTTACTGTAACAGCTAGCTTAATCGGGGCGAAATTACCCTCCTTTTGTCCCTGGGTAGCACTCCCCAACTCTACCAATTTGTCTTTCCCTCCTGGGTTATAGACCTCGGCAAAGAAATCTATCCACGAATCCTCTGTGATAGCCATTTCCATTCTAGCCACATCCCCTGAGTTAAAGAATGGAGCCTCAACAGCTAACCAAAAGGCAGAGCAATCCTTATCTAAAGACGCATTATATAGACTTACCCACGCGTCATTCTTAATTTCGCGTTTACGTGACTTTCTAGCCTGATTATACTCATGCCTAAAATGCCTGATTTCAATTTGGTTTCTCTGATTTTTTCTTAAAGCGTTCTTTAAGTGTGTATGAGCCTTAGTGCAAGCTGAGTCGAACCACCCTTTACTGCTTAGTTTCCCATCTTTATTTGGACGTTGTAGGTCCTCTTTAATAATCTTTGTAATGTTTGCAAAAGAGTCCAGGACGTCCATTTGTGATACTTCATCCTCAAGGCATACATTGATAAAAGTTAACGCCTGTTTAATAATGTTTCTATTGGTAACCTCTGGGTTGCTCTGTGACCATCTAAGAGCATACCCGTTCAAACTACTTAAGGTACAGTTAGTTGTCCAGGCCAACTTCTCAACCAGAGTGCAATCTGTTTTAGAAGGGAGCTGAATGCAGAAACTAAGTGGGAGATGGTCACTCACCCCAATTGTGTGTGTAACAAAATCAGTTAACCAGCATGAGTGAGAGTTGGTGATGGTAATATAATCAATCAGCGTGCTAAACCCTCTTCCCACATACGTTGAGCTAAACTCCACCGGGGGCCTGCAGAGCAGATTGACAAAGCCCAGATCAAATGAGGCCATCATATCGTTAAATGAATCGCCCCCGCTATTATGGGCAAAGTGGGGATGATTTTCAGATTTATATTTTTCCTGATCACCACAACCACTCTGGTATTGTTTACATAGGTAGTGGTTGAAATCGCCTCCCCAGATAATAATTGAATCCCTTGAAGATTTATCTACTAGGGCCCCTAATTCCTTAATGAGGGTATTTGTCATATCATTAACTAACCCCTTCTCAATACTATTATACATATTAATAATAATAATCTCCACCTTAGGGGTCACCCGAATTAAAATAATTTGATAGTGGCTACAAGAGCCCACCGTTCTCAATGATAATATCTCCAACAAATTTGATATATAAATAGTCAGGCCACCTTTACACCTCCCAGAATTAGAGGGACTAGCAGATTGATGATAAGTTCTATACCCAGTAATATGGATGGCATCAAGAGACCAAGTCTCTTGCAAGCATAGTATATCTATGTCCTTGATGAAATCAATCCAAATGGGATTGTTTATCTTGGAGCGAAGGCCTGCTACATTCCAAAAAGCGATCCTAGTCCCTTTCTTTGTATGAACCCCGGGTTGATCAGGCAGATGTGTTGCCTTTAATTGATCACCTATGCTGGCTACCACTATTTTTTCCTTTACATCAGAAGTGACAGCTTCCTCAATAGTTGGGCGTCAGTCAACTCCTTCAAGTCCGCTCAAGACTGAGAAGCGATTGACCCCTTCATAACTTTGATATTGCCGGTCGTTCCCTCTCCACGACCTGTTGGGGAACATCTTTCTAGGGTATTCCCAACCCGGGCTTGATGGGATGCGGTAACTCTTCCTACCCCCATACTCAATAACCCTACTTAAGTTTGGTCTTTTCAGCTCCCTGTAAAAGTAATCAAGTGGGAGGATCTCAATGCCCTTTGATTGTGACTTAGCGTTGAATATGGACTCATCAATGATACGTTTTACCGGAGTGGGACTATTAAAATTGAGTATGATACAATCCCCAGCTCTATTCTTCCTAGTTCTGCCGATCCAGGACACTCTGCGTGCCATAATAATATCTTTCCAGATATTATTCCCCACCGATGTATTCTTTGTGATCCAGTGGAGCGCTTTATTTTTTAATTGCCCAAAATCCTCTCTTACGCCCTTATTCAATAGAGGGACATTTGCAAGCACTACTACTAAAGGTGAACACGCTGGTGGGAGATTAATGACTGGTAAGGAGACCCGCTCATCCTGGCCAACTTGGACTGTCTCCCCCTTAAAATTCTTGCTGATTTGTCGAGATGTAATAGTAAGTGGTGTGGTTGCAACAGTTTTAATTACAGGGGGTTTCAGAGGTATGGTGGTAGTACTGTTTCCACCTGGGGAGGCTACATCAACAGGAATAGCTACGCCTTGGGGGTCTAAGTTGTTACTAGAGACTGTCCCAGTACTATTATTCAACTAGTGCTAAGGTATCCAGCCTGCATGTATTGTCGTTGGCTAGTTCGCCCAGGGCGTCTAGCTTCCCGTTGATGATTCTCAATCTCTCGATTATTGGTAGGGTAAAAGAACGCAGTAGGGGAGTTACGTTTGAAAATGATATCACTGCTTCCTCATCCTTCCCATTGAATAAGGCTCTATTGTATAAATCAGAAGACTGAGAATCTGGGCCAGTCGGGGCTTTAATGTTCCTCTTGGATATTTTGATGGATTTCTTGGGGAACGATATACTCTGGGTACCAGACAACTCTAGCACTTTTGGTTTCCTGCCTGCTTGACAGCCCCGCCCCTCTTCCTTTTGCCTTTCAAGCTAGTACATAATGGGGCCGCTTCAGTAATGGCTTCAAGATCAACAAAATCTACAGGCTGTAAACTTTTCCTGGCCTCGATCGGATAGAAACCCTCAGACGAGGCAAGACTACAGAATGAGTTATTCATGTTGGACACAACTTCCTCCCCAAGCAAGTAATCACACTGTAAATCTTGTTTTTCCAGGACAATAGGGCTGCGTGGAGATGGTGTATTCGAGTCTGCTTTAGCCGGTGACACTGCATTGATTAAGTCCCCTAGGGAGGAGCGTCTGACGTTCAGAAGTTCCAATGACAGGCGCTTTTCAGTCAGGGCTATCTCCCTGCCCACGGCATTGGCTGCTCTCAGAAAGAAATCATCAAGCGTGCCAGTAAGTCTTCCGCCGGCAACTGCCGGTGTAAGGCGGCGCTTCCCCTCGTTATCAGAAATGTGTGTCATTGTCCAACGCAAGTACTAAAATCTGGTTGGTCTTACCGTCGGGAAGTGGACCTCAGGGGAATGGCCCAGCCCAGCCTCAACCAGCCTTGGACGGCCGTAGACGGCCCGCCCTTTGCCCGGGCTTAGCCCGCGCGCGTCCCGCGTAGCGGAAGGCGCGAGGCGCTGATGTAGGTGCAGGGGTCAAGGGGGCGGGGCCTCTGCTGTTCACGCTGCCGCCGTCACTCCTGGTGTCTCCCGGTGTGCACAGAGATTCGATACTGCCAGGTAGGATTCCCCCAAGTCGAAGCGTCTCCCGCGAAGCGGGAGGCGCGAGGTGCTGATGTAGGTGCAGGGGTCAAGGGGGCGGGGCCTCCACTGTTCACGCTGCCGCCGTCACTCCTGGTGTCTCCCGGTGTGCACAGAGACTCGATACTGCCAGGTAGGATTCCCCCAAGTCGAAGCGTCCACCCTTCATTTCACTGATGTTTTCCACATTTCTGTTAACTGATTCCTATTCCATGAGTAGTTCTCCTGTGTGCAGCCCTACTGAAGCCAATTAGAAGTTTTTGCTTGGTTGCATTAATATACGCATACCAATATTTGATAGTGTATATTTGTGTATTAAATGTGTGTATTTTCAGAACTCATAAGCTGATTTTGGAGAAAAGTGGTTGCATTTCCAAAATATATTTTAAGCTATTAATTGAGTGATTCATTGCAGCTATGTCTGTTATGTATTACTCACGGAGAGGCATTCCACATTGAGAACACCTTTTTATGTCTCGCCTTGCTATCGCGTAAGCGATCGCAAAGCGAGACTATTGTAAGGGGCTCCCAAAAGTGCTCCGAAAAGCGGCTTGCATGGCGAGCACGCGCACAATCACGCGCATCGTGCCGCCATGCAATCCGTTTGGCATCGCACTTCAAAGGGTCCGCTCCCCCACCTGGAATGCCCTCCCCCGCCCCCGCCAAGCACGCCCGCCACGCTCCGCCGGCCTTGTCTTGTCCTTCATGTACCAGGCAGTGACAGTTCTCAGTGGTTGATCCATGCAACTCCGGCCAATCAGTTGCGTTACACTCAGCGACCCTGGGCCTTCAAGTGTGTGCGACCCACTGGTGCTGGCAAACGGTGGACAGATTAGTCAGAGCTATATATTATTGTTGTTGTTTCTGTGAGCTGGCTGAAGAGTCCTATGTGCTGTGAAGGTGATATTCAGAGTTGTGCCCCTTCTGGATGAGCCCTCGTGTGCCAAATATCCGTTTGTTCGCGCGGCCCTCGCTTCTCAGCGAGGACCTCAACCGTGCCCCTCTACTCAGATCATAAGCGTGCATGTGCGCGGTTTGATGAAATCATTAAGTGTTTTAAAGAGAGATTTAGTTGAGTTGTCTGCTTGTTCGATGTGATTCATTATATAGTTTTTACGGGCCGTTTTAATTGAATTGTGATAGTTCTTCAGCAACAATTTAAATTCTTATCTATCAGTGAAGGCTTCAGTTCTTCGGCAGCGCCTTACCAGCTTTTTAGACAAGGTTTTTTTCCAGTTTGAAATCTGCTGAAAACCACGGTGCATCGTTTCTTCTTTGGGTAAAAGGAGTTTGTATAAGAGGTGCACTATGGTCAAGTGGCTGGGAAAAGTAGAGAGACTTCCCTATTTAGATTACTGAGAGATTCAGGTGAAAGGTAAGTTTTAGCAAAGGAGATTGGAGTGACAGATTTCTGTTGTCTAGTAGCTGGTATAGACACTCTATTCAATTTTACCAACTCACTTGCTTTTGGAATTTGGAAATTAATCAAATAGTGGTCTGTCGAAGCGGTAAGGGACGTTCACAACTAAGCTCATAAGGAATTTGTAAAAATGTGGTCTTGAGTGTGGCCAGCCGAATGAGTGAGCCCTACCACAACTTGTTTAAGGCCTAACATCTCCATGTCGGCCAAGGAAGGGCCACTTCGCGCTTTTGGACATTTTCACTGTGATAGTAGAAATCCCCCAGAAGTAGAAAGTTGTAAGATGCTAAGATGTGAGGAGCGATCAAAATGCCAGGATTGAGAATGTTGATCCCATCTCCCTCCCGGGCTGGATTGATTGCACCTCTTCTGCTGTGCCTTGGTTATTATGCAATTATTGAAGGGCTGTGTCTGTATCTTTTCCTGCCTTCATTTCCATGCAACATGTAATATCACTGGAAATGTAGACTCTACTGCATCAATGCTGTGATGTCACTGTAATGTGTCATGTGCCCTTTTGTTTAATAAAGGTTTTGATTTTTTTTTTTTTTTTTTAAATGTGAGGAGCGATACGCTCTGCTAAAGGATCACTAAAGTTTTCTTAGCTCCAGGAGGAGGATAGATTAGTGCACCTTTGCAGAAGTCCGAACCAGAAAGTTCAGTTCTAAAAGTACACTTTTCAGCCCCTTCAGCTAGAAGGGTCTCAGTTACAGCTATTTTCACGGTGTCCTTATAAGCGATTACCACACATCCTCCTGATCTGGAATCTCTGTCTAGCTTAAGCAATTTTTACTGTTCTAGAAGGGCTAGAGGTATACATAGTAAACTGCTACATTTAGCTAAGTTTCAATTAACAAGCATTGGCATAGCCAATAGGTCTCGCCTTTGGGACCTTATAAGTGTTTAGCCATGCAACAGTTGCATAACTAAATACTTATAAGGTCCCAAAAGCGAGACCTATTGGCTATGCCAATGCTTGTTTACATTACCACTGACTTCAGTGCCTCATGAACTGAGGTGATCACAGCCAGTCATCTTATATATGATGGCCACAAATGTAATCTTGTCTATTATTGTCATTATTACAACACTAATAATAATAGTAGCTCATGAAGATTTTCATTGAACCTCTGTAGCTCTTCTTACAGAAAAGAATGGAGACACCTACACATTACTCAGATACTAACAGAATTTCTTTGACTATTGCAAAAGATCAGGGTTTTGGTCTTTTCACTGTAAACAGTAAGGGCCTTTTTATGTTGGCTGGAGTTGCCTCCGACCAACATCTCTGCGGTTGTGAAACTGACCGACATCTGGTCGGTGGTCCCGAAACCACTATTACGATGCGACTGCACATGGAAACCAGCCACAGCACAAGCTCCTATAGAGAAATGGGAGTTTCTGTAAATCCCTACACCGTGTGGCAGGCACCTCACGGTGCTGCCACACGGTGCTGGGATTTACAGGGGTGCATCATAGGTGCCCCCAGGCCAACAACTGTAGGCCCAGGGAAGAATATGGGGGGCCTGCTAGGGGCCCCCAAGTCGCTTTCCAACAGGCTTTCCATGTCAGAAAGCCCGACATGAAAAGCCTGTCGGAAACCAACATCATAATCCCGATGGCGGAAATGCCGTCCATTAGAGAATATGTGCGGCTTCTGACTGGCCAATGTGCTCCTTAAGCATGTCGGAAGTCAGTTGGATTAACCAGCCAGTTTAAACTCTGACCGCCGTCTTTGTAATGAGGCGGTCGGAGTTTAAACCTTGGATGTCGGTCGGAGGCTTTCCGACCGACATCCAAATCAGGCCCTAAGTCTGTTCAGTGCGCAATAGGAAAGGTGAGCATGACTTTTATGTTGAAGGCCTTTCGGAGTATAGTCCATTATGAACAGATTGTCGGCATATATGAGACAATGTGCATGTACGCACCAGGCATACTACACACCCATCATGTACGCCCCACAGAAAGGCTGAGCCGAATGATAATTGCACTCATCCGATTGGGGCTGCTTTCTCCTCAAAACTTGGGTAAGTTTCCATTGTGAACCCCGCCTGGTCATACCACCCTCCCCATAGGGGCCACAGGCACTATTGTGTAATGTCATGCTTACTAGTTTGTGCAATGCCGTGCCGCTGTCCTGACGGGGGATACTTGGTTTGAAGGGGTTAACTTCAGCCTGGGTCCTTATTCTGAACACCGTATCTCCTAGCCTCAGTACATAATTGGGGACACGTGTGAGTGAATATCCATCTTCCGAAAAGTAGACATCAACATGCTTCACCAGCTTACCTGAAACAACATTCCCTAGTGTAAACAGCAACCAGTGACACGTGTAAAAGAGTGCACCTTGCAACCTGCTAATCTGCATGCCTGAGATAAGCCTGACACTCACCACGAATATTGTCAGCCTATCACTGGTGGTTCTCCAGAATACCTCTATTTCTACTTGATTATGTATTTCTGCTTTTAATTTCTAAATCCCTTTTTGTATGTTGTTGTCTCTCCCTAATCTAGGTCTAACCCCAGGAGACATGCAGAAAGTCTATGTAACGTATACAGGGCATGGTGCATACACTCTTCACTCACCTGTCCCTGTGGGAGTAGAATAAGGTCCTCCTGGTCCTGACAACATGCCAAGATCTGCTAGGGACTGTTATCGGCATGAAACATGTTGACCTTTATTCCTACACCTATTGCAGCTAAATAGACTATTATATCTATTTTACGCTCAAATCACATTTTAATTCTTGACATTGGGATCCTACCATTAAACTTATTCCTTGCTTGGATCCCCTTAGTCATTTTTTAATGCACTAAACTCTCACCCGTTCTATTCACATCTTGTCACTCACTCATGCACATCACATCGGCGTAAAAGAAAAGATCTACAGCACAGAGCCCCCTCGGGGAGCCCATTGGGCATTGCAGTTCCGGCCCAACGAGGAGCTGCCCGATGATGAAGCATGACACCCCTCGGGATGTGTGTGAGCCCTTGCTACTAAAAGGAGCACTCCCCTCCGCTAACCATTCTCCTGACCTAGATACACACACAGGAACAGTACACTCCTTTTTCACACTACTATAAGGGGCACATGTGCTGGACTTTCAAAAAAGCCCCAGTCCCTCCACCTTTGTTTTGATTTAAGGACGGATGTTGAAATAAAGTCCTTGTTCAAAAAATGAACACAGTAGCCAATAGCCTATAGCCACTGCATATGTTTTGAACTGGCTTGGTAGTTACCGTCTCTAATAAAACGCGACATGAGGAGGCAGGGGAAGCAACCTTTACCACAAAGCCAGAAACCCTCATGCCTTTACCACACAGGCTTTAACACACATGAAACACTATCACACATCCCATTACCATGCATGCCTTTACAACAAAAAAAGCCTTTACCACACATGCCACTACAACAAATTTCAGTGTAAAGACACAAATTGTAAGGGCATATTAAGTGTTTTAAGTATTAACTGTTTTATGTATGTGTATACATATTGGTTTTTGGGTGTTTGGGTGGCAAGGGTATCTTTAGTGTTTAGATTGAATGTGGGTATTTGGGTGGTAAGGGTGAATGCATATGTGTGTGTGTATATATATATATATTTTTTTAAATAATTTTTTAATTTATTTTAAATAGCTATATATATGTATATGTCACAAAAACTGGCTAACAGATTGAAAAACGAAACCTGTCCATCAATCTCTGAAATGTTTACAATGCACGTGACACTTTATTAACAGGATGCATGAAAATTATGAAAGTTGTTTGATGACTGGAGTGAAAAACGCTACTTAGCAATACAAGAATACTCACCACAACACTGAGGTACTTTACCAATGCATCCTGGGACTTGTAGGTTCTAGTTTGGTCACGTGATGCAGTACATTTAAAGCACCTGTGTCTGAACACTGCTTATACCTCGATCCTATGACTTTGGTATATATATATATATTCCAACACGCCTCACTCCTTCAGAAGAACTCGTTTTTTAGTGATAGACCGCTGCAAAAACCTTGAGACCACGCACACAGGTGAAGAAAGGCGGAAACGAAGGAACAAATGCAGAACAGAAAGATGAAAATGCAAACGTAGGTGGCAATTACAAAAGCAAGAGGGGCAGAGCAAAGAACTGGCAAAAGAAGCAAGCAAACAAAATATTACAAACAAGACGGTCATTAATTTATCTGACATCAAACTTACGAATGCTGAGACACAATTACTAGCTTTGGGCCTTTCCTTCTGTCCTCCTAACAATTTTAACTATGTACAAACACGAATCGACGTATTTAAATTTATACATAAGCTCAAATTAATGAAGCACTTTAAGCTTACCAAAAGTATTGAATCTATATCCAGGCCAGCAACAATTGAAATGTCAAGCACTACACTCTAGGTATCCGACATAAGCACATTACAATCTATATATGCGCTGGGACAAGACACAGAGGAACAGCAGAATTCCACACACAAACAATTAAAAGGAATGGGTATCATGGACAATCTTCCTTCTAATAGTCCCTTTTGTCCAGTGTCCACATTCATACCTCTTATGCCAAAAGATGCCATAAACACGTTTAGTGATTGCATAATTGAGGATTTAAAGAAATTGAATCACAGGAAATTGCAAAAACAGAAACAACGAAAATCTACTGACATACAGTACTCTGCACTTATGCGTAAATTAAAAGACAATGTGAATGTCATCATTAACAAGTCGGAAAAAGGGGGCAATGTAGTGCTGTGGCCCCGACCCCAATACATAGCTGAAGCTCAACGACACCTAACTGATGAAGCCTGCTATAGAAAAGCAACAATCAATGATCTAAGGCAGGTGAAGGACATGTTACATAGAGAACTGGGACAATGGAAAAGAGAAGGATTGTTAAACAAAAATGAACACAGCTTCCTGAAAACGGATCATCCGATCACCCCAGTACTCTATTTCATACCAAAAATACACAAGAAACAAATACCTATACCAGGTCGCCCTATCATTTCTGCCCAAAAGAGTCTACTAGAAGCAACATCTAAATATGTAGACTACCTTTTGCATGAACCAGTAGAAAATGTGCCTTCCTATATCAAGGACACAGGCTATTTCTTATCAACATTGTTAACAACTACTTGGAGTGAGGATTATGTATTCATTGTCATGGATATATGCTCTCTTTATACCAGCATACATCATGTGGATGGGTTGAAAGCTGTGAAATACTTTCTAGAGAAGCGAAGCATACATTTTTGTCAACACAATGTTATGCTTCTACGCATGATTGAACTATGCCTCTTCAACAACTACTTCATGTTTAACAAAGAAGTGTATCAACAACTTCATGGAGTAGCTATGGGGGCATGCTTCTCTCCCAGCTACGTGTGTCTTCACGTTGGCTGGTGGGAGGAGCATGTCCTCAGGCAGACCCACAAGGATATCTATGAAGCACATGTAGGAGAGTAGGGTCTGCAATCCTATGATCACCCAGATTTTTTGCTTTTGCTTCATTGGTTTACGACGTTCTCCGGCTGTGGGCCTGCCAATCAGACCCACAGCCTAGCTGTTCTCTCTCGAAATTAACACACATGTACGTTAGGTGCATCCACTAATTGGAACTGGGCCACCTTGTCAGTCCCTGTCTCAGCATACCACAGGTATCCAGGGCATCGGTGTACCCAGGGCCTACCAGGGGCTGAAGCATGTATTATGCCACCCCTGGAATGGCCGCCCAAATCTGACACAACTGGCTGCACGACAGCTGGGGCCACGTGGTGTAATCACCCGTTGCTGTAGGTGTAGTATTCCTACCCCTAAACCCTAAAATGGACACATGGATTCCTATCAGTCACTCCTATAGCAGGCCTTATCAATCCTGAAGGCAGAGTGCAGGGAATCATGTGGGACGGTGCTCTGGCGCGAGCTGAGCCCGTCGACGGCTTGCGGAACCAAGCCCTAATAGCCGTTCCATGGTGACGCGGGCCAACTACTTTTAATGCATTATAATCCTTGCGGTTATTTGCTAACTTTGGCATCGCATCACCTATACATGTCGAGTAAGGTGTCATACGAATGGGAATACGAACCCCTCGCCAGTCCTGGTGACGGGGTTAGCATTCCCCCCTTTTAGAGGGACACGACATGGAAGTAACCTTGAACCCCGGTTAAAGTTGACTCAAGCCTCAGCATCACAAAATGGATGCTGCCACCAGACACAAGTCTGACCTCCTGCTGCTGGGGGACCTTCCAGCAAGGGGAGCTTGGACAAAGGGTTTCCTGTCGAGGGCGGTGTTAGCACCGTCCCAGACAGGGTTTGTGTATCCCAGGTAGGCAGGGCTGAAAGGAAGGTGATTGCAAGTGGCACCCCGGTGCTCACTGTGCATAGCCCGGCTCAAACCAGTTTCGGGGGCACACCAGCCCCTGAGCTGGCGCGAAGCCGGACAAAGGATAGGGGTGTAACCACCCCCCTCCTGGCTCCACCCATAGGTAGAACCTAGTCTCGGGCCAGCCCCTTTTCTTAGAATAAAGGTAGGAGCGAGTCCCCTTCCCAAATTGGATAATCAGATAATCGGATACCTCCGAATCACGAACCACTTTCCACGAAAGGAACTCTTGACTATTTCTGAAGACTCTCCCTTGTGGCTAAGGAGTAGCCACCCTGCACCAGCAGGCACCACCTAAGCGCTTGCGGTTTGCTGTAAGTCTCTCCTACGGATCAAGACTGCCCAGCTCGACGAGACCCGAGTTCCCTGCCATCTCTGACCTTTTACCTCCCTCATCAGCTCAGCTGAGAGTCGTAGGTGTGACGAGACCTGCGGGACCGGCTATCTTCAGGACCTGCACGACGCTTATCTAGCACGCCCACCGAGGGACCCTCGAGTGAGTGCACCTAGGGTTTGAGAAACCCTAAACCCTGAGCAGCTCCAGCATCGAAGTCTGTCTCCCCAGCATCCACGAGATCTGCGTGGGGGCCCTTCCGCTCCTTGCTGTTCACCGCGTTGTCCGACCACTTGCCGACCGGCTTGTGGCCCGCTTCACGACGCACCACGTTTTGTTTCATCACTAGTCTGGTTGCTCCAGACTGGCTCTTGCTCCCCTTCAACAGAGGAGTACCCCGGACCCTCCTGGTCCACTCCCGACGCCATCTTGACTCCCCCGCTTGGGTGGCCACTGCCAAGATCCGCTGCCCCTTCCTGGGCCCAGCATCATCGACAGCAGACACCTTCGTGGGACAGCTCGCCCTCCATCCTGGTCGCCGCCGCGCCTCCTGGTCCGAGGAACAGCCGAGTCCGACGTCACCCACTCACCTGGTCGAGGTGACTTCCGCCGGTACCCTCCTGGTACCCACACGATCGCTGGCTAGCGGTTGAGAACTGAGTCCCCTCTGCTTTCAGGTTTTCCTTCACCACCGATCCAGGCTTGGATCTCTCTGAACATCGTCACTGGTCGCCTGCCAGCAACTTCTTCTTTCAGGCTCCCGAGACTACACGAGGACTCCCGACATCTTGACGAACTTCACGCAGCCGCAGCCTCCGGGCTAGGTAACTCGAGCATCTCGGTGCTCCATCGCAGGTTCGCTCTACAAGTGTCCAGTTCCTTTTTCGTTTAGTCCCACTGATCGGATCACTCCGGGATCAGTATCTCCAGACTCTAACCATTCGCATTTCACTGTTAGTGTAGGTGGTTTCTCGTGCCCCTCGGGCATTTGTGTAAATTGTGCAACTGAAGTATTTTCCTAAGAGTTTTGTAGTGTGCTTAGCTCCCTGACTCATAAAGAGCCAGGGTAGTCCTGTTATAAATAAATATCCTTTTATTTTCATAACAACTTGTGTGGTGTCCTTTCACTTGGTGTTCAAGGGGTATATGTGATGGTAAACAGCTGGCTTAACACGCCCTCTAGAGTTTAGCCTAAGACTGCTCGTATCCACGCTACTAGGATAGCTGGTCTAAAAGGTTGACTTACAACCAATCATCAATAAGGGTCGTTTGGAATGATACACAGTGATCACTAGAATAGTGAGCACTACATATCAGGCCAACTTCCCACAGCACATGTCTCACAATGGTGGCGCTTCATAGATGATGTTTTTGTTATCTGGAAGGGGTCGATTGAATCAGCTAAAGAGTTTGTGGATTTGATCAATGTTAAAACTCTCAACCTAGAATTTACTGCATACATTAGCAAGGAAGTTGTTCAATTTCTAGATGTTGAAGTATATGTCAATAACAATAACATACAGACTACACTACATAGAAAATGCACAGCAGTTAATTCGGTACTCCATGCTAGCAGTGCCCATCCCAAACACCTAATTAAGAGTATTCCTTACGGTGAATTGCTAAGAACTAGAAGGATTTGTAGTTCTGATGAGGACCTCTTACAATGTCAAACAGAGTCTTTTGAAAGATTTAGTGCCAGAGGCTATACAGCTAAAGACTTAAAGGCAGCTATGACTAAAGCAAAAAGTATGCCTAGAGAGGAGTGCTTGAGTAGTGCCTCTAATAAAACCCGGAGTAAAGATCTACCTAGCACTGATATCCTCCATAAGACTACTAACCAAGTGAGAGTAATAACCACTTTCAATAACCAGGAGAAACTAATAAGAAATATCTTTTAAAAAAACTGGCCCATAGTCAAAACAGATTTAACTATGTCTCAACTACTGCCAGATCTCCCTCAGATAACATTTAGAAGAGCTCCCTCTCTGAGGGATGCCCTGGTTAAAACTAGTCCTGAGGTTGTTAATACAGGTACCTGGTTATGTAAAAGAATAGTTTTTTTTTAATGGTTCGCCTGCAGAGCATGCAAGTTTGGTACCAACATGTCTGAATATGTAAATGCCTTCCAAACCACACCTACTAAGATCAGAGGGACATTCACTTGCAGAACAGACTATTCTGTATATGTACTTGAGTGCTCTTGCCAAATGAAATATGTAGGTAGCACGAAATTACAAGTATACATGCGTATACTACAGCATTTACGAGCTATAGTCAATTCAGACAGCACCTATCCTGTAGCACGACATTTAAAATCTGTACATCAGAATAATTTGAATGATTTAAGCTACTATGTGATAGATGCAGTACCCAGACACCACAGAGGTGGCAACAAAGAAAGAAAATTGCACCAAATGGAGTCACGATATATTTTGTTACTCGACACTAAAATGCCTAACGGTTTGAACAGAGGAGAAGATCTGCACAACTTTTTATGAACTTGGTCTGTTTATGTTGTTAAGTGCTCAACATATTCCTATGAATTTCAGTACTTGGTGGTTTTACGGGGTTAATGAGTGTTTTTATGGTTAGGCTGATTTAGTAGCGATTTTTAAACCATTTGAGAACCATTTATGAAGATTTTATATTATGATTTAATTTAAACTTGCTTACATTATTGTTTACAGTTTTCAACACATCATGTTGTTGTTCTCTCTTAATATTATTTATTCTCTGCAGTTGCACTTTATATGCTCCTTTGGAAATGTAATATGAACTTTATGACAAAGCAAATTCTAAACTATGATTAGCTATGTGCACTTGCACTGTGGGCAGTTAAGATCCCAATAATATTCATTATCATGATGGATTAAGGGTGAAATTCAATACATATTGGATTAACTTGCTGCTATTTTGCTTTATTTTGCACATTGTATTATGAACTGAGTTTATGGATTTTTAAATAATATTTTTAAAAAACATATTCATTTTAGATTTACTAGTTAGATTATGATATGTGCTGTATGATACCTATAAGCGAAGATAATGCTAATGAATTGCCAATACATCGTCAGAGAAAATAATATCAATAAGAAGTAGGATTAGTATGGCCTCCTTACGATGTTTTTAATGTTTTTTATGTCTATGGTCTGTTATGTGTTTAAAAACAGAGATTAGAAGACGATATAATTTTGCACTTGCACTTTATGTTTCATTATTTTATTTCCGGTCGATACCTATTGGTTTTTGGACTACCCGATTTTGACATACGTTTTATTAATCTTATCCAATGTCATTAAATGCCACTTGAGATATATATATATGTCTAAATAATACCATTGTAAGTGCACTAAAAGTACTGAATAATGTGGTATGGATCTACTTTGATAGTATGTCTTCTATGGCTATTCTAAGGAAATGACCGGAAATGATGTGTCGTCACTTTAAATTGTTTGAATTCACCGCAGTGTGTCATGTGATCAAGGCCATGGAGACACGGCCGAAACGCGTCATGCTGTCTCAACTGCAATAAAAGCACTTGTTAAAGAATCCAGCTTTTGTGATCCGTACCTGTTGTAAGTGCCGAGGACTTGGTACTCAGGATCGTGTTCTTATATATATATATATATATATATATATATATATATATATATATATATATTATCTACTGGCGGTCGCCAGTAGATAGTTATAGTTACAACCTAGTTTCCATAGGAAATCTCAAAATTCTATTTTGAATAACTTTGGCTCCGGTTGACGAATCCTCGCGAAATTTTCAAAATTAATGGGGCGCTCCGTTCAGCTCCTACCCTGAAATTCTCGGGGTGATTCGTCAAGTGGGGGCCGAGAAAAAGGGGGGGTCCCAAAACACATTTTCCCCATGCGTTTTTCCATAGGACCTTTAGTCGCAGCTACAGCCCGAACGGCTGAACAGAATTACGTGAAATTTGGCAGAGAGGTAGCCATAAGGAAGTGCCTTTTGCAGGTCTGGTGTAAATCTGTTCAGTATTTCCTGAGAAAATAGCATTTAAAAGCATATCAATATCTATACGCGCGCACCGTGCGCGCACGGTGCGCGCACCCTGCCGTGCGCGAGCGCAATTCTGATTGGTTGTTAGATGTCGGTAAACATTCGAATCGGTCGAAACCAGGAAGTGTCGGCCGCCATTTTGTCTCTCGCAGTCTGAGGGGGTGAAAAAAAAAGGTGGAGAACGTGAAAAGGGGGCAGAGTGGACAGTCCCTGACCCCCTAGCCTTGGTCAGGGGGTCACAGAAGGACCCCCAAGGGAGAAAAAAACAATTTGTTTTTTTTTTTAAATCGCGAGGTGCGCGCACGGCACGCACTGCGAACCGTGGGTGCTCAGTGCGCCAAGCGCACCGAGCGCCCACAGCGCACGGTGAAAAACCTGAAAAAAAAATAATTAATAAATACATAACTTAGCATTTAAAAAACCGTACAAATTCACAGAAAAAACCATAGGTTTCACACACGTTATAGTTACGAATTAGCATTTAAAAAACCTTGCAAATTCACTTAAAAAACCATAGGTTTCACACATGTTATAGTTAGCTGGACATTTCCCTCGTAGAAAACCAATGAAATTCCCCCGTTATAGTTAGTGCAGGCAACTATAACTCACGCGACCGCAATCCTCTGCTGATGACGTCAGATATTACATCACTGTATTTAGACACCTATTTACCCATGTCTTCTTCCATTAATCTTTAGCTATACATATATTACAAATATTTATTTTTCAGAAAGACACATATGTAATCAGTGATGTAATATCTGACGTCATCAGCAGAGGATTGCGGTCGCGTGAGTTATAGTTGCCTGCACTAACTATAACGGGGGAATTTCATTGGTTTTTTACGAGGGAAATGTCCAGCTAACTATAACATGTGTGAAACCTATGGTTTTTTAAGTGAATTTGCAAGGTTTTTTAAATGCTAATTCCTAACTATAACGTGTGTGACACCTATGGTTTTTTAAGTGAATTAGTACGGTTTTTTAAATGCTAAGTTATGTTTTTATTAATATAATTTTTTTTTTCAGGTTTTTCACCGAGCACCCACGATGCGTTCTGCGTGCCGTACGCGTACGGTGCGCGCTCCCCGCTTATTATAGAAAAAAAAATGTTTTTTTCACCCTTGGGGGTCCTTCAGTGACCCCCTGACAAAGGCTAGGGGGTCAGGAACTGTCCACCCTGCCCCCTTTTCACGTTCTCCACCTCTGTTTTTCACTGCCTCAGACTGAGAGAGACAAAATGGCGGCCGACACTTCCTGATTTCGACCGATTCGAATGTTTACTGACATCTAACAACCAATCAGAATTGCGCTCGCGCACGTCACCGTGAACAGATTGACTCCAGATATGCAAAAGGCACATCCCTGACCTGAGGACTACCTCTTTGCCAAATTTAAAGTAATTCTGTTCAGCCGTTTGGGCTGTACCTTGGACTAAAGGTCCCTATGGAAAATTGCATGGGAAAAACGTGTTGCTTGACGAATCCCCCCGAGACTTTCAGGGTAGGAGCGGAGCGGAGCGCCCCACCTATTTTGAAAACTTTGCGAGGATTCGTCAACCGGCGCCAAAGTTATTCCAAATAGAATGTTGCGGATTTCCTATGGAAACACGGTCCTAACTATAACTATCTACTGGCGACTGCCAGTAGATGATATATATATATATATATATATATATATATATATATATATATATATATATATATGCATCCGTTGAGTTCTCTCTCTTTTTTCATGAAATACTGTGCACTGTCTGGAACATTCTGCGTCGAGGATTGAAAGCCGCTGTCCATTGCTTTATTACTTGAGAAAGTTTGTTCTTTTTCGCGCTACATGAACGTATGCCCATCCAGGGCTTTATTATTGTTTACGCCATTTTTGTATTGCATAAATGTTGATGCTTCATGTTACCATTTGGAACGTCTAAAGATGGCGGAACGTTAACACCCTGATTTCAGGGTTTTGTTAGTCTTTCTATTATGTTGATTGTCAATGCAAGCGCGAACCATGAATTTAAGACAATGGCGGTGTTGGCGTTCCGAGCTTAACATCGAGAAAGGCGAGTTGCCGAAACGCATCTGTTTTGAGCGCCCAGAGTTCCCAAATAAATTATCTCTTGGAACTCTCCCCCGTGAGTGCTGTCGTCTGTGTTTCGGTACGATTACCGATCGGCAGTGTGGAGCTGAATATATATCGCCAGTAGATAGTTATAGTTAGGACCGTGTTTCCATAGGAAATCCGCAACATTCTATTTGGAATAACTTTGGCGCCGGTTGACGAATCCTCGCGAAGTTTTCAAAATAGGTGGGGCGCTCCGCTCCGCTCCTACCCTGAAAGTCTCGGGGGGATTCGTCAAGCGGGGGCTGAGAAAAAAGGGGGGTCCCAAAACGCGTTTTCCCCATGCAATTTTCCATAGGGTCCTTTAGTCCAAGGTACAGCCTGAACGGCTGAACAGAATTACTTGAAATTTGGCAGAGAGGTAGGCCTCAGGTCAGGGAAGTGCCTTTTGCAGGTCTGGTGTCAATCTGTTCAGTAGTTCCTGAGAAAATCAAAAGTAAAATCATATATATATGTGGGCGGAGCCTAACCACACATCTCATCCTGAGATCTGATTGGCTGTCAGCACTTCATCCAAGAAGTGTTGGCAGCCATCTTGGGACCAATATACATGATAGCACCTCATTAAAAAGCATTGCAGTTAATAGAAGGTTTTAAGACTTTAGTTACATTATAAATCATTTGTTGATGGTACCATACTCATTTTAGGAATTGTGGTATGTTCTAAGGTGATTTCACCATGTGAAAAAGCCTTCTGCTGGGATATCATGATTGAGAGAAAAATATTTTCTCATGCTTTTCTCACAGAGGTTTGGAAGGTGATCTATAAGCTAAACTGAGAGCTTATTTTCTGTAAATTCACATTATCTTTCTCAGTCATGTGAGAATGAAGTCTGACATTCTCAGTAAAACATGTACATCCAACAAGGGCAGAGACTGTCAGTTGATTCCTTTGTGTTCTACTGCAGCTTCCCAGAGTGTTCCAAAGAACAACTAGAGCGCTAACAGTCCTACTTATGATAAACAAATGGCACACCTGAAGCCATCCTGCTTGGATTAAACTGGTAACATTTAAAACATTTAATTAAAAAGGAACACAATGAGGGGGTTCATTTTGCCATAGAAATTATGATTAATGCTGAAGAAAGAAAATGAGGGCACATTTTGAGTGACTTCTCAAATCCTCTTCTATTTCATTAAAAAATTCTGACATGCAGACTGAAACATGCACTTTTAATACCAGGAGCAGACTTCCATGGTGAACAGTAGTTTTACTACAGTGATCGAATGAGCAACTAGAGTGCTAACATTCAGAATTTATGGCAAATGTGTGACATATCTGAATACTTTCATGATGGAATCAAAGTAAAAAACTGAAAGCATTTCCTACTGAGGAGACTGCAGTACATGAGGAAATTAGGAAACTTCATAACAAATAAATCTCCCAAGATGGCCACCGGAGACAAAAGAGCCCAAATGTAGCCCAAAATCACCCAGATGTAGCCCAAATATAGCCCAATGACAGAAGTGTGCAAAACACTTATTATTTTGTGTTTTTGCAGTGTTATATAGTGCAGACTTGTCAGGTATTGGAGTGCTTTACATGAGCATTGGTTACATCACACAAGAACAAATTCATTTTGGTTGTAGACATGGGGAGACTAAGTGATTTGACCAGAATCACAGAATGTCGAGCTGAAGCAGAAACTCCAACCTGGTTCCCCAGTTGCAAAGTCTGCAGTTCTGTAAGTAACACCACGTCCTCTCCCCTAAGTGCAACATTTAATCAAGTGGTCAACTGGATAAAAAAACATAAAGATAACAAATAATTTAAAAGTGCTTTGTCGCTATTTGAAAACTCAGAAAATATGTCCTTATTTTAGTCTTTTAGAGCACTAACCATAATTTTGATGCCAATAAGACCCTCTCATATATGTAATTTCTAAAGGAAATGCTCTAGGTATTACAGTTTTGATTACATCAAGATGACGTCAGGCGTTCCACACTTTTGTACTAAATATAGAATGTTAGCAATCTAGTTGTTCATTAGGATACTGTTGAGAGGCAGAGGCCAGGGGCACGGACTCTGAAAATTGAAGGCAGGTAGGAGGGTGCAAAGGCAACAATTTAACCACACTGAGCAGGCAGGAAGGGCCGTGTCAGCACAACAGACTATGGAGGGCAGTGGAAAGGGGGGCAGAGCCAACAAACCAACAATACAGGACTTGCAAGAGAGGCTGTGGCAATGTAATAGACCATTGTAGGCAGAAGGAAGAGGCAATGGTAGTACAACCATACATGCCAACAGACCCGATTCAGCCAGGAAACGTCCAATGTTTTTAAGCTCAAATGGGCTTTATTTGATCTGTCTCCTGTCTACAATCTCCTCTTTTTCAATGTAACTCAAAGGGGAAAATCAATACCACAGTTTTTTTTCAAAATCTCCCTCTTACCAAGTTCAAAATGTTTGCAAGTATGGTACATTGGATCATGGAAGGAAATAGGGTAGGGACATGGACTTGGATAACAGAGGACAGGAGGGACATGGAGAGGTGCACCAAACTGACCCTGCAGGGCAGGCATCAGGGTTTGCAGCAGCACAATCCACCACACAGGGCATGCGGGACGGGAGTGCAGCACAACAATCCAGAGAAAGCAAGAGGGAGGGGACAGTGTAGGAGAGTAGGGTCTGCAATCCTATGATCACCCAGATTTTTTGCTTTTGCTTCATTGGTTTACGACTTTCTCCGGCTGTGGGCCTGCCAATCAGACCCACAGCCTAGCTGTTCTCTCTCGAAATTAACACACATGTACGTTAGGTGCATCCACTAATTGGAACTGGGCCACCTTGTCAGTCCCTGTCTCAGCATACCACAGGTATCCAGGGCATCGGTGTACCCAGGGCCTACCAGGGGCTGAAGCATGTATTATGCCACCCCTGGAATGGCCGCCCAAATCTGACACAACTGGCTGCACGACAGCTGGGGCCACGTGGTGTAATCACCCGTTGCTGTAGGTGTAGTATTCCTACACCTAAACCCTAAAATGGACACATGGATTCCTATCAGTCACTCCTATAGCAGGCCTTATCAATCCTGAAGGCAGAGTGCAGGGAATCATGTGGGACGGTGCTCTGGCGCGAGCTGAGCCCGTCGACGGCTTGCGGAACCAAGTCCTAATGGCCGTTCCATGGTGACGCGGGCCAACTACTTTTAATGCAATTGCTAACTTTGGCCTCACCTCACCTATACATGTCGAGTAAGGTGTCATACGAATGGGAATACGAACCCCTCGCCAGCCCCGGCGACGGGGTTAGCATTCCCCCCTTTTAGAGGGACACGACATGGAAGTAACCTTGAACCCCGGTTAAAGTTGACTCAAGCCTCAGCATCACAAGATGGATGCTGCCACCAGACACAAGTCTGACCTCCTGCTGCTGGGGGACCTTCCAGCAAGGGGAGCTTGGACAAAGGGTTTCCTGTCGAGGGCGGTGTTAGCACCGTCCCAGACAGGGTTTGTGTATCCCAGGTAGGCAGGGCTGAAAGGAAGGTGATTGCCAGTGGCACCCCGGTGCTCACTGTGCATAGCCCGGCTCAAACCAGTTTCGGGGGCACACCAGCCCCTGAGCTGGCGCGAAGCCGGACAAAGGATAGGGGTGTAACCACCCCCCTCCTGGCTCCACCCATAGGTAGAACCTAGTCACGGGCCAGCCCCTTTTCTTAGAATAAAGGTAGGAGCGAGTCCCCTTCCCAAATTGGATAATCAGATAATCGGGTAACTCCGAATCACGAACTACTTTCCACGAAAGGAACTCTTGACTATTTCTGAAGACTCTCCCTTGTGGCTAAGGAGTAGCCACCCTGCACCAGCAGGCACCATCTAAGCGCTTGCGGTTTGCTGTAAGTCTCTCCTACGGATCAAGACTGCCCAGCTCGACGAGACCCGAGTACCCTGCCATCTCTGACCTTTTACCTACCTCATCAGCCCAGCTGAGAGTCGTAGGTGTGACGAGACCTGCGGGACCGGCTATCTTCAGAACCTGCACGACGCTTATCTAGCACGCCCACCGAGGGACCCTCGAGTGAGTGCACCTAGGGTTTGAGAAGCCCTAAGCCCTGAGCAGCTCCAGCATCGAAGTCTGTCTCCCCAGCATCCACGAGATCTGCGTGGGGGCCCTTCCGCTCCTTGTTGTTCACCGCGTTGTTCGACCACTTGCCGACCGGCTTGTGGCCCTCTTCACGACGCACCACGATTGTTTCATCACTAGTCTGGGTGCTCCAGACTGGCTCTTGCTCCCCTTCAACAGAGGAGTACCACGGACCCTCCTGGTCCACTCCCGACGCCATCTTGACTCCCCCGCTTGGGTTGCCACTGCCAAGATCCGCTGCCCCTGCCTGGGCCCAGCATCATCGACAGCAGACACCTTCGTGGGACAGCTCGCCCTCCATCCGGGTCGCCGCCGCGCCTCCTGGTCCGAGGAACAGCCGAGTCCGACGTCACCCACTCACCTGGTCGAGGTGACTTCAGCCGGTACCCTCCTGGTACCCACACGATCGCTGGCTAGCGGTTGAGAACTGAGTCCCCTCTGCTTTCAGGTTTCCTTCATCACCGATCCAGGCTTGGATCGCTCCGAACATCGTCACTGGTCGCCTGCCAGCAACTTCTTCTTTCAGGCTCCTGAGACTACACGAGGACTCCCGACATCTTGCCGAACTTCACGCAGCCGCAGCCTCCGGGCTAGGTAACTCGAGCATCTCGGTGCTCCATCGCAGGTTCGCTCTACAAGTGTCCAGTTCCTTTTTTGTTTAGTCCCACTGATCGGATCACTCCGGAATCAGTACCTCCAGACTCGAAACCATTCGCATTTCACTGTTAGTGTAGATGGTTTCTCGTGCCCCTCGGGCATTTGCGTAAATTGTGCAACTGAAGTATTTTCCTAAGAGTTTTGTAGTGTGCTTAGCTCCCTGACTCATAAAGAGCCAGGGTAGTCTTGTTATAAATAAATATCCTTTTATTTTCATAACAACTTGTGTGGTGTCCTTTCACTTGGTGTTCAAGGGGTATATGTGATGGTAAACAGCTGGCTTAACACGCCCTCTAGAGTTTAGCCTAAAGACTGCTCGTATCCACGCTACTAGGATAGCTGGTCAAAAAGGTTGACTTGCAACCAATCATCAATAAGGGTCGTGTGGAATGATACACAGTGATCACTAGAATAGTGAGCACTACATATCAGGCCAACTTCTCACAGACAGGACAATGCACATGGACAACAGAGAACAGATGGGCAAGAGGCAATAGTAGCTAGCTGACCATAATGGACAGACAGGAGAGAAAGCTGCAGCATAACAGACCATAAAGGGCAGGAGGGACGGATCAGGGGCATTACAATGGAACAGACAAGCCAGGAGGGAGGGAGTAGGGGTCTGCACATGTAAACAGAGGGCTGGGGGCAAGGGGGCAGGAGCAGCAAGATAGCCATGGAGGTCAGGCAGGATGGGCACTAGAAGCAAGACACACCATGAAGAGCAACACTGAGATTGTGATGGCATACACACAGACCATGGAGGGAAGGTGGGAGGGGGTCAGGGGCAGCTAACTGACCACACAGGGAAGGTGGGAGGGGCCATGGCAGCACAGAAGACCATGCATGGCAAGTGGGAGGGTTAGTGGCAGCACAATTGCTATGATGGGCAAGAAGGAGGGTGCAAGGGCATTCACAAAGGACGATGGAGGATAGAAGGGAGGGTCAGGACCTGTGCACAGACAAGAAAGTTCAGGGGAAGGGGCCTCACAATAGACCGCACGGGGCAGGCAGGAGGAGCAGTTGCAGCACAACAGACCAGGGAGGGCAGAAGGGTGTGGCAGTACAATGGACCATGTAGGACAGGAGGAAGAGGATAGGGGCATGGCATGTGGACAGGCAGGGTGGAGGTGGCAGGGACATGTTACAGTCATCTGACAATGCTAGGCAGATGGGAGGGGAGTGGCAGCTCAACAGAACACTCAGAGTAGATAGGATTGGCAGGTCCATGGAACATGGTGGGCAAAAAGGATGGAGCAGGGGCATGTACAAAGACATCGGAGGGCAGGGGGAAGGAGAATAGGGGCAGCAAGCTAAGCACAGAATTTAAGCAGGAGGTCAATGATGGGGCATAGAATTGGGCAATGGAGGGCAGGAGGAGTGGACTGGTACATCATACTAAATTGAGGGCAGTGGCAGCACATCAGACCATGCATGGCAGGAGGGAGGAGGCTAGTCCATGGATTCACACAACAGAGGATAGGGAGGAGGGGGATGGGGCAGCAAGCTAACTGTTCAGAGAAGGTGGGTATTAGGAACACTATTGTTTTTAAAACGTGTGTCTGTGCGAACTACTTAAAATATGAACAAGTATGCTGCATAATCTCACTTTTATTCAGGAAGAAGAGGACGTTTGTGACTGTGACTCCGGGCTCACTTGGCAGAAACACCCCCTGACCCTCCACCCCCTATTGCAATATGCAATGCCTGTGAAAAGGGTAGGTGAACACAGTGTTATATAGAACATAGTCCTGAGAGCACGATTGAAAATGAAAACTAGATATAGTGTATGGTATAAACTATGCACCAAAAAGTGTGATATAAGATGAACCGGGTGTGAAATATAATATGCAATACATTGTGCGCAATTACAGATTCATTGGACAGCGCGAGATAGCACAGGCACTAGCGCGTGCTATGCGATATGCGCCTTGGAGTGTAATATGCACAGGGCAGTGTTGTGTAACCTAACTAGTCTCTAAAATTGTAATATAAAATATGTGCTGGGGAGTGTAACGTTGCATATGCACTGTGACAAAGATATGGATCCCAGATTGTAATATGTATGGCATAGCACTGTGCGTTATAACATAGGCATCGAGGAAGGCACGTTAGATGGGGCAATATAACCCGTGCGAAGACAAGTGTGGCATGACATATTCACGGGGTGGTGTTACAGTGCACATGGGCTAGAGAGTGTCATAGCATATGCACTAGCTAGTGGAATACAACACAGAGGTGTGTGGCACTCAGCAGGCAATGGTGGGTGTAACACAGCATTGGGCTCTGCCAGGAGCGCGCTGTGACTCTCAAGTGATGTTCGTCCCCTAGAGTAAAATAAAAAGTATTACACATCCGGCAGTGGATGTGTGTTTTATTAACCGTGAGGGGGGTTTCTTGCATAGTTTTGGTCGAATTTTTGTCGAATCCCCTTTGAATGGCTTGGTGTGCATGTGTATTAAATGTGCCCGTCAATAGCTAACCATGTTTATATAAATAAACGACAAGGGTGTCTACCGGGATTAGGCACGGTAGGGCATCAGACATGTCAGAGCTTCACTAGTGGTGTAAATACATTCCAAGTGGATTCATTGTATGCATAGTCGCCTTTTAATGAATATCACGCAAATCGTCACGGTGATAGGTACATACGGTTTGTCCAGCATGTCCTAGGTGTGTCTATAAATATATATTTTTTAAAAATAATAAAAAACAGTGGCCGGCCCTGGGGATTGGGGTCAAAAAAATATAATTAGGAGACTGGCCCTGGGGGATGGGGTCATCAGGGCCAATAAATTAGAATAAGAAGGGGAACCACACAGCCCCCCTTCTTAAAAAATTAAAATAAATAAAAGACTGGCATCGTGCCGGAGGCCACGCCCCCTCCTTGCAGCACTCTGCAAACGCGCCCCCTGGCGAATTGTAAGTTGGGGAATTAATTCCTCTTCAATACTGAGGGTCCCTGAGGGCCAACTAGCCCAACAGGCATCTCCAGTATGCGCCAGGGAGCTGCGCTGCAGACAGGTGTTCTGAGGCCAAGCCCCTTTTTACACCTCTCTGCAACGCAGCTCTGTGGCGCTTACTGGAGGTACCTAGTGGTCTAGTTTGACCCTAGGGACCCTTAGGATTCAAGGGGACTTAATCTCTCAACTTAGAACAGCCACAGGGCGCGTTTACACAGTGGTGAAGGGAGGGGACGGGGCCTGAGGTGACGTGTGCAAACACGCACTATGGCACGTTTTAAATTGGGGATATAATTTCCCTTCAATACTGAGGGCCCCTGGGGGCTAACTAGCCCACCAAGTGCTTCCAGTAAGCGCCACTGAGCTGCATTGCAGAGAGGTGGTCCAGGCCGTGCCACTTTTTACACCTCTCTGCAACGCAGCTCTGTGGCACTTACTGGAGGTACCTAGTGGGCTAGTTGGACCCTAGGGACCCTCAGGATTCAAATGAACTTAATCTCCCAACTAAAAACGGACACAGGGCGTGTTTACACAGTGGTGAAGGGAGGTGACGGGGCCTGAGTTAACGTGTGCAAAACGCCCTGTGGCCTGTTTTAAGAGGTAGTTTTAATCCCCCTGCCCTATTATATACTAGGGGCTTACAGAGGAGGTCATGCTAATCACAGGGGGACCCCAACGCATAATGTTCCCTAGTGTATGTAGGTGTTTTCACTGTATTCTAAGTGTCTTTTAACATAGCACTGGCTCTAGGACTGGTTAGTCAGACTCAGTTACCACCAGTATCCGTCTGAAAAAGTTGAGGGTACAGGATGATTTTGCAACAAGGCTTCTTTCTGCTCTTCTTTTTGTTCTTTCTGCACGTTATCCTTCTTCCTGCACTTTTCTTCGTCTTTGAGGACTTCTGTTGCTTCTTTCTGCAATTCTTTTTTTTCTTTCTGTGCATTTTTTCTTCTTTCTTCACATGTCCTATCTCTGTAGGCATAGTTAGAAAGTAGCATTTAAAAAACCTTTGAAATTCACAGAAAAAACCATAGGTTTCAGGCACGTTATAGTTAGGAATTAGCATTTAAAAAACCTCAGAAATTCACTGAAAAAACCATAGGTTTCAGGGGTGTTATAGTTAGCTGGACTTTTCACTTGTACAAAACCATTGAAATTCCCCCGTTATAGTTAGTTCAGCTAACTATAACTTGCGCGCCCGCAATGCACTGCTGATGACGTCACATATTACATCACTCATGACATGGTCAGTGACATCACTCATGACATCACTGATGACATCTCAAATGACATCACTGATGACATCATCCTTGTGATAGAGTGGCAGACCTCCTCTCACCCTAATATAACCTTTGATACACACATTCAAAAATAGAGACTAAAATTTTCAAAACAATGGACATACCAATACCAGTTACAACAACCTCTTCAGTAATTCTAAGATCCTCATACACATCCACTCATTCACCAACAGTCCTATACAGTCACTCATACATGTACTCACTCATCATATGTACTCATCCACCTATACATCCAGTTACACAATGCCACTCATCCATAGAGTTACTCACACACATAGTCACTCATGCTAATAAAGAATCAAACATACATTTACTTGCATATACAGTTATACACACACCACCACACTTACTTCTACGGAAACTTACACATACTTAGTCTTTTAAACAATCACTTATAGAAACACATACTTATTCATACAGGAACTCTTTCAATCTCTCACTCTCACATATACTCACTTATATACACCAATAGTCACATATACTAGTTTAAAACATATGTAGTTACTCATAAAGACACTATTGAGACAGTCATTCACTCACTAACACACCCATACACACACTCATCCACCCATACAGTCCTGCACACATGCTGTCTTCAACACATACAAACAGTGAGTCACTCATTCATGCACCTATGCACTACGTAATACCCCCACCGAACCATGCAGACACTCAGACTGATACTCAAAAAACCAACTAATAACCTATATAGACACCCATGTAGCTACTCACCAACCCATGCAGCCACTTATACACAAAGTGAGAGACTGATACAGATATTTACATATTTAAACATTACTCACTAAGCCATGTATTCACTATGATACACTTAATCAGTCAGTTACACAATCAATTTTTCAAAAACAAATCATCCATTTAGACACTTATATACCCATTTATTCTTCCATCGACCTTGAGATATACATATATAAAACATATTTAATTTTCAGAACAACACACATTCACTGGATGATGTCATCAGTGATGTCATCAGTGATGTCATTTGAGATGTCATCAGTGATGTCATGAGTGATGTCACTGACCATGTCATGAGTGATGTAATATGTGACGTCATCAGCAGTGCATTGCGGGCGCGCGAGTTATAGTTAGCTGAACTAACTATAACGGGGGAATTTCAATGGTTTTGTACAAGTGAAAAGTCCAGCTAACTATAACACCCCTGAAACCTATGGTTTTTTCAGTGAATATATATATATATATATATATATATATATATATATATATATATATATATATATATATCAACAAAGGATTCCTTTTTGACCAAAAATATATATATATGTATATATGTATATATATATATATATATTACCTACTGGCCTTCTGGGTGTTGTAGGAAGGGATTTTTGACTCCTATATATGTATGTCTGTATATATATATATATTATATATATATATATATATATATATATATATATCTATATATATATATATATATATATATATATATATATATATATATATATATATATATATTACCTACTGGCGGTCGCCAGTGGGTAGTTATAGTTAGGACCTAGTTTCCAGAGGAAACTTGTTTTTTGTTTCCCAATAACTTTGGCGCCGGTTGACGAATCTTCGCGAAATTTTCAAAACTTATGGCGTGCTCCGGTCAGCTCCTATCTTGAAAGTTTCGGGGTGATTGTCCAATACATATATATATTTATATATATATAGAATTTATGCCTGAGTTGCTGGTTTCCAAAACAGGTACGGACCACCAATGTCTTCAAAATTGTAAATAAATGTCCAAGAGATAGGGGTTACTTCTTCATTGCCATTTTATTGACATCACCGAAGTGTATGCTGACAAGTGTCCGCCCGGACGCGTTTGTATATATATACATATGGGGTATACTTAACTGTTAAGTTTTTACCACATATGTGCCCTTACCATACATGCCTTTACAATAAAAATTCATTGTAACACACTCCAACGACAATACGAACTCTCCAGTTCAGAGTTTTTCCATTATTTACAGATCAGCCACACCCTGGTAACAACCCTGCACAAGGGCTCCACCCCCCCTGAGTCTTCGCCGCTGGAAGACAGGTTACTTGATGGGTATCTCCCACTGAAAGCAATTTTGCTTACCTACAAGAAATTGATTAATAATACCCCGGATCCACTTCACCGATTATGGGAATGTTGGGAAAGAGATGGCCTCGAGCTCGATGACAAGGAGTGGCGCGAGGCGGTAGCCTCACTCCATGAGGTGGCGATATCCGCCCGACTGCGCCTGGTGCAACTGAAAATTTTACATAGAACGTATGTTACTGGGCCCCAGCTGGTACATATGGGAAAACGAGAGGGGGGAGATTGTAGAAGACGATGTGGCCAGGTGGGCTCTTTTTTACACATACTGAATGTGAACAGATCCAGGAGTACTGGCGGGGGCTACACGTGATCATGCGGGAAGTACTGCATAAAGACATATATCCAGAGGCCAAACGCTGTCTCCTCAATGTTTGGGAATCCACTGATCTGACGGGTGCGGAGAGGCTCTGGGCTACCCTGGGTGTAATGGTGGTGAAGCGTGATATAGTGCAAATGTGGGGGCGGGTACAGGACCGACGTTGGTCACCTGGAAAAACAACTTAGACTGGGGTATGTTCAGGAAAATGGTCTATGTGGCATGGGGGTGTCCTAGGAAATGGTCCGCTGTATGGTGTAAGTGGAATACCTTCTGGGGAGATATATGTGCAGCCCCTGTGGACCACTCAAAGGATGAGTCTTTGTCTCCCTGAAACCCGATCACCTGTTTGAAAGGGTCCTTACTATCTGTGATGCCCAAATGTATTTGCCATGTCACTCAATCTTAGCTAAATGTATGCTGTTCTGCCAAATGTCCTTTTTTATGTTTAATAAAAAGATATAAAAAAAAAATTAATTGTAAAGGCATATGCGTGGCAAAGACTTGCGTGGTGATTGAATACGTGGTAGTGTTGCGATCGTTGTAATGACCACAGGGTAAATACATGCATGGTAATGGCATGCATGGTTACATCATACAACCGGAGATAGAAGGTATCATGAGGAATTAGCAGAGCTCTCTTCCACAGAATAGCAAAAGAAATCTCTTAAGCTCATCGTTGTATGTAGCTTACCTTCCCTACATTGTCACATTTGCTAGCTTTCTATTTGCTGGCTTTATATGTTTTAAGCTGTCCAGCATGTCTTTCTCCCTCCTGTGGATATAGCCTGTTCGCCATCGCTTCTTGTATTCTTCTGTGAGTTTGCACTTTCTGTAAACAGCCTTTTACAGCTCACTGGTTCTTATCTTGTACCATTTGCTGTGCATTCAAAGACAGAGGTCAAATGTCAGTCTCTGTCTTCTTTTGATGACTTCAAAGTGAGTGGATTTATGTACAATCTTGATGTATTACTCGGGGTGGGAAAAGAAAGGTATAATTCTAGCACACAACAAAATGTATATGTCTGTAAATTAACTGTGCAAATATTTAAAAAATATCAGAATTAGAAAAGCACAAATGAGGCATATTTTTGTAGTTCTGAAGTGTGCTGGAAACGAATAATTTAAGATGATTAAAACAAATCAACACGCTAGGTTATGCCAGTTTCACACATTACCATTTGTGCTCTGTATAGTTTTATCAGTAAAACTGTATCTGCAAATGTAATGGTCATTTCAACTGAAAATGTGTTGTATGTAATGACAGTGTGCTACCACATCATGCATACTCCCCTTAATGCCACTCCACTCTACACCACTCCACTCAATGCCACTCCATTCCACGCCATTCCACTTCATGCCTCTCCACTCTACTCTGTGCCCTTCCACTCTACAACACTTTGCTCCACTCTATGTCACCTCACTACACGCTACTCCACTCTATACTTTGACACTCTATGCCAACCACCACTACTCTATGACACTCTGCGCCAATCGATTCCACTCAATGATACTCCACTCCACGACACTCCCCTCCTCTTTATTCCACTAACTAATAGCCATGCTGAAAAACAGCCACTCTGCTCTTGCATAGATGAGACCTATTGGCTCTTTGGCTCTGTTCTTTTTACTGACCCTCATTGCCAGGTTAGAAACGGGCAGTAATAAAAGCCATCCGACCATCCACTCTACATAGGTCAATTGGTCGGATGGCTTTCTTCTGGAGGCACCATCTCCACCAGGCCATTGGAGAAAGTTTACACGGATGGAGTAAGTTTTACTCCATTGGCATAGAACGTGCAGACTGCCTGACTCAGAATATGCTCAAAATGACTTTTAGTTTGGAAGACAGGTCCCTTATTATTGTAACTGAATACCTATCTGCCAAGCACTAAATCATCCTCAGTGGCCCACCTATGCAAATCCGTACAGACCATGCTCCTCATGCGACAAGTCCATACCTAATCTTGGTCATCTTTCCCATTCACCCTGCAGCCCACCGCTTATTTAGTTGGGAAATTTGGGATTCACATCCTTGAATCTCACTGCCTAAGCTATATGAGTGTTTGTATTTGTAGGACTCTTCTTGTCTCTGTTTAATATAATTCCTCAAAAGGAACAATTGATGGACAGATTGCAGAAGAATGTCATACAATCACCCCAGAACAGAGATCTGGGCCTAAATCCATCGTGGTTTTGCTCCCCATGCCATTCCAGTTTGAACCCAGCTATAGGCAAAGCAGTCTTGACTCTGAGCCCAATGGGAACAGTCCAGCCCGAACTTCTAGGTCCGGCCCTCCCTGGACTGGAAACAAGCATCCTAGGACCAGTTTCGGGGTTTCACCCCTCATCAGCTAGGATAGCTTGTCTCCAGTGGCATGGAGAGCACGGGACCCACGTCAGGGCATACCCATCCCACTAGGATTGATAAATGCTTGGCAGTTTGGGATGGACTGTTCCCATGAGGCACAGGGTCAAGACTGATTTGCATATGGCTGGGTCTAAACTGGGGTGGCATGGTGAGCAAAAGAACAATGGATTTAACCCAGATCGCTTGACTGGGGGTGAATGTTTGATTTTCTCTGCATTCCGTCCATCATCTGTGTGTCTTCTGCTTGATATAATTCCTCGCAATGTTTGGGCGTGATTTGCTGCTTTTCTTAGTGTATGTGTGTTAGCAAGTTTCTTTTGTATGTGAGCTGTTGGATCTCATTTTCTGCATCTAATAACATGGCTTGCCTCATTTACATTGAATTCATGGCCTCTCCTTAATGTCTAATGCTTCTGCGTATTTGGATGAGCTTTGGCGCCTCACCTTATTTCTGTTATTGAATGCTTCCCCAATAATGGTGTAGTTGAAGGCCTACTACACACATTAATGACACCTTGTTTGGAGCCAATCAATCTATTCAACCAATTAATCAATCAATCAGTCAATCAATCAATCTATTTATATTCTAATATGAAGATTGACGTAAAGATTAGCCATTTTTAGAACCCTGCATGATTACCTGTTTTTTGATGATTGTATTTTGTTTTTGCATAGCAGCAGGGTTCAAATGCTTTGATGATTGCTTACAATGATAGCACTTATGTCTGAAGCCAATTATACAGTTGTATTCTGAACTAGAATTTATTAACCTATGTTCACTCACTGAGCTTGTCATGCACAAACAAATTAAAACAAAGCGCTATAGTTTTCAGCAAGGGGATTCGACGCATGTTATGACATAGCTGCTCAATGGGTTGAAAGATAGAAAGAGGAAAAATCCTCCAGTGGGAGTGGCGTTTGGTAACATCTCAACTCAGCAAAGGAGGGAATGAATAAAATGCAAACAGAAACTATAAATAATATGCAGGGGCATTACAACATGTCGTTAGATCTAGGTAATATGCGCCGATCGAGGCATATACACTGTTTGGAAAGCAAATTCAGCACAACTGAGGGGGCGGAAACACTACATTTAAATCTATGTCACAGGGCTTGAAAGAGCATGGGCAAAAGGATGGGCGGGGCAGATAATGTCAACTACACTAATGAAAACACCATCTCTTATTCTTGGCCTGGGAGGTAGGATAGGAAACATGAAGCGTAGAAGATAGAGACTAGGTTCACAGCTGAGCTCAGCATGTCAGGGAGGCTATTAAGTTGTTATGGATTGATGTCATCTCAATGGCATGAGAATCTTTGTAAGAATATCACCTGACATCAATGTTGTGTCCTAAATATCGTTTACAAAACTATCACTCCATTGGAGTTCATAAATGAAAATATACCCTGTGGAATAGTATTTTTGTAAACGATATTTGGGCACAATATGTATGTCAGACGATATTTCTGCATGTGATATCCTGTCAAACAGACATTCAGGTAGCTAAACATGGTAGAACAGTTCTTGCGAGCAGCATTCACCCCCCACAAACCTTATCGCTGAACACTATTTTTCCGCTTGTCCGCAATGAGTGAAGTGAGCTATAACCTGGGCTACTGGAATTATGTGGCAGGAGAGGACCGAATTATGGGAGAGAGGTAGCTAAACTATGCACCAAGAAAACACAAATTATGCTGCGTAATGCGGCACATACTGTGGGCTGAATTACTTCATTATTTGTCATTTTTAGGTCTCGCCTGAGCCAGCGCATGCGCTGCTCTGGCGAGACATTTAGTGAGTGGGCATTTAAAAATGCTACCACATGCTTTTGCTTGTGGCCTTGAGCGTGCGGGTACGAGCGCGGGCGGGCGCTTACGAGCACAGGCGCCATCTCGCGGGCACCCTTACAGCCCACGATCACCTTCGCGGCCACGCGGCCAATGCTTTTTTAAAAATTTTAACTTTTAGCGCACCTGACCCTTCTCGGCAGCTCATTTCCCATTAAATTTGTTTTCTGATTTTAAAAACAGCTAATCCTATTTCTCTACCTAACTAAATATCACTAGTGCATATTTAAAGACGCCGAATAATTGGAAACACATTGCCTGCAGCTCGCAAGTGCGTGTGCACCCCTCGCACTCAGCTGTCCCCCTGGGGCACAAGCAGGCAACCACTTCGGCCTGCTGCTCAGCCTTGTTAGTCAAGTCAATAAACAGCATAATTTCCCTTGTTGTAATTGTTGCGGTGTGGCACGCCGCACTTAATCTTTAAGTATGGTAGCGAGCCTTTGTTCAACACGGCGCAGCTCGCCAACCTCTAATTTTAATACCATAAACAAACATACTTTAAGTATCAGCGCGGCGCCCCTTCCACGAGCACCACGCTTTATGTTTGACTTTCTTGTTTCGTGGAACTTCAGGGACTGCATCTTCCTGTGAGGTGCCCTCCTTGACCTAGGGGGGCCTTTGTCGAGTTAACATCGCTGTGAGCAGACCTTTCTGTTTAGGGGTCTCGTCCCCAGCTCATCACACAGCTGGCTGCGCTCTCAGACAGAGGACCTCACCCCTCTTCTTTTCTCCTGACATTTGCCGAAGGAGCCCAGCATGAGCCATCAATCCAGACTTGTCCCAAGCAGGGCTCTTTATTTTGTTTGCACCCGCGTCACCTGCGACCTCAAGTGCAGCAGGAGAGACGGGGGAGGAACCGGGGGTGCTGCAAGAGATGCTGCAAGAGACGGAGCGGACATGCCCGTATCCGTCCGGCTTTGGAAACCTTCCTCCTTCGCGCCGCTCCCCACTGGGTTTGTCTGTAGGGAAACAGAAGGTCTGCCATAGGTTTTGCGATTCAAAACTCAAACATGTGACAGGGACTGGTGCATTCTTTCTGGCTGTGGATTGGACAGCCTGGGGACCGTCGTGCTGTCTGCACATTTGGAGCAGACAGCAGGCGACGCCAGAGCTGGCTCAAACCCTACTGAACAAAACCAGCAAAGGGGGCTGATTACAAGTCCCAAGGCACAAATCTGTGTTTTTGACAGTGCAGGACACATCAACCACACACCCCGTCGCTCTCCACAATCAGTACTTACTTGAAAGTCCCCCACGAGGCTTACAGGAATAAGCGAGGGCTAGCACTACGCAGTGAGATGAGTGGAAGCGTAGAGCGTGCTCTCTCTCTGGTCAAGAGATCTTGTTGGCAGGGTATGCTCAGACGTGAGTCCCTTGCTCACTTTGCCACTGGATTCAAGCAAGCCTGGCTGAAGACGGCTGAAATGCCAGAAACCGGTCCTAGGAAGCTTGTTTCCGGTCCAGGGAAGGCATGGCTTGGCAGTTCGTGCTGGACTGTTCCCATGAGGCACAGGGTCAGACTGATTTGCAAATGGCCATGTCTGAACTGGGGTGGCAGAGTGGGCTAAAGAACGGTGATGGATCAAACCCAGATCTGTTGACTGGGTGTGAGTGTTTGATTGGTTCTGATGCTCCGTCCATCACCACCCCCTTTTGTACCGCTTTGTTCACCATAAGTTGGCAGGGTATGCTCAGACGTGAGTCCCTTGCTCACTTTGCCACTGGATTCAAGCAAGCCTGGCTGAAGACGGCTGAAATGCCAGAAACCGGTCCTATGAAGCTTGTTTCCGGTCCAGGAAAGGCATGGCTTGGCAGTTCGTGCTGGACTGTTCCCATGAGGCACAGGGTCAGACTGATTTGCATATGGCCATGTCTGAACTGGGGTGGCAGAGTGGGCTAAAGAACGGTGATGGATCAAACCCAGATCTGTTGACTGGGTGTGAGTGTTTGATTGGTTCTGATGCTCCGTCCATCACCAACCCCTTTTGTACCGCTTTGTTCGCCATAAGTTGGCAGGGTATGCTCAGACGTGAGTCCCTTGCTCAGTTTGCCACTGGATTCAAGCAAGCCTGGCTGAAGACGGCTGAAATGCCAGAAACCGGTCCTAGGAAGCTTGTTTCCGGTCCAGGGAAGGCATGGCTTGGCAGTTCGTGCTGGACTGTTCCCATGAGGCACAGGGTCAGACTGATTTGCATATGGCCATGTCTGAACTGGGGTGGCAGAGTGGGCTAAAGAACGGTGATGGATCAAACCCAGATCTGTTGACTGGGTGTGAGTGTTTGATTGGTTCTGATGCTCCGTCCATCACCACCCCCTTTTGTACCGCTTTGTTCGCCATAAGTTGGCAGGGTATGCTCAGACGTGAGTCCCTTGCTCACTTTGCCACTGGATTCAAGCAAGCCTGGCTGAAGACGGCTGAAATGCCAGAAACCGGTCCTAGGAAGCTTGTTTCCGGTCCAGGGAAGGCATGGCTTGGCAGTTCGTACTGGACTGTTCCCATGAGGCACAGGGTCAGACTGATTTGCATATGGCCATGTCTGAACTGGGGTGGCAGAGTGGGCTAAAGAACGGTGATGGATCAAACCCAGATCTGTTGACTGGGTGTGAGTATTTGATTGGTTCTGATGCTCCGTCCATCACCACCCCCTTTTATACCGCTTTGTTCGCCATAAGTTGGCAGGGTATGCTCAGACGTGAGTCCCTTGCTCACTTTGCCACTGGATTCAAGCAAGCCTGGCTGAAGACGGCTGAAATGCCAGAAACCGGTCCTAGGAAGCTTGTTTCCGGTCCAGGGAAGGCATGGCTTGGCAGTTCGTGCTGGACTGTTCCCATGAGGCACAGGGTCAGACTGATTTGCATATGGCCATGTCTGAACTGGGGTGGCAGAGTGGGCTAAAGAACGGTGATGGATCAATCCCAGATCTGTTGACTGTGTGTGAGTGTTTGATTGGTTCTGATGCTCCGTCCATCACCACCCCCTTTTGTACCGCTCTCTCTGGCAAACAAGCATTTGCAATGCAACAGGTCTCACATTTACCCGAGTATAAGCTATTGGCATTGACAATAACAATGTCTTTAATTTATGTTTTAAAAACCAAACATAAATAAAAGGCACTGTCATTTACAATGCGAATAGCTCAAACTCGCGTAAATGCCAGACTTATTGCATTGCAAAACCATCTTCCTCTCTCCTCTATGCCCTAGTGTGAATGACTTAAAAGGGCTGGTTTCATTCACGAGTCAGGCAACTCGGTATAGCGCTTTAGGAGCTCACAGTGTGCACTTATGCTGGGTAATCGGATCGAGCTGCAGAAAACCAACAAAGTAAATGCTTTGCTTCGTTTTCACTTCTGGCTGCATTTTATAGACAATACTAGGTCTGCTGTTGGCTGGCAGCCCTTTAGCTTTGTCAGGGCCTGTTCATGTTTTGTCGTTGTTTTGAACCGTTATTACTGGGGAAACTGCTCGCCCCTTACAAATATAACAAGCATTGGCATAGCCAATAGGTCTCGCCTTTGGGACCTTATACGTTTTTAGCCATGCAACAGTTGATGTTGTTGCACCAAGGATATATTGTGCTGCATGACTAAATACTTATAAGGTCCCAAAAGCGAGACCTATTGGCTATGCCAATGCTTGTTACTCATGCTAACTCTGTCTGGACAAAGTTTTCACCTTCACCAGATTAACAAACGCAGCAAAAAGAACCTGAAAGATGACCAACATTTGCAAAGGAACTTCCACTGCAAGGGAACACGTCCTAATGTTTAGTAACTTTTTATCTGGTTGAGCTAGAAACCTTTTTTTTGTTAAAACCTGCAAATTATGCAGCAGTTGATGGATTATATATCAAATGCTGCCAAACCATAATTATGTGGAAAATGCCATGGCCTCAAAATCGTATAATTCCAGGGGCTCTGACCATAACTGCCTCCATCCACATTTTGCTCATCCAGGTCAGAGTGCTTCAATAATGAACAAGGTGACTGGAGTACAGAGGACAGTCATCGTTGCCACCACAGTCTCTGCATGGAAGAAGCAGTGGACTGCAGAAACATTTGCTCCTCTGCCAGGGCCCTCTGCTAGGGAGCTATGGTTGCTCAGTTTCTGCACAGACCATCCGTGCCCACTTGTGCCACATCCCTGACCCTTGTAGGCAACTCCTGCACTCTACTGAAATAATCCCTGGCATACTATGGGGAGGGAACAGTTTCAAACCTGTATCCCAAGGTGTGCGCACCAAAACCTGAAGTGGGGAGTTAGCACGTTGTTAACACCACTGCCTCTTCCCGCTGCTTATGTCGCCTCTGCCTGCTTTTCATGGTGCCTCCTCTCAATCTTCTCCTATATTGACATTCTGTGCAGGGACATTTTAAGGATTTTTGGGCCCTGGGCCAAACGTACTTTGGGGGCCCCTGTTCGGAACAGATTTGAATTTATAATTCAATTTCAGCTCTTTCATGCCCTCTTTAACAGTGGAATGATCGTGCACAGGCACACTGGTCCAAATTCTAAATGTGTTTGCATTTAATATTCAGAGATATTGACAATATTGTAACACAGCAGCAGCTCACTAATATTACTTCAAATGATCTCTGTGGCACCCTCCCATTTCTCATATCGAAGGTTCTGTCTTTATCTAAAAGAAACTTTGTTATGGATGTTGCATAAAACATAAAGTCAACATTTCTCTGCAAAATGTCTGTAATAGACTCTCACACATCACCCACATTAAAATTAATTAAAGGAAAACAGTATTTAAAATAATCTGTTTAAAAAAAATGTTCAAGGTCATTAAAGCACAACTGTGCAGAACTATGGGGGTCTCCTGAAAGGCTGGGGCCTTGGGCCAGAGCTCACTTTGCCCATGAAAACGTCTCCGATTCTGGGCAGCATGGCTGTGAAGCATGTGGCATGTCCGCTTTCTTGAATACAGGAAGCAAAAACTGGTAAGGCTGATGCAACTGACACACCACAGAAACCGCCAACACACCCGTCCTCAGCACCACATGGTATTTAAACTATCTATGATTTAGATTCAAATGTTTTGTCTCATTCTTTACGTTTCTAAATGTTTTTCTTGCAATACCAAATGTGGCACAAAGTGATGTGAAACGAAACTACACCTTTCATCCAATCCAATTTATTTACATATCAGTATACTCATTACTTCACCTAGTCCTCATCAAGTCCTGAAAGTAAGTAAATCTAACATCACGTGACAAATAATAGACACAAATTTCACTTTGTCATAATTTATTAAACAACAAAACACACAACATTCAAAAGCACAGTGTTGATCAGAAAGGTTTTCAATGTCACTTGATTCAAGCTCGTACATTTCGCAAGACAGGGAGACAGAGACCATGTAGGGATCTTATTAATTATATTGATACAATTGTCAATTCTACTATTAGTAAACTGCCCAAATCTCCTCCGAATATTCCAGGGCAACTGCTGCGATATTGGCTTGATTGATGTTATCTTTAAATAGAGTATATGTGCACCAGCTCGAAGCCAAATATAAGAAAGATTAAGGGAAACAGCTGTAATCCTCCTGAACCTGCGGAATGTGTATTGGGATATATAAGTCAAGTGATTTTGACATTTGACTCCAACTCCAGTCTAAGGCCACAAGCCCCCTCTCAGCTGTCCAAAGTGGATTACAATTTTTATGGATGATTCCCTAAATTAATATTCCCACACAATGCAGCTCTAATTATGGGAATGGCAGTTGAGGATAATCGTGTGTTGAGAAAACTGAGGGCATTAATGGTTTAATATGCTCTGATGTGTCCATACTTGCTACTCATCATTCTTCTCAAAGAGACGCACTGATAGACTACAAGTTTATTACATGACCATTGTTTTAGTTTTGTAAAGAGCCTGTTATTGGGTCATGTCTATGGCGTGGTATCACACTAAGCTCATGCCCAAAATAGTAGCACTTATACATTTTGCATTAAGGCAACTGTAGGTAGATGCTTTAAGGCTCCACCACATGAAGCAAAGAGAGGCTACTAGATTTCAACAAAAGCCTCAAAATGGTCGTCCGTGTTGTGTGAATTGGGGAGTATCCAAATGGCAAATTGACTTTTTGACTGGGGCTTTGAAAAACTTTGCTCTGGTTTTATGGTCCACATCACAAAGGTCAGGACCAGAAGCGGTATAAAACATTTTTGACTCTACAGGAGAGACACCCCTATTCCACGCGTAGTGGATCATAACAAAGATTGGGGCATATTTACAGGAACGGACGCTTCGGCATCAATGCATCATATTGTTGCGCCTACCGCAGATGCCCCAACGATGCCATTGATGCGCTATATTTACAATATAGGGCTCCATGGTGCAAGGATCCACAGATATGTCAGAAATTCCGACACATCTGTTGGTGCTAAAGTGACGCATTGCTGGAGTTTGTCGTAAGACTTATGCAACTCAGCAATGCCTCAGAACACAGAGGCTAGTCCCATGTTAAAAGCCCTGCACATTATGCTTGGTTTGAGAAGGCATAAGAATTTTTAACGCAGTCAAGTCATAGAGTGACGTAGTGAAATGTAGCCAATTTTACTGCGTCAGTTCTACCTGGTGCAGGTATAATGTGACGTAGGCCTCTACAATCTAACACATAGGGCCCAATGCGTCAGTTTGTAAATCTGGAGCGGTGTGGAGCACTGATTGCGCAGACGCTACGTCAAAAAAAGTGACACTGTGGCGGCGCTAGCTCCTTGTAGATATGCTCCTTAGTGCCTTCATCTAGAGCAGTGCAGCACAAACTGGCCTTACTCTTTCTCAAATAAGCAATTTATATATGCCCTACAATGCTTTGAGTGGAATTTTGGTTTGTGGGATATCTAAAGGGAACATGGCTAAAGATGTGTAAATAATAATGTTTTACAGGAGTCACAGCCTACGTTATTAAGACATGTCTAAAACATGTTAACCAGAATACTGTAATTGACAAACTATTTAAGTCTTACCTGATGAAAAATAACTGGTGTGTTTATATCAAGGTCAGTAAAAATCGCAAACTGCAAAAGTATTTCAGAGCCACCTACACTTTCTCTAAGTTAATTTTAAAGCAAGCAGAGGCCAAATCACCAAGCTACAAAAAAAGGAAAGCGGATTTTACATAATTTCATTTTTCAGTATCAGGTCCTGGTCCATCCAAAATTTTAAAACACAAATAGCCAGTAGTTTGCTCAGATAAAGATGCCTATACTAGGGCCCACACTCATCCCTGGCAATTCCCACACATTGAGGGTTAGACTAACTTATTTTAGTGCGTGTCTCAGCATATCGTACTAGAATGCATTGTCCAACATATTTAGCTCCTCTTTCTTGTTTGAGGTGTTTTGCATTCAGTGCAGCATTTATAAAGCCAGTGCTACTGTGAGTGATCTTTTTATTGCCCCAGGCAGTGTGAGCCAGGCTCAGAATAGAGGTGCTTGTGGTTGCCATGGAAACCAGATCTCTCTGGGGCGAGATTTTTGTTGCATTAGGACCCTCCGTGCTGAGTCACGAGGCACATAACAGATGCATGATTTTAAGGGCATTCTCTTTCCTACAGGATTGTGCAGTGCAACACCATGAACATCAAAGTGGTGACTAATGGGAACACGCATAGGTCTCGCCTATACAAGAGCTATTGGCTTTGCCAATATGTTTTAGTCATGTTGTACACCAGTGTGGCTGCTATTCAGCATGGCTAAAAGTTAATGGGGTAAAGAATAGTGGCGTGGAGTGGAGTGTCATAAAGTGAAGTGGCGTGGAGTGCAGTGGCGTAGAGGGAGTAGAGTGTCATAGAGTGGAAGGGTGTAGAGTGGAGTAGAGCTGAATGGCATGAGAGTCAGTGTGGAGTAGAGTGGAGTGGCATAGAGTGCATTGGCACAGAGTGGAGTTGAGTGGCGTAGAGTGCAATGTCATAGAGTAGATTGTTTCAGGGTAGAGTGAAGTGGCATAGAGTGGAGTGGTGCAGAGGTCAGTGGCATGGCAGAGAGTAGTGGCGTAGAGCACAGTGGTGTAGAATGGAGTGGTGCAGAGTAGAGTGACGTAGAGTGCAGTGGTGCAGGGTAGAGTGGAGGGTGCAGGGTAGAGTGCAGTAGCATAGAGCAGTGGTGTAGAATGCATTGGCATGGAGTGGAGTGGCACAGAGTGTGATGTAGCAGAGTAGAATTGCATATAGTGCATTGATGATGGTGACCTCAGCTAGGCCTACCAGTGCAAGGGGTTCGCCCTTCTCTGCACAGAGTCCTCAGACCAATTGGAAGAAGTTGGCACAGAAACTGGAACAGAAAATACAAAGTTTAATAAACCTCATCAGGTGGAACTACATTCACACAGCATCCTTCGGTGTTGAGTGAAGTAGCACACTGAACAGAAGAAGCATGGTCCTTTTATACCAACACAGGGGCTGAAAAAGGCGGTACAAGTACACATGAGAAGAGTTATGCACATAGATGGTCATACAGAAACTGCACAGTCAACAAGTAGGAGGAGTAATAAGTTGCTGACATCAGTTAGAACAGCCTGACAGTTCTATACTATGAACAGGTGCATTCTACTAGCTAGGCCCATTTGAGCATGTGCAAGACTCTGGGAGAGGGAAACAGCAAACGGCCAGCACATAGCTAAGTAAAATGGCTGCCAAGTACAAAATGGCTTTCAGCTCATGCAAAGAGATTAATGCAATCTTCAACAGACGGTCCTTTTAGCATGAGCTAAAGACATTTCCCATAATCCAGTAGGAAAACAAAAAATATGCACATTAATTTTTTCATAAATTTATCAATATCCTAATTCATTGCTAGGTGGGCATTTCTCATTCTAAATATTGTTAAGCTGGTATGTATAAGGTATAAGCAGGAGTACAAAGGGAACAGAGAATTGGGTCATACAGATAGCAGGAGAGAATAATTACTATTATCAGAAACAGAACTATTAGCTTTCTAGTCCTAAGCAAATCCTAGAACCATCCAGTAAAAACATTTTCAAGGCTGCTATGCATTTCAGTGACCATCAATTTCAATATCAAAATAGCCAACAGTACATATCTATTAAAAACATTTTCACTAGACTTTTCCAGTATTTCCTTTATGAGGGCTAGAGTATTAATCAAGGAAAGGGTAAAGTAACATTTATCAGCTGCTCAGATGAACTTTTCTCTCGCAGAATAAACATTATTCCCAATACAATTATGAAAGCAGTCAGACATATTAATACAAAAATGATCCTGGATCCAGGGGACCAGGAGGACCACACAGGACCATGAGAATTAGGACGAAGAGCTGCAAAGGGTTGCTCCTCCTCAAAAATGGGACGACCAATGGGGTACATTTTCAACAAAAAAGAAAAGGAAGTCCTTGGGAAATTAAAGCCGCTGTACAACCAACCAGAGGGGAATCTTCTCCCTGTGTCCGTTTGAGCCTCACAGGCAGGCTCTTGTTGTTCCCACGGTGGAGCTGCACGACTCGCAACTCAGGAATCATGGCCTAGATTCAAGGGAAAAGTTTCTTTTTTCAGGATAGGGCAATCACCCACCAGGGCAAATGCTCTCAGCGATCCTGTCCAGTGTCTCAGGCAGTGCACCAGTTTTCTTCATTTCAATCTAACAGGCACCAGAGACACAGCACCTGTACCCTGAACTCAAGTCCTTCCCTAATTCCTGTATTGCTCTGCTGGCACACTGCTCTTTCGTCATTTAGTGTGCCCAGGTATCTCTTGACCAACAAAGGTGAAAACTTTACAGCCAGCATTCAGGAGCGTGATGCTGAAGTGCCTGAAGCAACCCTTGTTTCAAAGGGGGTTACCTCAAGCAAAAACTTTCTTGCTGATCTGGTTGGTTTGTGACTCTTAGCTGGGCATCAAATACTTGATCCACGATTTCTCCTTTCTGATTTGTGACCCCGTCTTTCGCCCAAGACAGTGGCAGGGGTACACACTTCACATCCCAGTGCTTCCGGCCTTCTACCTTCACTGAGGTCCTGGTTGCCAGCAATGCCTGTGCTGGTTACCTTCACTTTGACTTCAAGCTGGACTGGTGCTGACTCTCCAAGCTGGATCTGATGTCCGTGCCCCTCTGGCAATGGTTGTAAGGCAGCAAATATCTATTGGTGGACAGAACAAAAGGTCTTTAGACAAGGCACAGAAATAATCTATCAACAGAGAGGATAGTCTCAGACTAGGGACGCCCCATATATTAGCAAGGCACCCAAGAACCACTTTCATCTATGTGAGAGTAAAAAAAACAACAGCCTCGACCTATTGGCAAGTATAAAAGGAACTCTTTGGTGAACTGACAAGAGTAATACGTCACCCAATCCCAAGCAGCCAAGGAAGTCTGTGTTCATTTACTAAATTCTGAGGAAAAGAGAAAAACAATACAGACATACTCCAAATCCTTACATCTGTATATTCCTATCTTAATCATCTAAAGACCCTCAAGAAAAAAGGAAATGTTCTACACTTTCACTCATAGACTTTGCATTACTGATACAGGACTGCAGACACTTCTAAAATGATTTCTCTTAATAAAAGCACCTACATTGTATGCTTAGGACCATGCTCTCATGTTATAGGAGCGACAGGAAAATCTAAAACTGCTACTTTAACAGGGATTCCTATTACATAAAGAACTAAAAAACTTCAACATAATGGGTACATTTTCTCCAGCAGAACATCTTGTGACACACAGACTCCTATAAAACGATATTTTCCTCAAAAATGTTTGCTAAGGATCACATAGGCATCTTCCCTGCATTCTACTTTTCACAATCCAAACTATGCAACATCAGCTCTGGTTAGGACTGTCAGTTTATTTACACAGACTAGCTAATAAAAACTAGCAATGCCCTTGCAAAACTGTATGTAGCATGAGAATAACAAACAATAGTGGTGTTATCACCTGAGAATTTTAGAACAAAAACTACCCACAGCTAGTTCCCCTTAAAGATCAAATAAGGAAACCACAATCTAGACTACTCATCCTTTCATAATTTCATCAGACAGGATGGGCAGTAACATAGCAAATTTATTTATTCATTTCATTAATGCCAATAATGTTTAAAACAGTATTACTGAATAGCCAATTAAATGTCTCATGGCTATTTCACAGACAGTTTAGACAGGCTCAAAAGAAATTAGGAAAAAGAGAGAGAAAACATAAATTTGCCTACCCTTAATTTGTAGAGGAGCTAGCCTCCTCCCCCCATTTTTGACAGTAGGAAACCTGTAACAGGTTTCATTCTGTCAACACTATCAACCCCAATTTGTAGCAACTGGGCATAAACAAACTCTGAGGAGCTAAATAGCACATTCGGCTAGCTAAAGAACATATTCCTTTGGCAAATGTACAAGTGTAACACGAGGGCACATGAATTCAAACTAAATCCCATTGCTTCCTTAATTCAGCCCTAAAAGCATTAGTGCTATACATATGACAGAGCCATTGTCTTAATAAAAGCTTACATATACCATTATTATTATGCAATCTATTCATGTGAGTGAACAAAAACTTGCTTTTGCCAAAAAAGTAAGCAAAACCTCTTTCTGTCCCTGCCCTGTCATTTCGTCTTTCAAATGTCGAAATGTCAAAGCAAACGTTGCGCTGAGCCCTGCAGGCTTCTAAATGTAGGACTTCGGCCTTTAACCTATGCAGCTGTCCCATCTTGAGTGCAAGGTTTTCATGGGGGTGTCCCAATTCAAAGTGACCCTGGAAACGGAAAGAGCAACAGCAAACCCCACTTCATTCCTGTATACCAGCAATTCAGAGGTAAGCGTAATAACTTCTGCCAGTTTGTTTGTACATATTTATATTTGTAAGCAGTGTGCCGAGTGCTTGTCTAGCAGTATAGATGTCAGCTATTCATTCTATGCTTACATATGTGCATTTACTGTAGCCTGAGGCAGTTTAAAAGCTGCTCTGATTGGAATAACCTCATTTAAACAGTGAATTTTACTCAATTTCGACTTTGATGTTTGGGGCACTTAAAAATGAATATCCTACAATGTTTTTGCATAATAGTCATCCCCAGAATGTCCCCTACATATCCCAGAGATGTGGCATCAGAAATGTATAATGTATACCCTTATAAAAATGTTTTGTACGCCTGGGTAAAGTGACATTTCACATGTAAGTGACCCCCTATTGCTGTATAGCATGGCTTAAATTCAATTTGGATGCTAGGAGGTCACAGCATCATTATTAGGCATTATAAATATTACAAAACGAATTTAATGCACCTATTTTAAATAACATTTTTTATATAAATCCAATAATTTTGATGAGTCCACATATGAAAAGCAAGCTGCATCCCTTGCCTATCATATTTAAACGCATTCATTCACAGCCCTAAGAACAGAAACCAAACTTGAAAGTCTGCGCCACTTTTAAATGAAGGACAGTCATTATTATTTAACATCAAAAACCACTCTTATCCTTATTTAAAAAGGCATTAAGAAAATAAATCCCTACTGTCAATCTGTCCTCTGTTTATCAAAAATAATGAAACTATATTTCTAACTTTTAAAACAGCAGTCTGAAATGCCACATTTTACACCGTGTTTGACTTCAGCTGTTCTCTGTGGCCGGAGTCAGAAATACCCACGTGCTGACACAGCTGCTTGACACGTAAAGGCGTCGAATTCACATGCCTTTCAAGTCAGCCTTGCCAGCCAGCACAAATCTGTCGTTCTGTAATGTGTATTTTGGGTCAGCAACAACCAATTCACTCAGATAATGTAATTGCCTTTTAATACCTAATACAGAAGGATAAATGCTGTGACATTTTGTATCTTAGTTTATCTATTGCAAAACACATAATTTCGTTTTTTTTTAAGCTTTTTATTCCTATTAAATGTGGATTCTAATTTTATCTTGAACATTGTGGCAATTTGCACACATGTATATTGTCTTACTCTGTCAATTTAATGATAGCGTGCAGCTATTTAGCCTATATTATATAATTCATTGCTGGATTCTTTTAAAATGTATTTTATTTTAATGATATTTGGCATAACAGAATGATGACAAAAAAAACCATTGAGCTCATTCCAGACATTTTCAAACCGGTGTCATATACACAGAACACAGGGCACTTAAGGCTAGCCATTCTTGCACCAAGAGCGCAATCGCTACTTACAAGTACCACTAATGACAAACCACAGACATTTAAACACACATTTAACCCACAGATCAACACTTAGAACAGAAACAAAAGACAGCCCACAGACTGTACTTAAACCAAACCATTTGTAAATACTAGTTGTAAGTCATATTCACTAGATTTGGCTGGCAGAACACCAAGAAAAAACGCTCTGCATATCACCACTTATGAATGTTACTAAGTGCACAGACCAGGATCCTTTCTATGTACATATTTAGTTCCTCGGGGTACTAGTCACCAAAGAATAAATACTTTTTTATACCTAAACCTAGTTAAGTATCCCCTCTAGGGGAGCCGGCTAATTATATACAAGTTTAAAAATGGTACATCCAAGAAAGCAACACATTCATAAATTCACCTGGGGGAAAACAAAAAGGCCATCACGCACTTGCTTACAATTAACTGCTTTGTTCTTCAGCTCTAATGCTTTCACATAAATGTTCTTTCGCTGTTCTTTTTCAATCAAGGCTTGCTCACGCTTCATTCGTTCACGCACTTCTTTCTCCCACATTCATACACAATTAAACATCTCTTGCCTAGTCTTTCGCTTAAACATACATTGTTCCACATACTCAATCTTTCGTAAATCAAATGACCCATACATAGGCCAACGCAACTCAGGATCCTTACGAGTGTATTTATTCCATAATGCGCTGTACATTATAGAAGAAAGACCATACTTAATATACATATCCCTATTAGGCGTCCCCTCCGGGGGGCCGGTTGTGCTTCATCTAGTCTAAAATTGGTACCACTACAAAAGCAACACATCCTATGAAGTGTGCTAAAAACAGGCATGCCAAAAATAGTGCAGAATATGCAGTATTATAATCAAAGTAGCACTTAAGGTACCTTTAGTACGATGTGCCGTTCAAATCAATTCAAATAGAGAAAATTCTCCTCATTACCTGCATATATAGATTGCAATCCATATATAAATCTCATGACAGACCAAGTTGGCCAACACCAATTCCAAAATCCAAAAGCCACAGTAAGTGTTACTAAACTACCTTACAAATCCCAGGCATCAAAACCAACAGCAAGCACCTCAGAGGGACACTTACCAATCACTTGGTGTCCAGGTTCCAACTGCCAAGTTCTAAAATCGACCAAATGGTCACTGCACGGCGAATCAACAGAAGAGATCTCAGTCGAGGACCGGCACCACCTGGATGGTCAGATCAGAAAGAAAGGAAAAACGCCGTGGTTGCCAAGACTCGGGTCTCATCGGGCAGAGATCGCGTCCAGAGCGAGATTCCAATCCTTCGTCGCGACCAATCCTTTGGGCATCCGAGTCACCGATCAGCCCCAGTAGTTGGGTGCCAATTTGTTGATGGTGACCTCAGCTAGGCCTACCAGTGCAAGGGGTTCGCCCTTCTCTGCACAGAGTCCTCAGACCAATAGGAAAAAGTTGGCACAGAAACTGGGATAGAAAATAAAAAGTTTAATAAACCTCATGAGGTGGAACTACATTCACACAGCACCCTTCGGTGTTGAGTGAAGTAGCACACCGAACAGAAGAAGCATGGTCCTTTTATACCCACAAAGGGGCTGAAAAAGGCGGTACAAGTACACATGAGAAGAGTTATGCACATAGATGGTCATACAGAAACTGCACAGTCAACAAGTAGGAGGCGTAATAAGTTGCTGACATCAGTTGGAACAGCCTGACAGTTCTATACTAGGAACAGGTGCATTCTACTAGCTAGGCCCATTTGAGCATGTGCAAGACTCTGGGAGAGGGAAACAGCAAATGGCCAGCACATAGCTAACTAAAATGGCTGCCAAGTACAAAATGGCTTTCAGCTCATGCAAAGAGATTACTGGAATCTTCAACAGCATTGGCAGAGCAGAGTGGAGTGGTCTAGACTGGAGTGGTGTAAAGTTCAGTGGCAAAGAGTGCAGTGCATAGTAGAGTGGGGTAGAGTGCGCTGGCATAGAGCAGAGTGGAGCAGAGTAGTGTAGCCCAGAGAGCATCAGTGTAGAGGGCAGTGACGTAGAGTGGTGCAGAGTAAAGTGACATAGAGTAAGATGGTGTAGAGTAGAGTTCAGTGGCGTAGAGTAGAGTGTTGCAGAGTAGAGTTTAGTGACCTACAGTGCAGTGATGCAGAGTAGATTGGCATACAGTGCAGTGGCATAGAGTGTATTGGTTTGGAGTAAAGTGGTATAGAGTGCATTGGCATTAAGTGCAGTGGTGTAGAGTGCAGCAGCATAGAAAAGAGTAGCATGGAGTGTAGGTGCAGCGTATATTGCAGTGGCATAGAGTGGAGTACCATAGAGCTGAATGGCACAGAGTGGAATAGAGTGGCGTAGAGTGCAGCAGCATAGAGTAGATTGTTTCAGAGTAGAGTGCAGTGGCATAGAGTGCAGTGCATAGAGGGCAATGGTACAGTGAAGATTATAGTGGCTTGGAGTGCAGTGGCATAGAGTGGAGTGATGCAGAGTAGAGAGTAGTGGCATACAGTACATTGCCGAAGAATGCAGTAGAGTGGTATAGAGTAAAGTGGTGCAGAGTAGAGTGCAGTGCCATAGAATGCAGTGGTGCAGAAAAGAGTGGGGTGGAGTTCAGTGGTAGAGAGTGCAGTGTTTCAGAGTAGAGTGACATAGAGTGAAGTGGTGTAGAGTGGAGTGCTGCAGAGTAGAGTGGAGTGGTACACGGTAGAGTGCAGTGCATAGAGTGGAGTGATGCAGAGTGTAGTAGAATAGAGTGTAATGGTGTAGAGTGTATTGACATAGAGTGCATTGGCATATTGTGGTGCAGAGTAGAACGGCACAGAGTAGAGTACAGTGGCAGAGAGTGCAGTGTTGCAGAGTAAATTGTCCTGGAGTGCAGTGGTATATAGTAGAGCGTTGTTTTTTTTTTTTTTGTGGAAAACCTTTATTATTCACAGTTGCATCATCATATAGTGTACATGCACCATCCATGGTGTCAAAGCAGCTATGCAATAGGTAAATGCTTTTCAAACAATTTGACACAGCCATTCAGCCGACAACCCGGGGGTCCGGCGGCGTTGTACTTGGTGGCATTGCTGTAGTCCTTGGACGCGCACCTGAGCAAGTGGTAGGTCTATTTTGTTGTTTGTGTGTGTTTGGTGCTCCTGATTCGCAGTGTCGGCAGCAGGGTTGGCGTCGCGCCTCAGCCCGCGCCACAGCCACCGCCCAGGCCCCATCTAAAGTTGTGCAGAGCATCATTAAGGATCTCAGACTTAGGGGCCCCTAGTCTGTACAGCACCAGCGCCATATCCGCAACGCGGGCCGGGCGCGGCGCCAGTGCGCCAGCACAGCTCACTGTGGCTTAAAGAAGAAAACCTTGCACTTAAGTCAGGCAATTCTAGCCTGCAATTTCGTATTCGGGTCCATGTGTGCGTTGTGTGGTGCACGCCCAGTCCCCGAGCGCTGTATCCCTCAATCCGCTGGTCATCGGGGCATGCCCAGCTCTCAACACTGCGCGCCCTCGACAAGAGTTTACTGCAAGCTTCGGACGCACCCATCCCTGGTAGGTTTCATAAACAATGGGGTGACCCTGTGTCCCTCAGAACCTGGGTATAAGTTATATGAAAAACAGTGGTTCTGTCGGGTGAGACCACACAATTACTTTGCTTGACAAATACTTTTAACAGAAAACTACATATATAAATTGACGAAAAAATAAATTACATTTGGACAGAACACATACAAAACAGACAAAAACGCATAAACTTGCGTGGAGTCAAATATGTCAGGTGGTGAGATATTCTTTATATATAAATTACATCATTTATATTCACACCCATATATTTCTTTTTTAGCAAAAGAAGGTTGCCAAAGATGTAAGCATTATAGTGAATTTGTGAAAGAGTGACATAGTGACATATGTGACACAAACAGTGCGTAGTATATACACAGTGATTAGAAAAAGTATATGTACATAGTAAAACAGGCCAGTATAAGAATAAACAAATGACAATGTTTCCAAAGGTCAATTCAATTCGTTGTGAAACAAGGTCTTGGACTGGGCCTTAGGAATGTCGACGTTTCAACCCTATAAAAGCGATCCTAGATCATCATGCGGGTCTTCCGCACTGTACCAATTTAAGGCTGACCTAAACTGCCCGTTAGGTTGCCATTGTGTATCATTAGTCCTGATGAAGACCCGCATGATGATCTAGGATCGCTTTTATAGGGTTGAAACGTCGACATTCCTAAGGCCCAGTCCAAGACCTTGTTTCACAACGAATTGAATTGACCTTTGGAAACATTGTCATTTGTTTATTCTTATACTGGCCTGTTTTACTATGTACATATACTTTTTCTAATCACTGTGTATATACTACGCACTGTTTGTGTCACATATGTCACTATGTCACTCTTTCACAAATTCACTATAATGCTTACATCTTTGGCAACCTTCTTTTGCTAAAAAAGAAATATATGGGTGTGAATATAAATGATGTAATTTATATATAAAGAATATCTCACCACCTGACATATTTGACTCCACGCAAGTTTATGCGTTTTTGTCTGTTTTGTATGTGTTCTGTCCAAATGTAATTTATTTTTTCGTCAATTTATATATGTAGTTTCCCATCCCTGGCAGGGCAGGTGGGTCATCGCCGCTCCACCGTCTGAGAGCAGGGCACGCAAAGCAGGGCAGCGCTCCGGGGACGCCAGACAGCGCAGCCACCATTTGCTATCTGTGATAAATCAGGAATCCAGTCGGGAAACGCAGTCGTTAAGCAAGCTGCTCCCGACGCTTATGCGGCGATAGGGGGAATAGGGATGAGGGTTGTTAACTCAAACAGGGTCAAGGGGGGAGGGGGGGGAGATCATTGTGCGCCAGTGCGGAGGGGTCAGCAGCCGCCTAGCGGGGCACAGCGGGGCTGTGCACTGTGCGCGGGAGATAGCAGCTGGGAGGGGGGGGGGGTTTGAGGGGCCCCCGGGCTGATTGAGAGTCCAAAGCATCTACGCAACGCCCACACTTAGGTTCGCGGTATGCAGGGCGCTCTGCTACGTTAAAGGGGGAGTGGCAGGTTGAGATGAAGTGGTCGCATCCTCCCGCCCGGGCCCCAAGCCAGGCGCCATTTGCACTGCTTCGGATCGGGGCGGCAGCATGCAGTAGGTGTGTGTGTTATCCGTTTAGTGTGAGTCCTCTGGTGTCAGCCTCGCTGAGAGTGGGAGCAGAGGCTACCGGAGGCAGGCAGGGGGGAGCAGGAGGTGGCGCCGCCGCAGTTTTGAGGCTGCCTCCGCCAGTCCACAAGGAAGCGGCAGGTGTTAGTGATTCAGGTTACCCCTCTTTCCTGGCAAGCCATCTGAAACGCTTTGAAAAGGTCATCCCAGATCTGGGCGATGGGGAATTTGCGGGGCCCTGCTATTTCCTCACAAAGGAGCGCCACGCTCTCCGCGTGCGCCCAGTTGGTGAAGGAGACTTTCCAGTGCCTAACGTGCGGGGGGGCCGCGGCCTTCTAGTGTTTAGTGAGCAAGCGCTTGGCCGTTATAAGTCCTATGTCCCAGAAGCGCGCCTGCACTTTGTTGTTTTTTGTGCGCTTATATAGCCCCAATATGCATGCTTCCCATGTATGCGGCAGTTGCCCGTTAGTGTCGCGCGTGAGCAATGCCAATACGTCGTCCCAATATGGCCGTACATCTGGGCAGTGCCACAGCATGTGTAGAAGGTCTGCTCCCGGTAGCAGGCAGCGCTGGCAAGCTGCGTCCGTCAGCAAGAAGTATCTATTCATCTTGTCGGGCGTGAGATATGCGCGCTGTAGTATGTAGTGCTGTATAATTTTAAAGCGGGGGTTGCGTGGGATGTTGGTCGGGCCAGCCAGGATCTGCGTCCATTCTTTGTCTGTCCAGTCTCCTCCCCTGTCCATCGCCCAGCGTTCTCGCAGCGGTAGTGTGGAAGGTTGCGAGTGTGCCTGCAGTGCCTGCGCTAGCCAGTGTATAACGTGCGAACCGTTGCCCATGACATGCAGATATTGTATGAAGCTGTGCATCGGGGGTTCTACCGTGATGTCGCCCCAGGAAACAGTGAGTGGGCACAGGAGGGACGCATGCAGCAGGAATTGCCCTGCCGGGAGAGCCGCGTCGTCAGCCAGGGTTGCGAAGGTGAGCAAGTCTCCATCCGCGTAGAGGTCGCCCAGCGTGTCCACTCCCGCGCGCCCCCAGCTAGCCAAATGGGCCTCTGTGAGCGGCCCCGTCGGGCCAGGTGTGCCCAGAAGCGGCAGGATCGGAGCATATGGTGTTGTTGCGCGCGTGAGGCGGAGGCACCTCAGAAAACACCTGCGCGCCACTGCTAGGTACATCTGGGAGGGGCAGCGCGTGCGGGTTATCGGGTGAAACAACGCGTTTTGTGTTTGTGTCCAGGCAGCCGCAGTCGAGGTGGTATCGTCCAGCTGCTTGCCGCCTAGCCATCCCGCCACCCATTGCATCTGTGCCGCGAGGTAGTACAACTCCATGTTAGGGACCGCCAAGCCCCCCGGGCATGTATAGTTTGGTCAGCGCCACGCGCGGTCTCCCCTTGTTCCAGATAAAGTTGCGTAGCAGCACCTCTAGCTCGCGGAACAGCTTGGGGGGGACATATACGGGCAGATTTGCAAAATAATAGAGCAGCCGGGGCAGTACAATCATCTTGGTCAGCGCTACACGGCTAGGCACATTGAGGGGTAAGGTGTTCCAGAATCCAATTTGCGCTCGGACAGAGGCTATCGCTCGGAGGAGGTTTCCCTCCAAGACGTCCGCTGGGTTTCTGTATATTCTTATCCCCAAGTAGCGGAAGGTGGTGGGGTGCCACTGTAGCCTGTCCCCACCCAGACGGATGTCACATTCAGGCGTGTCCGGACCAAATGGGTAGGCCCCCGATTTGGACCAATTGACTCTCAGGCCCGACACCTCTTCAAAGGTGCGGAAAATGTCAGTAAGGGAAGCAGGGACATCAGTGATGTCTCTGACGTAGAGTAGCAGGTCATCCGCATACAGCGACACCGCATGTAGACCGTCCGCCAGGGGGATTCCCCATTCCGGGCCGCGTGCTCTGAGAGTTGCAGCCAAGGGCTCCATGGCCAGGGAAAACAGCAATGGCGAAAGCGGGCAGCCCTGCCGAGTGCCTCTGCGGACCCGGAGGGCGGCTGACAGGAGCCTTCCCGTGCGGATTCGGACTGTCGGTCTACCATAAAGCAAGTCAACCATGGCTCTGTACCCTCCCCCCAGCTGATACTTCTCTGTGACTGCTCTCAGGTATGGCCACTCTACCGAGTCAAAGGCCTTCTCCAGGTCTAGTATCAGACACCCCGCTCTGGGCCATTGCTGCGTGGCGTATTCCTGCACCCGAAAAAGACGACGGATATTGTGAGAAGTATGTCGCGTGGGGACAAAGCCATTTTGGTCTCGGTGCACCAGGTCGGGCACATGTGGGGCTAGTCTCCTGGCTAGGACAGATGCTAGTATCTTGTAGTCTGTGTTTAGCAGCGCCAAGGGGTGGTAGGAGCCCACCCGCGTGCTATCCTTGTCAGGTTTGAGAATGGAGACCAGCATGGACTCGTTTAACGTTGGGGGTAAAGCGGCGCTGTCCGCCGCCGCATTGTACACTCTCAGGAGTTCCGGGACAAGAATATCCGAGCCGGCCTTGTAAAGCTCAGCTGGGAGCCCATCCGGGCCCGGGGATTTGCCATTAGACAGGTTGAAGATGGCTTCTCGGAGCTCATCTGGCGTGAGTGGGGCTCCCAATTCGTCTTGTTGTGCAATTGTCAGCTGCGGCATTTGCAGGGGGGAGAGGTAGCCGGCCATGTCAGGGTGAGGGACCGGTAGGCGAGAGCGATACAATGCTTCATAGTGGGTGACGAATGTGTCGTGTATGCGTAGTTGTGTGTATACTAGATCCCCTCCCTCCGCCCGTACGGCCGCCACTGGGGCCGAGCGAGCTTCTTGGGAGATCAGCCAAGCTAAAAGTTTGCCAGGCCTGTCGCCTAGACTGTGCGTTCTCGCGGAGTGTGCTGCATAGTTTACGCTGCGGAGCCGCTCTAATAGGCGCGCGTGTTCCGTGCGGGCTTCGTGCAACGGGTCCTCATCGCCCGTCAGAGCTCCCTCCTCTTTGGCAAGCAAGTCAGTCTCTAACCTAGTCAGGTCCTTCTCTAGTTGGTGTCGCATATGGCCCTGCGTGTGTAGGCAGTGTCCGCGGAGCACTACTTTGAAGGCGTCCCACTCCACCTGGGGGGTGGATGCCGTGCCTGTATTATCCTCAAAGTACTGCGCAGCACGCGCGAGTAGGGAATCGCAGAAAGCCGCGTCTAGTAACAATGCAGGTTGCAGGCGCCATGTAGGCACAGGGGGGTACGGTTGCTCCCAGGTTATGGACATAAAGTGTGGGTTGTGATCTGAATGCGTGCGGCCCATGTAACGCGTGTCTGTGACGTGGGGCAGCAGGCCAGTAGATGCCATGAACCGGTCCAGACGGACATGTAAGTCATGAGCACCAGAATAGTAGGAGTATACCCGCATCCCTGGGTTGCGCATCCTCCAAACATCATGCAGGTCCCATTGTGTGGCCCACTCCTGCAGCGCTTTCGTGGCTCCCCGTGTGGAGGCGTTAGGTGGGGGCGGGGAGGAGCGATCCAATGTTACGTCTAGCGTGCAATTATAGTCGCCCCCCAGTATCCACGAAGTTGCATGCCAAGGTGCCATGGTCGCTGAGAGCCGCGCCAGAAAATCGCCCTGATCAACGTTGGGGGAATATAGGGACACTAGCGCAATTTGTTGCCCATCTAGCCTGCCCTGCGCAGCAGCAAATCTGCTCTCCCGGTCTACAGCGATATCCGTGACTTCCCAAGGGGTTCCAGGGCGGATCCATATCAGCGTTCCGCGAGCGTATGAGGAGTAGTCTGTGGCATACAGTTGCCCTCGCCATCTGCGGTGTAGCGCCCGTACCTCGGCTCTGTTTAAGTGTGTTTCTTGTAGTAGCGCTACGTTGATTTTATGCCGCTTGAGATATGAAAAGATGTGATAGCGCCTAGCCGGCGTGTGCATTCCCCTGACATTCCAGGTGCATACTTGTATGTTAGCCATAGCAGTCGTGCGCACGTGCGTCCCTCGCTCCCTCCCAAGGTGGAACTCCCAATGCCGCGTTCCCCCCCCTCCAGCGCTGCGCCCCCATCGCAAAGTTGGTGCTGGCGCCATGTGTGTAGTGCCATGATCTCCTGCAGGACATGGGGGTAGGGAAGAAAGGGGTAACATATAGCCTTAACATTGCAACAAAGTCAAAAATGCCAAAAGGTCGGCTGCACAACATGTCGCCGTCCAAACACTCGAGTGAGCTCGTAAACTATACAGTCTTAGGGGTGTCTTGTGACGTATATTCCAACAGTGAACCAAACAGTGTAGTCTTTGGAGAGCTCAGCATCTCTCCAGGGTGAAGTGCGGAGGCCGCTGCTGCTCAGCGGGCGCTCCGTGTCTGCCGCTCAGTGGCACAGCTACGGCATGCTCAGAGTCAGACAATCGTGGGCAATGGTCTCAGGGGGGCGTGTCCCTCTCCGGGCGCCTCTTATGTCAGCGTTGCGTTAGGGTAGCACCGTGTGTCATAGTGTCTGCGGTGTGGGTGATGGGAGCTCGTGTCTATAAATATAAAATGTACTCACAGTGTCCGGCTCTGTTCTCAAGTCCCCAGAGCGGCGATGATGTGGACGTCGGTAGGCCCATGACCCACCCAGTGGAGGGTGAGGCAGCCAGACAGGTACTGGGGTGCGTCTGTGCCATGCATTATGTGTCAGGCCGCCACCGAATTCCCATCAGCCAAATAAATCCACTGTTTGCGGCGTGACGTCCGGGAGTTCCCCCGAGCTCTGAGTATCCGGGATCCCAAACACCGCCTCATCGTCCGTTAAGGACACAGCAGGGCTAGCTCCCGGGTGAAGTGATGGCGCCGGAGAGTTGCTAATTGCAGCCACCTTGCGCAGTGCGTCTCGCTGCTCCTGTTGGATGAGATCCACCGGTGGGGAGTGATTCCTCATGTCTCCGGTCAGCGGGGACGTGGGCGATCCACGGCGGCGTCTTCGTCGCGGTCCCCGAGTCCGGTCTTTAGTGGCCGCTCCCAGCGTTCTCCTCGGTGCCTCGGGCATTCCTCCGTCCAGCCAGGCCTCCGCCTCCTCCGGGCTCATGAAGAAGTGCGTCGCGTCTCGTGCTATCACTCGCAGTTTGGCAGGGAAGAGAAGTGAGTACTTGAGGTTGGCTTCGCGTAATCGCTTCTTTACTGCCAGAAAGGAAAGCCTCTGCCGCTGCACTTGCACCGTGTAGTCCGGAAAGAACATCACCTTGGCATTATCTATAGTGATGTCCCCTAGCTTCCTTGCTTCGCGCAGTATAGCATCGCGGTCCCTATAGTTGAGGACTCGGAGGAGAAACGGTCTAGGGTTAGAGCCAGGGGGGAGCGGTCTTGTAGGCACTCGATGGGCTCTCTCCACCACGAAATACGGGGAGAGCACGTCTTCTGGCAGCAGTTCTCTCAGCCATTCCTTCACTCGGCGAGTCGGGTCCATCCCTTCCCATTTCTCCGGAATGCCCATGAGGCGGATGTTGTTTCTGCGTGCCCGTCCTTCCGCATCCTCGGCTCGATCTTCCAAGAATTCCACTCTGTTCAGGAGATCTTGTACTTTTCTGTCTGCTTGCGCCGCCTGCGGTTCTATGACTGCCATGGTATCCTCCAGCGCCTTGGTGTGATCTTGTAACTTCCCGTGGTCAGCCCGGTGGTGGGTTAAGTCTATTGCCACGCCCTCGATTCTGGTCTCCAGGGAGGTGCAGGTCTGTTGGAGGGATTCTTCCATACGTTCCATGGCTGCTAGGACGCAGTCCAGCTTCGACGCCACTTGTTCTGCATCCATCTTGGGCGTTGCTTTCGCTTGTTTTCCCTTCGTTGACGCGTTCCCCGATCCGGTGCGCATTCGCACCCCTCCAGACATGAGGCCAGCGGTGCAGACAAGGTGTTCTCTCCAGGCGCGAGGGGAGTGGGGGCCCGTCCCGCGTGGTGTGTTGCCCCTGTGTCGTCGAGGTTACTGTAGCGGGTCGCAGGCCTTCTCCAGGGACGGGGGTGCCCCACTCGCCCGTCCCAGGGTGGTACCGGATTCCGGAGCCGTGGGCCCCTAGGTCCCGCACGGCGCGGCCAAGCCGTTGGGGTTTCCGAGGCGCCTGGTGGGGAAGGGTGCAAAGCCAGCCGGGCAGATATCAGGCGACTCCCACCAAAGTGTGCAATCGTGTCCGCATCTCTCACCCGCTCCTCGAGGTTGTGCACTTCCCGGTAGGCAGCGGCAATGTGGGCAGGTATGTCTATTAGGAGCGTTGCCCCCTGCCAGTGGGAGTCCGCCCCCAGGTCCCAGCGCCTTGCAGGTCAGAGAAAGAGGGGGGGGGGAGCAGCCCAGCGCTCCCCGCGTGCTCGCAGACTCCGTTTGCCGCTGAAGCAGCCCACTCCTCCCCAGGGCGAGCCAGCCCCAGCAGCGACCAGAGGGCATCGACCGCCGTGCGGCACCCGCGAGGCTCCGTCGTCGTCCCGGCGCCACTCCGCCGCTCCCAGGGCTCCAAGCAGCGCACTTATGTGCAGATCAGATGTCCAAGCCGTTTCCCAGGCGGGTGCCCTAGGTCGTCTCCAGTCTGCCTTCTCCTCCGATCATGCCCCTGGGGGGAAGGGGGGTGGCGCTCCCCAGGCCACCCCAAGCTCAGTCCCAGCTGCCCGGTCCCAGTGCCCCACAGGCCAGAGAAAGAGGGGGGGGAGGAGGGGAGAGCAGCTCGGTGCCCCCTCGTGTGCTCGTGAGGTCCGTGTGTCGCTGGTGCAGCCCTTCCCCCCTCAGGGCAAGCCGGCCCCGGCAGCGTCCAGTGGGCATCAGCCGCTATGTGGCATCGGCAGGGCTCCGTCGTCGTCTCGGCGCCACCCCGCCCCTCTCGGGGCCCCAAGCAGATCGCCCACTTGCCAGTCAGGCTTTCAAAACCTTTTCCATGCGGGTGCCCTAGGTCGCCCCCAGTCCGCTGCCCCCGCCGATCGTACCTTCGGGGGGGGGGGCCCGATCACTCCAAGCACAGTCTCAGTCGCTCAGGGGCTTCTTCGTAGGGGCCGCCTGCCTCTGCGCGCCGCCGCGATATTTCCCTCATAGGCCTCAGCGCAAGGCCTAGCTGTCTGTTGGAAGCCGCGGACTCGCGTCGCCGGGGTCCCCAGCAACGTCGTCGCCAAAGCGGCCTCGACCCCGCCTCTAGTGTCGGTGCGGCGTCTTATCACCGATCAGCGCCGGAGTCGGCCAGTGCGTGCATCGGGTCTCAGGGCAGGTCCGCCGGCAGTTGCAGGCCGTGCAGGAGAAGTTTACCGGGTAATTCACCCGGGATAGGGAAGCTCAGCCGGGAGCTCTACCCAGGCACGTCCATCCGCTTCGCGTGGTAAGCCACGCCCCCCCATAGTAGAGTGTTGTTGAGAGTATTGGCAATGTGTGATGTGTCGTAGAGTGGTGCAGAGTACAGTGGCATGGAGTACAGTGGTGCAGAGAAGAATAGAGTGACGTAGATTGCAGTGACGTAGAGTACAATGGCACAGAGTATGGTGTAAAGTATTGCAAAGTAGAGTATATTGGCAGTGGTGCAGGGCAGATTGGAGTAGAGTGGAGTGGCATAGAGTAGAGTGCAGTGGCACAGAGTGGAGTGGCACAGAGTGCAGTGGTGCTGAGTGCAGTGGCACAGAGTGCAATTGCTTGGAGTAGCTTGTTTCATTGAAGAGTAGAGTGGTGCACGAAGAATACAGTGGCATAGAATGCAGAGTAGATTAGAGTGGTGTACAGTGGAGTGGCATAGAGTGCACTGGCATTGTGTGGAGTGTTATAGAGTAGGGTGCATTGGCATAGAGTGCAGTGTCATAGAGTGCAGTGTTGCAGAGTGGAGTGGCTCATACTGAAGTGGCACAGAGTGGATGGTGTAGAGAGCAGGGGCGAAGAGTGCAGTGGTGGATAGCAGGGTAGTTTGAAGTAGAGTGCTTTGGCATAGAGTATTGTGGTGTAGAGTAGAGGGGCATAGAGTGAAGTGTCATAGAATGGTGTGGTGCAGAGCAGAGTTTAGTGAAGAAGTGTGGAGTGGCATTGTATGGAGTGATGCAGAGTGGAGTGCGGTAAAGTGGAGTATGCTTGGTGCAGTAGCGCACTGCCATTACAGACAAAACATCTTCAATTGAAATGACCATTACATTTGCACAGACACACAGTTTTACTGATAAAAGTATACAGCCCATAAACGGTGTGTGGAAATGTAATCACCGAGTATATTGATTTGTTTTGATTTAAATAAAATATTTGTTTCCACCACACTTCAGAATACCAAAAATGTACTTATTTGTGCTTTTCTATTTCAGATGTATTCTATAATATTGACACAGTTTATTGACAGACAAAAAAATAAAACTGTACAGCCTTCCTCAAGCCCACCCCCACTAGTCAGCAAGATTGTCACATACATCCTCTCACTTTGAAGTCAAAGAAAGAAAAATAAACACCAATTTCCATAGAAGACAGAGACTGACTTTTGACCTCTGTCTTTAAATGCACAGCTAATGTGACAAGATAAAAGCAAGATTTAAAGACCTGTTTAAAGAAATCCAGTATTCCTGAAAGAATATAGTAAGTAGTGTTTGGGCATGGAAAGGGATAAACTCAAGCTGGACAGCCTAAAACAAACAGAGCCAGCGAATAGAAAACAAGCAAATGTGAGTTTCAAGCCACAAAGTCAATGGTAACCAAAGGGTGGCATACATTCCCACTGTAGCTTTCCGAATGTCCCCAAGATGTTGTTACCAAACCAGACAGCTGCGCTGTCTGGTAGGCTGTGACCTAAACACAGTGTGTGTTGAATGGAGTCAACACAACGAAGTACATGCTAAAAGAGTGAAAAGACAGTCATGTAGAGGAAGGAGATGACCTGAGATATGCAGATAGTAGATTTCAGGATGATATGGGGATTAAAAGGGTTCAAGTGGCAAACAGTGGAAGACCGCAGAGGAAGGTGGTGTGAAGGGAGAAGTTAGTGATAAGGACTCTTTAAAGGACTATTACCACACACCTCAATAATTTTTACTTCAAAATCTAATATTTTCAGAATTTACCCTTGTGTGTGTTGCATACCATAAATGCAGAATTTCAGTGGTTCTGCATGCTTTTGCCAAGTAGTTAGCTTTTTTATTTCCTGTGCCATTGGAAAAGTGGCATATTTATGCTGGTGGGTGATATGAGTTATGGTGTAAGCTGCAAACCGTGACTGCCTAATAGCAAGGATTTTCTGAGTTTGCATTCGCTCATCTGTAAATAAACTTTAAGTGTGTGTGTGTTTTAGGTTTTGCCTGCACAGAGCTAGCGGTGTGCATGTGAAATCTATTGTTTTCGATATAAACTCAAAAGGGGCTTACATCCCACCTCCTCTCTTTCCTGGCTTTTCATTGGTTCCGGTGCTTGCCACTTACTTTTCCTCCATTTCTATTGGCTGTCGCATATTTTCCTGCATTTACTGATGCATTTTCCTTGTCTGCTTCTTTAATCAGTTTCCCATAGCCAAAATACTGTTAACATCAGCTTTGGTGGGAAAAAAATGCCATAAAGTTTGGTCTCTTTCTGCTTTTTTGTCTTGCAGCACATTTATATAGCCCAACTTATTATCCTTCGTCCAGGACAGTGAGAATTTCCAAGTGAAACGAGTCAATGTTACCCTATGGAGAAAATGTAGGTTATCGGCTTTCAGGTAAGTACTCGACTGGCAGAGTTAAGGTTCTGGGCATAGACTCAGGGGTCTCCCAGGGTCAGGTAGGTACAGTTGTTACACCCTCAGCAGCACAGGGGCAGCTGGGTGCAGAGAGAGTTAGGCCCAATGTTAGCCTATGGCGGGCAGGGGTCCTTTGGTTGGTGGCTGCTAGCAGGCAGGTCACGCGGCTGTGGGAGCTGAGCTCCTGGTCACTTACACAGGGCAAGTGGGGAAGTAAGATAGGATAGATGTTGCACTTCCAGGGGCACTCGGGCGGCTGGGTGCAGGGTGCTTCTGAGCCGTCGGGCGCTCAATGTATTTCAATGGAGAAGCTGCAAGATGAACAAAGGCTGCAAGCTCGGGGACGGAGATTCTTCAGGTGTGACCACCACTTCGAGAGGTAAGTTGGGAAGCTGTAGGTTAGGTAGGCACCCAGGAGTTGAGCACAGGGGGTCGGGAAATCTTACCCTTTGCTGGTCGCGGTTGGAGGGGTCCCTGGTTGTGAGGCTGCAGGCGTCGTCAGGAGCGTCGAGAAGGGTCTTTGGGTGCTGGATTCTTGGTCACGGTCGCCGGGGGGACGTCCTCATGGTCTTTGTTCACTCAGGCACAGGTCAGGCTCGGCGGGTGCAGAGCGTGCTGAATTCACGGTTTTTGGCTGGCACCAGGGGTTGTTGCTGTTTGAGCAGAACCAGTTCTCGTGGGAGTCCCAGTCTTTAGATGAGCAAGGCAGTCAGGTCCTCCGGGGTTTTCAAGGTTGCTGACCAAAGGAGACACCGGGATTCAGCAGGAGCAGGTGCGAGGGTCGACAGACCTGTAGGGCTGGGGCCAAGTCAGTTGGTGTTGTCCTCTTGCTAGCAGCTGCACGGCAGGTCTTCTTTCTTCTTGTTCTTCTTCTTGTTTCAAAATCAGGATCTGAGGAGGGAAGGTTCAAGGTGCCCCTAAACACTAAATTTAGGGGCGTTACAGGTAGGGAAAGGTCAGGGACCAATGGGTCCCTTCCCTGGGGTGGGTACACCCCCTATCCTGCCACTCTCCAGTGGGAGGGGGGCAGGAGCCTAGTCCTGATTGGGTAGGGCTCCTCATCATCAAGACGGCGAGTGCCCGGAGTTGTGCTTCACCTCGCCTCCCCCACCTGAGGGGTGGGGTTGGCACACACTGGCACACCCCCTTTCCTCACTTGGGTTTTCCCGCCAGTCTTCCTGTCAGAGTGGGGGTCAGAACCGGTGGGGACCAGTTGCTGAGTACAGCAAGTGGTCTGGGGAGGCTCACAAAGGCGGCATGCCTTTGAAGCTTCCCCTGCCCATCCTGGGGGAGGAGGCTTGGCACCTCGCTCCAGGATGGGCATTGTTGCAGGCCCACGAGAGCGGATGGCTCTCTACCTAGGGGGCCAGCAACCTATCTGCTGGGTGGCAGCCTAGGCAGCCTCTCAGTCAGGACACTGGGTGTGGGTTAGTTTTAGGGGGCAACTCTAAGATGCCCTCTGTCGTGCATTTTACATTAAATCCCACACTGGCATCAGTGTGGGTTAAATGTGCTGAGACGTTTGATACCAAACTTCTCAGTCTTCAGTGTAGCCATCATGGTGCTGTGGAGTTCGTAATGACAACCTCCCAGCACCATATACTCTTAATGGCAGCACTGCACTTACAGTGCCCAGGAATGGATCTGGGTACTGTAGGGGTTCAGGGCTCATGCACCTGTACCCACACCACTGGCATAGTGCACCCAGCTAGAGGGGTGACTGAGGTATACCAGGGCAGTGTGTTTGTGGGCATGGCACACTGGGATGTGTGCCATGTCGACTCTTTGTTTGGTTCTGTACCAAGACACTCAGCCTGCAAAGACAGTGTGTGTGTGTGTCAGGGTTCAGGGCCTCTAAGGGTGGCACAATAGGTGCTGCAGCCCTTAGGAGCCTTTTATGGTCACAGTGCCCTGGGTACATGGGGTACCATTTACCAGGGACCTACCTGTGGCCAGAGCTGTCAATTGGGTTTTGTTTTGGGGAAGGAACACAGGCCCTGGGGTCCTGATTGGCAGGGCCCCAGAGCACATCAAGCCATAGAGCATCAGTAGTCTGGCAACAAAAAAAAAAGAAAGGGGGTGTTTACTGCAACAGAAACCCACTTTCTCACATCAATGTACACAAATATGATTTATTGTCAATGTATAATTTATACATGTGATGTATAGCGCTCTGACACCATGCATTGGGATGAGCACTACTCATCCCAATGCAGTATGTCATAGCGCTTTATATCACAGGTATACAAATAAAATTTAAATACCACTATTTTGTTTTATGTCTTCACAGCGCTTTAGGACTACTGTGGTGCTAAAAAGCTATAAAAGTAAGAGAGAATTGCTTTTGACTTTGTTCAGTCCCTGTATATAAGAGCTATGCATACACTGTAATAATCAAAAGACACACAATTGATGGACGGAATGCAGAACAAATCAAAACATTCACCCCCAGTCAAGAGATCTGGGTTAAATCCATCATTCTTTTGCTCACCATGCCACCCCAGTTTAGATTGAAACCCCGAAACCGGTCCTAGGATGCTTGTTTCCGGTCCAGGGAGGACCTGGCTTGGCATTTCGGGCTGGACTGTTCCCATGAGGCACAGGGTCAAGACTGATTTGCATATGGCCAGGTCTAAACTGGGGTGGCATGGTGACAAAAGAATGATGGATTTAACCCTGATCTCTTGACTGGGGGTGAATGTTTTGATTTGTTCTGCATTCCGTCCATCAATTGTGTGTCTTTTGATTATTACAGTGTATGCATAGCTCTTATATACAGGGACTGAACAAAGTCTAAAGCAATTCTCTCTTAAGTACTTGTAAAGTGATAAGCCATGGGCCTTTGTTTCCCCTCCATTGCATCTAGGTGTGAGACTCAGAATAACTCCCAGCCAGGATACTTCAACAAAAAGAGGTGTAATGGCCCCTTATTTCAGTGGTGTAACAAAGATCCCCGCAGCATCCACAGTGTGGTGGCTTCCTCAGCACAGTACTGAGGCCTGAGAGCTCCTGAGTGAGTACGGAGCGGGCCCCTTTATGTATTTGCACAGGGGCATCCTCAAGTTTCCTTGCTCCACTACCTTACCTTTTCTTTTTGATATGGGCGCAGCTGGAAATTGATAAGTCCCTTCCCCACCTGCACGTTGCTGCTCAAGGAACAAAGACAGACAATGTGCAGGCACTGCAAAAAGTGTCCTGGTGTCAGAAAATTACACCGGGATGAGTTTAACATATATCTATGAATTCCTGGAGAAGTAGGAAAGGAATAGGGCACGCTGCTGAAGGTGGCCAGCGTTGCAGCAGGGTAAACGGCGTCTACCCAAGTCTACCCTCGACTCGAGCCCTGCTGACATCTGAGGTGAGGGCTTTCACCCTAAGAAAGGAACGTTTCCTTCATCCATGAGCAGATAGGAATTTTTACCTTTCATTTTACACCTGGAATTCTTTTTAGGCATAGTGCCAGAATTGCATATTGTAAATGTGGTGGTTGTTGGTGACATGATTCCGAGGTTGGAGTGCGATTAGAGAGTGATGGGTTTTCACAGGGCGGGCTTTTGATGAAAGTGCTATGTGCTCTTGTGCCAAAGGCAGATGTTTATTTTTCAGTTCACTGGCCAGAGCAGAAGCCGCAAAACCTTCATTGACATGTGCAGGCAGCACCGTTTCCATGGCAATGTGCTGACCTTTGTACACTGCTTCAATCAGCTGCTCATCCCAAACAGCTGAACTTGTACTGTCGCAAGGCGCTGGCAAATAATTAAACAGAGAACACCAGGGCGCAGTGCCCCTGTGCCGAGGTCGAAAGAACAAGAGACATAGCATCCATTGTAAGAGACAGTCGCTAATCGGGAATTAAGAGAATAGGTCATTAATAGGTCAATGGGATTGACACTAACCAATGCAATAAAAAAAATGCCAGCTGCAGACCAATACAATGAAACAAGTGACTACTTTTTGTATATGGTGATGCATGTATAAGATAGTTTAAAGAAGTCATGTAATTATTTAAAGGTGCGAGCACAGCATGTACTTGTAGGAAATTTACCTTTTCTGCATGGTCACCCCGGGTTTGTCATCTTTAGCTGGACACTATGGGCCCCATTAGTATGGCGGGCGGACTTTGTCCGCCCGCCATACCCTCGGGAAACAGGACCGCCCGCTGAGGGTGTGGCGGTCCCACACTCCCGATTAGTATGCGCCCGCCACACTGGCGCATCTGCAACATTGCGGCGGGCGGTGCAGAGAGCACCGCCCACTGCAATGCCACAAAGTCAGCCTGTGCCTTTCAATGCACAACGTGACAGGCACCGCACTGTGCCTGCCACGTTGCACATTGAAATGCAGGGGGGTACCATAGGTACCCCCCATGTGCACCCCCTAGATTCCCTGCGGGCCCGCTACGGGCCCCCAATGTCAAACACCGCCTGCCTTTCCGTGGTGGCAACGCTGCCACGGAAAGGCAGGTCCCCGCCTGCATAGTAATATGGATGGCGGTGTCTACCAGACGCCGCCACCATATAAACTGCTTTTCCGCCCGGTAGGCAATTGGGCGGATTGCCTACCGGCGGAAAACCGGCAGACGGTCTTCCCGTCTGCCGGGGTCCCCCCCCGTCATGGTAATGTGGTGGGGGGGAAATTGGCAGCGGGTGGTGCTTTTTAGCGGGCGGATCGCCACCACCATACAGGCGGTGGCGATCCGCCCACTATACTAATTAATGACCCCCTATATGTTTGCTGGCTTTAGAGCTCTGTGCACTTTACCCCTTCTAACCAGGTACATGGTACAAAGTTTATCCGGGCCATGAAATTTATATGTCAGTAGTGGATAGCAGCACCTTTTGTTCCATCCACTATAGTGGCAGTGCAAACATGGCTGCACGCTTGCCATTGTAGCTTGACTGTGGCAGTGTAAAAACTGCAATATGACCTGTCAAAATAAACCTTTTTGTTATGTCAAAAACCCCCTTTAAAATATTAAAAAGTTACCCCTATATAGACCTTGTCGTTCACAAAAAGGGTGCATGGAATCTAAAAGTAGGACATACAAATATCTAATGTTAACATGACCTTATAGTGACTAGCACCCAAAATCTATTGTCACTATGGCTGGCCTTGCAGTTCAAGGTACAAAACCAGGGTACAGATTAAAATACTAGCACTGTAATTCAAGAAAGGGACTAGCTAGAAAACAAGTAAACAACTGCTTGGAAGAGTTATTATTAATCAAGTTAATGGGTGAAGTTAGATTTTTAATAAATATTAAGGGAAAGTAACTTTTAAAAAGTTCTCTTTTCACTGCCAGACGTTTCAGGAGGCTGATTAGCATTGCCTCTCCAGCTTCTTCGAACCAATAATTAGCCTTGAATAGGTCTGGATAGGTGAGAAATGCCTCCCAGGAGCAAACAATAGGCTGGCCTAAATGGGCAAAGATGTCTTCTCTGAATGCCACAGAATATGTAGGGTCAAGGCTGTTGGCATCCTTTTTGACATTACAGTGTAAAATCTTGCTTGTGTATAAAATCCTTCTTGACAGTCCTGTATATAAAACTTAGTGCCCACTTGAAAGTGGATAGAGCAGGATGGCAAGACAATTCTTGTGGATCAACTGTCTGGTTACTGAAGGACTCTGCTTTGTCCTATCAGACTTTTGTCTATGAGTTTGTTGTGGGTACAGTGGTTGCCTCAAATGGATTTTTGTTTTAGATGTGGAAGGACACCAGGATTACTATGGCACATTTCCACACATACCATCTGCCCTTGTAGCACAAGTTGATATCAACGAAGACTTTCCCTATCTTGTAAATGCCAAATGTGGATAGGTTTGCACTCAAAAACCTTTCCATCATTGTTTAGGGCATGCCCAGGAGTAATTCCCACCCACTAGGTAGTGCCAGGCATAAAGATGGCACCTACCAGCACCCACCTCAGAACCCTTTATGGATCTGCTGAGGTTCAAAACGGGACTAGACCTGGTATCTGTGATCTGAAAGTAGCCCTGAAGGATTGGACCTGCTACCTCTTGTACACTGGGGAAAGAAGGGATCTCCAGGGAGACATCAGGTCAGATTATGTATATCTACAGGGGGACATCAAGCTGCAAGAGGCCTTTACCCAGAACTACCTAGCTGGTTGGTGGCAACTGGACCCCGCTTTTGACCTCTGGCTGACACCCTATGAGTCTCTGAATGCCTCCCCTGTGTCATACCTGTGCTCGAGTGGGAATCGCGGCAGCATCTGAATTTCCGCATTCCCCAGTATAAATCACATCACGTCAGAACGTTTGACGCTTCGCGTTCTAGTGGTTGCGTACACACGTTACTTCCGGGGTCTTCCCTTTCTGCTTCCGGGACTTGCGAGTCGGTGGAGAAGCGTCGCGTAGGATTCCGGTCCTCCTGTTTTGCCTCGTAGAGGAGAGCCATCTGAATTGAAGCCCCTAGGAACACCTTGGGTTTGGTCCTTCGAGGGAATTTCTCCTCATCAAGGCGGTAACGCGCTTGCGCTCAGTAGAGAGGGTTGGTCCCTCCATTTGGAGCTCCCTCAGCGGGCCGCTTTGGAGCTCACTTCAGCAGCCCTTCGATTTGATTGCATCCCAGGCTCCCGTGGTGGGCGAATAGGGGCTTGTTGCAAAGGCGTTGTGGCATCTGCCTCTTCTTATATATTCTCACCGCTACACACAAACTGCACCTCCATTTCTGCTGAGCCTATCAATCTCTGTTGTAATGTTTTATATGTTTCTAACGATAAGAAACGAATATGCCTTAGCAAAAAGCCGCAAATAGGTATTTCATAGGGTTGTGACGAGAACAACCTACACATTGGCGCACGAGTGAACATAATTGGTTGTGCTATTAACAACCAAAGGGGGATTTGCTGCCACATAACAGTTCATGTCGACTCTTGCTTTGAGAGGGTAAGAAGAGTAGATACATGCCCTATAATTGCTTATAGCACATGGTATGTGTATATGTAACGTTATTGTTTCTTTATGTTTAGGATCATCACACTGGTCGTTTAAGTTGTTGTTACCTTTTGTTTGGACAACAGAGGAAGAGGGGAGAAGTACAGGTAGAATCTGGGACATTTGTTTAGTCGTTGTTATTCTGCCTATTAAGCTGGCTGTCTGCTAACGTAACCTTTTGATTGCAGGACTTCATTTGGATCTCAGTGGGGCTCTAGAGGTGCTGGAGGTGCGCTGGACCTGCCTTGTTTTCTCATTCCCTTGTCTCCCCTCTTCCCCCCATTCACTTGTTCTGCTTTGACCTTGTTGGGCTGACTGGTGGTGGAGGGAAGTTGGGAATTGTCATCTGTTTCCTGCTTCCTGCCCCCGCAGAGACCTCAGGTGAGCCTGACACCCTGAGGTCATGGGGGCTTTAGAAGGGTACTGATTTTGTGTATTGGGGCTTAAAAGGCTAAGTCAAAAGGTAAATATTTCACCAGGACAAACCTGGTTGGTGTAGTCAACCTACACTCCATCGCGGTCAGCCTTAGATTGTGCCTAGGCTCCAGTCTAGAGTGACCATTGACTTTCACTGGGACTTTTTGGAGCTATTTCTACATGTAACTTCGTAAAAAACATATATCCGTTTCCGTTATTGGATTTTTTTTCATTTGGTGTCACCTGGTTTATTACCTGTTACTCAATTTTTCTAATGCCATTTTGGAGTTTTATTATTTTGCCTTTTGACTTTATTACTGTTTTGGCACTGCATAAATACTTTACACATTGCCCTATGTTAAACCTGTCTGCTTTGTGCCAATGCTACCAGAGGGTTGAGCTCAGGTTAATTTGGTGACTTTTAAGGGTTCACCCTGACAAGGGTTGTGAAGCGGTCTACAGTAGAAAGACCGATTTCCTGCGTTAAGTGCCCTACCTATAATACGCATCGACAGAGCAATATCTACACCCATATACAGACCAACAAGCACTCATGTGTACACACACATATATACATAGGCAGCACACATAGTCATAGTCGTCATAAATACACATCGGTGAATGAAGCCTGATCTAAGATCTGCTCCTTATAAGGTCTTTGCCCTCCAGTTCGGAAGACAAGGCCTTTTTAGAATCCACTCATTTAGTTCCTGATATAATGTAGAATGTAACCCCTTTTGGGGCACACTCAGTTCACAATAGTCCTATAGATCTGCATTTTATGGATGTATGTCGTTACAACGCACACTTTTACAACGCATGCACTTACAACGCATTTTTTACAACGCAACATCCACTACAACGCATTCCATTACATAGCATGACACTACAACGCATGTTTAAAAACTACCTTTACAACGCATTCCATTACATCGCATACTACCTTTACAACGCATACCATTACAACGCATAATATTTAATTGTATTTAAGGTAAGTATTGGATAGTATAGGGGTAAAAATTACTATTCTAACTCCAGGGGGTGCAACAGTAGGGTAAGTGTTGGATTGCGTTGTAATGGTATGCGTTGTAAAGGTAGTATGCGATGTAATGGAATGCGTTGTAAAGGTAGTTTTTAAACATGCGTTGTAGTGTCATGCGATGTAATGGAATGCGTTGTAGTGGATGTTGAGTTGTAAACATTTCGTTGTAAGTGTAGTGCGTTGTAATAGTTGCGTTGTAAAGGTTGTTCACCGCATTTTATATCTAGATTGCTATGCATAACCCACTTACCTATAAACTGGCCCTTGTTCTGAACACATGACCTAAGTTTTCAAGCACTTCTTCTTAAATCCTTTAAATCCCAACCCAAAGCCTCTCACATATCTTATGTACAAATAAACAAAAACATACAGAGCTTGACTTTATTTGTTAATAATACTAACCCCTAACCTACTTATTATGCTCATGCCAATGACATTCAATGTATTAAAAATCACTTGCTTGGTGACAATGTTTAAGACTATTAGAACATTAGAATGTTGAGAGCTATATTGAAGATAATAGATTGCTTTAGGTCCAATAATGGCAAATGCAGACCTACTGTTCCGACATTTCATTGTTTGCCTTTCTGGTTCTACTGACTTAATTTAGAAAATTTCACTGAGTGGGTTTAATATTGTTATAGCTTTACAGTCCTAATGCCTAGGGATATAACAATTATAAAAGGCATTATACTCGTTACAGTACCTCACATCATGCAACTTGGGATGATAACTTGGGTTTGGGACCATTAGTAGTCATTAATGCTATAAAGGTAAATTAGAACATTGAAATGTTGAGAGATCCATTGAAGACAATGTAGGCTCTGAGGTAATAATGGCTAGTACAGGCATTCAGCTCAATCCTTCTAAAGCTTGTCATTCTTTTTCTCCATTTTTCCCTTTTTCATTTAGAACATACTACCCCCAGTGGGTGGAATGTTCAAATAGCATTATATCCCTACTTCCCTGGATTATACTGTTTGTTACCTGCCCTCTCTCGCATTACAGCATGTTGTAGGCCCTTGCTAGTGTCTCAAGCTAATAACTCAGATTCAGGCCTTTAACAACCAGTATTTATAGGCAGTTGTAATATTATATTACAACATTGAAATGTTGGGAGCTCCATTGAAAATAAGGGAGTGCTCGGGCTTCTATGGCTGGTGGAAGTTCCGAGCTCCAATATTCCAATGTTTTTTTCACAGCTGTAGCTGTGAACAAAGGCCTCATGGGGCCCCAGGGGATCTCAACTCCCTCAGGCTCCATGTGGCCTTTGTTATACAAATTGGGACATTCTGTCCTCCAGGGGTGGAATGTTCTAATAGCCGTAGAGCCCTCCATAGCAGACTCTACCGGGCATTAAAGTTCTGCTCCCTTGTTAAAGGCCGCATCTCATCAGGGATAGTAAGTGCTATATAAATACTAATACAATACAATAAACTGAGGAGACAAACACAGTCCTTTATTACTTTCGATTATAATGTGAGCATGGGCTGTCTAACCCTGGTACTATAGCCTAATTAATAGTTAGATGTACATATGTGCCTGGATTCCAGGTGACCGGAAGTACATTGTCCGACCAGTACCTCAGTACATATTTACTGCTATTAAGAGTTTATCCCTATGGAAGGGGAAATATTTGTGGAGACTGGATTTGTCTGGTGGTATTCAGCATGGAATTCCCAATCCCATGGGATTTCATGCACACACTTACCATGTGCTCTCAGCAGGTGGTAAAGGGGCGAGAGGCCTCCTAGGTGCGACAAAGGGAATGGGGAGGTCAATGGAGAGAAAAGGAAGGTGCCTTGGCTGAAGGTTGATCTAGGTCCAGAATATAGGCCTAGGCCTCAATGCAGTCCTTTGAACAAAATGATTTTCCCAGGTGGTAAAACCGGGTTTGGTGTTCATACAACCAGTGAGTCCTGGTGTGGTGAAGTGGCCATCTCGAAATTGTGCCGAGCGAGACACCATTCAAGAATTCTGCACTTCAGAATTCCGCATTAATTTAAATATTTTTGCCACGTTGCACGCACAATTAACAGTTTTAAGGGAGACCCTCTAAGTTATATCGAATTGCCAGTGAACACATCGTTTATGACTATTTGTGATATGCAAGGCGAGTGATCGAACTGGGAGGGTGAAGGAGGAAAGAGCGCAGTGGGATACAACGTATATCCAGTAATTGGCAGGTAGTAAAACCGCCTCGCATCCATGGAAGCTTTGGGGAAGTTGAAGGGCTCACCGTGGGTCCATTTCACTTGGGCCCACTGAAGGCTGCCCTGGCGTTTTGTTCGTGCATCTTATAACTTGTAATTCCTGTAGGAGAGTAGGGTCTGCTATCCTATGGTCACCCCAAATTTTTGCTTTTGCTTCACTGGTTTTATGACTTAGTGTGGCTGTGGGCCTGCTAATCAGACCCACAGCCCTGCTGCTCTCTCCCTAACCTAATGCCAATGCACACTAGGTGCATTACCAATTGGAACTGGTTCACCTTATTGGCCCCTGTAACAGTGTACCCCAGGTACCCAGGGCATAGGTGTATCCAAGGCCTACCAGGGGCTGCAGCATGTATTGTGCCACCCCTGGCCTGGCCTCACTATTTGAAACAACTGGCTGGTCACTCAGCTGGGGTAAGTTGGTGTAATCACCTCTTACTTAGATATAGTATATCTATATCTAACATATATGGGCACATGGTAACCTATCAGCCACTCCTATGGCAGGCCTTAACAATCCTGGAGGCAGAGTGCTTGGTTTCATGTGAGATGGTGCTCTGGCATGAGCTGAGCCTGTCTGCAGCTTTCGGAACAACGTCCTTTAGCTGTTTCATGATATTGCCATACCATATACTCTTAAGTGCATTAGGTACCTCGCGGTCAAATGCTAACTTTGGTTTGGCTTTATCAAAACATGTCGAGTAAGGTGTCATACGATTTGGAATGCTACCCCCTCGCCAGTTCTGGCGACGGGGGTAGCATTCCACCCTTCTAGAGGGACACGACATGTACCCGACCTGAAACCCGGGTAAAGTTAAACAGAGCCTCAGCATCACAAAATGGATGCTGCCACCACAAACACAAGTCTGCCCTCCTGCTGCTGGGAGTCCTTCCAGCTTGGAGGTGTGGACAAGGGGTTTCCTGTCAGGGGAGGTGCTTGCACCACCCCAGACAGGATTTTGTGTAGTGGGTTAGGGAGGGCTGAATAGATTGAGACATGCCTGGGGCACACAAGGTGTCCCTGTGCATATGCCAGTTCAAACCGGAGCTGGGGCTCTCCAGCCCCAGTCCTGGCGCGAAACTGGACAAAGGAAAGGGGGTGTAACCACCCTCCTTCCTGGTCCCACCCAGAGGAGGGACCTAGCAGGTAATCCGGCCCCTAGATTTGGAATAAGAGTAGGAGCTGTGTCCCAAGACTTTAGATCATCCTGAAACTCGACTTAAATAAGAAGAACTACTGGACTTCGACGTTCTGCTGCACAGAAGACTGAAGAGAATCTCCCTTGTGGCCAAGGAGTGACCACCCTGTGAATACAGGCACCATCCAGCAACTCAACGACTGCTTTGCCGCCGCCTCCCGCCTGAGACCGAGCCCAGAGCCCAACAAGACCCAGACTCCCAGACATCTCTGAGCCAGATCCACAGTCCCTGCAAAGAAGAGACCCGTGGAGGCACCGAGAGATGTGGGACCGGCCATCTTGAAACGTCCACGAGAAGCTGACCGCGCAGCACCTGAGGCACCCTCAATGCTGTGCTTTGGGCCCTGAGAAGCCCCAACACCGAGCAGCATTTGCACCAATGATCAGTCCTCCAGCATCCACGAGATCTGCATGGGGCTCTTTTGCTTTTTGCCACTCGACACGTCATCCCGGTTACTGGCCCGTTGGCTAGTGGCCATCTTGGCGCCGAAATCTACAAACAACACCACTGGTCTGGTTGCTCCAGACTGGCCCTTGCTCCTGTGAAAAGGAGCAGCCCCTCTGACCTTGCTGGTTAGAGCACCAAGCTTGCATCGATTCCTGCGTGGCTTGCATTAGCCAAGGCCTGTTTGCTCCGATCAAGAAGCCGACACCGCCATCTGCTAGAGCCTTCATGGGACAGCTCGTGAGTGACTCCTGGTTGTCGTCGATCCCTTCACTTCCACGTGGCTGCGGAGACAAGTTTCCCTTCTTCACCTGTTGACACCCGACATCGCCTGGTTCCTTCCTGGTTCCACGCCGGTCACTGGCTAGTGACTTTGAACACTGTCCCCTCTGCTTACAGGTTGTCTACTCTTCAGATCCACCCTTGGATCCACCCGAACTCTTCCTGCCTGGCCGCCTGCAGCATCTTCATCTTCAGGCTCCATAGACCTGCACGACGAAACCCGATGAACTTTGACACCTATGCACCCGCTTCCTGTGGGTGAGGTAACGCTGGCACGCTGGTGTTCCTGTGTAGAGAAACATCTCTAGTGTCTAGGTTTCAAGTTGCTAGGTTCTAGTCCATCCGGAAGGTTCCTTTTTCTTTAACTTTGTAACTTGTACGCACCCATTGAAATCAATAGGTGCACGCGTGTAACTTTTCACACTGCACACGCATCCTGTGGGCCTCCTGGTCACTAACTACAGTTAGCTCCTTGTCATCCCAGCGATTCCCAAGGCCCTAGGCCTCCTTTCCTTTCCATTGGTGGTTCTTATACCACTATTTTAGTATATGGTTTAGCTGGCCACCTGGCCCATCCATAATTGTGCAACTTTTGTATATTTAAACACTGCCTTGTTTTAACGAATGTGCTTCTGTGCTCATAAAGAGTATAGGGGATACTTTAAAGTAAATAAATACATATATATTTTGAATATATATCTGTGTGGTGTCCTTTCATTTGGTATTCAAGGAGGTTACATATGGTAAAACAGCTGGCTTCACATGCCCTCAAGAGTTTAGCCTGCAGACTGCACTGTCCACGCTACCACTAGGATAGCTGGTCTATCAAGGTTGACTTCAACCACCACCATAAGGGTTGTTTGGCATGGTACAAGGTGATCACTAGAATTAGTGAGCCGCATACACCAGGCCAACTTCTCACATTGGTGAGCAGCGGTTGGGATTTGAGCATGCTGTGTTTTACCAATTGTCATCTTTGAAAATATCATTTAAAAGATCACACAGGTACCTTTAGGTACATATAAAAACAAGACTAGTATACATAAGTTCTACTGAACTTAGTTGTTGTAGAGCAAAGGGAGTAGCACACCCTGACTACAACTAACTAGAAAAGGTACAGTAGGAAAACACCAGTGTAGGTAGATTGCAACACATCCACCTCACTAAGAGAATGGCTGGAGCAGCAGGAGCCACTGGGCTCCCAGTTGTTGAGAGTGACCCTCAAAAGGCACCATCCAAATATTCTATGATAAACTATCAGGAGTTGAGACAGCTGTGTAACACCAGAGGGCTTAAGCAGGGTCAAAACCCTACTATAGCCCAACTCCTAGAGCTATTAGATCACTCTGATACTCTAAGTCCCTACAGGGTCTGGAAATGGAGGTCACCCATCTGAAGATGATAATACTAATGCCGCTATCACTCCAGAGGGAGATGATGCAGATGAGGAGGAGGTAAATTCAGATGATAGACATAGCCAGGTGCCAGTCAGGAGACTTAGCCAGGCTAACTTAAGCTTACATGGGGCTGGAAATGGGATACCTCCCTACAGACCCCCAAGCAGGCTTAACCAGAGACAGAGGGATAGAAGATCCAGTTCGAGTGGGTCTGACCATTTCACTGGCTCTAAAGGGCCCAGTGCCCCTGCTCAGAGGAGGATGACTTCCCCTCAGAGGAGAGAGCATGAAGCCAAGATGAGAGAGGCTGAACTTAGGATTCAAAGGCAAGAACTAGAAGTTGCCTTATCTAAGGAGAAACTTGCTAGAGCAAGACAGTCTAGAGAGAGTGGATTAGATTCCACTGGTGGCAGCAATATCCCTAAGGATAAAGACAGGTCCTATGATCATAGAAACCTGAGTAAGATTGTGCCCCCCTACAAAACTGGGGATGACATCCACAAATGGATAACTGCCCTTGAGAGGGCATGCAGAGTACAGCAGGTCCCTCAGGAGCAGTGGGCAGCAATCTTGTGGCTCTCCTTTGAAGGTAGAGGCAGAGACAAGCTTCTCACAGTTAGTGATGAGGATGCTAGAAACTACCTGGTCCTGAAGAGTGTTCTGATTGATGAGTTTGGCTTAACCACTGAACAGTACAGGTTAATGTTCAGAGACACCCAGAAGACACAGACTCAGGACTGGGCTGAATTTGTTGAGTGTGCCACTAAGGCTCTGGAGGGCTGGTTGCTGGAAAGTAAGGTTGCAGATTACACAGGATTGTATAATCTAATTATGAGAGAGCAAATCTTAAATAATTGTCAGAACCAGCAGTTGCATCAACACCTGATTGACTCAGATCTGACCTCTCCCCAAGAATTGGGAAAGAAGGCAGACAAATGGGTTAGAACCAGGGTGAAGCAAAAGAACCAGAACCAGGGTGGTGACCAGAAGAAGGCAGACCAAAAAGGTGGGGAACAGAAACCCAAAGACCAGAAGTCTTCACCAGGTCCCCAACAGAATAATGAGGGTGGGTCCCAAACTTCCAAGAAGAAGAAGAAAGAAGGTCAGAAAAAGCCATGGTGTAATGTCTGTAAAAACACCTCTCTCTGGACCAGTGATTGTAAGAAAACTGGAGCCCCCAACACTGCAGCCCCTAAGGTACCTGCACCCCCTAGTACAGTTAGCAGTGTTGGTCCTCAGGCTAAGGGAGTAGTGGGGTTAACCTTGGGTACTGAAGGAGATTCTGGCCTAGTCAGAACTCCTACACAGGCTGTTCTGATTTGTGAGGTGGACATGGATTTGTCCACTACTATGAGCCCTAGTAATCTAGGCAAGTACAGACAGACGCCTTTAATAAACAATAAAGTGGCTCAAACATACAGGGACACTTGTGCCAGTGTCACCATGGTGACACCTGGCTTTGTGGACCCTGGACAGATAGTACTAGGTGATAATTACCTAGTGACCAACGCCAGCAATGTCTCTACTTCACATAGTGTGGCAATTGTTAATTTCTCCTGGGGAGGGGTAACTGGCCTCAAAAAGGTTGTGGTAAGTGCAGACCTCCCAGTTGAATGTCTGTTGGGCAATAACCTAGAATCCTCTCTATGGTCAGAAGTGGAGTACAGGACTCATCCAGAGATGTTAGGGATTTCATCACATGTCCTTGCTGTGACCAGGTCACAGGCCAAAAAGTGCCTCACTGAACCTCGGGTCTTGGATCCTGGAACAATGGACCAATCACCCACCAAGAGGAAGAACAGAAGGGTAAAGGCTGTGCCTTCCCTCCTGCCTGAAAGTGAAGATCAGTCTTCTCAGGAAACTGATTTTGAGACCCCTGAAGGAACTGCCCCTGAAGAGCTTGAACCTGACCAGGTTGAGTTTCTGGGGGCAGGGGGACCTTCTAGGGCTGACTTAAGGCAGACTCAGTTAGACTGTCCTTCCCTTGAACCCCTCAGACAGCAAGCTGCTGCTGAGGCTGCTGGGAATGCTCAAGGTACCCATAAAGTGTATTGGCATGATGGGCTCCTTTATTCAGAGGCTAGAGACCCAAAACCTGGTGCAACCAGGAGGTCAGTTATACCTCTGCAATTTAGGGGCTTCCTTCTTACCTTGGCCCATGATATTCCTCTAGCAGGACACTTAGGCCAGAACAAGACTTGGGACAGGCTTGTCCCTCACTTTCACTGGCCTCACATGAATGAAGATACCAAGGAGTTTTGTCGCTCCTGTGTAACCTGCCAAGCAAGTGGCAAATCAGGTGGCACAACAAAGGCCCCCCTAATACCACTACCTGTGGTGGGGTTCCCTTTGAGAGAGTGGGGATTGATATTGTGGGTCCCATGGATCCCCCCACTGTATCTGGGCACAGATTTATACTGGTGGTAGTGGATCATGCCACCAGGTATCCAGAGGCAATTCCCCTTAGGACCACAACAGCTCCTGTTGTGGCCAGGGCCTTACTGGTAGTATTCTCCAGAGTGGGGTTTGCTAAGGAGGTAGTATCTGACAGGGGTGCCAACTTCATGTCAGGATACTTGACAGCTATGTGGAAGGAATGTGGTGTCAACTACAAGTTCACCACCCCTTATCACCCACAACGCAATGGGCTTGTTGAGAGATTCAACAAGACCCTAAAGGGTATGATCAAAGGGTTACCTGAAAAGCTAAGGCGAAGATGGGACATCCTTCTACCCTGCCTTTTGTTTGCTTACAGAGAGGTCCCACAAAAAGGAGTTGGCTACAGCCCCTTTGAATTGTTGTTTGGGCACCCTGTAAGAGGACCCCTCTGTCTGGTGAGGGAAGGATCGGAGTTACCTCTCAAAAAGCCTAAGCAAGACATAGTGGACTATGTAGTTGGTCTCCGCTCCCGGATGGCTGAGTACATGGAGAAGGCATCCAAAAACCTGGAGGCAAGCCAAGAATTACAGAAAGCTTGGCATGACCAAAAGGCTGTTTTGACTGAGTATCAGCCAGGACAGAAGGTATGGGTGTTGGAGCCAGTGGCCCCAGCAGCACTCCAAGACAAATGGTCTGGACCCCATACAATTGTTGAAAAGAAGGGAGAGGTTACCTACTTGATGGACCTAGGAACTCCCAGGAGCCCCCACAGGGTGCTCCACGTCAACAGACTCAAGGCATATGTTGACAGGGCAGACATGGGCTTGCTCATGGCTACAGATGAGGGACAGGAGGAAGAGAGTGACCCTCTCCCAGACCTGTTGTCTCAGAACCCTGAAGATGGCTCAGTTGATGGTGTGGCCTTAGGTGGCAGCCTCACTGAACATCAGCAAAATGACTGCAGACAAGTTTTACAGTCATATAGACATATGTTCTCATTGACACCCAGTCAGACTAACTGGTGTACCAATGTGGTGGACACTGGTGACAGTCTTCCTGTGAAAAACAAGATTTACAGGCAACCTGACCATGTCAGGGACTGTATAAAGACTGAGGTGCAGAAAATGCTGGAGTTAGGTGTCATTGAGCCTTCAGAGAGCCCCTGGGCTAGCCCAGTGGTTCTGGTCCCCAAACCTCACACACAAGATGGAAAGAGAGAGATGAGGTTCTGTGTGGATTACAGAGGACTCAATGCTGTCACCAGGACAGATGCACACCCAATTCCAAGGGCAGATGAGCTCATAGATAGACTGGCTTCTGCCAAGTTTTTGAGCACATTTGATTTGACAGCTGGTTATTGGCAAATCAGGTTAGCTGAGGAGTCTAAGGCCAAAACAGCATTCTCAACCCCAGGAGGTCATTACCAATTTGTGGTGATGCCCTTTGGTCTGAAGAATGCACCTGCCACTTTTCAAAGGTTGGTGAACCAAGTCCTTACTGGGTTGGATGACTTCTGTGCAGCATATCTAGATGATATTGCTGTCTTTAGCTCCACCTGGGAGGATCACCTGATCCACCTGACAAAAGTACTAGAGGCCCTGCAAAAGGCAGGCCTCACTATCAAGGCTACTAAGTGCCAGATAGGGCAGAGTAAAGTTGTATACTTGGGCCACCTTGTAGGTGGAGGCCAGGTTCAACCACTGGAGAGTAAGATCCAGACCATCAAGGACTGGTCCCCTCCAACTACCCAGACTCACGTCAGAGCTCTCTTGGGCCTGATTGGGTACTACAGGAAGTTTGTTAAGAACGATGGGTCCATAGTGGCTCCTCTTAATGATCTGACATCCAAGAAGATGCCCAAAAAGGTTCAGTGGACAGTGAACTGTCAAAAGGCATTTGATGACCTGAAGAAGGCCATGTGCTCTGCACCTATCCTGAAGAGTCCTGACTACTCCAAAGAGTTTATTGTCCAAACAGATGCTTCTGAGTTGGGGGTGGGAGCTGTGCTTTCACAACTTAATGTAGATGGTCAAGACCAGCCCATTGCTTTTATTAGCAGAAGGCTGACCCCTAGAGAGAAACGTTGGTCAGCTATTGAGAGGGAGGCCTTTGCTGTGGTGTGGACCCTGAAGAAGTTGAGGCCATACTTGTTTGGAACTCACTTCAAGAATCAGACCGACCATAAGCCCCTCTTTTGGCTATATCAGATGAAGGGTGAAAACCCCAAACTACTCAAGTGGTCCATTTCCCTACAGGGGATGGACTTTACAGTGGAGCACCGCCCAGGGACTGACCATGGTAATGCAGATGGTCTCTCCCGGTACTTCCACTTAGAACATGAAGACACAACTGGTCAAGGTTAGTCTAATGTCCCTGCGTTTGGGGGGGGGTTGTGTAGGAGACTAAGGTCTGCTATCCTATGGTCACCCCAAATTTTTGCTTTTGCTTCACTGGTTTTATGACTTAGTGTGGCTGTGGGCCTGCTAATCAGCCCCACAGCCCTGCTGCTCTCTCCCTAACCTAATGCCAATGCACACTAGGTGCATTACCAATTGGAACTGGTTCACCTTATTGGCCCCTGTAACAGTGTACCCCAGGTACCCAGGGCATAGGTGTATCCAAGGCCTACCAGGGGCTGCAGCATGTATTGTGCCACCCCTGGCCTGGCCTCACTATTTGACACAACTGGCTGGTCACTCAGCTGGGGTAAGTTGGTGTAATCCCCTCTTACTTAGATATAGTATATCTATATCTAACATATATGGGCACATGGTAACCTATCAGCCACTCCTATGGCAGGCCTTAACAATCCTGGAGGCAGAGTGCTTGGTTTCATGTGAGATGGTGCTCTGGCATGAGCTGAGCCTGTCTGCAGCTTTCGGAACAACGTCCTTTAGCTGTTTCATGATATTGCCATACCATATACTCTTAAGTGCATTATGTACCTCGCGGTCAAATGCTAACTTTGGTTTGGCTTTATCAAAACATGTCGAGTAAGGTGTCATACGATTTGGAATACTACCCCCTCGCCAGTGCTGGCGACAGGGGTAGCATTCCACCCTTCTAGAGGAACACGACATGTACCCAACCTGAAACCCGGGTAAAGTTAAACAGAGCCTCAGCATCACAAAATGGATGCTGCCACCACAAACACAAGTCTGCCCTCCTGCTGCTGGGAGTCCTTCCAGCTTGGAGGTGTGGACAAGGGGTTTCCTGTCAGGGGAGGTGCTTGCACCACCCCAGACAGGATTTTGTGTAGTGGGTTAGGGAGGGCTGAATAGATTGAGACATGCCTGGGGCACACAAGGTGTCCCTGTGCATATGCCAGTTCAAACCGGAGCTGGGGCTCTCCAGCCCCAGTCCTGGTGCGAAACTGGACAAAGGAAAGGGGGTGTAACCACCCCCCTTCCTGGTCCCACCCAGAGGAGGGACCTAGCAGGTAATCCGGCCCCTAGATTTGGAATAAAAGTAGGAGCTGTGTCCCAAGACTTCAGATCATCCTGAAACTCGACTTAAATAAGAAGAACTACTGGACTTCGACGTTCTGCTGCACAGAAGACTGAAGAGAATCTCCCTTGTGGCCAAGGAGTGACCACCCTGTAAATACAGGCACCATCCAGCAACTCAATGACTGCTTTGCCGCCGCCTCCCGCTGGAGACCGACCCCAGAGCCCGACAAGACCCAGACTCCCAGACATCTCTGAGCCAGATCCACAGTCCCTGCAAAGAAGAGACCCGTGGAGGCACCGAGAGACGTGGGACCGGCCATCTTGAAACGTCCACGAGAAGCTGACTGCGCAGCACCTGAGGCATCCTCAACGCTGTGCTTTGGGCCCTGAGAAGCCCCAACACCGAGCAGCATTTGCACCAATGATCAGCCCTCCAGCATCCACGAGATCTGCGTGGGGCCCTTTTGCTTTTTGCCACTCGACGCGTCATCCCGGTTACTGGCCCGTTGGCTAGTGGCCATCTTGGCGACGAAATCTACGAACAACACCGCTGGTCTGGTTGCTCCAGACTGGCCCTTGCTCCTGTGAAAAGGAGCAGCCCCTCTGACCTTGCTGGTTAGAGCACCAAGCTTGCATCGATTCCTGCGTGGCTTGCATTAGCCAAGGCCTGTTTGCTCCGATCAAGAAGCGACACCGCCATCAGCTAGAGCCTTCGTGGACAGCTCGTGAGTGACTCCTGGTCGTCGTTGATCCCTTCACTTCCACGTGGCTGCGGAGACAAGTTTCCTTTCTTCACCTGTTGGCACCCGACATCGCCTGGTTCCTTCCTGGTTCCACGCCGGTCACTGGCTAGTGACTTTGAACACTGTCCCCTCTGTTTACAGGTCGTCCACTCTTCAGATCCACCCTTGGATCCACCCAAACTCTTCCTGCCTGGCCGCCTGCAGCATCTTCATCTTCAGGCTCCATAGACCTACACGACGAAACCCGACGAACGTTGACACCTATGCACCCGCTTCCTGTGGGTGAGGTAACGCTGGCACTCCGGTGCTCCTGTGTAGAGAAACATCTCTAGTGTCTAGGTTTCAAGTTGCTAGGTTCTAGTCCATCCGAAAGGTTCCTTTTTCTTTAACTTTGTAACTTTTACGCACCCATTGACATCAATAGGTGCACGCGTGTAACTTTTCACACTTCACATGCATCCTGTGAGCCTCCTGGTCACTAACTACAGTTAGCTCCTTGTCGTCCCAGCGATTCCCAAGGCCCTAGGCCTCCTTTCCTTTCCATTGGTGGTTCTTATACCACTATTTTAGTATATGGTTTAGCTGGCCACCTGGCCCATCCATAATTGTGCAACTTTTGTATATTTAAACACTGCCTTGTTTTAACGAATGTGCTTCTGTGCTCATAAAGAGTATAGGGGATACTTTTAAGTAAATAAATACATATATATTTTGAATATATATCTGTGTGGTGTCCTTTCATTTGGTATTCAAGGAGGTTAAATATGGTAAAACAGCTGGCTTCACATGCCCTCAAGATTTTAGCCTGCAGACTGCACTGTCCACGCTACCACTAGGATAGCTGGTCTATCAAGGTTGACTTCAACCACCACCATAAGGGTTGTTTGGCATGGTACAAGGTGATCACTAGAATTAGTGAGCAGCATATACCAGGCCAACTTCTCACAATTCCCTCCTAAGAGTCAGTCTCATGGGTATTCAGATCTGTGACCTCCTGATAGTGCAGAGATGAAGTGCTATAACTTGAGCTATAGGCCTACGCATAAAGCATCACTAGGCCAAGCCATCCGTTTATCCTTTGTAGGTTGATAAAATGAGTGCCAAGACACTGCTTAACCATAAAATGTGTTACTTGAATTATCTAAAGACCACTCAGTTTGTGATGCATGCTGTAGAAGTGAACTTCTGCATGGTGACAGGCTTGTTACCCATTTAATGAGGTGAACATATTAAGCTGAACACATTTTAAGGTGTAGCATAGATGACATGTAACGCTGGAAAGTGTGTCATACCTTAAGTCAGACCTGGCCAAGTGAATTTGGCAAACAAGCATTTGCAAAGCCAATAGGTCTCTCCTATGCGAGAGCAGCTGGCTTTTCTGAATGTGTTTTAGCCATGTTGGACACCAGTATGGCTGCTGTTCAGCATGGCTAAAAGTTAGTGGCATGGAGTGGGCTGGGGTGGTATGGGGTAAGGGAGATTGGGGTACAGTGGAATAGGGTAGATTGGGGTAAAGTGGAGCAGAGTAGATTGGCTTGGAGTGGAGTGGAGTTGGGGTAGAGTTGGATAGAATGGAGTTCGGATGAACTGGGATAGATTGGAGTGGGGTGGAGTGGTGTTGGATAGATTGGAGTGGAGTCAGATTTGGAGAGGAGTCAGATTTTGAGTTGAATGAGATAGACTGGGGAAGAATGGAGTGGGGTAGATTGGAGGGTAGTGTAGTGGTGTAGATTAGGGTGAGGTGGAGTGGAGTGGGCTGGGTAGATTAGTGTTGGGTAGATTGGTATGAGTGGGTAGGTTTGAGTGGGGTAGAATGAAGAGGAATGATTAAAGTGTGGTAGTTTGGAGTGGGGTGCAGTAGAATGGAGTGGAGTGGGCTGGATCGGAATGGGGAAAATTGGAGTGGAGTAGGATAGATTGGAGTGGAGAAGAGTGGGGTAGATTAGGTGGATTTGGGTGTGGTATATTGGAGTGGGGTGGATTGCGGTAGATTGCAGTGGAGTAGATTGGGCTATATTGGAGTGGGGTAGATTGTGGTAGAGTGGGGTAGATTGGAGTGGAGTGGGGTATATTAGAGTGGAGAGGAGTTGGATAGATTGCAGTGGAGTTTGGAGTAGAGTGGGGTAAATTGGAATGGACTGGGGTAAATTCGGCTGTGGTAGATTGGAGTGGAGTAGAGTACAGTGGTGTGAGGTAGGTTGGAGTGGTGTGGGTTGTATTGAGGTACGTTTAATGGGGTGGATTGTGGTAGCTTAGACTGGTGTAGATTGGAGCGGAGTGGGGTAGATTGGAGCAAAGCGTGGTAGATTTGGGTGGAGTGAGGAAGATTGAGTGGGTGTCGTGTAGATTGGAGTGGGGTGGGGTTGACTGGGTGAGATTAAGTGAAGTGGGGTAGATTGGAGCGTAGTAGATTAGAGTGGGTAAAGTGGGATGGAGTTGAGTGGGGTAGATTGTAATGAAGTTGGTTAGACTGGATCATAGCAGAGTGGATTGGGGTAGATTGGAGTGGAATGGGGCGAATTGGAGTGGAGTAGGGTAGATTTGAATGGGGTTGATTGGGGTACATTGTATTGAAGCAGAGTAGGGTGGGGTAGATTAGGGTACATTGGTGTTGAGTGGAGTGAGATGGATAGGAGGGGAGAGGGGTAACTGTTGTGGAGTGGAGGGACTTAGAGTGGAGTGGGGTGTTGGGTCGTGGAGTGAGTGGCGTAGATTGAAGTGGCGTGGCGTGTTGCAGACTGTCTTGGAGTGAAGTGGCATGCCGTAGGGTGAAGTGGAGTGGCGCAGAAAGGAGTAGCATGGCAGAGAGTGGAGTGGCGTAGTGTGGAGTATGCATGGTGTGGTACCACACTGCTATGACAGACAACACATTTTAAATTGAAATGACCAATACGTTTGCACTGAAATGCAGTTTTACTGCACACAAATGATAATGTCTGCAAAAGTCAATACTTAGAATAATGATGTGTTTTCATCGTTATCAAATATTTGTTTGCACCACATTTCAGAATTACATAAACAATGTGCTTAAGTACTAATTCTTATATATTCTGAAACATCAACAAAGTTCATTTTTGCTGTTGTTGTGTGCTACAAAAAAATGCTACATCCTCTCCTCTTACATGGGTACTCAGCAGGATTGTCACATAAATTCTCTCACTAAGAAGTCAGAGAAAGAAAACCAAACACCAAGATTCCTGGAAAAGAGAGCCTGACATTTGACCTCTGTCTTTGAATATACAGTAAATGTGATAAGATAAGAACAAGATTTAAAGCTTGTTTACAGAAAACGAGTTTGTGAAAGAATACAGTAAACAAGGTTTGGGCAATGGGACTGACAAACTCAAGCTGGACAGCCTAAAGCGAATAAAACCAACAAATATAAAGCCAGAAAATGTGAGTCACAAACCACAAAGCCAATGGTAAGCAACGGGTGGAATGACTTCCTTGGCCAAGTTTTTGAATGTGCCGAAGATGTCTTTAGCAAACCAAACATCACAGGCTTCGATCTAAATACGGGAAGACTGCCTGAAGGTATTATCAGTTCTTACGCCATCAGAATATAATACTGTATAGTCTATCCAGACAGAGAAAGGTAATAGGTCACTTCCTTCAGCCATCTGTTGTTAGAAGTGAATTTAATGTGTGATCGACCCACACTACCGCTCTTGGTTGTTGTAACTGTAATTGAGGACATATGGTGTTTTCCTCTTTTCCACTTTACAGCAGTTGTTGTACGAGGGCAATAGGAGGTCTCGTTATGGTCTTGCTTGTGACTGTCACAGAAGGAAACAGGGAAATCCAACACTGCCTATCTAAGCAGTCTCCGCGTTAGGTAGCCTGGGAGATGGAACAGACACACAGCCTGCTTGCAGCTTCAGAGTGAAGTTTAGAAATAGTTTATCCATGTGATCCTGGAGTTCGAAGCTCCTGAAAATAAAGGTCATATGTATGTCCTGTCTAGCAATACATTCACTCCACATATCCAGAATAGCTCTCTTTCCTGTAACAGGAAGAAGCTTTAGTTTTCTGACCAATCCCTCACCACCAAGGTCATTCCAGTGCTGTCAGTGGTGTAACGCAAAATGATGGGGACCCGGCAAAATGTGATGAGGGCCCCCGCTCCCATATCTCACGAATAGCTATAGGCTTTAAAATGGATTGGGATGCCTAAAGGGTAGGGGGCCCTAAAGATTGAGGACACCTGTGCCATAGGTACAGCAATGGAGAATCACACCTCAAACACCACCTTTGAGCCGGCGCTGGGAAAAATCCTGCTGAGGATCACAGGATGTTATTGTTGCTCAAAACTGTGGTACCGGATCCACCACACATGTATTACCAGCCCTCTTGAAACGTGCAAATTTCTAAAAAGTTACTTTATTGCACAGCTGATGCATAGCTGCCCCAACACCCACTGGTGACGCTTTTCTATCTCTACGACCTTTGTCTATACATAGGCACACACAGTGTGTGGTAGGGACTTTCAAACACTGAAAACCGTTCTAACAATCTTGTTCTTTTGAATTCTCCTTTTAGAAAGCTACATTTATATAACATTAGCTATGACAGGACCTCGAGCCCCCCTGCGATCCTCTGCCCACCCCACTATTTCTCCCCTCTGCTGGGAGCATGCACCTGACCTCCTCCTGTGCGGCCTGCAGTAAAAAGATCAATTATGTAAGTTATTTCTGACTTTAGAGGCACCCTTGGAAATAAGGGCATACTGTTCAATTCTGCTTTACAGGATGAGTTTACCAGTGGGCAGTAGGAGGTCTCGTTATGGTCTCGCAAAGTGCTGGGGCCCCCCCTGCAGAATGTGATGAGTGCCCAAGCGTCCCCCATATGTCACAGATATTCATTGGCCTTGGCATGATTGGGGCCACCTTGAAGGGGTGGGAGGCCCCTGGAGGGTTGGGAGCCTCCCTGCGCCAGAGGTGCTGTTGGGGCCTGTGTTACACCCCTGGGAACATTTATTTATCAGTGAGAAAAACTTTGGGACACCGGGACAATACTCTGAATAAAGGGACTGTGCGGGCAATCAGGGACATCTGGTCATCCTACGCTGTGTGCTGTCTTCTGGTAGCTCTATGGCGTAATAGCAAAAGTCCAGTGTGGCACGCAGGACACCAGGCAGCCACGCTAATTCTATACAAAGGTTGCTACTTCACAACAGGAACAAACAGTGGTGCCAGGAGTTAACTATTAAAAACAAAGTAAACTTATTTTCAGAGTAAACTGTAAGCACATGCAAAATCAGCATATGTTCCTTCTTTGTTGATGAATTGAGATACAAAAATCCCATATTTAAATTTGAGTAACCAGCTCATTGGTGTAAACAACCTGGCCGAATGTGGAGTGATTTTGGTCAATTGTGAAGATTTCGAGCTGCCCATTGTCGAGCATGGGCGTGCACAGGGATCACTCCATTTTGGCTAAAGCTACACAGATCTGTACATTTAGCTCATTCGATAGAAGAAGGGACAAAAACTCAAGTTCTAAAGAGAAAAGTAAAACAGGCAATAGCAAAGCAGAAAGTTCTGGGTTTGATGTGGCAGTAGATGCAGCCTTGGTACTATAAAGCAAGACTACGTCTGGGCGGTGAACTCTGCTCCGCTCATGGAGTTTACGGAGTTTTCTACACTCCGCGTTACGCGGAGCTCGCTGAGTTCCGAAAATCTCCACTTCGCGTTGCGGTGATATTTTTCCTTGTTTGCGATTGGCAACATCAAGTTGGCGAGCCGAGAGTAGAATATCAACCTCCCGGCGAGATTTCTCAATGCAGGCGGTCAAATTTCTCATTGTGAGTGGTTGCGGATACTCGCAAAGGCTCGCTTTCAGAAACCATCCGTTCGCATTGAGAAAGCTGCAGCTCGAGTAAAAATCTACTCGAGCGGCAGAAAGGAAGCAGCACCTGCTTGCACTGTGCATGGTGTAGTTCGCGATGATTGCACAGTGTGGACAAGCACTTGGCACTGAAAATCACCTCAAACTGGCATTTATCTAACACACTCCGCTGCTCGCGGAGCTCCGCGTAGCGTGGCAGAGTTTTTTTTGCACTTCGCAGAGTTCCGCATCTCCGTGAACTACGCCCAGGCTTAAGCAAGACACACATGAGGAAGCCAGAAGGGTCTGACAGACAGACAACACTTATAAAGAAGTCCCTCATCCAGGTCAATAGAAACATTGAAGTGCAGGCAGAAAGGTACTCAAACGACCAATAGGATGAGGAGAACGATGAATACTCCAATGGGCTAAGCCAAGATGTGATCAATATATCTGTAAAATTATAGATGGACAACAATGAATTATGGGGATGTCTTTCTCCGAGGGGTTCTGATTGACATGAAACAGACAACAAGTGTGAAGCTTGAGTTGGCCATGAAGTCACTAAGAACCCCTAGGTGAAAAACATCCCCATATTTTGCTTTCACCCATTTTAGTTTTATGCTACGTCTGGCCCCAAAAATTATCGCCCCTGCTTTCAACTGCTATGCAATGGCAGAGGACTAACGGGGGAGCCATACAGAGTATAGCCTCGCCTTCCTGCCTCAAATATAAAAAAATACCTTACCTGCCATCCTTAACCAATCCTGACCACTTTCTCTATCCTGCCTCCCTACCCCCTCCTGCAACTATACTTCTTGAATTCAGCCCAAGCACTGACAGGCTTTCAGAGAGTCCATTTGGCCTGGCCCAGAAAGCCTTTATGACATTGCATTAGTGAGTAACGAGTTTGGGATTAACTGTTGCTACCTCATAGCAGTGAGTTATCAGATTTAGAATCTGGTGTAAACCATTGTGGCGTCCTCTGGAAGCCATGCATGACAAAGTCTCAAACCAACAGCTGCAAAATGTTAGTTGAAAAAACTCGGTGAATGAAAGGGGAATTCCCAAAGCCCACTCTGTGTATATTGTTAGGAAAAGGCCTGTTAACAGTTGCACCATCAAAGCCCAAACCTAAAAAGAGAGAATGAAATGTATTTCTCATATCTGATGTGAAGCGATTTGAAAAGGGCTGCACTGTCCTTTTATTTCACTGGGCATTTACCTGGTGAGCTTGAGCCCTTGAAGGTTAGTTTCAAAAGTCAATGCCCAGGTTGGCTCCTGTTGCCTCTGACACTTTCCCCAGCTCCCCAAGGTTAATTGCAAAAGGCAGAGGGAGACTTTAGGTGAGAGAAAAATAGAGAGTGGGAAGGGGAAGGTAAGGAGAAAACGAGCGAGAGGGAGAGGGAAAGAAGGCAAGAGAGAGAATGGATGGATGGAAACAGAGAAATAGCAAAAGAAGACGAAGGGACTGGGACTGCTTTCAGCATTTTTGCCAGGTCTTCTTTTGGCTTCTCTATCCAACTCTGGATTTCAGAGCTCTGTGGCTGGTGGGATTGCTAGGAATGAATCCTATTGGTGGCTGTTTATGCTACATACATATAGTGCTTAGTCTTGCTATAGGTCTCATTGGACCTGCCACCTCTGCATGATCACCTCTAATCTTTTTCCCTTCACCCCTCCTATTTTCTTAACTCGTTTTTGTTGGCTTTAGTACTCTTTGCACGTTCCCAGTGCCATCCAGTGCTAAAGTGCTTGACCTCCCTCCTATACTCATGGTAAAATTGGCATACACCCAATTGGCCTATTTGATTTATTTGTAAGTCTTAGTAAAGCGATACTTCCTGTACCCAGGGCTGGTAAATTTAATACTTCTGGTGGGTCTTAGGCACTTATTGTGCCACCCACTTAAGTAGCCTTTTTAAACATGTCTCAAGTCTGCCATTGAAGCATGTGTGCCATTTCAACCTGGCAAAATAAACCTTTGTCAGGCCTAAACCTTCATTTTTAATACATATAAGTCACCCCTAGGGTAAGCTCTTAACAAACCCATAGGGCTGGGAGCACTGTATTTAAAAAGTGGGATATGCAGTTTTACGTTTTACATGTCCCTGTAGTGAAAAACTCGAAAAATTTGTTTTATACTATTGCAATCCTACTTCTCCCATAGGATAACATTGGGATACCTTATTATATGTAATAAGTAATAACCTTTGTTAGAGAGCAGGTATAGATATCATGTTTGGTGCCTGGGAAATTGTATTTTAATACTGTCTTTGATGGTGAAGTTGGATTTTAAGTCACAATTCTGGAAATGCCACTTATAGAAAGCTGACATGTTCTTGTACTAACCATTTGGTGCCTGCAGCCTGTATCCTGGGTCATGTGACCCACTTGGCCTTTGTGTATTCCTCCCAGACAGTCACACAGTAGAGGGTCTGGATTTTGGCAGGATGGGCCATCCTGACTTGATTAGGGGGCGGAGCTGTAACCTGCCACACTTGCACTCCAAAGACTCTGCCTCAACTCACACACAAACAACTTCACATTAGTATATTCTGCCTACAGACAAAGTGAGACCAGGACAGAGAGGAAGGAAGTTCCATACACTTCTGTAGGAGGAAACCTCCAGAAGTTTTTTCTACTTCAAAGTAGGCACCAGGTATATAAAGGGAACCCTCAGACCCCCCTCTCCAGTACGCTATTGTGGGTAGTGCAAAAGAAGGACTGCCCAGCTGACCTGCTACAGTAGACCAGCTTGGACATGTAACTGGACCTGCCTGAGACCTTCCCTGCTGTCTGAGAAGAAAGACGGGACCTGCACCCTTCATCTCGGGTACAAGTGACCCCAAAGTTCAGCTGACTGACCTACTGTTCTGAGCTACAGGCAGGGCCGGACTGACTACCGGGCGTTTTGGAATGCCGCTGAGCTGGGGGCTGATTTCGTTGATGGGGACCTGCGTGTACTGAACGAAATTCGTTTTGCTTTAATTATTTCGAAGTACACGCAGGTCTCCATGAACAAAATCAGCCCCCACCTCAGTGAAATCAGCCCCTTGCTCGGCAGAATTCCAAAACGCCCGGTGGTCAGTCCGGCCCTGGCTACAGGGGCACAACAAACTGCAGAAGTCTCCCTGTAACTGCCCAGTTGACCTGCTACACTGGCCCTGCAAGTGGATCTGCCTGATCCCTGCTGTCCTCTGCTGGAGTAAGTTCCTGATCCCCAAAAGGTTCCCCCCACGTCTTGTACCCTTGGCGTGACACCAGTCGACCTCCTGCATGAAGAAAAGGGGAAATCCTAAAGTTTTGGTCTCTTTGCAAACACGAACGGCCCCCTTCCTGCCAAGATCTTGCCGCCCATGCTGACCGCCAACAAGAAGCTTCGATGAACACGACACTTCAGCTACAGCGACCGCCAGCAACGACCGGCAACGCGAGATCTGCACTTCGCTTTACAGCTTCGACAGCCTGCGGTGACCACCAACACAAATCTACAGCAACGACTGTCCGCAACACACAACACGATCTTTGTGCTACAACAACAGCTGCCCACAACACCCGACCTGCTCTTCGCATGACAGTGACGTCCACCATGAACTTAACTCTTTGTGCTGGACCTTAGAAAGTAACTTTTTCATCACTACTGACCTAGTCCCTGTATCCAGCCCACACTCCATCGATATTGGCCTGAGTTTGTGACTTCCACCTGATCTTGCATGACCAGATAACCGTGAGTGGCACTTTTTGCTTTTAGGCGGTATGCTTACCGTAAATCTTTGAAATTGAATACCTTTGGTACTATTGATTGGGTTTTTTGTTGTTTTGGTGTCAAACTATTTATTGAATTTTACTCTATTTTTCCAAACTGTTGTGGGATTTTTCTCGTGTTGTGTTTTCACTTTATTTCTGTTTGGGAGCAGCATAAATACTGTACACATTGTCTCTAAGTTAAGCCTGGCCTTTGTGTGCCAAGCTAATAAAGGGTAAACAGAGGTTAATTTAGTGACTTTTTATTCTGTGTTGCTTTCTTCGTTGAGCTGCATGGAAACTATTTGCACCTATCATCGAGTGAAAGAATCTGAGGCCGAGAGGCAGTGCTCCCTACCTTGGGACGGGTGGACCCATTGATTTGATGATGATGAGACGATCGGTGCTGCTTTATAGGTAGCAAGGTGCTCCTGGTGCTATTGAACTCTGAGGCTGCCTGGAAGGGGGAGACAATATGATGCAGCGTTGCTGGAAGCCAGAGTCCGTTACCTCTGCAGGCAGGGTGTCGGTGGTGGAGCGGAGCTGGCCTCTGCTCTCTGGGTGAAAGGCATTAGTGATCCAGCTGCTACACTCAGAGAGTTGCGGATCAGCAGGGAAAGAAGTAACTTGAAGTAGTGTTCCCAGTACCACCAGCGGATGGGACTTGCAGTCACCATGGTATACCAGCAGAGGGAGATCAAATGCCTGTAAAAACAATCTACAGATTAAATCAATTGTTACATTTCATATGTGCCATCACCAACCTCTCTCCCCTACGAGACAGTCTGCGCACAAGTTCACAGTTATTGTAACATCCGTCTCAGCCAGCAGGCCTGCTTCTAGGACCCCACTAGTCAGTCTATATTGATTTGACGTGACAGAGTAGACGGTGGAGGGATATGGGTGTTTGTTTTGGTGATGTCCTTGTTTTGCTGTGTACGGTGACCATGTGTGTTCTCACCGTCTCCAATATAATACAATGCATGAGAAAATACAGCATTTCTCCTTATATACTGGGACAAAAACACCGATACCACTTACAATGATGTATGTGCCTCAAAACTATTGTCTTAAAGGTCTAGAGGGCACAAGGGTCTGCAAAAAACAGGCAAGATGCAGATATCTCCCTGACACTACTTAAATGACCTGCACTACGTAACAACGCTAAGGATAGAGGGCATTCTCTCTACTGACAAATGCAACAAGACCGGTTAAGTCTATATAGTGTCAATATAGGCAACTCACCCAACATGAAGAATATAGCATGCACATCAACAAATGAACACACAAGACTTGTTTGTTGGGAAACATTTTGCTGCAGGTTTATTTCATACAAGAAATATGCCAATGTGGTGAGGGTGCAAAAGAAAAGCCCGACGGGCGGGGGCAGGTATAAGTACTTCGCCTCCACCCACCAATGGGCCGAAAGTGACACATGGCCCGTGCCAGACTATGGGGACTCCCGGAGTGTCCCAACCACTAGTCCTGTTGCCGCACCTAATATGGCACTAGAGTGGCCGCCCGCCTGAGTGGGCACACCACACCGCGTGTGCCGTGGACAGCCTCAATCAGGGGGCATAAACATGATGAACAGGCCCACCAGCTATCGTGATTGTGCGAATCGCATGTCATCTTTAAAGCACCATGAGTGCACACATTTTAAAAACTCAGACGCAATAGAAAAGGAAAACAGACTTTCACACTGCGTCTGATTTCTTTGTTTCAGTCGTTGTGCTGGCAGGAAAGAAGCCCCCTCCTGTTGAGTGTCAACACATTTGGCTACCTGCCTGCTTGATGGATCTGAGGAGTGGCACAGATTAACTCCTCCAGGTGTAGAGTGGGTTTATATGAGAGAGCTGTATGCTTAAGCATGTGTGTGTGAGTGAAAGTGCAGGTTAAAGGGTGTGTGACATCACTTCCGCTACCTCTGGCATTTTTGTGAAGTGACGTTCATGGGGATGGGACGCAGAGGATACCCCCTTTGGATTTTACAGTAGAAAATGAAGCTCAAACAGTGGTGGGCAAATGATGTCTTGCTGAAGACTTGCAGCACATCCACCTACATCTCCTTGGAGCTCTGTGACCTGAGTACCAAACTCTGTTGAGCTCCGGGAGCTCTTGTGTTTTTTAATTATTTAATTACGGCTATGGAGGTGATGAGCCTTTGATAACTTGGTCTGTTTGTCAGGCCACTGGAGGCAGCAGAGTAAAGAAAGCATAAGAGGCTAATTCTGTTTATGTTTGTTAGAGCTCCGAGAGCTCCCACTCAGTTTGCTCCTCGCTCTTGAAAGAGACGCTTGGGAAGTGCAGCAGGATTTCAGACAGGCATGTTCTGTATCTGTTTGGTCAAATATCCAAAACAGAAAGGCACACTTTTAAATCTTCTTCCTAAACACATGTATTTTTGTGTGAGATATTGTCAGTTTGATTTAAGGTGTGATAAGTGTATTTATTGAACTCCATATGATAACAGCAATTGAATAATAATAATTGAATAATGAACACAAATCATTGATCTTTGGTGTGGGGAAGAGAGAGGGCTGTAACCCTGCAGTCTCAGAACTGCACAATGTGCATTCCTGGATTCAAATCCCAGCGTTCTCACCTCACCAAATTGTGTGATGCACGACACATCACCTAAATATTTCTTTGAATTTTAAAGTCCTTCTTGTGATAGCTCGGTTCCTGCTTTGGCTCTTAGAGCCAACCCAGACTACTGGCTTGACTCTACCCAAGGCTGGCAGTGTTCCAACTAGATATTTTGTGTTTCCTTTGTCCTTGGCTAGTATAAAAGTTTTATCTGGCAGCGCTTGATTCTCAGTCCCGCCCTTCAGGAAGTAAGTGGTGAACATGCTCCAGACACTTTATGGTACATTACCTTGCACACAAACGCTTGGGAAACTCAGGAGAGAGCAGAGGTGCGAACATTACGTTGGGTGCAAGGTTGGAATTGTGCAGCTGGAAGAATAGCACTGAAGGAGGTGGGAGGAGAGCCGGGCTGGGTGAGGTGGGGGTTTGAGTGGGAGGAGGAGATAGTGTTAGGCTCTGAAGAGAGGGGTTCATGAATGCAGCAGTGGGGAAATCTGTTTAACTGATTTGACAGTGAGGGAAGGGAAATTATGTTGGAGAAGTTGCGTAAAGGTGGAACGATGGGTGCAGTTGGAGACTTTAGAAGGAAGTTGATGGCTGAGCAAAACGTAATGGTACATAGGAAGAGCAAGGCGTTGGACAGATAAGAGAGACAAGGTATTGTGAAAGGGGAGGTATGGTAGTGAGAGGAGCTGGCCCTGGTAGAGGCCTCTGCGGGCAGCACTATTTCGAGCTGTGGACCAGCTGCAGCTTTGGTGGCCCCTGGTGTGGCAATCTTTTTTGCCCCCCCCATGACCTTCTTCCTCACTATTCCCTTCCTACCTCCCTACAAATGTGCCTCTAATCACTCCTTAGCCCCTCTCCCACATGTATTTATTTTATAGCGTTACTCATCCCAATGTAGACTGTCATAGCGCTTTGCATCATTAACATATTATATAGAACCAATGAGTCATACAAGTTTGAAAATCAATAAATTGAAAGTGTTACTTAAACAAAGAGGACTACAAGGTGTAGGAGTTCATGTCATCCGTACTGGTAAAATATATGTTAAGAGTGCTTAGTCGGGACAAACAAAGGGGCAGATTAACTACGTTTTTACAATGTGCAGTAACCAAAGTCGCTGCGCTGCATTGCGTGAAAAGGAGGGAGCATAACGGCTCCATATCTAGTAAGACATGGTACTGTTACTTTCTCATCTAGAGCTGGCATACATTAGGATACCACCGCACACATCCTTTCACTATGGTGCGAGGCTGTTTGCATGATGTCAAGTTTCGGTTTTATACTGGAAGTGTGCCCTTCCCACACAAAATTCTATGCTTCAACAAAGTTGACCCTTTACCACTTTATGTGTTGCTTGGTGCAGCACACATGGAAATTTGTAAAAGTTTGGAGAAAATTCATCTTTGCTCCAACTTTATGCCTGCTTTGAGAAGGTGTATGTTTTTTGATGTCAATCCTTTTCTACCAATGTTAGTAGATAGGGATTAGCGTAAAAATTCATGGATGAGTGCCGGGAAAGTCCATGTACCATCAATGGTATGCCCCCTATGTTCCTACAGCCCAAACAGAATTACACCAAATTTGGCAAAAAGCTAGATCTTAGTCTGCAGGTTGTGTTTTTTGTGATTTTGGGTAAATCTGTTCAGTAGTTTTAGAGTGTTTAAGAAAAGAAAAATATAGATAACTAGGGATTCATGTCTTTCATGGATCAGCTGGTACCAACGGATACGGGCCAAAAGCAAGGCCTTGCTTGACAGGCCACTACCTGAAAGGAAAATTTCAGCTTCTTTTTTGTTTCTTGACTGGGCCCCAGGGGTGAAAATATAAATAACAAGACACATAAGGGGCCAGAGTAGAGGTATCCTGAATCCATAGGACACATGTGGAGGGGTCTCTGAGGAACCCATCATGGGCAAAAATTACCCAATTAAAAAAAAAACATAGAAATTCACTGAAAAAAACAAAGGTTACAGGGACATTATATTTAGGTCGATGTTTTACCCACAAACCATAGAAATTCAGAAGTTATAGTTCTACTTATAATTATACTGATCTGAAGAAACTATAACTCCTGCAGTTTAGTAACTTTAGCCATGAGTTATAGTTTCTTAACATAAGTATAACTATAACGCCCCGTGACCTTCCTTTTCATTATAGCAATAACAAATAAAATATTTTATATATATATATTCACTGAAAAAACCATAGGTTTCAGGGGCGTTATAGTTAGCTGGACTTTTCACTCGTACAAAACCATTGAAATTCCCCCGTTATAGTTAGTTCAGCTAACTATAACTCGCGCGCCCGAAATGCACTGCTGATGACATCACATATTACATCACTCATGACATGGTCAGTGACATTAATCATGACATCACTGATGACATCATCCAGTGAATGTGTGTTTTTCTGAAAATTACATATGTTTTATATATGTATATCTCAAGGTCGATGGAAGAATAAATGGGCATATAAGTGTCTAAATGGATGATTTGTTTTTGAAAAATTGATTCTATAACTGACTGATTAAGTGTATCTTAGTGAATACATTGTGTGACGGGGAAGAGAGTTACACCCCAACAGACGTGAACCCGTGGGACTCATCCCCTTCTCTCCCCCTACAGCCACCAGCGGACCACAGCACTTCATCAGAGTGGTATTCCTATCCTACACAGGACTGGACTCTGGAACAAGGACAGGGCTCCTTTAATGGGGCCTTCCAATTGGACGAAACCCCGCCCACCGAGGACGTCGTCGTAGAGGGGCGGATAAATGCTGCGAATACCCGGAAGACGACGGACGGCGTTTCCCAGGAGGAAGAAGGAGAGATCGAGCCGAGGAGTACAAGGAGACAGGAGAGAGATCGAGGAAGCGAAGAAAGTGACGACCGGAGCACGGAGCCGAGCAGAGACGACCGCTGCAAGCCAGGAGGCCACCGACCCCTCGAGTCGCCCCGCAACATTCCCACGGGAGGAGCGTGGCTTGAGCAGGTACGGGGGAAAGTAGCGGGCTGGGTGGGACGGAAGCCGCCACCGTTACTCTAAAGTGCACGTATAGTTCGTCATAACCCCCCCCTTTCACTCGACACCCTGTCCATTACACTTGCCGGCAGATCAAAAGAGCACGAGAGCACTCGGTGTCCCTCACTCCCGGCCCTTGATACAAGCTGAGCAGGACGTTGTCCTAATCCTTGGTTTTCCTTGTTGTTTGTTTTCGGTTGCTGATATCACTGCTGCGACGTCACCGGAACCATCCCGGGGGTGCGGACCAAGACAAGTGGAAATAGGAGAACAGTTCCCCTACCAGCAGCCTGGAGGCGTCGGGGCAAAGACTATCGGACTCTCCTTTGTCTATAGCTAGCAGAAGGACATTGCGCCAAAAGAGAACTCTGTCTAAAATAAAGCCATCTTTACACCGCCCTAGCCTGGTTGTCGACTCTGTCCCTATCACCCCGCAAAAACTGGTGTCAGAAGTGGGATCTCCAACAAAGTCTGTCTGCGGTACTGAGATGGACGCTCTCATTCAACATCTCATCAAGGGACAAGAGAAGTTAGAATGGGCGGTGCAGAGGCAGATGACGTCGGCCCAAGCAGACCGGGACCAATTCCAAAACACCATTACGGCACACATCGAGAGCCTGCAGAAAACGGGCGCCGTCACGACGATCCCTACTCCTTTGGAGAACAGACCACTGAACGTTCAAAACCCGTCGGGGATCGCTTTGCAGAAATATGTATCGGGGGAGGATCCCGACGTATTCCTCATGAACTTCGAGAGGGCCGCTAGGGCTTTGGGCTGGCCCGAGGAGAAATGGCCTTTCTTTCTGGCCCCACTGTTATCAGGCGAGGCGCAATTCGCCTACCAGGTGGCCAACCCCATGGGAATCACTCCGTACCCGGCGATCAAGGAGGTTATTTTGGATCACCTGGGTCTAGATGGGGAGGCATATCGGATAAGGTTCAGGAGGGAACGGGGCATACCAGGTGAAAATCCCAAAACCCTCTTCTTTCGCTTGAAGATGGCAGCAGATAAATGGTTACGACCGGCCTCCAGTACAAAGGAGGAAGTCATGACCAGAATATATTTGGAACAGTTCATGGAAGCGCTACCATATGCTACACAGCGATGGCTGAAACAGCATCCCGGTCTTACCCCAGAACAAGCCATCGAAATGGCGGCCAATTATGCCCGAGCCCAACCGAAAACCCTTGGGTGGGACACAGAGAAAAACACAAAGGGACAACCTTCTGTAAAACCAGAACGAAGAGGGAAGCCTACACCCGAACCTACCCGACCCAGACCCATGAGGATAGAGGGAACACCAACCCGTGGGCCCCAGTGCTTCGACTGTGGTGAATGGGGCCATATTGCAAGACTCTGTCCCCGGAAAAGACCCACAGAAGAGCCCATGGAGGTCAGGTATCTACCCAGGACTGTACTATACTCAGCAGAAATGGGAGCGTCTTATTATGTGAGTTTAAGAATGAACGGTTTGACGGTACAGGCCCTGTTAGATTCGGGGTGCAGACAATCAGTGGTACGTAGGAGACTTGTACTGCCAAAACAGTACGTAGTAGGGGCACAGGTCCACATAAGATGTGTGCACGGGGATATAAAGCCCTACCCCCTCGCCCAAGTGACCCTGACCCCCCTTGGTAAAGAAACCTGCACCGTGAGACTAGGGGTGGTGGATTCCCTGCCAGAGGATGTGATATTGGGGGTGGATAATCCGGAGTTCCTAGCTCTGTTTAAACGGTCGCTGTCCCTTTCCCCTTCATGCAATTCCGAGCCTGTAGCAGCGCTCACCTCTGCGGAGCCTTGGGTATTAGATCGCAGTTTCCGCTTTGCACAAGCCAGTGATCCTACATTGGGTAACGCCTGGGAAAGTGCCCATGTCTCCCAGGATCAGGAAACCCAGAGATACCCTAGGTTTCGGATCCACAACAATCTCCTATATAGGGAAGGAGTGGAGGGAGGAGACTCTCAGTTGTTAGTGCCAGTATCATTCCGGGAGCAAGTACTCTTCTTTGCACACACACACCTCACCGCAGGACATAGTGGGAAAGAAAAAACCACCGATAGTATTCTACGGCATTTCTACTGGCCAGGCATCTACAGAGACGTTCAAGAGTACTGCAGAAAATGTGACATATGTCAAAGACAGAACATACCCCGGCCCCCTGCGGCGCAACTGCAACCTTTGCCAACCATCGGACGGCCTTTTGAGAGGATCGGTATGGATCTGATCGGGCCATTGCCCAAGTCATCTAGAGGCCACCTATACGCTCTTGTCATTGTGGACTACGCAACACGGTTTATCGAGGCTTTTCCACTAAGAACACCGACAACGGCACATATCGCAGAAAAGATTGTCGAGCTCTGTTCCAGGTTTTCCTAAAGAGGTTCTAACCGACCAGGGGACACCCTTCACGTCTAAATTGATGAGGGAGGTCTGCAAAACACTGAACATCCGTCACCTGCGTACATCAGTGTACCACCCCCAAACCGATGGTTTGGTGGAGAGGTATAATCAGACGCTGAAAACCACCCTAAAAAAGATGCTCTCGACGGAAGGAGGAGATTGGGATCGGCTGTTGCCCCTGGCTCTCTATGTCCTACGGTCCCAGAAAGAGAGCAGCTTAGGATGTTCGGCGTTCGAGCTGTTATACGGGAGACATCCAAGGTCATTACTGGAAATCACGAAAGAGGCATGGGAGAAAGAAGAAGAGCAAGAACAACTGTCCATGCTAGACTATACCCAGCAGCTCCGGTCCAAACTGGGGAAATTGCAAAACCTGGCGTATTCCAATCTGGAACAAACAAGAGAAAAGCAAAAGAAATACTACGACCGGGGAACAAGACTCCGTAGATTGAAAATAGGAGACTGGGCCCTTCTACTGCTCCCTCCCATTGCCTGTAAAGGAAAACCTGAATGGAAGGGACCGTATGAGGTGGTGGATGTCATAGGAGACACGACTTACCGCTTGAAGATGACATCCACCAAAGTACAGTCGTACCACATCAACTTATTAAAAAAATGGATTGGGCCCCCACCAATGAGAGTGCACTTACTCATTCCCACCTCAAACAAGGAAATGTCAACATTGAATAAATTGGTTATCAATGAAGAGATCACGCTGCAACAGAAAGAGGAGCTAGTAAAGACGCTAGTACCCTACGATGCTATATTTTCGGATCTACCCGGAAGAACGACGTTGGTGGAACACAGCATCGAGACCCACCCAGGAAAACGGGTAAAGCAAAAACCTTACCGTATACCAGCCGCCCGTAGAGAAGCCATCAAAAAGGAAGTAGACGACATGCTGCGGCTAGGAGTCATCCGGCCTTCCAAAAGCGATTGGGCATCGCCCATTGTAATGGTCCCTAAGCCGGATGGGTCGAGACGTTTCTGTATGGACTTTCGGGCCCTGAACGCTATCTCAACTTTCGACGCCTATCCTATTCCAAGGGTGGACGAGCTGATCGAGAAACTGGGGGAAGCTGTGTACATAACCACATTGGACCTAACAAAGGGGTACTGGCAGGTACCCCTCCGAGACGAGGACAGGAAGAAAATGGCCTTCATAACGGACGAAGGCCTGTTCGAATTTACTGTGCTGCCTTTCGGACTACATGGGGCTTCAGCAACGTTTCAGCGCCTGATGAACACCCTACTACAACCCTACCACCAGTTTAGTTCAGCCTACCTGGATGACATAGTCATCTATAGCAAAACCTGGTCCGATCACTTGACTCACCTGCGGACCATCCTCTCAGCGTTACAACGGGCAGATTTGTATATTAACGCAAAGAAGTCCCGAGCAGCTTATCACCGAGTGAATTACTAGGGTTTCGTATTAGGGGATGGGACCATCACTCCACAAATCAACAAGGTGAGGGCTATTGAGGGAACCACCTTTCCTACGTCCAAAAGAGACTTGAGGGCATTTCTCGGTCTTATAGGGTACTACCGCAGGTTCATCCCCAGATTCGCCGATCTAGCGGCTCCCCTCACTGACCTTCTACAGAAAGGGACCAGACCCCGAGAGATACAGAATCCCAACCCTGAGGCACTGAAAGCATTCAAAGAACTTAAAACAGTCATAACCACCCATCCGGTATTGGTGTACCCAGATTTCACCAAACCATTTGTGCTGGCCACGGATGCCTCTGACAGAGGAATAGGGGCAGTATTATCACAAGTCGATCAGGGTGGGATAGAACATCCGGTGTTGTTCATAAGTCGTAAATTGTTTCCTAGGGAATCCAAGTACCCCACGATAGAGAGGGAATGCCTAGCCATCAAATGGGCCATCGAGAAATTACTATCTGGAGGGCAAACCGTTCATTCTTTTCACAGATCACGCCCCTCTTAGATGGATGTATCAGAACCGGAGTCAGAACCCTAGAATTCTCCGATGGTTCCTCTCCCTACAGCCTTACGCCTTTTCAGTGATGCACCGGAAGGGGAAGGACAACGGGAATGCGGACTATCTGTCCAGGGTCTTTCCTCTCCCCGAACGGGAGAAACCAGGGGGGGAGGTGTGTGACGGGGAAGAGAGTTACACCCCAACAGACGTGAACCCGTGGGACTCATCCCCTTCTCTCCCCCTACAGCCACCAGCGGACCACAACACTTCATCAGAGTGGTATTCCTATCCTACACAGGACTGGACTCTGGAACAAGGACAGGGCTCCTTTAATGCGGCCTTCCAATTGGACGAAACCCCGCCCACCGAGGACGTCGTCGTAGAGGGGCGGATAAATGCTGCGAATACCCGGAAGACGACGGACGGCGTTTCCCAGGAGGAAGAAGGAGAGATCGAGCCGAGGAGTACAAGGAGACAGGAGAGAGATCGAGGAAGCGAAGAAAGTGACGACCGGAGCACGGAGCCGAGCAGAGACGACCGCTGCAAGCCAGGAGGCCACCGACCCCTCGAGTCGCCCCGCCACGTTCCCACGGGAGGAGCGTGGCTTGAGCAGGTACGGGGGAAAGTAGCGGGCTGGGTGGGACGGAAGCCGCCACCGTTACTCTAAAGTGCACGTATAGTTCGGTCATAACCCCCCCCCTTTCACTCGACACCCTGTCCATTACACTTGCCGGCAGATCAAAAGAGCACGAGAGCACTCGGTGTCTCTCACTCCCGGCCCTTGATACAAGCTGAGCAGGACGTTGTCCTAATCCTTGGTTTTCCTTGTTGTTTGTTTTCGGTTGCTGATATCACTGCTGCGACGTCACCGGAACCATCCCGGGGGTACGGACCAAGACAAGTGGAAATAGGAGAACAGTTCCCCTACCAGCAGCCTGGAGGCGTCGGGGCAAAGACTATCGGACTCTCCTTTGTCTATAGCTAGCAGAAGGACATTGCGCCAAGAGAGAACTCTGTCTAAAATAAAGCCATCTTTACACCGCCCTAGCCTGGTTGTCGACTCTGTCCCTATCACCCCGCAACACATGGCTTAGTGAGTAATGTTTAAATATGTAAATATCTGTATCAGTCTCTCACTTTGTGTATAAGTTGCTGCATGGGTTGGTGAGTAGCTACATGAGTGTCTATATAGGTTATTAGTTGGTTTTTTGAGTATCAGTATGAGTGTCTGAGTGTCTGATTGTCTGTATGGTTCGGTGGGGGGTATTACGTAGTGCATAGGTGCATGAATGAGTGACTCACTGTTTGTATGTGTTGAAGACAGCATGTGTGCAGGACTGTATGGGTGGATGAGTGTGTGCATGGGTGTGTTAGTGAGTGAATGACTGTCTCAATAGTGTCTTTATGAGTAACTACATATGTTTTAAACTAGTATATGTGACTATTGGTGTATATAAGTGAGTATATGTGAGAGTGAGAGATTGAAAGAGTTCCTGTATGAATAAGTATGAGTTTCTATAAGTGATTGTTTAAAAGACTAAGTATGTGTAAGTTTCTGTAGAAGTAAGTGTGGTGTGTGTGTATAACTGTATATGCAAGTAAATGGATGTTTGATTCTTTATTAGCGTGAGTGACAATGTGTGTGAGTAACTCTATGGATGAGTGGCGTAGTGTAACAAGATGTATAGGTGTATGAGTACATATGATGAGTGAGTACATGTATGAGTGACTGTATAGGACTGTTGGTGAATGAGTGGATGTGTATGTGGATCTTAGAATTACTGAATAGGTTGTTGTAACTGGTATTGGTATGTCCATTGTTTTGAAAATGTTAGTTTCTATTTTTGAATGTGTGTATCAAAGGTTATATTGGGGGAGAGGAGGTCTGCCACTCTATCACAAGGATGATGTCATCAGTGATGTCATCAGTGATGTCATTTGAGATGTCATCAATGATGTCATGAGTGATGTCACTGACCATGTCATGAGTGATGTAATATGTGACGTCATCAGCAGTGCATTGCGTGCGCGCAAGTCATAGTTAGCTGAACTAACTATAACGGGGGAATTTCAATGGTTTTGTACGAGTGATAAGTCCAGCTAACTATAACGCCCCTGAAACCTATGTTTATTTTAGTGAATTTCTAATGTTTTTTAAATGCTAATTCTTTACTATAACGTGCCTGAAACCTATGGTTTTTTCAGTGAATTTCAAAGGTTTTTTAAATGCTAATTTCTAACTATGCCTACAGACATAGGACATGTGAAGAAAGAAGAAAAAAAGAAAAAACGCACAGAAAGAAAAAAAGAAATGCAGAAAGAAGCAACAGAAATCCTCAAAGACGAAGAAAAGTAAAGGAAGAAGGATAACGTGCAGAATACAGAAAGAAGCCTTGTTGCAAAATCATCCTGTACCCTCAACTTTTTCAGACCGATACTGGTGGTAACTGAGTCCGACTAACCAGTCCTAGAGCCAGTGCTATGTTAAAAGACACTCAGAATACAGTGAAAACCCATACATACACTAGGGAACACTATGCGTTGGGGTCCCCCTGTGATTAGCATGACCTCCTCTGTAAGCCCCTAGTATATAATAGGGCAGGGGATTAAAACTACCTCTTAAAACGCGTCACAGGGCGTGTTTGCACACGTCACCTCAGGCCCCGTCCCCTCCCTTCCCCACCGTGTAAACACGCCCTGTGGGCATTTTAAGTTGGGAGATTAAGTACCCTTGAATCCTGACGGTCCCTAGGGTCGAACTAGACCACTAGGTACCTCCAGTAAGCGCCACAGAGCTGTGTTGCAGAGAGATGTAAAAAGGGGCATGGCCTAGACCACCTCTCTGCAACGCAGTGCAGTGGCGCTTACTGGAAGCACCTGGTGGGCTAGTTGACCCCCAGGGTCCCTCAGGATTGAAGGGGAACTATTTCCCCAACTTAAAACGCGCCACAGAGCGTGTTTGCACACGTTAACTCAGGCACCATCCCCTCCCTTCACCACTGTGTAAACACGCCCTGTGGCCGTTTTTAGTTGGGAGATTAAGTTCATTTGAATCCTGAGGGTCCCTAGGGTCCAACTAGCCCACTAGGTACCTCCAGTAAGGGCCACAGAGCTGCGTTGCAGAGAGGTGTCAAAAGTGGCACGGCCTGGACCACCCCTCTGCAACGCAGCTCAGTGGCGCTTACTGGAAGCACCTGGTGGGCTAGTTAGACCCCAGGGGCCCTCAGGAGGGTAGGGGAATTATTCCCCCAACTTAAAACGCGCCATAGGGTGTGTTTGCACACGTCACCTCAGGCCCCGTCCCCTCCCTTCCCCACTGTGTAAACACGCCCTGTGGCCTTTTTGTAAGTTGGGAGATTAAGTCCCCTTGAATCCTGAGGGTCCCTAGGGGCAAAATAGCCCACTAGGTATGTCCAGTAAGCGCCATTGCAGAGAGGTGTAAAAAGGGGCACGGCCTGCACCACCTCTCTGCAACGCAGAGCAGTGGCGCTTACTGGAAGCACCTGGTGGGCTAGTTGGCCCCCATGGTCCCTCAGGATTGAAAGGGAATTATTTCCCCAACTTAAAACGCGCCACAGGGCGTGTTTGCACACGTCACCTCATGCCTCGTCCCCTCCCTTCACCACTGTGCAAACGCGCCCTGTGGCCGCTCTAAGTTGAGAGATTAAGTCCCCTTAAATCCTAAGGGTCCCGAGGGTCAAACTAGCCCACTAGGTACCTCCAGTAAGCGCCACAGAGCTGAGTTGCATAGAGGTGTAAAAAGGGGCGTGGCCTCAGAACACCTGTCTGCAACGCATCTCCCTGGCGCATACTGGAGATACCTGTTGGGCTAGTTGGCCCTCAGGGACCCTCAGTATTCAAGGGGAATTAATTCCCCAGCTTACAACTGGACAGGGGGCGCATTTGCAGAGTGCTGCAAGGAGGGGGCGTGGCCTCCGGCGCGATGCCGGTCTTTTATTTATTTGATTTTTTTAAGAAGGAGGGCTGTGTGGCCCCCCTTCTTTTTCTAATTTATTGGCCCTGGGGACCTCATCCCCCAGGGCCTGCACCCTAATGTTTTTTGTTGAAAAAAACTTTATTTGGCCGTCCCAAGGCCTTAATCGGCCCCGGGGAGCCCAACCCCCGGGTCATGGCTTTTTTTTTTTTCAATTCTTTAGGAGGGGGGCCGGTTGCTCCCCTCCTCAGGCCACGTATGGCCCTGGGGACCCCATCCCCCGGGGCCGGGCTTTGTTTTTTATTATTTAAAAAAAAAATATATTTATAGAAACACCTAGGACATGCTGGACAAACCGTATGTACCTATCACAATGACGATTTGCGTGATATTCATTAAAAGGCGACTATGCATACAATGAATCCATGTGGAATGTATTTACACTGCTAGTAAAGCTCTGACGTGTCTGATACCCTACTGTGCCTAATCCCGGCGCCCCCGCCGGTGGGTACTCTCCAAGTAGACACCCTTGTCATTTATTTATACAAACATGGGTAGCTATTGACGGGCACATTTAATACACACGCACACCAAGCCATTCAAAAGGGATTCAACAAAAATTCGACCAAACTATGCAAGAAACCCCCCTCACGGTTAATAAAACACACATCCACCGCCGGATGTGTAATACTTTTTATTTTACTCTCTGGAAAGGAGACGAACCTCACTTGAGAGTCACAGTGTGCTCCTGGCTGAGCCCAATGCTTTGTTACACCCACCAGTGCCTGTCGAGTGCCACACACCTCTGTGTCGTATTCCACCAGCTAGTGCATATGCTATGACACTCTCTAGCCCATGTGCACTGTAACACCACCCCATGAATATGTCATGCCACACTTGCCTTCGCACGGGTTATATTGCCCCATCTAGCGTGCCTTCGTCGATGCCTATGTTATAACGCACAGCGCTATGCCATACATATTACAATCTGGGATCCATATCTTTGTCACAGTGCATATGCAACGTTACACTCCCCAGCACATATTTTATATTACAACTTTAGAGACTAGTTAAGTTACACAACACTGCCCTCTGCAAATTACACTCCAAGGCGCATATCGCATAGCACGCGCTAGTGCCTGTGCTATCTCGCGCTCTCCAATGAATCTGTCATTGCGCACAATGTATTGCATATTATATTTCACGCCCCGGTTCATCTTATATCACACTTTTTGGTGCATAGTTTATACCATATACTATATCTAGTTTTCATTTTCAATCGTGCTCTCAGGACTATGTTCTATATAACACTAGTCCACCTACCCTTTTCACGGGCATTACATTTTGCGATGGGGGGTGGAGGGTCAGGGGGTGTTTCTGCCAAGTGAGCCCGGAGTCACAGTCACAAACGTCCTCTTCTTCCTGAATAAAAGTGAGATTCTGCTGCATACTTGTTCATATTTTAAATAGTTCGCACAGACACACATTTTAAAAACAATAAAGTTCCTAATACCCACCTTCTCTGAACAGTTAGCTTGCTGCCCCATCCACCTCCTCCCTATACTCTGTTGTCTGAATCCATTGACTAGCCTCCTATCTCCTGCCATGAATGATCTGATGTGCTGCCACTGCCCTCCTTTTAGCATGATGTACCAGTCCACTCCTCCTGCCCTCCATTGCCCAATTCTATGGCCCATCATTGACCTCCTGCTTATCCTCTGTCCTTAGCTTGCTTCCCCTATTCCCCTTCCCTCTGCCCTCCGTTGTCTTTGTGCATGCCCCTGCTCCATCCTTTTTGCCCACCATGTTCCATGGACCTGCTACTCCTACCTACTCTGAATGTTCTGTTGAGCTGCCACTCCCCTCCCACCTGCCTATCATTGTCAAATGACTGTAACCTGTCCTTGCCACCTCCACCCTGCCTGTCCACATGCCATGCCCCTATCCCCTGTCCTCCATGGTCCATTTTACTGCCACACCCTTCTGCCCTCCCTGGTCTGTTGTGCTGCAACTGCTCCTCCTGCCTGCCCCGCATGGTCTGTTGTGAGGCCCCTTCCCCTGAACTCTCTTGTCTGTGCCCAGGTCCTGACCCTCCCTTCTATCCTCCATGGTCCTTTGTGCATGCCCCTGCACCCTCCTTCTTGCCCATCATAGCCATTGTGCTGCCACTAACCCTCCCGCTTGCCATGCATGGTCTTCTGTGCTGCCATGACCCCTCTCACCTTCCCTGTGTGGTCAGCTAGCTGCCCGTGACCCCCTCCCACCTCCCTCCATGGTCTGTGTGTATGCCATCATAGTCTCACTGTTGCTCTCCATGGTGTGTCTTGTTTCTAGTGCCCATCCTGCCTGACCTCCATGGTCATCTTGCTGCTCTTGCCCCGCCCCCTTGCCCCCAGCCCTCTGTTTCCATGTGCAGACCCCTATTCCCTCCCTGTTGGCTTTTCTGTTCCATTGTAATGCCCCAGATCCGTCCCTCCTGCCCTTTATGGTCTGTTATGCTGCAGCTTTCTCTCCTGTCTGTCCATTATGGTCAGCTAGCTACCATTGCCTCTTTCCCCTCTGTTCTCTGTTGTCCATGTGCATGGTCCTGTCCCCTCCCTTTTGCTTTCTATGGATTGTTGTGCTGCACTCCCATCCCGCATGCCCTGTGTGGTGTATTGTGCTGCTGCAAACTCTGATGCCTGCCCTTTTAGGGTCAGTTTGGTGCACCTCTCCATGTCCCTCCTGAACTCTGTTATCCGAGTCCATGTCTCTACCCCAATTCCTCCTGCCTACCATGATCCAATGTACCATACTTGCGAACATTTTGAACTTGGTAAGAGGGAGATTTTGGAAAAAGACTGGGGTATTGATTTTCCCCTTTGAGTTACATTGAAAAAGAGGAGCTTGTAGACAGGAGACAGATCAAATAAAGCCCATTTGAGCTTAAAAACATTGGACGTTTCCTGGCTGAAACAGGTCTGTTGGCATGTATGGTTGTACTACCACTGCCTCTTCCTTCTGCCCACAATGGTCTATTATATTGCCACAGCCTCTCTTGCCAGTCCTGTATTATTGGATTGTTGCCCCTGCCCCCCTTCCCACTGCCCTCCATAGTCTGTTGTGCTGCCACTGCCCTTCCTGCCTGCCCAGTGTGGTCAAATTGTTGCCTCTGCACTCTCCTACCTGCCTTCAATTTTCAGAGTCCGTGCCCCTGGCCTCTGCCTCTCAACAGTATCCCAATGAACAACTAGATTGCTAACAATATATATTTATTACAAAAGTGGGGAATGCCTGACTTCATCTTGATGTAATCAAAACTGTAATACCAAGAGCATATCCTTTAGAAATTACATATATGAGAGGGTCTTATTTGCATCAAAATTATGGTTAGTGCTCTAAAAAACTAAAATGAGGACATATTTTCAGATTTTTCAAATAGTGACAAAGAACTTTTAAATTATTTGTAATCTTTATGTTTTTTTATCCAGTTGACCACTTGATTAAATGTTGCACCTAGGGGAGAGGATGTGGTGTTACTTCCAGAGCTGCAGACTTTGCAACTGGGGAACCAGGTTGGAGTTTCTGCTTCAGCTCAACATTCTGTGATTCTGGTCAAATCACTTAATCTCCCCATGTCTACAACCAAAATGAATTTGATCTTGTGTGATGTAACCAATGCTCATGTAAAGAACTCCAATACCTGACAAGTCTGCACTATATAAAACTGCAAATACACAAAAAAAATAAGTGTTTTGCACACTTCTGTCATTGGGCTACATGTGGGCTACATCTGGGTGATAGTTGTGCTGCGTTTGGGCTCTTTTGTCTCTGGTGGCCATCTTGGGAGATTTATTTGTTATGAAGTTTCCTAATTTCCTCATTTACTGCAGTCTCCTCAGTAGGAAATGCTTTCAGTTTTTTTACGTTAATTCCATCAAGAAGGTATTCTGATATGTCACACATTTGCCATAAATTCTGAATGTTAGCACTCTAGTTGCTCATGAGATCACTGTAGTAAAGCTACTGCTCACCACGGAAGTCTGCTGCTGGTATTAAAAGTGCACGTTTCAGTCTGCATATCAGAATTGTTTAATGAAATAGAAGAGGATTTGAGAAGTCACTCAAAATGTGCCCTAATTTGTCTTTCTTCAGCACTAATCATAATTTCTATGGCAAAATGAACCCCCTCATTGTGTTCCTTTTTAAATTAAATGTTTTAAGTGTTACCAGTTTATTCCAATCAAGATGGCTTCAGGTGTGCCATACTTTTGTCATCAGTAAGACAGTAAGCGCTCTAGTTGTTCTTAAGAACACTCTGGGACATTCTGTCATTGGGCTATACTTGGGCTACATCTGGGTGATATTTGGGCTACATTTGGGCTCTTTTGTCTCTGGTGGCCATCTTGGGAGATTTCTTTGTTATGAAGTTTCCTAATTTCCTCATTTACTGCAGTCTCCTCAGTAGGAAATACTTTCAGTTTTTTACTTTGGTTCCATCAAGAAGGCATTCAGATGTGTCACACATTTGCCATAAATTCTGAATGTTAGCACTCTAGTTGCTCATTAGATCACTGTAGTAAAGCTAATGCTCACCAGGGAAGTCTGCTGCTGGTATTCAAAGTGCATGTTTCAGTCTGCATGTTAGATTTTGTTTATGAAATAGAAGAGGGTTTGAGAAGTCAAAATGTGCCCTAATTTTTCTTTCTGCAGCACTAATCATAATTTCTATGGCAAAATGAACACCCTCATTTTGTTCCTTTGTAAATTAAATGTTTTAAGTGTTACCACTTTATTCCAATCAAGGTGGCTTCAGGTGTGCCATACTTTTGTCATAAGTAAGACTGTTAGCGCTCTAGTTGTTCGTTAGAACACTCTGGGACATTCTGTCATTGGGCTATGTTTGGGCTACCTCTGGGTGATATTTGGGCTACATTTGGGCTCTTTTGTCTCTGGTTGCCATCTTGGGAGATTTATTTGTTATGAAGTTTCCTAATTTCCTCATTTACTGCAGTCTCCTCAGTAGGAAATACTTTCAGTTTTTTACTTTGATTCCATCAAGAAGGCATTCAGATGTGTCACACATTTGCCATAAATTCAGAAGGTTAGCACTCTAGTTGCTTATTAGATCACTGTAGGAAAGCTACTGCTCACCAGGGAAGTCTGCTGCTGGTATTGAAAGTACATGTTTCAGTCTGCATGTCAGAATGTTTTAATGAAATAGAAGAGGATTTGAGAAGTCACTCAAAATGTGCCTTAATTTTTCTTTCTGCAGCACTAATCATACTTTCTATGGCAAAATGAACCCCCTCATTTTGTTCCTTTTGAAATTAAATGTTTTAAGAGTTACCCCTTTATTCCAATCAAGATGGCTTCAGGTGTGCAATACTTTGTCAGAAGTAGGACTGTTAGCGCTCTAGTTGTTCTTTAGAACACTCTGGAAAGCTGCAGTAGAACACAAAGGAATCAACTGACAGTCTCTGCCCTTGTTGGATGTACATATTTTACTGAGAATGTCAGACTTCATTCTCACACGACTGAGAAAGATAATGTGAATTTACAGAAAATATTCTCTCAGTTTAGCTTATAGATCACCTTCCAAACCTCTGTGGGAAAAGCATGAGAAAATAGTTTTCTCTCAAACATAATTCATGATATCACAGCAGAAGGCTTTTTCACATGGTAAAATCACCTTAGAACACACCACAATTCCTAAAATGAGTATGGTACCATCAACAAATGATTTATAATGTAACTAAAGTCTTAAAACCTTCTATTAACTGCAATGCTTTTTAATGAGGTGCTATCATGTATATTGGTCCCAAGATGGCTGCCAACACTTCTTGGATGAAGTACTGACAGCCAATCAGATCTCACGATGAGATGTGTGGTTAGGCTCCGCCCAGATATATCTATCTTTTGAACTCTAATTTTCTCAGGAACTACTGAACGGATTTACACCATTTAAGCAAAAGGCACGAGTCTAAACTGAGGACTACCACTTTGCCAAATTTGGTGTAATTCCGTTCAGCAGTTCGGGTTGTAGCTGCGTCAACAGATCCTATGGGAAAAGGCATGGGAAAAACGTGTTTTGGGACCCCCTTTTTTCTCGGCTCCCGCTTGATGAATCACCGTGAAATTTTCAGGATAGGAGCGGACCGGAGCTGGCCAAAAGTTTGGAAAATTTCGCGAAGATTCGTCAATCGGCGCCAACGTTATTCCAAATAGAATGTTGCAGATTTCATATGAAAAATAGGTCCTAACTATAACTACCTACTGGCGAGTGCCAGTAGGCAATATATATATATATATATATATGTATATATATATGTATATATCACAGGAACCGATAAGAAATTTGAAGAAGGCAATGACGCTACCTCTGCTCCAAAGACCACACGGACCTCCAGTTAAGTGCTATTTATTTAGCTGGCAGTGTCGTCTTGACCTTTCGGCTCCCAAGAGCCTTGCTCATATGACAACGTGAAATTTCAAAATGACCCAATAAATAGTGAAGGTAGACAGTTCAGAGTTCAGGCTGAGGTCATGTGACCATGAAAATCATAGAACTAAACAACATACTGCAATATAACCTCAGCACTGACTGTGCAAAATAAGCAAATAATTATTTCAGTGCAAAACTTAGCAATTTTCATGGCAATGATGTTTATGGTAGTGCAAAATCATTCAATAAATATACCGTGCATTAAATATAGATAAATACATATATCAATAAATATATCAGTTTAAAATCGACAATTGCATTTTTATCAATAAAATATTGTAAAAAAATCTTTCAATGTCTAGATTACCATGGTATTGATGGAATGGACTCATACTGGCGGCTTGAATGCCCTTGGTTACTATATGCCAGGTAGTAAGGGATAAACTAAAAATCTCTTAAAACCATTTAAAAGCATGACTAAGTAAAAGCTGAAATAATTGCAAGAACAATAATGCACACCTTGATGATTAAACTCATTCATTGCTAACAGTCATTAATAAACATCTCTTTATACTGTCTCACCGAACCCTTATGTGGGGAGGTTACTGTCACTACAGATATGTGCCTGATAAAAAGGGGAAAATGTTATTCCCTTTAAATCTAATTGTAGGAATAATGCAAGAGGTGATTGAGGAATAAAAAAAGTGTAAATAATAAAATTATCGTGTCTAAAAACATATACACTGTTACTAGTGAAAACTATAAAAGATATTATTGATATGTTTCATTTGCTTTTTTGCTTTCATCCTCATCTTATGATGATGGTGTCTCCGTCTCCTACAACATAAAAAACTCTGTGCACAAAAACTGTGAGAAAATCAAATCGCATGAATTGGAGTAATATATGTATATATATATATATATATATATATATATATATCATGCAAAGAGAGTTACCCTCGTTGGACCAGCCACACACAGGTAGGTTTTCTAAGCGTGTCTTTTATTCTGGAAGCTGCAACAAGTAAAGTCGGCACTTCCCAGAGAAACAATTGCCTGATGCGTTTCGTGACATGTTCACTTTCTCAAAGGCAGGATGTTTGACACACGCAGAGCATAATGGGCACTTTATTGCTGTTCTTGACACGCCCAGTGGCGGTTTGCAGAGCTAGCAGGTACACACGCCCAGTGGCAGTTCGCAAGGTTTGCTGGTACCTGTAGTGCCCCAGTATTCCTACAGTGAGGTGCACTCTGCTGCCAAAATCCAAAATAAAATCCCCAATGGGTCTGCAGAAAGTCTCGCTGTTCCTTGCTGTCAGGTACGAACTTCCAGCACGAGCCTCCTGTCCTGAAAGCCACCATCTGGCGTCTTCGACGGGCCACTAGTGATGTGCGGCGGGGCTAGTCCACGGCTGGGTCAGCCGTAATCAATATCATGCAAAGAGAGTTACCCTCGTAGGACCAGCCACACACAGGTAGGTTTTCTAAGCATGTCTTTTATTCTGGAAGCTGCAACAAGGAAAGTCGGCACTTCCCAGAGAAACAATTGCCTGACGCGTTTCGTGAAATGTTCACTTTCTCAAAGGCAGGATGTTTGACATACGCAGAGCATAATGGGCACTTTATTGCTGTTCTTGACACGCCCAGTGGCGGTTTGCAGAGCTAGCAGGTACACACGCCCAGTGGCAGTTCACAAGGTTTGCTGGTACCTGTAGTGCCCCAGTATTCCTACAGTGAGGTGCACTCCGCTGCCAAAATCCAAAATAAAATCGACAATGGGTCTGCAGAAAGTCTCGCTGTTCCCTGCTGTCAGGTACGAACTTCCAGCACAAGCCTCCTGTCCTGAAAGCCACCATCTGGCGTCTTCGACGGGCCACTAGTGATGTGCGGCGGGGCTAGTCCACGGCTGGGTCAGCCGTAATCAATATCATGCAAAGAGAGTTACCCTCGTTGGACCAGCCACACACGGGGAACAACCTTTACAACGCAACTTTTACAACGCACTACACTTACAACACATTTTTTACAACGCAAAATCCATTACAACGCACTACACTTACAACGCATGACACTACAACGCATTTTTAAAAACTACCTTTACAACGCATTCCATTACAATGCCTACCATTACAACGCATATTATTACACTACACTATCCAACACTTACCCTACTGTTGCACCCCCTGGAGTTAGAATAGTAATTTTTACCTCTATACTATCCAACACTTACCCTACTGTTGCACCCCCTGGAGTTAGAGTAGTAATTTTTACCCCTATACTATCCAACACTTACCCTACTGTTGCACCCCCTGGAGTTAGAATAGTAATTTTTACCCCTATACTATCCAACACTTACCCTACTGTTGCACCCCCTGGAGTTAGAATAGTAATTTTTACCCCTATACTATCCAACACTTACCCTACTGTTGCACCCCCTGGAGTTAGAATAGTAATTTTTACCCCTATACTATCCAACACTTACCCTACTGTTGCACCCCCTGGAGTTAAAATAGTAATTTTTACCCCTATACTATCCAACACTTACCCTACTGTTGCACCCCCTGGAGTTAGAATAGTAATTTTTACCCCTATACTATCCAACACTTACCCTACTGTTGCACCCCCTGGAGTTAAAATAGTAATTTTTACCCCTATACTATCCAACACTTACCCTACTGTTGCTCCCCCTGGAGTTAGAATAGTAGTTTTTACCCCTATACTATCCAACACTTACCCTACTGTTGCACCCCCTGGAGTTAGAATAGTAATTTTTACCCCTATACTATCCAACACTTACCCTACTGTTGCACCCCCTGGAGTTAGAATAGTAATTTTTACCCCTATACTATCCAACACTTACCCTACTGTTGCACCCCCTGGAGTTAGAATAGTAATTTTTACCCCTATACTATCCAACACTTACCCTACTGTTGCACCCCCTGGAGTTAGAATAGTAATTTTTACCCCTATACTGTCCAACACTTACCCTACTGTTGCACCCCCTGGAGTTAGAATAGCAATTTTTACCCCTATATTATCCAACACTTACCCTACTGTTGCACCCCCTGGAGTTAGAATAGCAATTTCTACACCTATACTATCCAACACTTACTCTACTGTTGCACCCCCTGGAGTTAGAAAAGTAATTTTTACCCCTATACTATCTAATACTTACCTTAAATGCAATTTAATATTATGCGTTGTAATGGTATGCGTTGTAAAGGTAGTTTTTAAAAATGCGTTGTAGTGTCATGCGTTGTAAGTGTAGTGCGTTGTAATGGATTTTGCGTTGTAAAAAATGCGTTGTAAGTGCATGCGTTGTAAAAGTGTGCGTTGTAACGACATACATCCGCCACACACAGGTAGGTTTTCTAAGCGTGTCTTTTATTCTGGAAGCTGCAACAAGGAAAGTCGGCACTTCCCAGAGAAACAATTGCCTGACGCGTTTCGTGAAATGTTCACTTTCTCAAAGGCAGGATGTTTGACACACGCAGAGCATAATGGGCACTTTATTGCTGTTCTTGACACGCCCAGTGGCGGTTTGCAGAGCTAGCAGGTACACACGCCCAGTGGCAGTTCGCAAGGTTTGCTGGTACCTGTAGTGCCCCAGTATTCCTACAGTGAGGTGCACTCCGCTGCCAAAATCCAAAATAAAATCCCCAATGGGTCTGCAGAAAGTCTCGCTGTTCCTTGCTGTCAGGTACGAACTTCCAGCACGAGCCTCCTGTCCTGAAAGCCACCATCTGGCGTCTTCGACGGGCCACTAGTGATGTGCGGCGGGGCTAGACCACGGCTGGGTCAGCCGTAATCAATATCATGCAAAGAGAGTTACCCTCGTTGGACCAGCCACACACAGGTAGGTTTTCTAAGCGTGTCTTTTATTCTGGAAGCTGCAACAAGGAAAGTCGGCACTTCCCAGAGAAACAATTGCCTGACGCGTTTCGTGAAATGTTCACTCTCTCAAAGGCAGGATGTTTGACACACACAGAGCATAATGGGCACTTTATTGCTGTTCTTGACACGCCAAGTGGCGGTTTGCAGAGCTAGCAGGTACACACGCCCAGTGGCAGTTCGCAAGGTTTGCTGGTACCTGTAGTGCCCCAGTATTCCTACAGTGAGGTGCACTCCGCTGCCAAAATCCAAAATAAAATCCCCAATGGGTCTGCAGAAAGTCTCACTGTTCCTTGCTGTCAGGTACGAACTTCCAGCACGAGCCTTCTGTCCTGAAAGCCACCATCTGGCGTCTTCGACGGGCCACTAGTGATGTGCGGCTGTAGGAATACTGGGGCACTACAGGTACCAGCAAACCTTGCGAACTGCCTCTGGGCGTGTGTACCTGCTAGCTCTGCAAACCGCCACTGGGCGTGTCAACAACAGCAATAAAGTGCCCATTATGCTCTGCGTGTGTCAAACATCCTGCCTTTGAGAAAGTGAACATTTCATGAAACGCGTCAGGCAATTGTTTCTCTGGGAAGTGCCGACTTTCCTTGTTGCAGCTTCCAGAATAAAAGACACGCTTAGAAAACCTACCTGTGTGTGGCTGGTCCAACGAGGGTAACTCTCTTTGCATGATATTGATTACAGCAGACCCAGCCGTGGACTAGCCCCGCCGCACATCACTAGTGGCTCGTCGAAGACGCCAGATGGTGGCTTTCAGGACAGGAGGCTCGTGCTGGAAGTTCGTACCTGACAGCAAGGAACAGCGAGACTTTCTGTAGACCCATTGGGGATTTTATTTTGGATTTTGGCAGCGGAGTGCACCTCACTGTAGGAATACTGGGGCACAACAGGTACCAGCAAACCTTGCAAACTGCCACTGGGCGTGTGTACCTGCTAGCTCTGCAAACCGCCACTGGGCGTGTCAAGAACAGCAATAAAGTGCCCATTATGCTCTGTGTGTGTCAAACATCCTGCCTTTGAGAAAGTGAACATTTCACGAAATGCGTCAGGCAATTGTTTCTCTGGGAAGTGCCGACTTTCCTTGTTGCAGCTTCCAGAATAAAAGACACGCTTAGAAAACCTACCTGTGTGTGGCTGGTCAAACGAGGGTAACTCTCTTTGCATGATATTGATTACGGCTGACCCAGCCGTGGACTAGCCCCGCCGCACATCACTAGTGGCCCGTCGAAGACGCCAGATGGTGGCTTTCAGGACAGGAGGCTCGTGCTGGAAGTTCGTACCTGACAGCAAGGAACAGCGAGACTTTCTGTAGACCCATTGGGGATTTTATTTTGGATTTTGGCAGCGGAGTGCACCTCACTGTAGGAATACTGGGGCACTACAGGTACCAGCAAAATTTGCGAACTGCCACTGGGCGTGTGTACCTGCTAGCTCTGCAAACCGCCACTGGGCGTGTCAAGAACAGCAATAAAGTGCCCATTATGCTCTGCGTGTGTCAAACATCCTGCCTTTGAGAAAGTGAACATTTCACGAAACGCGTCAGGCAATTGTTTCTCTGGGAAGTGCCGACTTTCCTTGTTGCAGCTTCCAGAATAAAAGACACGCTTAGAAAACCTACCTGTGTGTGGCTGGTCCAACGAGGGTAACTCTCTTTGCATGATATTGATTACGGCTGACCCAGCCGTGGAGTAGCCCCGCCGCACATCACTAGTGGCCCGTCGAAGACGCCAGATGGTGGCTTTCAGGACAGGAGGCTCGTGCTGGAAGTTCGTACCTGACAGCAAGGAACAGCGAGACTTTCTGTAGACCCATTGGGGATTTTATTTTGGATTTTGGCAGCGGAGTGCACCTCACTGTAGGAATACTGGGGCACTACAGGTACCAGCAAACCTTGCGAACTGCCACTGGGCGTGTGTACCTGCTAGCTCTGCAAACCGCCACTGGGCGTGTCAAGAACAGCAATAAAGTGCCCATTATGCTCTGCGTGTGTCAAACATCTTGCCTTTGAGAAAGTGAACATTTCACGAAACGCGTCAGGCAATTGTTTCTCTGGGAAGTGCCGACTTCCCTTGTTGCAGCATCCAGAATAAAAGACACACTTAGAAAACCTACCTGTGTGTGGCTGGTCCAACGAGGGTAACTCTCTTTGCATGATATTGATTACGGTTGACCCACCCGTGGACTAGCCCCGCCGCACATCACTAGTGGCCCGTCGAAGACGCCAGATGGTGGCTTTCAGGACAGGAGGCTCATGCTGGAAGTTTGTACCTGACAGCAAGGAACAGCAAGACTTTCTGTAGACCCATTGGGGATTTTATTTTGGATTTTGGCAGCGGAGTGCACCTCACTGTAGGAATACTGGGGCACAACAGGTACCAGCAAACCTTGCGAACTGCCACTGGGCGTGTGTACCTGCTAGCTCTGCAAACCGCCACTGGGCGTGTCAAGAACAGCAATAAAGTGCCCATTATGCTCTGCGTGTGTCAAACATCCTGCCTTTGAGAAAGTGAACATTTCACGAAATGCGTCAGGCAATTGTTTCTCTGGGAAGTGCCGACTTTCCTTGTTGCAGCTTCCAGAATAAAAGACACGCTTAGAAAACCTACCTGTGTGTGGCTGGTCAAACGAGGGTAACTCTCTTTGCATGATATTGATTACGGCTGACCCAGCCGTGGACTAGCCCCGCCGCACATCACTAGTGGCCCGTCGAAGACGCCAGATGGTGGCTTTCAGGACAGGAGGCTCGTGCTATAAGTTCGTACCTGACAGCAAGGAACAGCGAGACTTTCTGTAGACCCATTGGGGATTTTATTTTGGATTTTGGCAGCGGAGTGCGCCTCACTGTAGGAATACTGGGGCACTACAGGTACCAGCAAACCTTGCGAACTGCCACTGGGCGTGTGTACCTGCTAGCTCTGCAAACCGCCACTGGGCATGTCAAGAACAGCAATAAAGTGCCCATTATGCTCTGCGTGTGTCAAACATCCTGCCTTTGAGAAAGTGATTATTTCACGAAACGTGTCAGGCAATTGTTTCTCTGGGAAGTGCCGACTTTCCTTATTGCAGCTTCCAGAATAAAAGACACGCTTAGAAAACCTACCTGTGTGTGGCTGGTCCAATGAGGGTAACTCTCTTTGCATGATATTGATTACGGCTGACCCAGCCATGCACTAGCCCCGCCGCACATCACTAGTGGCCCGTCGAAGACGCCAGATGGTGGCTATCAGGACAGGAGGCTCGTGCTGGAAGTTCGTACCTGACAGCAAGGAACAGCGAGACTTTCTGTAGACCCATTGGGGATTTTATTTTGGATTTTGGCAGCGGTGTGCACAACACTATAGGAATACTGGGGCACTACAGGTACCAGAAAACCTTGCGAACTGCCACTGGGCGTGTGTACCTGCTAGCTCTGCAAACCGCCACTGGGCGTGTCAAGAACAGCAATAAAGTGCCCATTATGCTCTGCGTGTGTCAAACATCCTGCCTTTGAGAAAGTGAACATTTCACGAAACGCGTCAGGCAATTGTTTCTCTGGGAAGTGCCGACTTTCCTTGTTGCAGCATCCAGAATAAAAGACACGCTTAGAAAACCTACCTGTGTGTGGCTGGTCCAACGAGGGTAACTCTCTTTGCATGATATTGATTACGGCTGACCCACCCGTGGACTAGCCCCGCCGCACATCACTATTGGCCCGTCGAAGACGCCAGATGGTGGCTTTCAGGACAGGAGGCTCGTGCTGGAAGTTTTTACCTGACAGCAAGGAACAGCAAGACTTTCTGTAGACCCATTGGGGATTTAATTTTGGATTTTGGCAGCGGAGTGCACCTCACTGTAGGAATACTGGGGCACTACAGGTACCAGCAAACCTTGCGAACTGCCACTGGGCGTGTGTACCTGCTAGCTCTGCAAACCGCCACTGGGCGTGTCAAGAACAGCAATAAAGTGCCCATTATGCTCTGCGTGTGTCAAACATCCTGCCTTTGAGAAAGTGAAAATTTCACGAAACGCGTCAGGCAATTGTGTCTCTGGGAAGTGCCGACTTTCCTTGTTGCAGCTTCCAGAATAAAAGACACGCTTAGAAAACCTACCTGTGTGTGGCTGGTCCAACGAGGGTAACTCTCTTTGCATGATATTGATTACGGCTGACCCAGCCGTGGACTAGCCCCGCCGCACATCACTAGTGGCCCGTCGAAGACGCCAGATGGTGGCTTTCAGGACAGGAGGCTCGTGCTGGAAGTTCGTACCTGACAGCAAGGAACAGCGAGACTTTCTGTAGACCCATTGGGGATTTTATTTTGGATTTTGGCAGCGGAGTGCACCTCACTGTAGGAATACTGGGGCACTACAGGTACCAGCAAACCCTGCGAACTGCCCCTGGGCATGTGTACCTGCTAGCTCTGCAAACCGCCACTGGGCGTGTCAAGAACAGCAATAAAGTGCCCTTTATGCTCTGCGTGTGTCAAACATCCTGCCTTTGAGAAAGTGAACATTTCACGATACGCATCAGGCAATTGTTTCTCTGGGAAGTGCCGACTTTCCTTGTTGCAGCTTCCAGAATAAAAGACACGCTTAGAAAACCTACCTGTGTGTGGCTGGTCCAACGAGGGTAACTCTCTTTGCACGATATTGATTACGGCTGACCCAGCCGTGGACTAGCCCCGCCGCACATCACTAGTGGCCCGTCGAAGACGCCAGATGGTGGCTTTCAGGATAGGAGGCTCGTGCTGGAAGTTCGTACCTGACAGCAAGGAACAGCGAGACTTTCTGTAGACCTATTGGGGATTTTATTTTGGATTTTGGCAGCGGAGTGCACCTCACTGTAGGAATACTGGGGCACTACAGGTACCAGCAAACCTTGCGAACTGCCACTGGGCGTGTGTACCTGCTAGCTCTGCAAACCACCACTGGGCGTGTCAAGAACAGCAATAAAGTGCCCATTATGCTCTGCGTGTGTCAAACATCCTGCCTTTGAGAAAGTAAACATTTCACGAAACGCGTCAGGCAATTGTTTCTCTGGGAAGTGCCGACTTTCCTTGTTGCAGCTTCCAGAATAAAAGACACGCTTAGAAAACCTACCTGTGTGTGGCTGGTCCAACGAGGGTAACTCTCTTTGCATGATATTCATTACGGCTGACCCAGCCGTGGACTAGCCCCGCCGCACATCACTAGTGGCCCGTCGAAGACGCCAGATGGTGGCTTTCAGGACAGGAGGCTCGTGCTGGAAGTTCGTACCTAACAGCAAGGAACAGCGAGACTTTCTGTAGACCCAATGGGGATTTTATTTTGGATTTTGGCAGCGGAGTGCACCTCACTGTAGGAATACTGGAGCACTACAGGTACCAGCAAACCTTGCGAACTGCCACTGGGCGTGTGTACCTGCTAGCTCTGCAAACCGCCACTGGGCGTGTCAAGAACAGCAATAAAGTGCCCATTATGCTCTGCGTGTGTCAAACATCCTGCCTTTGAGAAAGTGAACATTTCACGAAACGCGTCAGGCAATTGTTTCTCTGGGAAGTGCCTACTTTCCTTGTTGCAGCTTCCAGAATAAAAGACACGCTTAGAAAACCTACCTGTGTGTGGCTGGTCCAACGAGGGTAACTCTCTTTGCATGATATATATATATATATATATATATATTACTCCAATTCATGCGATTTGATTTTCTCACAGTTTTTGCGCACAGAGTTTTTTATGTTGTAGGAGACGGAGACACCATCATCATAAGATGAGGATGAAAGCAAAAAAGCAAATGAAACATATCGATTATAATGAAATTATGTGTAATTGTTTGAACATTATACATTTAAGATTATGTTATCATGCAACGTTCAAGAGTGAAATAGCGTTATGTATACTTTATGAGTTATAAGTACCACTCTAAAATGGCTGCCATGTTGCAATGATCCGGATGTGGTGTTGTAGTCCTACATTTATGTTATGTCATGTGATGTGAAACACTTTATTTATACTTTGAACAAACAAATGTTTTTTGACCCGTGACAAAGGAGCGGCTGCTCCGAAACGCGTCGGGCGTTTTGCCATGTAACGAATAAATTCCTTTTTTGAACCACGCATACGGATCTGGGCTCGGTTTCTGTGAGAAAATCAAATCGCATGAATTGGAGTAATTTATAGAGGTTCGCTACCTCACCGGAGCCCGCCGCCATTAAGAGGCAGAGAAACGCGAGTAAATTGGGGACATATGTATATATATATATATATATATATATATATATATATATATATATATATTCACTGAAAAAACCATAGGTTTCACACACGTTATAGTTAGGAATTAGCATTTAAAAAACCTTAGAAATTCAGTGAAAAAACCATAGGTTTCACACATGTTATAGTTAGCTGGACATTTTACTCGTAAAAAACCAATGAAATTGCCCCGTTATAGTTAGTTCAGCTAACTATTACTCACGCGCCCGCAATGCACTGCTGATGACGTCACATATTACATCACTCATGACATGGTCAGTGACATCACTCATGACATCACTGATGACATCTCAAATGACATCACTGATGACCTCACTGATGACATCATCCAGTGAATGTGTGTTTTTCTGAAAATTAAATATGTTTTATATATGTATATCTCAAGGTCGATGGAAGAATAAATGGGTATATAAGTGTCTAAATGGATGATTTGTTTTTAAAAAATTGATTGTGTAACTGACTGATTAAGTGTATCTCTCACTTTGTGTATAAGTGGCTGCATGGGTTGGTGAGTAGCTACATGGGTGTCTATATAGGTTAGTAGTTGTTTTTTTGAGTATCAGTCTGAGTGTCTGTATGGTTCGGTGGGGGGTATTACGTAGTGCATAGGTGCATGAATGAGTGACTCACTGTTTGTATGTGTTGAAGACAGCATGTGTGCAGGACTGTATGGGTGGATGAGTGTGTGTATGGGTGTGTTAGTGAGTGAATGACTGTCCCAATAGTGTCTTCAGGAGTAACTACATATGTTTTAAACTAGTATATGTGACTATTGGTGTATATATGTGAGTATATGTGAGAGGGACAGATTGAAAGAGTTCCTGTATGAATAAGTATGTGTTTCTATAAGTGATTGTTTAAAAGACTAAGTATGTGTAAGTTTCCGTAGAAGTAAGTGTGGTGGTGTGTGTATAACTGTATATGCAGGTGAATGTATGTTTGATTCTTTATTAGCATGAGTGACTATGTGTGTGAGTAACTCTGTGGATGAGTGGCATTATGTAACAGGATGTATAGGTGTATGAGTACATATGATGAGTGAGTACATGTATGAGTGACTGTATAGGACTGTTGGTGAATGAGTGGATGTGTATGTGGATCTTAGAATTACTGAAGAGGTTGTTGTAACTGGTATTGGTATGTCCATTGTTTTGAAAATTTTAGTCTCTATTTTTGAATGTGTGTATCAAAGCTTATATTAAGGTGAGAGGAGGTCTGCCACTCTATCACAAGGATGATGTCATCAGTGAGGTCATCAGTGATGTCATTTGAGATGTCATCAGTGATGTCATGAGTGATGTCACTGACCATGTCATGAGTGATGTAATATGTGACGTCATCAGCAGTGCATTGCGGGCGCGTGAGTTATAGTTAGCTGAACTAACTATAACGGGGCAATTTCATTGGTTTTTTACGAGTAAAATGTCCAGCTAACTATAACATGTGTGAAACCTATGGTTTTTTCACTGAATTTCTAAGGTTTTTTAAATGCTAATTCCTAACTATAACGTGTGTGAAACCTATGGTTTTTTCAGTGAATTTCTAAGGTTTTTTAAATGCTAATTCCTAACTATAACGTGTGTGAAACCCATGGTTTTTTCAGTGAATTTGCAAGGTTTTTTAAATGCTAATTCCTAACTATAACGTGTGTGTAACCCATGGTTTTTTCAGTGAATTTGCAAGGTTTTTTAAATGCTAATTTTTTTTTTTATTCTTCATTTTTTTCAAACATATTTTTAATTTAATTTTCTTTCATTTTATAAAGACTATGCTTAAATTTTTAAAATCCTTAAATATTTTTTTTTAATATATTTTTTAAAATAAACATGTAAAATTTATTACCAGATTTTTTTTTATTTTTTCTTTTAGTACGCGTACCGTAAGCTCACGGTAAGCGTACGGTTTACGCAACGTCCGTAATCTATCTACGCTGCTTGCGTATAGTTACGCAATTTGCGTAGCCGCGCGTACTGCGCGTGGGACGCGTGCGCGCTTACGCCACACGCGCACGTTACGCGGAAGTGCCGGGGAGTGACTGTTATGCGCATGCGCGGAAGCGCGTGTCTTTTTTACGCGCACGCGTACTTTTTGCCGTAAGCGTACCGTAAGCGTACCGTAAGCGTACGGTAGGTCATGTGATCATGAAACACAACTTTTGATTGGTTGAAACTACTTTCAGTTCTAGAACTCTCCTACACCACACCCATTCCCCTCATTTCTGCTTGTGATCCCTTGGGAGAAGGAGCTGGTTTGTCTTTGGGATACGATGGCAGAACAGCAGAGCTCTTCTGAGAGTGAGCCTAGCACCAGCAGCACTGTCTTGAGGCAGAGATCGAGGAAACAAAAGCCTTCTTATGTTTGGGATTATTTTACTTTTCCAGAAGGCCAGCAAAAGGTGAATGCACCCTTAGTTACTTGCTGTCTGTGTAAGCGTGTACTTTCTAGAGGTAATCCTAACAGGAAGTATTCCTTTGGGAATCACACCATGAAGAGGCACCTCCAGGATGTACACGGAAGGACACATGGTCATCTTTTTGGAGGTAACTCTTCAGAAAGACGAGCCAGTACATCCACAGCAGCTCAGCCTGGACCATCATCTGCAGGGCTGACTCCTTCTTCTGCAGGTCAGGTGAGCCCTTCATCTGTGGGGGGAGAATCTCCTTTTGCTGGCCCTCTGGAAATGAACCTTCGATTTCGGAAGGTTGATATTCATTGCACATTTTGTAAAGGTCTAATTTGTCATAGGGAGACCAGTGTTTCCCTAGTGAACAACAAAATAGATCAGCACATTTGTAGCTTTGAATGATTTTCCCATGCTTCCTTTCCTCTGTCCCTGCATGAACACAACGGTTCTTTTAAGAGCCAACCTTATCTTTCATCTTTTTTTTACATATGTTTTTTAAAACCTTTTTTTTTTTTTTTTTACCGTACGCGTACGGTGCGCGTACCTTTTTTTTATTTTTTAAAAAAAACACTAAAAATCAATTATCACATTACAAGGTCCTTGAGAGACTACAATTATTATTATTGACTTACCATACTCACTCAAAAAAATATTTATTCATTTGTTTTTTTAAAAAATAGTTTTAAAAATGGTTGTAGTTTTCGAAAATTTTCTATATCGATCTGAAAAAAAAGAAAAAAGTATTAATATTTTTTTAACAATTTATAATACAGTATACATATTTACATTTTTTTCAAAAAAATATTTTTGCCTTATTTTTGCTGTTTTCAGAATATATTGCATTTCACTATAAATTGTGAAAGCAATTGCATTCATCATTTTACAGCGGGCAAAAAAAAATAACAATCTCAAAGATTGTATTAAAAAAGCCCAGAATCTCTTCTCACTTAAACTTATCATTACAGAAATGCATATTATTCTAAAAAAATATCATCTAAAAACAATACTTATTTCTTTAAAATACCGTCTGATATGTTTGTTTCAGAAGTATAATCACAATATTATATCTCAAATAACTCCAAAATACATCTGATTTCATTTCCTTTAGGCCAAATAGTATTTTTATTTTTTTTTTTGGAATAAATTTCCAAGGGAAATCCATTAAAATTCTAAAGTTTAATCTGTCCAGATCTCACCGATTCTCTGTAACATTTTGGTTCACGAAAATTTTTTGAATAATTTATTTAGTCCACAATAGAATTGCTTACTTTTCCACATGGCCAAATAGTAATTTTTTAAATCATTTTTGAAAAAATTTCCAATGGCAGTCCAATAGCATTCCAAAATTTAAAATGTGCAGAAGTTACCGATTATCTATAAATTATTGGTTTTTCAAAATTGCATTAAAAATTAAAAAAGTCCACATTACAATTGGTTATCTTTCCTTTAGGCCAAATGATAATTTTAAAAATATTTTTTCTACAAAATTGCAATGGTAATCCAGTAAAATGGTAAAATTATTTTGTCCAGATCTTGCCAAGTCTCTCTAAAATTTAGGTTTCAGGAAGATTAGATAGGAATTTGCTAAATCAAAAGGCAAACGTTGTTTGAAAATCAATTGGGAATCATTACACAGTGTCCAGCCTTTTTCACATTTTAGATAAACTGTGTAATGTCCAGAAGTAACAGTAGGTCCATCATGGAAAATTATTGCAACAGTTACAAAAGTTTTTCCTGAAATTGATAATTGCTGTCCTGTAAACTTCTTTATTAAAGTATCCAATTTTGAACCATCAGCTCTACATCGTTGCATCATTAAAATTACATACTGTCCGTATTCCCTTAAAATTAATGTTGAAAACATGTCAGAATTACACTCACCACATTTCATGCTATGATTAGCATCTTTAACTAATTTTGCAAAAGTGACTGTTTTACTCTCTGGCAATGTCAAATATATAAACCTTTCATTATCAACAATAGAGCCACATATATTATAACAATTATCACAACTATGTTCCCATTTATAAGAGAGACCAAAAAAAATGTCAATGGGAACTCCTTCTTCTTCCACTACCTGAAGAAAATACATCAAAAATTCGTGTGCATCTTGCTGTTCATTTTGTGAAAACTGTGTTCGTCCTGAACATACATCTAAAAGTTTTCTAATATCAGTAGCACTTTCTATTTGAGTTTTATCTTTACTCAGCTTTTGAAAAAGGAGACTCAGCTCTGAACAGAATCTTTTTCCCTGATTTACTATTATCTGCTCTTGCAAACTTTCCAGATAAAATGCAACATTCAGCACTACATTAGCGTAGCAGTTGACACCAGAGCTATTTTCAAAATGACATCCTACAACCTGTTCTTCATTGTCCTTTTTCTTTTTGCTTGCAATTACATCACTCCTCTTTTTTTTCCTCTTCTCTATATCTTCATTACAGATATTCTCATTTCTCCTTTTACGAGAAACTACACGTTTCTCCAACACAGGATACTGACCTAAATGAGGAGCATAGCTTCTTCTTAATCTATTATACTCCTTTACACAGTTTGTATCAGCACTAACTTTTGAGTCATCAAAGTCTATCATGAATAAACCTGATAATGTTTTGACTCGTGACAAAGCTACATATGCCATACCTTCTTTGAACACAGTTGAACCAATGTTCACAAATGCACAATCTACAGTCAATCCTTGAGACTTGTGGATAGTTACAGCATATGCTAGAGAAAATGGAAACTGCTTCCTACGTACATATAAGTCTTTCACAAGCATAAAACGAACTGTACAACGACAAATATCTTTAACTTCATCTATCTGATCAAATTTTATCTGTAAACATTCAATTCCTTCTTTTTTCTGATAATTAATAAAACCCACAACTCTTCCCATCGCTCCATTCACTAAGCCTTTCTCAACATCCAAATTTCTCCTTAAAAATACTCTACAGTTCATGCAAACATATAGATTTTTTTCTAATCCTGCTGTTTTGGAGATGTTCTTCTCTAGTGAGTCCAATTTATTTTTCAGTTTGCCTGTTACTGTGACAGTAATTCTTCCATCCTCAATTTTGTCCACTGCTTCCAATTTCCTGATCTCTTCCTTTTCCAATTTCAAAAGCTCCTCATTAAATATTGAGCATTCACGTAGAGTTGGCATTAAGCAGATGACACTTTTGTTTTCTGCAATATTCTTGTATATTTTCTCTGCAACTATTTCTTCCTTTGGAAATAAATTATGTAGCAGCCGACTCTTTAATGCTTTTTTCCCAACTTCTGTGAGTAGTCCAATTCTGATATCTTTCAGAATACTTCCATATTCTTCATCGTTTGCTTGCCTCATATTAGTTGTAAGTTCCTTGTACTCAAAGAAGGACCAAATATTTGTATTTCCAATGCTTCCCAATGACTTCTTCGTGTCTTCATGTGTCACAGTATTAAACACTGGTTGTCCTTTAACTGGAGTAAGTTGCAAAAGATCCCCAAAAACTATGACGTGTTTTCCACCAAATAACACGTCATAGTCTGTCTTCAAAATTTGCTGCATTCTTAAATGCACAAAGGCAAGCATTAAGTTTGATACCATGCTCACCTCATCAATAATGAGAACTTGCATCTTCTTCAATACTCTTGAAACTTCCAAGGATGCTTCTCCAGTTAGCTTGTTGAATTGTATTTTGTTCTCATGCTCCACTGGTAACATTAGCAAACGATGTAAGGTGATTCCTTTTATGTTATATGCTGCTAACCCAGTTGGAGCAGTAACCACACAAGACAAAGTAGAATCCGTTTTTTGCTTTAGGTAGCTTCTGATAACTTTAATTAGGAAACTTTTTCCAGTGCCAGCTTGTCCGCTTACATACATCCTGATTGGATGAAATGATGTGCATGAGCACTCTTTTTTTATATGTAGAAATCCGTGATCAATTTTGTTGTTGATCTCTTCATAAATGTGTTGCTGCTCTTGATTCAGTTGTCTTTCCAAATTTTGTAAGTCTATAAATTCTTCTTGAGCTTGATTCATAGCCGTTTCCACTTCATTCATGGCTATTGATGCTTCATTTTCAACGATTGGTTGTCCTAGGGGATCTTGACTGTATGTTCCTGAACTTTGGCTGTCCTGAGAACTGTCTCTAGCTATTTCTGCTGCAATTGTAGTTTCCTGTTCAATTTCTTCATTTAACATTTGCAGATAAGTTGAGAATGTACTGCATTGTATGCTGTCTTTGCAAGCATTAAAAGAATCTTCATAGCTCTGGAATTCTCCCAGTAGTTCATCCTCTGTACGCCATGGTTTAAACAACTGTAAAAGAGCCAAGTAGTAAAATTCTTTCTTGTCGGTTGTGTCGCAACTCAGCTTCCGGTGATTTATCAAACTTCCTTTGGTTTGCTTCACCAAACATCCTTCTTCACCAACAACTTTATATTTTCCACTGTTGATGTCTTCTGCAGCTTTCCGTGAATAAATGTAGTTCTGCAGCACTTCATAGAGACACATGTTCTCCAGATGATGACTTCTCTTGGGATAATATGTGTCCAACATGTTTGTTTTCAATATATCTGTACTTTCTGGGTCATTCTCGGCCAAATATTCAATTTCTCCAACAGATTTCAGTACCCGATTTCTCATTGCTGCAAGGCCTAAACTTGCCCAAATTATTCTTCTTGACTTCGAGTAGAGACTTGCAGAAGATAACCTATCTGAACATTCGTAGGATCCAATTTCTCGATGCGATAACATCTTCAAACTGAAACTGTACAGCTTCTTACTGACAGTCTTCTCGTGAGAAATCTCTTCCCACATTTCCTTCAATTCTGTTTTTTCTGATTTCGTAATGTAAGACGTTACATATCGTGCAACAGCAATGGAATTGTCAGCTACATACTGTATATCCATGTTAGCGTTCCACATGGATAAAATGACTGGGTTGTAGTCATTTATATTTTTTGATTCTTCTTTTCTTTTAAGGTTGTAGGTATTCTTAGGTGATTTTCTTGTGATAGTATGTCTCACAGCTGACATAAAACTGTTGACTCTTCCATTTGAAAGAACAGGTCTAGGAAATCCAAATTGACATTTAGTGTAGTATTTTTCTTTGCTCTTGTATTTCCGTCGACAGTATTTTCCACACCGATGACTTTGGAAACGTAGAACTTGCTCCTTTAACTTGTTCTCTTCTTTGCTTTTTGGTATACCACATGTTGCATATTCTTCAATGTAAGATAACACTGCTTCATCAGTATCTGTTCCAAACTTTGGGGCATCCTTGATCCACAGCAGCATATGAATATGAGGAGCACCTCTTGCCTGGTACTCTTTTCTCCAAAAGAAATCCACTACTTCTCCAAGGGGTGGATTTTTTTTATTGCAGATGAAGGACATCATAGCCTCAAATCTATGATTGAAATATCTGCAAACATTAACCGGATCCAATGAGCACAGTTCTCCTGCTGTCTTGTATTCGATGTTTTTAATGTTTGAATTGGCCTCTCGTAGAAAATCCAGTAAATCATCCCAAGCGTACTCGGCACAGCTTAGGGTAAGGAACCATGTTGGTGTTCCTAAATTGCGTAACATGCATTTTAGTTCACCATGGCGTCGGTACCAATATTAATTTGTCCCATGCTGACAAGCCATCAGATTGATCAGTTGTGTTTCCAAATGATCATCTCGGTGCTGCACTTTCTCCATAAAATCCTTAGCAGACACATTTTGTAAATGTACTCCACTTTTTAAAATGTGATTTACTGCATTAGACAGTGCAGACAAGTCGCTTTCAAATAAAAGATGGAACAAATAAGGAATACTTTGTCGAAATCTGGGATCTTCAGCATATAGTCTTGTAGTCCGATACTCTGAAGCTGGAATCTGTTCTGGACGTTCATCGTATCGTCCTCCTTTTCCTTTAGGAAACAGCTGGGGAAAACATCGAGCTTCCAAGCTCTCCTCCCATACACTCACGGGATTTCCTTTTGCTTTCTTCATCTGAAAGAGATCAATATTGTCTCCCATAACTTCTTTCGAATGGAGAGGATGTATGCTAAAATGTTCATAAATTTCTTCTTCCTTTGACTTGTCCACTTTTTCAATTTGTCCAGTTGGTGTTTCTGTGTGTTCTTGAAAATCTTCTTCTTCTTCTTCTTCTTCTATATAAATTGATTCATACCATTTGTTATTTTTTTTCAAATACAAATTTGCTCTTTGTACTTTCCGCACATCTACCAGCTCCTGCCAAATCTTCTTATTCTTTGTAGGTACACCATTAACCAGAATAATTAATGGTTCAGTTTCCAAAGTATCCGCATCAATAGTTTCCATATTTTTTTTCAAATCCAAGGGCAAATACACCACTCTACCTTTTAAACCTCTCAGTAAATCTGAAGGAGGTAATTTACCAGTTTTGGGCTCCATACGTACTATGGTCTGGAACGGATGAACACATTGAATGAGTATAGACTCATATGTATTTAATTCAGAAAGTTCAGCAGGAATAGCATCCAATTCTAAATTATTATGTACAGCTCTGGTCGGCATTCTATTTTCCTCTAACTTGTTGTAACAGTATTTACAAATACGCTGATCTTCACCCAATTCAAAACAATTTTCAAGAAATATATATGTGGCAAAATCCATCCACTTATAATTATCTTCATTTTCACTCTTTCTGTAGAGATCAACATTCCTAGTTTGTTTTCTATAATGAGTTCTGCGGCAACAAATACAAGTAACATTTGGTCTTTCATTAGAGACTATTGCAAATTTTGTTATGTGATCATTAAATGTGTTACTTACAGAGGGTTCTACATTCTCTTCCACTTCTGCCTCATTTACTGTGTCCTTCTCTGCACTGTTTTGTTCAGGACCAAAGTAACAAAACTGAATTTCATCAACAACCTTCTCTACATCTGATACCGTTCCTCGGAACAGAGCCCTATTCAATTCATTTAACTTTATTGCTGGACTTTTGGCAAAATACAACCGTCTCACAAACTTTCTCATTTCAGTATGATGAACAGCCAGCATCCTAAAATGATGGAAAACACTATTGCACACTTTTCTAGATAGACAAGCAAGAGAATGACCCTGCAAACCAGTATTCTCTCTCACTCTGCATGGATCCAGACTTTGAAGCACCTTAATCTTTTGTTTTACACTTTTTTTACTATATTCTCTTAGAAACTCTCGAAATCTGTCAATAGATTCCTGACGCACAGTGCAAATACTACTACAATTCCAAGTGTACACTGGGGCTTTAGGACGTCTCCCCATTGCCTCATCTGCCATCACTTGTACCTCATCTCTTGGAACCATTATCTCCTTCTCCATTATGCAACCATTTTTTACTTCGTATGAACGACCTCTGGTGTCAACTGCATGCAGCAAACTATTACTTTGAAAATAGCTCTCTTCATTAAAAAAAGGTTCACTACTTGAACTATGCATCCACTTTCCTAAAAACACTTTACAAAAGTTTGTTCTGTTCACTACTCTTTTGCTTTTGCTTTGTGATTTCAGTACATTAACCATTTTATCTAATGTACGCATCCTATTCAAAATTAATATGAATAGTTTCCTTTTTAATTCTAATGCTTTTGCTGCAATGGCTTCAATTTCTTTTTTTCTCTTGTAATATTTTGCCTTTTGCTTATATTTCTTTACATCCTTTATCAAATTGGACATAACTCTTCTCTGAAACATTTTTCTACGTATCTCTTTAAACGCTGTTTTTCTGTTTATGTTAAACTTTTCAATTGCAGAAGGTATATTTGCATTAACTAAATTCTCAATTTTTTGCTGTTCTCTATGTTTTGTTACATTTTTCCGAGGACAGACATTTTGTACATTTTTCTTTGTTTTGAATATTTAGTTAAGAAATTGTTTTTTCTGCTTACCAGAAGATTTTTTCTTTTTCCCAACATGAGCATCTTCTACTAACTTTGGTCCTCCAGTTGTCTTCAAATATAGTTTTTTTTTTAGCGTTTTTTGAGCTCGAGATTTTGTAGGCATCTTAAATTTTGTTCACTGTTCTTCAGCAATACCTGAAAAAAACTAAAAAAAAAATCCTTTATTGTATTTAAATATATTACTACATTTGTTTTCACAATAGTCATAAAACAAAATTTCTTTGCCAATTTGAATGCACACAAACTGCTCTTTTTTTTGGGCAAGTGAAAATCTCTTTTACAAACTGTCACATTATGAAACCACTTTTCAGATTTTTTAAAAAGCCCATGTCCACAGTGCTACACTCCACCAAGGGCAACCAGCCTTAGTGAAGCTCAATGTATTTGCATTACAGACTGAAACCTGAAAACCCCACTGGCTTCTAAATACTGTGCATGACTATACACGGCAAGCACATGGGTGTGTGCTAAGCCTCTGCTTCTTCCCCCAAAAATTCGCTCCCCCTTTCCATCTAATGCAACTGTGAAATCACCAGAGCAAGACGCAATAAATCTCTGCCTATAATTCCTCTATGCACACAGAGTCATGTTTTCACATTAGTCCCAAAACGAAATTTCTTTGCCATTTTGAAAGCACACTTACTGCTCTTTTTTTTTCGGGCCGAGTGAAAATCACTTTTACAGACTGACACATTATGAAACCACTATTTTTGATTTATTTAATTGCACGTGTACAAACTGTTTTTTTTTCAGACCACCACCATGTGCATTCTCTGTGACTGCCTACACTCCACCAAGGGCAACCAGCCTTAGTGATGCTGAATGTATTTGCATTACAGACTTAAACCTGAAAACCCCACTGGCTTCTAAATACTGTGCATGACTATACATGGCAAGCACATGGGTGTGTGCTAAGCCTCTGCTTCTTCCCCAAAAAATTCGCTCCCCCTTTCCATCTAATGCAACTGTGAAATCACCAGAGCAAGACGCAATAAATCTCTGCCTATAATTCCTCTATGCACACAGAGTCATGTTTTCACATTAGTCCTAAAACGAAATTTCTTTGCCAATTTGAAAGCACACTTACTGCTCTTTTTTTTTAGGGCCAAGTGAAAATCTCTTTTTACAATTTGAAATCACTTTTACAGACTGACACATTATGAAACCACTATTTTTGATTTATTTAATTGCACGTGTCCAAGCTGTTTTTTTTTCAGACCAACACCATGTGTATTCTCTGTGTCTGCCTACACTCCAGCAAGGGCAACCAGTCTTAGTGATGCTGAATGTATTTGCATTACAGACTTAAACCTGAAAACCCCACTGGCTTCTAAATACTGTGCATGACTATACATGGCAAGCACATGGGTGTGTGCTAAGCCTCTGCTTCTTCCCCAAAAAATTCGCTCCCCCTTTCCATCTAATGCAACTGTGAAATCACCAGAGCAAGACGCAATAAATCTCTGCCTATAATTCCTCTATGCACACAGAGTCATGTTTTCACATTAGTCCTAAAACGAAATTTCTTTGCCAATTTGAAAGCACACTTACAGCTCTTTTTTTTTAGGGCCAAGTGAAAATCTCTTTTTACAATTTGAAATCACTTTTACAGACTGACACATTATGAAACCACTATTTTTGATTTATTTAATTGCACGTGTACAAACTGTTTTTTTTTCAGACCACCACCATGTGCATTCTCTGTGACTGCCTACACTCCACCAAGGGCAACCAGCCTTAGTGATGCTGAATGTATTTGCATTACAGACTTAAACCTGAAAACCCCAGTGGCTTCTAAATACTGTGCATGACTATACATGGCAAGCACATGGGTGTGTGCTAAGCCTCTGCTTCTTCCCCCAAAAATTTGCTCCCCCTTTTTCCATCTAATGCAACTGTGAAATCACCAGAGCAAGACGCAATAAATCTCTGCCTATAATTCCTCTATGCACACAGAGTCATGTTTTCACATTAGACCTAAAACGAAATTTCTTTGCCAATTTGAAAGCACACTTACTGCTCTTTTTTTTTAGGGCCAAGTGAAAATCTCTTTTTACAATTTGAAATCACTTTTACAGACTGACACATTATGAAACCACTATTTTTGATTTATTTAATTGCACGTGTACAAACTGTTTTTTTTTCAGACCACCACCATGTGCATTCTCTGTGACTGCCTACACTCCACCAAGGGCAACCAGCCTTAGTGATGCTGAATGTATTTGCATTACAGACTTAAACCTGAAAACCCCAGTGGCTTCTAAATACTGTGCATGACTATACACGGCAAGCACATGGGTGTGTGCTAAGCCTCTGCTTCTTCCCCCAAAAATTCGCTCCCCCTTTCCATCTAATGCAACTGTGAAATCACCAGAGCAAGACGCAATAAATCTCTGCCTATAATTCCTCTATGCACACAGAGTCATGTTTTCACATTAGTCCTAAAACGAAATTTCTTTGCCAATTTGAAAGCACACTTACTGCTCTTTTTTTTTCGGGCCAAGTGAAAATCTCTTTTTACAATTTGAAATCACTTTTACAGACTGACACATTATGAAACCACTATTTTTGATTTATTTAATTGCACGTGTCCAAGCTGTTTTTTTTTCAGACCACCACCATGTGCATTCTCTGTGTCTGCCTACACTCCAGCAAGGGCAACCAGCCTTAGTGATGCTGAATGTATTTGCATTACAGACTTAAACCTGAAAACCCCACTGGCTTCTAAATACTGTGCATGACTATACATGGCAAGCACATGGGTGTGTGCTAAGCCTCTGCTTCTTCCCCAAAAAATTCGCTCCCCCTTTCCATCTAATGCAACTGTGAAATCACCAGAGCAAGACGCAATAAATCTCTGCCTATAATTCCTCTATGCACACAGAGTCATGTTTTCACATTAGTCCTAAAACGAAATTTCTTTGCCAATTTGAAAGCACACTTACTGCTCTTTTTTTTTAAGGCCAAGTGAAAATCTCTTTTTACAATTTGAAATCACTTTTACAGACTGACACATTATGAAACCACTATTTTTGATTTATTTAATTGCACGTGTACAAACTGTTTTTTTTTCAGACCACCACCATGTGCATTCTCTGTGACTGCCTACACTCCACCAAGGGCAACCAGCCTTAGTGATGCTGAATGTATTTGCATTACAGACTTAAACCTGAAAACCCCAGTGGCTTCTAAATACTGTGCATGACTATACATGGCAAGCACATGGGTGTGTGCTAAGCCTCTGCTTCTTCCCCCAAAAATTCGCTCCCCCTTTCCATCTAATGCAACTGTGAAATCACCAGAGCAAGACGCAATAAATCTCTGCCTATAATTCCTCTATGCACACAGAGTCATGTTTTCACATTAGACCCAAAACGAAATTTCTTTGCCAATTTGAAAGCACACTTACTGCTCTTTTTTTTTCGGGCCAAGTGAAAATCTCTTTTTACAATTTGAAATCACTTTTACAGACTGACACATTATGAAACCACTATTTTTGATTTATTTAATTGCACGTGTCCATGCTGTTTTTTTTTCAGACCACCACCATGTGCATTCTCTGTGACTGCCTACACTCCACCAAGGGCAACCAGCCTTAGTGATGCTGAATGTATTTGCATTACAGACTTAAACCTGAAAACCCCACTGGCTTCTAAATACTGTGCATGACTATACACGGCAAGCACATGGGTGTGTGCTAAGCCTCTGCTTCTTCCCCAAAAAATTCGCTCCCCCTTTCCATCTAATGCAACTGTGAAATCACCAGAGCAAGACGCAATAAATCTCTGCCTATAATTCTTCTATGCACACAGAGTCATGTTTTCACATTAGTCCCAAAACGAAATTTCTTTGCCAATTTGAAAGCACACTTACTGCTCTTTTTTTTTCGGGCCAAGTGAAAATCTCTTTTTACAATTTGAAATCACTTTTACAGACTGACACATTATGAAACCACTATTTTTGATTTATTTAATTGCACGTGTCCAAGCTGTTTTTTTTTCAGACCACCACCATGTGCATTCTCTGTGACTGCCTACACTCCACCAAGGGCAACCAGCCTTAGTGATGCTGAATGTATTTGCATTACAGACTTAAACCTGAAAACCCCACTGGCTTCTAAATACTGTGCATGACTATACATGGCAAGCACATGGGTGTGTGCTAAGCCTCTGCTTCTTCCCCAAAAAATTCGCTCCCCCTTTCCATCTAATGCAACTGTGAAATCACCAGAGCAAGACGCAATAAATCTCTGCCTATAATTCTTCTATGCACACAGAGTCATGTTTTCACATTAGTCCCAAAACGAAATTTCTTTGCCAATTTGAAAGCACACTTACTGCTCTTTTTTTTTTCGGGGCAAGTGTAAATCACTTTTACACACTGTCACATTATGAAACCACCATGTGTAACTACAACAAAAACAATTCCCATTTCTATTATTCATTTCTTAAGTTACCACATACATCCCCTCTCAAACTCTAAACTCACCTTTAAAATTAGTTAGTTGTGAAAGAAATGTGACACTCAAACAGCAGATTATCAGAGCCAGGATCTCTGTTGTGTTCACCTCTCTCCTCTCAGCAGAACCAGATAATGGCAAACTTTCCCTCTATTTTTCCACACATATACATGTAAGTTTCAAATCTCAGTGCTTCCCCCTTTTTTTCAAATGTAATCACACATTTCTATTGGTTGAAAACCAACCCTTTTCCAAAAGTACCCTGCCCCCAACTTGACTTCTGCCTAGTACCCTTCCCCCAACTTGACTTCTGCCTGCTACCATAGCAACAGCTCATGGAACACTGCTGTGTGCAGTTAGGTCAGAAGTTCGACACACAATGTTTCAATTCCACAGAGCAAGAGTGCTTGACTTTTCAAACCTTACAGCAAATCCATAGTACTGTTCTTTGGTTACACATTTTTTTGTACCAATACAAAACATGCTTCTATTAATTTTCACATACAGCCTAGTTTTTATTCTAGAATGGTATGAAACAGCCAATCAGTTCTTTTTGTTTTAAAAAAATATGTATGCCTCCATTTCCAAACTGTCTTTCTTTTCATATTGCCATTCTACTGAAAGACACCTCCTGAGTGCATCCAGTTCTCCTTTGAAGATGTTCACAGTGTGGATTGTAGGGCACAGCTATGTCTTCTGGAGTGAAAAGTTTGCAGAGAAAACAGATATGGTGAGAGACCTTGCTTTGCCAAATGTAGACATTAAATGGATTGGTCAGATAGGGTTAAAGTGGCACCAATTGATGCCATTGGTGAAATCCTTCATTCAAATCCAACACCCTGACCTCATAATAGTGCACTGTGGTGGCAATGACCTAGGCACTTTGACTGGGGTAGGTCTGGAAATGCTTATGAAGGACACCTTTGCACAACTGTTTACACTTTTCCCTAAAACTGCCTTTGTGTTTTCCAACATATGCCAAAGGCAAAAATGGAACTGGTCCAATCATTTCTGTCCACAGATTGACAAAGCAAGAAAGCACGTCAACAAATCTGTTTCTGCTTTCCTCCGTGACTATGGTATGGGTGCCATTTACCACAACAACTTGCGTTATGACATGCAAGACATTTATAGAGGAGATGGTGTGCACTTCAATGATGAAGGGAACAGAGTCTTCCTCTTGAACCTTAGACTCTGCATCGGTACTTACTTGTAGGTACCACTAAAAAAATGACTTCATAAACACAACAGCTCTTTTTAGAGCTCCCTAATTTCTAAACTCTTAAATCTGCTTTTCATTTATCTATTTTTATTTTTTTACCGTACGCTTACCGTAAGCTTACCGTACGCGTACCCCGTGATTTTTTTTAAAATCAATAAATGTTTTTTTTGTACTTTTCTGTCCTTCTTTGACCCCCTTACAAATGTTAGGGGGTCTGTAACTCTCCTCATTGCCCCCTTTCCTTGTTTTCACTCTTTTTTTTCAGAGTGAAATACACAAAATGGCGGCCGCCGCTTCCTGGTTTCGGCCGATTCGAATGTTTACTAAGATCTAACAGCCAATCAGAATCGCGCTCGCGCACGCCGCCGTACGCTTACCGTAAGCGTACGGTAAGCGTACCGTAAGCGGGCTCAGATATATATATTGATTTAAAGGCTATTTTCTCAGAATCTACTGAACAGATTTACACCAAACCTACAAAAGGCACTTCCTTGACCTAGGGACTACCTCTCTGCCAAATTTTGAGTAATTCTGTTCAGCCGTTCGGGCTGTAGCTCGTTCTAAAGGTCCTATGGAAAAATGCATGGGAAAAACGCGTTTTGGGACCCCCCTTTTATCTCAGCCCCCGCTTGACGGATCCCCCCGAGACTGTTAGGGTAGGAGCGGAGCGTAGCGCCCCACCTATTTTGAGAAATTCACGAGGATTCGTCGACCGGCGCCAAAGTTATTCAAAATAGAATGTTGAGGTTTTCCTATGGAAACGTGGTCCTAACTATAACTACCTACTGGCGACCGCCAGTAGGTAATATATATATATATATATATATATATATATATATATATATATATATATATATATATATATATATATATATCCAATGAACAAAAGGCACTGAGGCCAACTTAGCGGTTCCATAGTTTTATTATTCAAAGTGCAGCGTACAATAATCCTCGTAAAAACCCTGACGCGTTCCGGCTCTGGTGCAAGCCTTGATCACAGGTGGAGGAGGTCAAATTGATTAAAAGACTCGCCTTTAAATGCAGGCATGAATTACTGAATTGTTCTTGTAAAATACATATCCCAGAAAGCATTAAAATTAATATTAATCTCACAATGTCACATGATAGTATTTCCAAACCTCGGTTAAATACCATTGTAACTTGCAGTGACTTGAAAATTAAAATGTTAAAAATGCAGCATCCTGGGTAAATTTTAGAACCGTTCCCTGCATTTGCAAGGTTCATATTCATGTGCACAACTGTCACCAATCATTTATGAAACATTGGGATTCCGGCGGCAAAAAGAGGTGATACCATACCCCTCTTCTCCCCATATTTGCCTCTAATTTCCAAACATCCCTGGAAAATCTATAGCCCCCAAAAAAAGAGACACGCTCATGTGGTGAAATGCATATATACATGTCAGTATACATGGATGGGTCTTGATGGTAATGTGCTACCGAGCTGTTAGTCTCGTTGCAGACGCGGCCCTTTGGTCAGGTGCACCGCGTCAACCAAAGCTCTTTGGTGGATTGTATTCAGGGCCATAGCGGGCATCGGGCATTTCCCCGGTGGGCCACCAGGTTCAGGGCCGGTTTTGGGCCTCCGGGGGGCCGTTTTTTTTGCAGGGCCGTTTTTGCAGCATAGCTGCAATATCGGCCACTGTAACAAAATCGGCCGAAACCGGCCCAGCCGAGCACTTTGCCAGGGACGGTTTTGGTTCCCAGTCCGGCCCTGATTGTATGAGGAATACAACGGGTGGAGCCCCCCAAGCTGGAATTGAAGTGCACTGCCGACTGCCTGCATTTGAGGCGTCGGTGGTGCAGATCGGAGCTTCCGAATCCCCTCTACTTCCACGAACGGAGTGATTTCACAGTCACACGCACACACACACATCACACGCTGGTGGGGCCCATATCACCAACATTCATCCTACCACTCTATCCGTGCCATGTATAAGGGAAAACACTTTTCCTCTCAGTATCTAACCAATCTGCATGTACCCTGAGGTCAATGCGATCAACTGATTGCTATAGATTTGTTGAAACAATTTAAACACTCAGAATTTTCAATAAAATATAACAATAAAATAACCACCCGACACAGTAATTCAAACAAAATATTGTTTATCTAAATCAATTTCTAAGGAAAGCCAATTAAATGCAAAATCATCATTTTTCATATTTACCTATTCTGGCTAAAAGTCGTTTTCTAAGTCAGGACTGGCCCTCAGCAAAAAGTTAAAGTTTCTAGCCGTCATGTAGAGTCACCGTCCTCTCCGTCAGCATTGGGACCTCTGATCATTGGTTCGGGAAGAAGTGGCACTAGACCTCTCTAGTCTACTAATATTTATACTAAAATTTACATTCTAAAAGTTGCAAACATAACCTTCAAACATCCGTTTGGCAGGAAAAAGATGTCGTCTTGATACATTAAGAAATTCTCCCATGTATTGATAACTTCAAATTCTGAATAGAAATTAGAAGTCCATAGCTAATTCGTTACTTCTACGGATGTCTCTTTAGGATAAAAATGTATCTCATTCATGGGACCATTATAAGTTCATCAGGTCGGATTATTCACTTGCAACAATTCTTCACTTTCAGGGGCATCTGGCATCACTCCCAGATTTGTCGTCATATACATGGCTTTTCGGTTCATGTAGAGGACAGGGTCGCAGTCAGCGCAAAGCCTTTTTTCATATTACATCTACTCGAATGCAGGCTGCGGATGGTGGCCATCTTTCAGCAGGCCACAATAGTCTTTACTACATAGAAATGATTATACAGTGTTATTCCCCTGCTAATACCCTTATGTGTATGTATTTATCTAGCCATTTGCAACATCAAAAGCCTTAATGCATATTAATTATAAGCGCAAAACATAATAACATCACATAAGCAACATCTATACTGTCAATTCGATTCCAACTTAGTTCACTTATTATTTTAGCCATGCAATTGCATTCCCACGTGTAATTCTTTTGTTAATAAGGTTGGTTAGACAAAACTCGACAAATCTTAGTAATTAATAATTAATCAGTAGTATTTTTAATAATGACATACGAAAATGAAACAGATATTTGGTTTTATAAAGAAAACCCTGCTCCAGCAATCCTCCCTTTGGTGATATATCATCACCACAAAATCAAAACCCAAAAATTAAATTAATTTCCCCTTTTAGAAGAAATTCAAAATGTCTTCTTCTTCATTTCTAAACTCTTGTTTCTCTATCATCTTCTCTTTTAGTTTCTATATACATGCTTTCTCTCAATTCTTCTAATTCTATTTCTTGTGGATCTCTTTCTGGTTTCTTTTGTCTCTTTTTAACATTTTCTTTTGTTATTTTCTTTTTACTTCTTCTGTACCTACATCACATACACCCTAATCTAAGAATCAATAATGCAACAATTACACACGTTAATGGAAATAATACTTTACCAAATATGGTACTACCTATTTTAGCTATAAAATTCTTAATAGCGATCATCTTATTAGCCATTTTAGTCCAGATACTTTCAGCTTCCAGTGGTACTAATTCATCATGCAAATCAGTAATATTTTTGATATAGACCTTTAGATCTTTGCTTTCGTCAGGAATGTAAGTGCAACAATGTTGAACTTTCAGCATTCCACAGACTCCACCCTCTTTTGCCAATAGAATGTCAAGGGCAAGTCGATTTTGCATCGCCATAGCGCGTAAAGCAACCATTTCAGTATTTACCAAAAGAAAGCCTCCAGCGGTGCTTGTTGACAAGCGATGCACCACTGTTGACAGCTTCCGCATGCAATATGCATTCAATGAAATTCCCACTGCTGGTATTAAAGCTCCAAAATTATCTCCTACAATTTCTGTCCATGTTTCTCTTCTATAGCGTGTTAATGGATTAGTTTGCTCAACATTTTCTACTCTATCCATGTGAAAAATCTTTGGAAAGACCAGGCCAGCATAACATGTGCCATACCAATGGTCGGGCAACCTGTAATAAGCCTTGTTCTCACAAATATAATACACTCCCGGAAAAACTGGATCTTCTCCACCTCTAAATCCCCATCCGGTTGCAATAAAGTATGTATCATAGCACTCACTAGTCCCTATGAAATAATTATCATACTGGGATTTCTTCCTGGTAATGCATAGCTTGCCTTTCTGTGGTGCATCTATAGCCATAGTTGGACTGTCTCCATTTTTCAACTCCTTTTCTTTCTCAATATCCCACATTGTTTCACTCATCTTATGACCTTCTGCTTTCTTATGCATGTTCAACCTTCTTCTCTCAACCATGTCTAGAAAAGTTTTCTCTTCTTCCTTCAAACTGCAAGTTAAATTGTTTCTAAAAACATATTCTAATGTTAATTCTTTAGTTTCAATAAAAATCTCACCTAAAGTGTTAGCTTCTTTAGCAGGATTCAATTCTTTATTCATAGGCAGTTGCCCAAGAATATTATCTACATTTGAAATGTTATAATCTAATTTCCCTAATAGATAAAATATACTATTTAGCACACTACATGAAATTCCATACGTAGCCGGAAGGTGATGGTAAGTCACTCCTTCTGAAACAGATGCAGGCAATTGCATGCAGACATAGCAATCCCTTACATCCATTGTCTTTACGTATTCATACAATAATTTTGAAAATACATTGCTAGAAAAATCATTAATAAACCCATCCTTATGTATATGTACATTGCTAGTTCTAGTTGGAACTACTTTCTGTGAACTCTTCCCTATGTTAGTCATATTCTCAGTATGTCCTCCTAACGTGTCTATTGTAACTCTAAAAGAAATTAATAGAGCAAGCACGCTCCACAGTAGCATTAATAGTCCTGTACAGCAGCAGCACATTTTTCACCATCTTTTCATGAAGGTACATCTACTTTGATTTTTCTCAGTGTTAGCCATCTTGTTACTTTGACCGTGTCTTTTGACTTAGCCTCTTCTACTCCACTACCAAACGTTTAGGGCCACAAGTACCCACTAGATTATTACAATCTGTTATTTCCTTATTTTACTTCTTCACTTTCTTTTTCAAGTGACCTCTTTGAATTTACTCAATTTGGATCTTCATCACTCTTCACTCTTTCCTCATCATCTTCAAACTGTATTAGATCCTGAACATCCGTTTGTTCTCCAATGTCAGACAAGATAACTCTCAGGATTCCAAAAGCTTCTTCTCCTTCAACCACTTTCAGCAAAGTCTCCTCTGGATTTCCTTGACTATCTGCCTCTTCTTCTTCTTCAGGCAGTGCCACATACGTCCATTCTGGTGACTTATACTTCTGGTTGGGTCTTCTGATTCTTTTAGTTTCTTCAGCTCCTTTTATTTCCTCTCCTTTCGTTTGGTTTTGACTTGACACTTCGTTCACCTGTTCAGCTTTCGAAGAGTTAACTCGTGTCAGTCGATATCTTAGTCTCTTTATCTTATTGGGCCAAAGATCACCTTTAGCATTTCTTTTCTGTTTTCCCTCTTTATTGTTTCTTTCTCCAATCCAAGTTCTCTTTCTCAGAACTCAACCTTCATGTGTTTCATTCTCACTTTCATCAGATTCTGCCTCAGTTGCTTCTTGTTCATCAACAATTTTCCCTTCTTCAACAGTCTCTTTTTCCACCAATTGAGATTTCCCTACTTCTATCCCTCCTCGGGTCTCCGACATTCAATCTTCTTGCTGTCTACTTGTCCCTTCACCTAGCTTGTTGTCGATGTTCCCTACACCTCCTCTGGGTTTTTCCGCAATCTGTCCCTCTCTTTCTTTTTCTGTCCCTTTTTCTTCAAGAATTATCACAGGTGGAACTCTTTCAATTCTTTCATTTGATTCAGATGTTACCTCTGTAGGAATGTTCTTTTCTTTTCTTTCTTTCTTTTTGTGTTCTTCACTGTTAGTTGGGACTTCAGGCACTTCTTCAGAATCTGGACTCGTCTCTGGGGATTGCAATGTTCTTTTCAGAATTCCTTCTGGTGAGAAAAAAGAATCTACTGACTCACTCTCCCCCCTTTCAGGATTCTTTTTTCTTTTTACTGCTTCACTGTCTACATCATCACTGGAATCTGATTCCTCAAAGTATTCCTTTCCAGGACCGGTACTTGGATTTGGGACTCTCAGAGTGTGACTTGCATGTATCCAATTTTTCACTCCTGCACACTTTACAGCAGTCGTTGGAGTCAGAATGACTTGTCTTGGCCTTCCCCCCCTTGGAACCAGGCAGTTTCTTCTTCTGTGGACTTTTATTCTTAGCCAGTCCCCTGGGCTCAGATCATGGGCTGGTTTCTTTTCAAGTGTGGTGGCGTCTTCTCCAACCTGATGAAACACAGAATGGACTGCGTCAGCCAGGCCTTTACAGTAATCCAAAATCATGTCATCAGTTATAGTCATCAGCTTGTTGACTGGTACAAACACATGTCTCATTGCACATCCCATGATTATTTCATGTGGACTCAACCCTGTTGTTCTGTCTGGAGTAGACCTAATTGTCATTAGGACTAGAGGCAAGACATCAGGCAATTTAATTCCTGTGGCTAGGCACATTTTGCCAATTCTGTTTTTGATGGTACCATTTATTTGTTCAACCACACCAGAAGCCTCTGGTCGGTAAGCACAATGTAGCTTCTGCTGTATACTTAATGCTTCACAGATTAAACCCATGATTTCATTATAAAAGTATCCTCCTCTGTCTGATTCAATTGTCACTGGGAACCCATACCTTGGGATGAATTCTCTTAACAGCAACTTGGCCACAGTTATCCCATCATTTCTTCTGGTTGGATATGCTTCCACCCACCTTGAGAACAAACAGTCTACCACCAGCACATACCTTAATCTATTGATTTGGGGCATTTCAATGAAGTCTACCTGCATTCTGGTGAAGGGTCCTCCCTCTCTGCCTATTGTACCTAGGCTCACCACTGTTTTCTTTCCAGGATTGAATTGCTGACACTCTGGCAGATACTTTCTGCTATCAGCCTGAATTTTGCATTGTACCAAGTTTGCTTAAAGGCCCTTATCATAGCATCCCTTCCCAGGTGTCCCTGGCCATGATACATCCGTGCCATTGTTGATAACATGCTGTTTGGCATGACTGGTCTTCCATCTCTATAGACCCACACATGGTCCTTTTCCCTTGGTACACAACCTGCTTTTACCCATTCTTTCATTTCCTCATATCCTGCTTCATCCTGCAACTGCCTCACTTCCTCCCATGTTCCCATCACATTAGTAAACATTAAGGAACAAGAAGACATTTCCTTCTCTTTACCCCTGTAAATGGAATGATTATTCCTTGCACAATACTGTGCTATGTCATTGGCGAATTTGTTCCCAAGGGTGACGAAATCATCACCTTGACTATGAGCAGCACATTTTACAACTGCTAACTCTTTAGGCAGCTGTATCGCCTCAAGCAATTTTCCAACCACTTCAGCATTCTTTATGGGAGTTCCACTTGAGGTCAGGAAACCTCTTTGTAGCCATAGCTGGCCAAAATCATGGACAACTCCGAAGCCATACTGGCTGTCAGTCATTACAGTCACTCTCACATTTCTTCCAATCTTGCAAGCTTTCGTCAGTGCTACCAATTCTGCCACTTGAGCGGATTTAACTCCTTTCAAAGGTGACGCTTCCACAACTCCTGAAACCGTACACACAGCATATGCAGCACTCAGCATTCCTTCATCCGTTCTCAGACAAGATCCATCCACAAACAACACATGATCACTCTCAGGCAGTGGCAGATCTCTTATGTCTGGTCTTGGTTTTGTACAGTAGTCAAGCACATCCAGACAATCATGATCAACATCATCTCTTATACTCACATGTTCAGCATCTGGCAACAGCGTTACTGGATTCACATTCACGCATCTCTCAAGACTCACATTTGATGCTCCAAGAATGACTTTCGCATATTTAGTCAGCCGACTATGAGACATAAACTGTGTCCGGTTCCTTGTTAAAAGGATTGCCACATCATGAGGTACGAATACCCGTACAGGATATCCCATTATAATACCCTCACTTTGTTCCAGACTTCTGCATGTAGCAGCTACTGCTTTCAGGCAACCTGGTAAACCCACAGCTACGGGGTTAAGTGTTGATGAGAAGTATGCAATTGGCCTCCTCAGACGTCCATGTTTCTGGATTAACACTGAAAGTGCACATCCATTCCTCTCACTGCAGTACAGCTCAAATTCTTTTTCGTAATCGGGCATTCCTAGGGCAGGAGCTTCACATAACCTGTTCTTTAATTCTTTGATTGCTACCATTTCTTCTGGGTTTAATTCCAATGGGTCTTTCACCTCACTTTTAGTCAATTTAATCAGTGGTTTGGCAATCAAGGAAAAGTTACTTATCCACTGACGACAATAACCAACCATTCCCAGAAACATTCTTACTTCTCTCTGTGTCATTGGGGCTCTCATCCCTCTGATGATTTTTATTCTGTCAATGGTCACTTTCCTCAGGCCTTTCTCAATATTATGTCCTAGATACTGGACTTCTCTCTTGCAGAATTGCAATTTGGCTGGAGATACCTTTAATCCTCCATCAGCCAAGGGATTCAGTAAAGCAATGGTATCTACTTCACAAGCTTCACGTGTTTTTGATGCCACAAGCAAGTCATCAATATACTGGACCAAAACTGAATTTTCAGGCATTGTCAAACTCTCCAGAGATTTTTTCAGCAATTGATTAAATATCGAAGGGCTCTCTGTATACCCCTGTGGAATTCGGCACCATGCCAAAATTCGCTGTCCAAACCGAAATGCAAAAATCGGCTGGCTATCATGATGCAACGGGATTGAAAAGAAAGCATGGCACAAATCAATTACTGTGTACCATTCTGCATCATGGGGAATTTGATACAAAATCACTGATGGATTTGGCACAATGGGACAGCATGACACAACAATATTGTTGACCTTTCTCAAATCCTGTACTATTCTGAACTTCCCATTGGGTTTCTTCAGTCCCATTATAGGTGAATTACATGGACTGCTCAATATTTCTCTAAACACCCCCTGCTGGATCATTTTCTCAATTATGGGTGTTATTCCTTCAATTATTTCTGGTGTCAGTCTGTATTGTGGGATGTTAGGGTAAACTATTCCATCCTTCACAGTAATTTTTACTGGATGTACGTTTCTCATCAGACCCACATCTTCTCCAGTAAAATCCCAAACTGCTGTTTTTACTGTCTGTTTTAATTCTGGGGGTAATGCATCTGGATTGAACACAGCATATGTTCCAATAGCCTCACTTTCCCTATTATCTAGGGTCATTCTGTGTATGACATCCTCATCTGGTGTCTCAAAGGCTATTCCATCAGGAGTACAAAAGATGGTGCAATTCATTTTGCACAGCAAATCCCTGCCTAACAAGTTCACAGGACTTGTATCACACTCCACGAACCGGTGCATTTCTGAGAATTTCCCTATTCTTACCCTTACTGGTTCAGTAAGATGGGTTTTTATCTGTGTGTTGGATACACCAACCACTTGGATTGCTTCATCCGAGAGAGGAAGATTCTTTATATCAGCTGACCTGACAGTCGATCTTGTAGCTCCTGTGTCAACTAGAAAAGTGACACTTTCACCATTGATTTTTCCATCTACAAATGGTCCTGCCTGGTCTATTTCTAGAGTTGCTCCAAGTATGCACTCTTCCTCCTCTCTTCGGCACCGTCAGAAGTCCCCTTCAGAATCACTTCCCACATTCCTGAGCCAATATTGTGACACAGCATTTGCACGTTTTGGCTTGTTTACCTGTTCTTCATTGTAGAATCCCGAATCCTGGCTGTACTTCTGGGATCCTCTGTTTTGCGGCAAGGGCGGTTTTGGCTCCTGATTCTGCTGCTTAACAGCCTTCTGCTGTTGCTGCTGGTGATTACACCCTTTGTTCTGCACCTGTGAATTCAATGATGGATTGTCATTATTAGCAGACGGTGGATTCTTACACTCGGATTTCCAGTGCCCTAATTTTCCGCAGTTGTGGCACGGAAACCTTTTCTTTGCTTCCTCAATATTGCCCTTCCCTTTTCCTGAACCATATCTGGGTTTATTTCCTGGATTATTTGCTTGTTCAACCAACTGCGCTTCCTGTCTTTCTGCAACTTTCACCTGTGCCCACATTGCCTTTTCTTTCAGTTTTCTTTGCTTTGCCTCAATCTCATCACTGAAGTATTTTGGATGTCTCAGGATCTCATCAATCTTTTTACTCTGCCAGTCTACGGTATGCTCCCTTATCATTTCACTGATTTCAGGTCGCAAGCCATACACAAATCTATATACAAAATGGCTCAGATCCTTGTCACCCAGATGTTCATCTCCACTGAACTGTTTGAAAGCCAGTATTAGTCTTTCATAATAAGCATGGACTGATTCTTTCGCTTCTTGATATGTTCGGTCTATTTTAACCCAGTCTGTTTCTTTGGGAGGTACCTTATTCTTCAGGAACACCATGACCTGCTCATACTTTTTCATTACCTCCGGGTCTGGAGCTCCTGTCTTGGGATCTCTCGGGTATTCTTTAGTGGGCCAGTCTATGACTATCTTACATTCTGCCCACAAGTCTGCTGGTACAATTATATCAAACAGACTATTCAGGTCAATCCACAATACTTTTGACAATTTCACTAATCTGTCAACCTGCCTATACCACTCGACGGGTTTCTCTCTCAGTCGAGGGAAATTATTTGTGAATGTCAAAATATCCTGTCTGGTCCATGAGACATGTACATATCCTCCTCCTGGAATCTCTCTCATGCAATAAGCTGCCACTGTTTTCTCTTTTTCTCTCATGGGGAATGTTGAGTAAGTCCTATCCACTGCATCTTCTCGTTTTCTATACCATCTATCCTTCCATTTTTCCACATCTCCCCATTTTCATAGCAAACCAATCATTTCCTTAATCTGCCCTGTTCGGCCAACATCATTCAGATTCTCGATGTCCTTATCTGTAAAATCCACTCGGTAAGGCCTTTGTAAAGCTTTTACCTTGTCAATGTCAATTCCCATTTCACTGGCTATTCCTTTCAACCTGTCATGTGTGTTCTTTGCTCTCCATGTGATGCTCTTACACATAAATAGTAATTCCCCATCCTGATGGTTTTTCAGCATTTCAGTAGGAATTGTACCCACTATAAGCTCCTCCAATTCTATACGTAGTCTAGCTACATCAATTGCCTGGGAATCCTTTTCTTTCCTCTGCAAAACTCTCAGCCAGTCATTCAAATCTTCAGCTGTTATCCCTGTAGATTTTTCTGTACCCACTGGTTCTGTCACTCTTTGTGGTTCTAGGATCGATCCTCCAATCATACTGGTCCCTTCCACACAACCAGAATTTAAAACTGAGTTAGACTGCACATTCAATTCTCCTCCACATATGGTATGTCTCCACTGATTTTCTGCTGATCTCTACTGACTTTCTCCCGATCTCATTTCTGACTGTTCTGGAGGAACAACTAATCTGTTACCCACATACGGGACCGTTAAACCACTTTCACCCATCCTCTGTTTATCGAAAATAGGCATAACCGGACCTATGGTTACAGGGCAGGCACCGTAACAGCTTCTAGATTTTTAGTCAGTTCTCTGATTTTCTCTGTCAATTCTAACGTGGTTCTCGCTAGTTCTTTTGTCTTTTCATCCTCAATTTCATTCTCCCTTTCTCTCTCTCTCTCTCTCTCTCTCTCTCCCTCTGCAAAAGAGCTACTGCTTTTCAACTCAGGGGTCATAACTTCTGTCTTTATGATCCACAGGGTATCTCTCATTGGGGTAACTGGTGTTCCTACTTCTGGTTCTCGTCTATATGGGGGTGGTCTTTTATAGAACATGTCATCTAAGACATCGTCTTCAGACTCATTCGCCCCATACCTCCTTGTTTCCACATTATGTACTTTCTCTGTACATTTCCTCCCTTCTGTTTCCTCGGCAGTTCTTACTGGATATAATCCCTCAGTCATACTGGCATCTCGCCATCTTCTCATCCGATCATGATGAGTTTCACGATCATACTTTCTTCCGAACATATATCTGTAGTTTCGTCCACTCCTCTGCTTTTCTCGCTCATGCATTTCATCTTCCCATTGAGTTAATGCCTCGAACTGCGCCGGCCTAGGCCGAGGCTCTAGACTCATCATCCTCTCCCGTAAGTTTCTTAATATGGCCAGATTAAATGAGCCATGTTCCGGGAAAGCTAAAACTCCATCTTCCTTAGTATACTTTGCCCAATTGTCTAACCAAATACAGGTATGATACCCATATTTTGCAACCATGAAGGATGCAGGGGTTCTTGTCGGAGGAAGTAACTCTCCTTCCCTAGTCACAATATCCTTATCCTTGTCAAACCAGGTCTTAACCTTACTAAACAAGGATTTCTTTTTCTTTTCTCCATTGTGGTAATACATTTTCTTGTTTTCCGCAACCCTTAGTCTTTTCTACAACTGTACGATCCCCTGTCCAATTGCAGCGCGACTCACACTAACGCACCAATCCGGAGCGTTTACGTCACTGTCTCAGTCCACGAATCTCAGCGCGACTCACACTAACGCACCAATCCTGGAGCGTTTACGTCACCCTGTACTTCTTCCAATCCCTGCGCGGCGCACACCAATGCACCAATCACAGCGCTTCCACTATTCTAACCCACTGTCCAATCACAGCGCGGTCTTCCTGACGTCATCAGTCGCTGCAGCAGCTTCTGCTCCCGTCTCCTGTCTCTCGTCTACGCCTCCTTTACAAAACTACTCGGTAGACTTTGTTTCAATTTCTACGAGTCTTGTTAGTTACAACATACAAACATCTCCATTGTCTGCTTCGCTAACCATAGAACAGCAAAAGACCTTTCCCACGAGAATTCCGTCTTTCCCGAGAGCAGCGCTTACCTCTGCCCTACTACAGAATCGTTACTTCCATTGATAAAGTAGCACATCCCTCTACTCTACCCTTCTGTCAAGCATCTATTAACTGTTTTCTCCGGAATGCTCCTAAGAGTTTCACAATTAATCAAAAATGCCTTCTCATTCACACACTGTCACACTAGAAAATATAGTACATTCACACAGAATCCTGTCTTTCCCGAGAACAGCGAACAGTCTGTCCTGCTACAGAATTATATCATACGTTAACAAAACAGTGCTTACCTCTGCTCTGTCCTTCAAACAAGCTTAGAGAATATCTATTACCTTTCTAGTGATAAGCGTAATTGGTATACCAAAGGATCCTTAATACCTAAAACCAGAACTTCACAGATAACCTTCGCTATCATACACTCTTCTCTCACACAGAGAATACGTCTCTAATGGCAACACACGGTGATGCTACTGAATCGAACCCAGACAATGCGACGTGCAAATTCAATTGTCACACGTTTTCCCCTGCATACATACAGGGCCAACAATCCCGCCTCTTCCGAAAGCAGCGCTTCCCTCTGCCCTACTACGGAACTGTCACCGACTTCCGACATCCCAGAAGCCGTGCAAACAACATAATACTCAATACGACTTCAACATATAGTATTAGTACATATATCAATATCAATCAATAATCAATAAGCTTATATACACGCAAATTCACCAGATCAAGACAATAGTTAACCATCATTCTGCTACCAAGAAACTGGTGCAGATCGGAGCTTCCGAATCCCCTCTACTTCCACGAACGGAGTGATTTCACAGTCACACGCACACACACACATCACACGCTGGTGGGGCCCATATCACCAACATTCATCCTACCACTCTATCCGTGCCATGTATAAGGGAAAACACTTTTCCTCTCAGTATCTAACCAATCTGCATGTACCCTGAGGTCAATGCGATCAACTGATTGCTATAGATTTGGTGAAACAATTTAAACACTCTGAATTTTCAATAAAACATAACAATAAAATAACCACCCGACACAGTAATTCAAACAAAATATTGTTTGTCTAAATCAATTTCTAAGGAAAGCCAATTAAATGCAAAATCATCATTTTTCATATTTACCTATTCTGGCTAAAAGTCATTTTCTAAGTCAGGACTGGTCCTCAGCAAAAAGTTAAAGTTTCTAGCCGTCATGTAGAGTCACCGTCCTCTCCGTCAGCATTGGGACCTCTGATCATTGGTTCGGGATGAAGTGGCACTAGACCTCTCTAGTCTACTAATATTTATACTAAAATTTACATTCTAAAAGTTGCAAACATAACCTTCAAACATCCGTTTGGCAGGAAAAAGATGTCGTCTTGATACATTAAGAAATTCTCCCATGTATTGATAACTTCAAATTCTGAATAGAAATTAGAAGTCCATAGCTAATTCGTTACTTCTACGGATGTCTCTTTAGGATAAAAATGTATCTCATTCATGGGACCATTATAAGTTCATCAGGTCGGATTATTCACTTGCAACAATTCTTCACTTTCAGGGGCATCTGGCATCACTCCCAGATTTGTCGTCATATACATGGTTTTTCGGTTCATGTGGAGGACAGGGTCGCAGTCAGCGCAAAGCCTTTTTTCATATTACATCTACTCGAATGCAGGCTGTGGATGGTGGCCATCTTTCAGCAGGCCACAATGGCCAACTTAAGCAGAAAAAACACAAAAAACATTTGTACTACATAGAAATGATTATACAGTGTTATTCCCCTGCTAATACCCTTATGTGTATGTATTTATCTAGCCATTTGCAACATCAAAAGCCATTAATGCATATTAATTATAAGCGCAAAACATAATAACATCACATAAGCAACATCTATACTGTCAATTCGCTTCCAACTTAGTTCACTTATTATTTTAGCCATGCAATTGCATTCCCACGTGTAATTCTTTCGTTAATAAGGTTGGTTAGACAAAACTCGACAAATCTTAGTAATTAATAATTAATCAGTAGTATTTTTAATAATGACATACGAAAATGAAACAGATATTTGGTTTTATAAAGAAAACCCTGCTCCAGCATCGGAAGGCGTTTGAGCCTGCCGGTTACGATGCAGAGGTAATTGAAGCTATTGGGAGGAGGGTTTGCAGCATCCAGCTGCAAAGGCAGTTATGCCAGCACCACCGGGAAGTATTCATGCAGTTTCAGCAGCTGTTTATACCTAAGAACGGGAGGATGTGAGATTTTATTAAAGGTCAGACTCTGTGTCGAGAATAGGAGTGGAGTTTGTGTGGCTTGGATTCTATCTGGGATCTTCCTAGCACGGTTACACAGAGTTCAAACAGATCTTATTTCAATACCGAGTGCACACTTCACATTTCAAGGTTGCAGGAAAACACAGGGTAACGGAGGTTTTTTAATATTGAGGATTATAAACTTGTGGCATCTGAAATTGTTTGTGGTCCAGCTATTATTTTTATTACTTACTCCGCGGTACAGCCAAGTGAGACTTGGGACTTTCCTAAGGTGTAATTTAAAATCAATAACTGAAATGAACATTTTTTGTTCAAACGGCACCTGGAAGAGAAAAGAGAAAAAAGAACTCCCCATTTTTCATGTTACGAAACCACAGTGCCTGGCAAATGATCATCACTGAAAACATTTTAATAGTTCTTTTCTTTCCGTTCTTTGAGCAACTTTTCAGTTTAAAGTGAACGTTTATTGAAAAATTTGCAATGATAACAAGTGAAGAAATAACAGAAATCAATTGAATTTAAAATACATACAATCTAAAAGGGATACAATACAAATAAATACAAAGCGCACCAGCAGAAAACTATAAACGGTAACAGTAATATAGCAGAAAGCGAAAAATACAATATTAATGAAATTCCGAAGAAAAGAAACATAACATAGTATATGAATTAGAAACTTTTTACCATAACTACATCATGGAGGTTTAGGTACTTCTTAGTTCTTTGAGCAACTTAATTTAATCAAGGGCATAATGTATTTACATTTTGAGCATAATATGCAAACAACGTGACCCAGGCTTTTTAAATCTCCGCCCCGGCTATGTGTTCTGTCGGGAGCTTGGCACGAGTTTGAGTTTTCAGTGAGGACCCGACACTGGTCTTTGGTATTTAACCAGCTGGTCTTCACTGTGTTAAAACTACAAAATAGTGCAGGCCTGATTAACAGTGCACATGCTAGGTAGTAGGAGTTATGGTATCTAAAAACAAGCATTTGCAATGCAATAGGTCTCGCATTTCCATGAGTTTAAGCTATTGGCATTGTAAATGACTGCCTTTTATTTATGTTTTAAAAACGAATAAAAACATGTAAGATTGTTATGTGCAATGTCAATAGCTCAAACTCGCTTAAATGCGAGACCTAGTGCATTGCAAATGCTTGTTTTAAGCAATATTCAAAGAGCAGTCAGACAGTCAAGCATTATGAAATGCAGCTAACCTCTTAAATACTAGGTCGACTTAAACCATTTATAACAGAGACTTTGCCAAACGGTGACACAGATGACAAAGACAACAAGGTGAACACAAGAGAAACAGAGCTAGAAGGGGAAATATACACATGCACAGAAAGCGAAATAATACAGCGAAACAGAGACGCACAGGTGTCAAAGAAAACAAAATGGTGAAACATGACACAGAGAGAAGGAAGAGGAAAAGCAGAGAGACAAAAGGGAAAATACAGGTAAACAGAAAACACGGGTGAAAAAGAACATGAAATATTAAAAAAGGAGAGAAAGAGTGAGAACGAAGGGGAAAGACAGGGTGGAACAAACAGGAAAAACACAGCGAAACAAAAAACGCAGGGGGCAGAGATAAAGAAGGATAAGTACGCGTTTAAAGTAAGGGAGAGGTACAAAGTGAGATAGAAATAAATAAATACACGCAGCGAAACAGAAACACACAGGTGGCAGTAATAACAACGAGAAAGAAGATAAACACGAACATGAAACACTTAACAAAAACTCACAGTGATACAGCCGGAAATACAAATATAGAAAACACACAGCAAAATCGACACACGTGACAGAAATAAGCATAAGAACGAGGATGCTATCCATTTTTATCACAAAAGTAGAGGCGGGAGAAGGAAAAGGAGAGACATCGAGCTAGATTGAGAAAGAAAAAACGCAGCAAAAAGACACAGACGTAACAGACAGCAACGAGAAGGCGGAGGAACACAAAAGGGAGGACAAAACACACTGAAAGGAGAAATACACTCAGCGAGACAGCCAAATACTAAATCGGAGAGCCGAGCAGAAACACACTGGTGATAGGTTCCCAACAAACGGAAAGGGGTGTACAGAGAAAAAACATAGAAAGAAGACAGACAGTGCAAGTGTGTTAGCTAAACTCATCTAAACCGAAAGAATGAGGAAAAGGGAATACTGGTGCGGCAGAGACCACAGCAATACAGAGGAAAGACAGAGGAGGTGGGGAGAAAACCAGGGAAACAGAGACGCACAGGTGACAGACATGAACATTGGTAAATGGGGGGAGTTCGGGACAAACAAGCTTCTCGGGCTAAATAATAACAAGCAAGCAGAGAGAAAAGGAGCAGTGAAATAAGGGAAAAAGGAGGCACACTTAACTTTGGGTTTTGGCAACGCGGCCGCGACGAAAGTGAAAGTGATCGCAATCGCGATTACGATCGCATGCAACGGAGGGCGCGCGTGCACGTTCACGTGCACTGTAGCTTTAGGCCACGGCAGCACTTTGAAAAAGCCTCTTTACAAAATGTCTCGGCCAGATCAGCGCAAGCGCTGAATCAGGCGAGACCTAATGAGCTGGGTGGGCATTAAAGATGTTTGAAAGTTGAAACTGTCATGCTTTTAAACCAATGCTGCATTTTTAGTTCAGTTTTGCTTTCTTTCTTTCATGTTTATACATCACGTGATTTGCCTATAATATATATGGTGAGCTCAATATGGCGCCCCAACTATGTGTGACAAAGGCCGGTGCCTCGGCTGAAACCTTGAATTAAACCCTCTGTGGTTTATATGCTGGTGTCCTGTGCTGTGTCAGAGCCTGTCAGTTTACATGGATGGGTCTTGATGTCTTGATGGTATGTATGTATGTGTGTATGTATATATATATATATATATATATTCACTGAAAAAAACATAGGTTTCACACACGTTATAGTTAAGAATTAGCATTTAAAACACCTTGCAAATTCACTGAAAAAACCATAGGTTTCACACACGTTATAGTTAGGAATTAGCATTTAAAAAACCTTACAAATTCACTGAAAAAACCATAGGTTTCACACATGTTTTAGTTAGCTGGACATTTCACTCGTACAAAACCATTGAAATTCCCCTGTTAAAGTTAGTTCAGCTAACTATAACTCGCGTGCCCGCAATCCACTGCTGATGACGTCACATATTACATCACTCATGACATGGTCAGTGACATCACTCATGACATCACTTAAGCGTATTTTTTTTTTTTTTTAAAACACTAAAAAACAATTACCACATTACAAGGTCCTTGAGGGATTAATAACGAAAAACTGAAAATCTGATTGAGGAGAAGTGGAAAAAAGGGACCATGAAATTTCTGACTTACCTGACCCACCCAAAAAATTAAATAACAATTTAAATTTTATTTAAATTGCTAGAAAAATGGTTTTATTTTTCGAAAATGTTCTTTCTCAATCTGAAAAAAAAAGAAAAAAGTATTAATATTTAATAAAACATTTTATAATACAGTACACGTATTTACATATTTTCCAAAAACAATTTTTTGCCATTTTTTTGCTGTTTTCAGAATATATTGCATTTCACTATAAATCGTGAAAGCAATTGCATTCATCACTTAACAGCGGGCAAAAAAAAAATAACAATCTCAAAGATTGTTTTAAAAAAGCCCAGAATCTCTTCTCACTTAAACATAACATTATAGAAATGCAAAATATTCAAAAACAATTTCATCTAATAACAATGACTATTTCTAAAAAAACCTGTCTGACAATTTTGTTACAGAAGCATAATCACAAAAATAATATATCTCAAATAACTCCACAATACATCTGGTTACCTCTCCTTTAGGCCAAATGGTAATTTTTAAATTCTTTTTTGATTACATTTCCAATGGTAATCCAATAAAATTCCAAAATTTGATTTGTACAGATGTTACCAATTTTCTCTAAAATTTTGGTTTCCGAAAGATTAATTAGGAATTAAATAAGTCCACAATACAATTGGTTACCTTTCCTTTAGGCCAAATGGTAATTTTAAAAATCTTTTTATTAGAAAATTCCAATGGTAATCCAATAAAATGGTAAAATTGATTTGTACAGATGTTGCCAATTCTCTCTAAAATTTAGGTTACAGGAAGATTAGATAGGAATTTGCTAAATCAAAAGGCAAACGTTGCTTAAAAACCAATTGACAATCATTACACTTTGTCCAGCCTTTTTTACATTTTAGATAAACTGTGTAATGACCAGAAGTTACAGTAGGTCCATCATGGAAAATTATTGCAACTGTTACAAAAGTTTTTCCTGAAATTGATAATTGCTGTCCTGTAAACTTCTTTATTAAAGTATCCAATTTTGAACCATCAGCTCTACATCGTTGCATCATTAAAATTACATACTGTCCGTATTCCTTTAAAATTAACGTTGAAAACATGTCAGATTTACACTCACCGCATTCCATGCTATGATTAGCATCTTTAACTAATTTAGCAAAAGTGACTGATTTACTCTCTGGCAATGTTAAATAAATAAACCTTTCAGAATCAACATTAGAGCCACATGTATTGAAACAGTTTTCACAACTATGTTCCCATTTATAAGAGAGACCAAACATATTTTCTATTTGTACCCCTTCTTCTTCCAGTACCTGAAGAAAATACATCAAGAATTCCTGTGCATCTTGCTGTACATTTTGAGAAAACTGTGTACATCCTGAACATACATCTAAAAGTTTTCTAATTTCAGTAGCACTTTCTATTTTAGTTTTATCAATACTCAGCTTTTCAAAAAGGAGACTCAGCACAGAACAGAATCTTTTTCCCTGATTTACTATTATCTGCTCTTGCAAACTTTCAAGATAAAATACAACATTCAGCACTACATTAGCGTAGCAGTTGACACCAGAGCTATTTTCAAAATGACAACCAACAACCTCTTCAACATTGTCCTTTTTCTTTTTGCTTGCAATTACATCACTCTTCTTTTGTTTTCTCTTCTCTACATCCTCATTACAGATATTCTCAATTCTCCTTTTCCGAGAAACAACACGTTTTTCCAACACAGGATACTGACCTAAATGAGGAGCATAGGTTCTTCTTAATCTATTATACTCCTTTACACAATTTGCATCAGCACTAACTTTTGAGTCATCAAAGTCTATCATGAATAAACCAGATAATGTTTTCACTCGTGACAAAGCAACATAAGCCATACCTTCTTTGAAGACAGTTGAACCAATGTTCACAAAAGCACAATCTACAGTTAATCCTTGAGACTTGTGAATAGTTACAGCATATGCTAGAGAAAACGGAAACTGCTTCCTACGTACATATAAGTCTTTCACAAGCAAAAAACGGACTGAACAACGACAAATGTCTTTAACCTCTTCAATCTGATCAAACTTTATTTTTAAAAATTCAATCCCATCTTTTTTCTGGTAGTTCACAAAACCCACAACTTTACCCATAGCTCCATTCACTAAGCCTTTTTCAACATCCAAATTTCTCCTTAAAAATACTCTACAGTTCATGCAAACATATAGATTTTTTTCTAATCCAGCTGTTTTTGAAATTTTCTTCTCTAGAGAATCCAATTTTTTTCTCAGTTCGCCTGTTAATGTAATTGTAATTCTTTCATGCTGAATTTTGTCCACTGCTTCCAATTTCTTAATCTCTTCCTTTTCCAATTTCAAAAGTTCCTCATTGAATATTGAGCACTCACGTAGTGTTGGCATTAAGCAGTTTACAGTATTTTTTTCTGCAATGTTCTGGTATATTTTCTCTGCAACTATTTCTTCACTTGGGAATAAATTATGTAGCAACCGACTCTGTAATGCTTTCCTGCCAACTTCAGTGAGTAGTCCAATTCTGATATCTTTCAGAATACTTGCATAATCTTCATCGTTTGCTTGCCTCAAATTAGTAGTAAGTTCCTTGTACTCAAAGAAGGACCAAATATTTGCATTACCAATGCTTCCAAATGACTTCTTTGTGTCTTCATGTGTCACAGTATTAAACACTGGTTGTCCTTTAACTGGAGTAAGCTGTAGAAGATCCCCAAAAACTATGACATGTTTTCCACCAAATAACACGTCATAGTCTCTCCTTAGAATTTGCTGCATTCTTAAATGCACAAAGGCAAGCATTAAGTTTGATACCATGCTCACCTCATCAATAATGAGAACTTGCATCTTCTTCAACACTCTTGACACTTCAAAGCATGCTTCTCCTGTTAGCTTGTGGTATTCTATTTTGTTCTCATGCTCCACTGGTAACATTAGCAAACAATGTAAGGTAATTCCTTTTATGTTATATGCTGCTAACCCAGTTGGAGCAGTTACCACACAAGACAAAGATGAATCCGTTTTTTGCTGTAGGTAGCTTCTGATGACTTTTATTAAGAAACTTTTTCCAGTTCCAGCTTGTCCGCTCACATACATCCTGATTGGTTCAAATGATGTGCATGAGCACTCTTTTTTTCATGTAGTAATCCGTGATCAATTTTGTTTCTGATCTCTTCATAAATTTGTTGCTGTTCTTCCTTCAGTTGTTCTTCCAAATTTGGTAAGTCTATTAATTCTTCTTGAGCTTGATTCATAGCCGTTTCCACTTCAGTCATGGCTATTGCAGCTTCATTTTCTACGATTGGTTGTCCAAGGGGATCTTGACTGAGCGTTCCTGAACTTTGGCTGTCTTGAGAACTGTCTCTAGCTACTTCAGCTGCAATTGTAGCTTCCTGTTCAATTTCTTCATTTAACATTTGGACATAATTCGTGAAAGTACTGCATTCAATCGTATCTTTACATGCATTAAATGAGTCCTCATAGCTCTGGAATTCTCCAAGTAGTTCATCCTCTGAACGCCATGGTTTGAACAGCTGTAAAAGTACCAAGTAGTAAAATTCCTTTTTGTCAGTAGTGTCGCAACTCAGCTTCCGGTGATTTATCAAACTTCCTTTTATTTGCTTCACCAAACATCCTTCCTCACCACTGACTTTATATTTTCCATTGTTGATGTCTTCTGTGGCATTCCGTTTTAAAATGAAGTTCTGCAGCACTTCATAGAGACACATGTTTTCAAGGTGATGACTTCTTTTTGGGTAATATGTGTCCAACATGTTTGTTTTTAAAATGTCTGTACTTTCAGGTTCGAACTGTGCTAAATATTCAATTTCTCCAACAGATTTCAGTACCCGATTTCTCATTGCTGCAAGGCCTAAACTTGCCCAAATTATTCTTCTTGATTTCGAGTAGAGACTTGCAGAAGATAACCTATCTGAACATTCGTAGGATCCAATTTCTCGATGCAATAACATCTTTAAACTGAAACTGTATAGCTTCTTACTGACAGTCTTCTCGTGAGAAATCTCTTCCCACATTTCTTTCAATTCAGTCTTTTCTGATTTAGTAATGTAAGACGTTACATATCGAGCAACAGCAATGGAATTGTCAGCTACATACTGTATATCCATGTTAGCATTCCACATGGATAAAATGACTGGGTTGTAGTCATTAATATATATTTTGATTCTTCTTTTCTTTTTAGGTTGTAGGTATTCTTAGATGATTTTCTTGTAATGGTATGTCGCACAGCTGACATAAAACTGTTGACTCTTCCTTTTGAAAGAACAGGTCGTGGAAATCCAAATCGACATTTAGTGTAGAATTTATCTTTGCTCTTGTATTTCCGTCGACAGTATTTTCCACACCGATGACTTTGGAAACGTAAAACTTGCTCCTTTAACTTTTTCTCTTCTGTGCTTTTTGGTATAGCACATGTTGCATATTCTTCAATGAAAGATAACACTGCTTCATCAGCATCTGTTCCAAACTTTGGGGCATCCTTGATCCACAACAGCATATGAATATGAGGAGCACCTCTTGCTTGGTACTCTTTTCTCCAAAAGAAATCCACAACTTCTCCAAGAGGTGGATTTTTTTTATTGCAGATGAAGCACATCATAGCCTCAAATCTATGATTGAAATATCTGCAAACATTAACCGGATCCAATGAGCACAGTTCTCCTGCTGTCTTGTATTGGATGTTTTTAATGTTTGAATTTGCCTCTCGTAGAAAATCCAGTAAATCATCCCAAGCGTACTCAGCACAGCTTAGGGTAAGGAACCATGTTGGAGTTCCTAAATTCCGTAACATGCATTTTAATTCACCATGGCGTCGGTACCAATATTCATTTGTCCCACGCTGACAAGCCATCAGATTGATCAGTTGTGTTTCCAAATGATCATCTCGGTGCTGCACTTTCTCCATAAAATCCTTAGCAGACACATTTTGTAAATGTACTCCACTTTTTAAAATGTGATTTACTGCATAAGATAATGCAGACAAGTCGCTTTCAAATAAAAGATGGAACAAATAAGGAATACTTTGACGAAATCTTGGATCTTCTGCATATAGTCTTGTAGTCCGATACTCAGAAGCTGGAATCTGTTCTGGACGTTCATCGTATCGTCCTCCTTTTCCTGTAGGAAACAGCTGGGGAAAACATCGAGCTTCCAAGCTCTCCTCCCATACACTCACGGGAGTTCCTTTTGCTTTCTTCATCTGAAACAGATCAATAGTGTCTCCCATAACTTCTTTTGAATGAAGAGGATGTATGCTAAAATGTTCATAAATTTCTTCTTCCTTTGACTTGTCCACTTTTTCAATTTGACCAGTTGGTGTTTCTGTGTCTTCTTGTAAATCTTCTTCTTCTTCTATATAAATTGATTCATACCATTTATTATTTTTTTTCAAATACAAATTTGCTCTTTGTACTTTTCGTACATCCACCAGCTCTTGCCAAATCTTCTTATTCTTTGTAGGTACACCATTAACCAGAATTACTAATGGTTCAGTTTCCAAAGTATCTGCATCAATAGTTTCCATATTTTTTTTCAAATCCAAGGGCAAATACACCACTCTTCCTTTTAAACCTCTCAGTAAATCTGAAGGAGGTAATTTACCAGTTTTGGGCTCCATACGTACTATGGTCTGGAACGGATGAACACGTTGAATGAGTATAGACTCATATGTATTTAAATCAGAAAGTTCGGCAGGAATAGCATCCAATTCTAAATTATTATGTACAGCTCTGGTCGGCATTCTATTTTCTTCTAACTTGTTATAACAGTATTTACAAATACGCTGATCTTCACCCAATTCAAAACAATTTTCCAGAAATATATATGTTGCAAAATCCTTCCACTTATAATTATCTTCATTTTCACTTTTTTTATACAGATCAACATTCCTGGTTTGTTTTTTATAATGAGTTCTGCGGCAACAAATACAAGTAATATTTGGTCTTTCATTAGAGATTATTGCAAATTTTGTCATTTGATCATCAAATTTCTTACTTACAGAGGGTTCTACATTCTCTTCCACATCTTCCTCGATAACTGTGTCATTACCTGCACTCTCTTGTTCTGGACCAAAGTAACTAAACTGAATTTCATCAGTAACCTTCTCTACATCTGATACCGATCCACGGAACAGAGCCGTATTCAATTCATCTAACTTTATTGCTGGACTTTTAGCAAAATACAATCGTCTCACAAACTTTCTCATTTCAGTATGATGAACTGCCAGCATCCTAAAATGGTGAAAAACACTTTGACACACTTTCCTAGATAGACAAGCCAGAGAGTGTCCTTGCAAACCAGTATTCTCTCTCACTCTGCATGGATCTAGACTTTGAAGCACCTTAATCTTCTGTTTAACACTTTTTTTTACTATATTCTCTTAGAAACTCACGAAATTTATCAATAGATTCCTGACGCACAGTGCAAATACTACTACAATTCCAAGTATACACTGGGGCTTTAGGACGTCTCCCCATAACCTCATCCGCCATCACTTGTTCCTCATCTCTTGGAACCATTTTCTCCTTCTCCATTATACAACCATTTTCACTTCATAAGCACGACCTCTGGTGTCAACTGCATGCAGCAAACTATTACTTTGAAGATAACTCTCTTCATTAAAAAAAGGTTCACTACTTGAATTATGCATCCATTCTCCTAAAAACACTTTACAAAAGTTTGTTCTTTTCACTAGTCTTTTCCTTTTGCTTTGTGATTTCAGTACATTGACCATTTTATCTAATGTACGCATCCTGTTCAAAATTAAAATGAATAGTTTCCTTTTTAATTCTAAAGCCTTTGCTACAATGGCTTCAATTTCTTTTTTTCTCTTATAAAATTTTGCTTTTTTCTTATATTTCTTCACATCCTTTATCAAATTGGACATAACTCTTCTCTGAAACATTTTTCTACGAATCTCTTTAAACGCTGTTTTTCTTTTTAAGTCAATCTTTATTGTTTCTGAAGGTATATTTGCATTAACTAAATGCTCAATTTTCTCCTGTTGTTTTCCATTTAAAACATTATTTCCAGTACAGACATTTTGTACAATTTTCCTTTTTTTGAAGATATTTTAAAAAAAATCTTTTGTCTGCTTACCAGAAGACTTTCTCTTTTTCCCAACATGAGCATCTCCAACTAACTTAGGTCCTTCAGTTGTCTTCAAATACAGATTTTTTTTCTGGTTTTTCCTTAGTCTGGATTTTGTAGGCATCTTAAATTTTGTTCACTGCTCTTCAGCAATACCTGAAAGAAACTAAAAAAACATTCCCTTATTTTATTAAAATATATTACTATATTTTTTATGATCTTTTCAAATCTTAAAATACTATGTACCCCTTTCCTACAAGTGAAAATCACAATAAAACCATCACAAATTAAATATCTAAAAACAATTCCTGTGTGCACACAGACTCATGGTTTGATATTAGGCAGAAAACGAAATTTCTTTGCCAATTTGAAAGCACACTTACTACTCTTTTTTTGGCAAGTGATAAGTACTTTTACAGTCTGACACATTTTCAATCCACTTTTCAGAATCTGAAAACAGCACATGTCCAAACAGCTTTTTGAGATCAGGAACATGTTTAACCTGGGTGAATGACTACACTCCAGCAAAGGCAACCAGCCTTAGTGTTGTTGAATGTATTTGCATTATTCACTGCAACCTCAAACACCACTCGGTTGTGAATACTATGCATGATTCTACAGGATAAGCAGCTGGGTGTGTGCTAAGAGTCTGCTTCTGCAGAAAAATAGCTGCCCCTTTCCTACTAATGCCAATCTAAAATTACCAGAGTAGTACGCAATAAATCTCTGTCAACAATTCCTCTTTGCACACAGAGTCATGGTTTGATATTAGGCAGAAAACAAAATTTCTTTGCCAATTTGAAAGCACACTTACTACTCTTTTTTTGGCAAGTGATAAGTACTTTTACAGTCTGACACATTTTCAATCCACTTTTCAGAATCTGAAAACAGCACATGTCCAAACAGCTTTTTGAGACCAGGAACATGTGTAACCTGGGTGAATGACTACACTCCAGCAAAGGCAACCAGCCTTAGTGTTGTTGAATGTATTTGCATTACTCACTGCAACCTCAAACACCACTCGGTTGTGAATACTATGCATGATTCTACAGGATAAGCAGCTGGGTGTGTGCTAAGAGTCTGCTTCTGCAGAAAAATAGCTGCCCCTTTCCTACTAATGCCAATCTAAAATTACCAGAGTAATACGCAATAAATCTCTGTCAACAATTCCTCTTTGCACACAGAGTCATGGTTTGATATTAGGCAGAAAACGAAATTTCTTTGCCAATTTGAAAGCACACTTACTACTCTTTTTTTGGCAAGTGATAAGTACTTTTACAGTCTGACACATTTTCAATCCACTTTTCAGAATCTGAAAACAGCACATGTCCAAACAGCTTTTTGAGACCAGGAACATGTGTAACCTGGGTGAATGACTACACTCCAGCAAAGGCAACCAGCCTTAGTGTTGTTGAATGTATTTGCATTACTCACTGCAACCTTAAACACCACTCGGTTGTGAATACTATGCATGATTCTACAGGATAAGCAGCTGGGTGTGTGCTAAGAGTCTGTTTCTGCAGAAAAATAGCTGCCCCTTTCCTACTAATGCCAATCTAAAATTACCAGAGTAATACGCAATAAATCTCTGTCAACAATTCCTCTTTGCACACAGAGTCATGGTTTGATATTAGGCAGAAAACGAAATTTCTTTGCCAATTTGAAAGCACACTTACTACTCTTTTTTTGGCAAGTGATAAGTACTTTTACAGTCTGACACATTTTCAATCCACTTTTCAGAATCTGAAAACAGCACATGTCCAAACAGCTTTTTGAAACCAGGAACATGTGTAACCTGGGTGAATGACTACACTCCAGCAAAGGCAACCAGCCTTAGTGTTGTTGAATGTATTTGCATTACTCACTGCAACCTCAAACACCACTCGGTTGTGAATACTATGCATGATTCTACAGGATAAGCAGCTGGGTGTGTGCTAAGAGTCTGCTTCTGCAGAAAAATAGCTGCCCCTTTCCTACTAATGCCAATCTAAAATTACCAGAGTAATACGCAATAAATCTCTGTCAACAATTCCTCTTTGCACACAGAGTCATGGTTTGATATTAGGCAGAAAACGAAATTTCTTTGCCAATTTGAAAGCACACTTACTACTCTTTTTTTGGCAAGTGATAAGTACTTTTACAGTCTGACACATTTTCAATCCACTTTTCAGAATCTGAAAACAGCACATGTCCAAACAGCTTTTTGAAACCAGGAACATGTGTAACCTGGGTGAATGACTACACTCCAGCAAAGGCAACCAGCCTTAGTGTTGTTGAATGTATTTGCATTACTCACTGCAACCTAAAACACCACTCGGTTGTGAATACTATGCATGATTCTACAGGATAAGCAGCTGGGTGTGTGCTAAGAGTCTGCTTCTGCAGAAAAATAGCTGCCCCTTTCCTACTAATGCCAATCTAAAATTACCAGAGTAATACGCAATAAATCTCTGTCAACAATTCCTCTTTGCACACAGAGTCATGGTTTGATATTAGGCAGAAAACGAAATTTCTTTGCCAATTTGAAAGCACACTTACTACTCTTTTTTTGGCAAGTGACTTTTACAGTCTGACACATTTTCAATCCACTTTTCAGAATCTGAAAACAGCACATGTCCAAACAGCTTTTTGAAACCAGGAACATGTGTAACCTGGGTGAATGACTACACTCCAGCAAAGGCAACCAGCCTTAGTGTTGTTGAATGTATTTGCATTACTCACTGCAACCTCAAACACCACTCGGTTGTGAATACTATGCATGATTCTACAGGATAAGCAGCTGGGTGTGTGCTAAGAGTCTGCTTCTGCAGAAAAATAGCTGCCCCTTTCCTACTAATGCCAATCTAAAATTACCAGAGTAATACGCAATAAATCTCTGTCAACAATTCCTCTTTGCACACAGAGTCATGGTTTGATATTAGGCAGAAAACGAAATTTCTTTGCCAATTTGAAAGCACACTTACTACTCTTTTTTTGGCAAGGGATAAGTATATTACAGTCTGACACATTTTCAATCCACTTTTCAGAATCTGAAAACAGCACATGTCCAAACAGCTTTTTGAGACCAGGAACATGTGTAACCTGGGTGAATGACTACACTCCAGCAAAGGCAACCAGCCTTAGTGTTGTTGAATGTATTTGCATTACTCACTGCAACCTCAAACACCACTCGGTTGTGAATACTATGCATGATTCTACAGGATAAGCAGCTGGGTGTGTGCTAAGAGTCTGCTTCTGCAGAAAAATAGCTGCCCCTTTCCTACTAATGCCAATCTAAAATCACCAAAGTAATACACAATAAATCTCTGTCAACAATTCCTCTTTGCACACAGAGTCATGGTTTGATATTAGGCAGAAAACAAAATTTCTTTGCCAATTTGAAAGCACACTTACTACTCTTTTTTTGGCAAGTGATAAGTACTTTTACAGTCTGACACATTTTCAATCCACTTTTCAGAATTTGAAAACAGCACATGTCCAAACAGCTTTTTGAGACCAGGAACATGTGTAACCTGGGTGAATGACTACACTCCAGCAAAGGCAACCAGCCTTAGTGTTGTTGAATGTATTTGCATTACTCACTGCAACCTCAAACACCACTCGGTTGTGAATACTATGCATGATTCTACAGGATAAGCAGCTGGGTGTGTGCTAAGAGTCTGCTTCTGCAGAAAAATAGCTGCCCCTTTCCTACTAATGCCAAACTAAAATTACCAGAGTAATACGCAATAAATCTCTGTCAACAATTCCTCTTTGCACACAGAGTCATCTTCTGATTCTATGCAGAAAACAGTATTCCTCATTCATACCAGTACACCTTAATTTATGGTGAAAACATAGTCCATAATATTTTACATGTTCCTTACATTTAAATTTCTCCCAAAACACAAATTGAAAAACACAACTTCAACAAAAGGAATTCCAATTCTATTATTCATTTCTAAATTTACCACATACATCCCCTCTCAAACTCTTAACTCACCTTTAAAATTAGTTAGTTGTGAAAGAAATGTGGCACTCAAACAGCAGATTATCAGAGCCAGGATCTCTGTTCTGTACACCTCTCTCCTCTCAGCAGAACCAGATAATGGCAATGTTTCCCTCTCTTTTTCCACACATATACATGTTAATTACAAATCTCAGTGCTTCCCCCTTTTTTTCAAATGAAATTACACATTTCTATTGGTTGAAAACCAACCCTTTTCCAAAAGTACCCTTCCCCCAACTTGACTTCTGCCTGCTACCATAGCAACAGCTCATGGAACACTGCTGTGTGGAGTCAGGTCAGAAGTTCACCACACAATGTTTCATTTCCAAAGAGCAAGAGTGCTTGACTTTTCAAACCTAACAGCAAATCCATAGTAATGTTCTTTGGTAACACATTTTTCTGTACCAATACAAAACATGCTTCTATAAATTTACACATACAGCCTAGTTTTTAGTGTAGAATGGTGTGAAACAGCCAATGAGTTCTTTTTATTTTTAAAAAATATGTATGCCTCCATTTCCAAACTGTCTTTCATTTTTTTTCCCCTTCTACTGAAATACACCTCCTGAGTGCATCCAGATCTGCTTGGAAGATGTTCACAGTGTGGATTGTAGGGCACAGCTATGTCTTCTGGAGTGAAAAAAATGCAGAGAAAACAGGTATGGTGAGAGACCTTGCTTTGCCAAATGTAGACATTAAATGGATTGGTCAGAGAGGGTTAAAGTGGCACCAATTGATGCCATTGGTGAAATCCTTCATGCAAATCCAACACCCTGACCTCATAATAGTGCACTGTGGTGGCAATGACCTAGGCACTTTGACTGGGGTAGGTCTGGAAATGCTTATGAAGGAGACCTTTGCACAACTGTTTTCACTTTTCCCTAAAACTGCCTTTGCGTATTCCAACATATGCCAAAGGCAAAAATGGAACTGGTCCAATCAATTTTGTCCACAGATTGACAAAGCAAGAAAGCACGTCAACAAATCTGTTTCTGCTTTCCTCCGAGACTATGGTATGGGTTCCATTTACCACAACAACTTGCGTTACAACATGCAAGACATTTATAGAGGAGATGGTGTACACTTCACTGATGAAGGGAACAGAGTTCTCCTCTTGAACCTTAGACTCTGCATCGGTACTTACTTGTAGGTACCACTAAAAAATCACTTCATAAACACAACGGCTCTTTTTAGAGCCCCCTAATATCTAAACACTTAAATCTGAATTTTATTTCTTTTTTTATTAGTTTTTTCTGCCGTACGCGTACGGTAAGCTTACCGTACGCGCACTCCGTGATTTTTTTTAAAAATTAATAAATTTATTTTTCGTACTTTTGTGTCCTTCTTTGACCCCCTTTCAAATGTTAGGGGGTCTGTAACTCTCTTCCTTGCCCCCTTTTCACGTTATCTCCCTTTTTTTTCTGTGTGAAACACACAAAATGGCGGCCGACACTTCCTGATTTCGTCCGATTCGAATGTTTACAGTCATGTGACAACCAATCAGATTTGAGCTCGCGCACGGCACCGTACGCATACGGTAAGCTTACCGTAAGCGCACGGAGCGCGCTTACAGATATATATATTGCTTTAAATGCTATATTCTCAGGAACTACTGAACAGATTTACACCAGACCTACAAAAGGCACATCCTTGACCAACGGACTACCTCTCTGCCAAATTACAAGTAATTCTGTTCAGCCGTTCGGGCTGTAGCTCGGACTAAAGGTCCTATGGAAAAATGCATGGGGAAAACGCGTTTTGGGACCCCCCCTTTTTCTCAGCCCCCGCTTGACGTATCACCCCGAGACTTTCAGGGTAGGAGCTGGACGGAGCACCCCATTTGTTTTGAAAATTTCGCGAGGAATCGTCAACCGGCGCCAAAGTTATTCAAAATAGAATTTTGAGATTTCCTATGGAAACTCGGTCCTAACTATAACTACCTACTGGCGACCGCCAGTAGGTAATATATATATATATATATATATATATATATATATATATATATATATATATATATATATATGAGCAAACGACTCCTGTTGCCAGAATCCAATTCCCCTCACAGGCGGAATAAACAGGTACGGACCACAATCAGCTTGGTGGATTTAGTGCTTTATTATTCCAATGACATCCACTGAATGACGCGTTTCGACCAGGTCACCCCGGTCTTGATATATATATATATATAATATATATATATATATATATATATATATATATATATATATATATATATATTCACTTAAAAAACCATAGGTTTCACACATGTTATAGTTAGGTGGATATTTCACTCGTAAAAAAACAATGAAATTCCCCCGTTATAGTTAATTCAGATAACTATAACTCGCATGCCCGCAATCCTCTGCTCATGACGTCACATATTACATCACTCATGACATGGTCAGTTGCATCACTCTTGACATCACTGATGACATCATCCTTGTGATAGAGTGGTGGTCGCGCGAGTTCTAGTTATCTGAATTAACTATAACGGGGGAATTTCATTGGTTTTTTACGAGTGAAATATCCACCTAACTATAACATGTGTGAAACCTATGGTTTTTTAAGTGAATTTGCAAGGTTTTTTAAATGCTAATTCCTAACTATAACGTGTGTGAAACCTATGGTTTTTTCAGTGAATTTGTACGGTTTTTTAAATGCTAAGTTATGTATGTATTATTATTTTTTTTATATATTTATTTTACAATAAACTACGTATTAAAATTTAAAAAAATTTTTGGGGGGGGTTTTCACCGTGCGCGCACGGTGCGCGCACCCCTGCGATTAAAAAAAAAAAAAAATTATGTTTTTTTCTGCCTTCGGGGTCCTTCAGGGACCCCATGACAAAGGATAGGGGGTCAGGAACTCTCTACCCTGCCCCCTTTTCACGTTCGCCACCTTCCTTTTCCACTCTCACACTGAAAACAAACAAAATGGTGGCTGACACTTCCTGATTTCGACCGATTCGAATGTTGACTGACATGTAAGGGTGCGCGCACGGTGCGCGGCTATGGATATGTATGTGCTTCTAACTGCAATTTTCTCAGGAACTACTGAACAGATTGACTCCATATATGCAAAAGGCACATCCCTGACCTGAGGACTACCTCTCTGCCAAATTTCAAGTAATTCTGTTCAGCCGTTCGGGCTGTACCTTCGACTAAAGGTCCTATGGGAAAATGCATGGGGAAAACGTGTTTTGGGACCCCCCTTTTTTCTCGGCCCCCGCTTGACGAATCCCCCCGAGACTTTCAGGGTAGGAGCTGAGCGGAGCACCCCATTAGTTTTGAAAGTTTTGCGAAGATTCGTCAACCGGCGCCAAAGTTATTCAAAATAGAATTTTGAGATCTCCTATGGAAACACGGTCCTAACTATAACTATCTACTGGCGACCGCCAGTAGATAATATATATATATATATATATATATATATATATATATATATATATATAGCAACAGTCCCGTTTTTCGCCTTAAAAAACGAGTCAGACACATGCTGGAGATGCTCTGCAGTAAGATTTAATGCCTCCATTCACACTCAATAAATAAACGCGTTGTCCTCATGTAACAGCTCCTGGCAATATATGTATTACCTACTGGCGGTCGCCAGTAGGTAGATATAGTTAGGACCCTGTTTCCATAGGAAATCCGCAACATTCTATTTGGAATAACTTTGGCGCCAGTCGACGAATCCTCGCAAAATTTTCAAAATAGGTGGGGCGCTACGCTCCGCTCCTACCCTGAAAGTCTCGGGGGGATTCGTCAAGCAGGGGCCGAGAAAAAAGGGGGGTCCCAAAACGCGTTTTCCCCATGCATTTTTCCATAGGACCTTTAGACACAGCTACAGCCCGAATGGCTGAACAGAATTACTTGAAATTTGGCAGAGAGGTAGCCATAAGGTCAAGGAAGTGCCTTTTGCAGGTCTGGTGTAAATCTGTTCAGTATTTCCTGAGAAAATAGCATTTAAAAGCATATATATATGTGGGCGGAGCCTAACCACACATCTCATCCTGAGATCTGATTGGCTGTCAGCACTTCATCCAAGAAGTGTTGGCAGCCATCTTGGGACCAATATACATGATAGCACCTCATTAAAAAGCATTGCAGTTAATAGAAGGTTTTAAGACTTTAGTTACATTATAAATCATTTGTTGATGGTACCATAATCATTTTAGGAATTGTGGTATGTTCTAAGGTGATTTCACCATGTGAAAAAGCCTTCTGCTGGGATATCATGATTGAGAGAAAAATATTTTCTCATGCTTTTACCACAGAGGTTTGGAAGGTGATCTATAGGCTAAACTGAGAGCTTATTTTCTGTAAATTCACATTATCTTTCTCAGTCATGTGAGAATGAAGTCTGACATTCTCAGTAAAACATGTACATCCAACAAGGGCAGAGACTGTCAGTTGATTCCTTTGTGTTCTACTGCAGCTTCCCAGAGTGTTCCAAAGAACTACTAGAGCGCTAACAGTCCTACTTATGATAAACGTATGGCACACCTGAAGCCATCTTGCTTGGATTAAAGTGGTAACTCTTAAAACATTTAATTTAAAAAGCAACAAAATGAGGGGGTTCATTTTTCCATAAAAAGTATGATTAGTGCTGCAGAAAGAAAAATTAGGGCACATTTTGAGTGACTTCTCAAATCCTCTTCTATTTCATTAAAAAATTCTGACATGCAGACTGAAACATGCACTTTCAATACCAGCAGCAGTTTTCCCTGGTGAGCAGTAGCTTTACTACAGTGATCTAATGAGCAAAAAGAGTGCTAACATTCTGAATTTATGGCAAATGTGTGACACATCTGAATGCCTTCTTGATGGAATCAAAGTAAAAAACTGAAAGTATTTCCTACTGAGGAGACTGCAGTAAATGAGGAAATTAGGAAACTTCATAACAAATAAGTCTCCCAAGATGGCCACCAGAGACAAAAGAGCCCAAATGTAGCCCAAATATCACCCAGATGTAGCCCAAGTATAGCCCAATGACAGAATGTCCCAGAATGTTCTTAAAAACAACTAGAGCGCTTACTGTCTTCATTATGACAAAAGTAAGGCACACCTGAAGCCATCTTGATTGGAATAAACTGGTAACACTTAAAACATTTAATTTAAAAAGGAACACAATGAGGAGGTTCATTTTGCCATAGAAATTATGATTAATGCTGAAGAAAGAAAATGAGGCCACATTTTGAGTGACTTCTCAAATCCTCTTCTATTTCATTAAAAAATTCTGACATGCAGACTGAAACATGCACTTTTAATACCAGGAGCAGACTTCCATGGTGCAGTAGTTTTACTACAGTGATCTAATGAGCAACTAGAGTGCTAACATTCAGAATTTATGGCAAATGTGTGACATATCTGAATACCTTCATGATGGAATCAAAGTAAAAAACTGAAAGCATTTCCTACTGAGGAGACTGCAGTACATGAGGAAATTAGGAAACTTCATAACAAATAAATCTCCCAAGATGGCCACCGGAGACAAAAGAGCCCAAATGTAGCCCAAAATCACCCAGATGTAGCCCAAATATAGCCCAATGACAGAAGTGTGCAAAACACTTATTATTTTGTGTTTTTGCAGTGTTATATAGTGCAGACTTGTCAGGTATTGGAGTGCTTTACATGAGCATTGGTTACATCACACAAGAACAAATTCATTTTGGTTGTAGACATGGGGAGACTAAGTGATTTGACCAGAATCACAGAATGTAGAGCTGAAGCAGAAACTTCAACCTGGTTCCCCAGTTGCAAAGTCTGCAGTTCTGGAAGTAACACCACATCCTCTCCCCTAAGTGCAACATTTAATCAAGTGGTCAACTGGATAAAAAAACATAAAGATAACAAATAATTTAAAAGTGCTTTGTCGCTATTTGAAAACTCAGAAAATATGTCCTTATTTTAGTCTTTTAGAGCACTAACCATAATTTTGATGCCAATAAGACCCTCTCATATATGTAATTTCTAAAGGAAATGCTCTAGGTATTACAGTTTTGATTACATCAAGATGATGTCAGGCGTTCCACACTTTTGTAATAAATATAGAATGTTAGCAATCTAGTTGTTCATTAGGATACTGTTGAGAGGCAGAGGCCAGGGGCACGGACTCTGAAAATTGAAGGCAGGTAGGAGGGTGCAAAGGCAACAATTTAACCACACTGAGCAGGCAGGAAGGGCCGTGGAAGCACAACAGACTATGGAGGGCAGTGGAAAGGGGGGCAGGGGCAACAAACCAACAATACAGGACTTGCAAGAGAGGCTGTTGGAGGGAAGATCTATTACGGGTCAAGGAAGCTAGGGGCGGTCCCCAGATCCCCGGGAGCCACCACAGAACTGAGCAGGAGAGTGAGTCAGGGACAAAAGGGGCACCTTAATTTGAGCCGGGGTGCCTAGGAACGCTTGCTCCAAAAATGAAGAAAACAGACATATGAGACATGGAATTGGAGGCAGAATACAATGGCAGTTTAATGAGAAGATGCAACTTCAAAGAAACCGCAGAATAGAGACATAAAGTACAAAATACAGAATCCAGATAATCATACAGCTGTCATAATATTCTCTGTATCTCAATTAATGTACTGACAGAGAGAGAGAGAAAACACATCTATAAATGCATCATGAGAAACAAGTTACACCAAGGAAAATGTTACCTAGGAACACTCACGTTTACTCTCAGAGCAAGCATTCCTGCAATTACAATACAAAATCTTTTAAATGCAAAAGTAAAGAGAACAATGGTTAAACATAACATGACATTTCATATAGGTAAAATAGAATAAGATACTTCAAGCAAAGCAGAGCAAGACATTTTAAGCAAAGGAAGACAAGAGCTCCCAGCTCTTGGGGAAAACCTGCACTGCCTGTTAACCTACATACAGACGGCGAGGTAGTCCGTCGATATCTGTGGGTGCTCCCTTTTTATATCATTTTGTGGGCTCCTTTGCACGCTACATCTACCTACGTATGCTACCCAAAAGCTTCGTCTGCAGATTTTACCAGACATTTCGTCATTTACCCACTTAATGCTGACAATGGACTGGGTGAAAAGGTCAGTCTCTCAGGCCAATCGCTTATCGTAAGTTCCATAGAGCAAGCAGAAAATAATGGGTATTGTACGGGAATTCAATATATTCATGTATAAAATCTCCTCAGTTCTCTTAACTTGACGCTCTGCGGTTGCCACTTCCTTAAAAGCGGGAAACCTGCCCAGGAAGCAAGTACCAGTCCAGGATGCAGCCTACTGTATGTCGACAGCTTCAGGGGGATGTTGAACTTTGATACCGAGCACGGAGCACTCGGGTAGGGTGGGGGCTACTAGTTTGGATCAGAAGGCCTCTCAGACCTGCCTTCAGACTGCTATACACTAAAATTGCAGAGCTATGGTCAATTTAACAAAGAGGCCTACATATTGAACAGAAGGGCCTACACAGGGGTTTTATGCTGGCTGAGTGGTAAGGATGTCTCAGGATAATTATATAGCAACACAGGACCCGCTGGTCAATTTAATACGGCCTACAAATGCAGCTGGCAGGGCAAGGACAAGGGTCTCATACTTCAGGTGTGGACAGAACGGGCCAGGGGCCCCCTGTGATACAAAATCTACCCTCCTTCAAGGCTGTGGCAATGTAATAGACCATTGTGGGCAGAAGGAAGAGGCAATGGTAGTACAACCATACATGCCAACAGACCCGATTCAGCCAGGAAACGTCCAATGTTTTTAAGCTCAAATGGGCTTTATTTGATCTGTCTCCTGTCTACAATATCCTCTTTTTCAATGTAACTCAAAGGGGAAAATCAATACCCCAGTTTTTTTTCAAAATCTCCCTCTTACCAAGTTCAAAATGTTCGCAAGTATGGTACATTGGATCATGGAAGGAAATGGGATAGGGACATGGACTTGGATAACAGAGGACAGGAGGGACATGGAGAGGTGCACCAAACTGACCCTGCAGGGCAGGCATCAGGGTTTGCAGCAGCACAATACACCACACAGGGCATGCAGGACGGGAGTGCAGCACAACAATCCATTTAAAGCAAGAGGGAGGGGACAGGACCATGCACATGGACAACAGAGAACAGAGGAGCAAGAGGCAATGGTAGCTAGCTGACCATAATGGACAGACAGGAGAGAAAGCTGCAATATAACAGACCATAAAGGGCAGGAGGGACAGATCAGGGGCATTACAATGGAACAGACAAGCCAGGAGGGAGGGAGTAGGGCTGGGGGCAAGGGGGCAGGGCAGGAGCAGCAAGATAGCCATGGAGGTCAGGCAGGATGGGCACTAGAAGCAAGACACACCATGAAGAGCAACAGTGAGACTGTGATGGCATACACACAGACCATGGAGGGAAGGTGGGAGGGGGTCAGGGGCAGCTAACTGACCACACAGGGAAGGTGGGAGGGGCCATGGCAGCACAGAAGACCATGCATGGCAAGTGGGAGGGTTAGTGGCAGCACAATGGCTATGATGGGCAAGAAGGAGGGTGGAGGGGCATGCACAAAGGACGATGGAGGATAGAAGGAAGGGTCAGGACCTGTGCACAGACAAGAAAGTTCAGGGGAAGGGACCTCACAACAGACCACACGGGGCAGGCAGGAGGAGCAGTTGCAGCACAACAGACCAGGGAGGGCAGAAGGGTGTGGCAGTACAATGGACCATGTAGGACAGGAGGAAGAGGATAGGGGCATGGCATGTGGACAGGCAGGGTGGAGGTGGCAGGGACAGGTTACAGTCATCTGACAATGCTAGGCAGGTGGGAGGGGAGTGGCAGCTCAACAGAACACTCAGAGTAGATAGGAGTGGCAGGTCCATGGGACATGGTGGGCAAAAAGGATGGAGCAGGGGCATGCACAAAGACATCGGAGGGCAGGGGGAAGGAGAATAGGGGAAGCAAGCTAAGCACAGAGTTTAAGCAGGAGGTCAATGATGGGGCATAGAATTGGGCAATGGAGGGCAGGAGGAGTGGACTGGTACATCATACTAAATTGAGGGCAGTGGCAGCACATCAGACCATGCATGGCAGGAGGGAGGAGGCTAGTCCATGGATTCACACAACAGAGGATAGGGAGGAAGGGGATGGGGCAGCAAGCTAACTGTTCAGAGAAGGCGGGTATTAGGAACTTTATTGTTTTTAAAACATTGTGTCTGTGCGAACTACTTAAAATATGAACAAGTATGCAGCATAATCTCACTTTTATTCAGGAAGAAGAGGACGTTTGTGACTGTGACTCCGGGCTCACTTGGCAGAAACACCCCCTGACCCTCCACCCCCTATCGCAAAATGTAATGCCCGTGAAAAGGGTAGGTGAACACAGTGTTATATAGAACATAGTCCTGAGAGCACGATTGAAAATGAAAACTAGATATAGTATATGGTATAAACTATGCACCAAAAAGTGTGATATAAGATGAACCGGGCGTGAAATATAATATGCAATACATTGTGCGCAATGACAGATTCATGGGAGAGCGCGAGATAGCACAGGCACTAGCGCGTGCTATGCGATATGCGCCTTGGAGTGTAATATGCACAGGGCAGTGTTGTGTAACCTAACTAGTCTCTAAAGTTGTAATATAAAATATGTGCTGGGGAGTGTAACGTTGCATATGCACTGTGACAAAGATATGGATCCCAGATTGTAATATGTATGGCATAGCACTGTGCGTTATAACATAGGCATCGAGAAAGGCACGTTAGATGGGGCAATATAACCCGTGCGAAGACAAGTGTGGCATGACATATTCACGGGGTGGTGTTACAGTGCACATGGGCTAGAGAGTGTCATAGCATATGCACTAGCTAGTGGAATACAACACAGAGGTGTGTGGCACTCGGCAGGCAATGGTGGGTGTAACACAGCATTGGGCTCTGTCAGGAGCACGCTGTGACTCTCAAGTGATGTTCGTCCCCTTTCCAGAGAGTAAAATAAAAAGTATTACACATCCGGCAGTGGATGTGTGTTTTATTAACCGTGAGGGGGGTTTCTTGCATAGTTTTGGTCGAATTTTTGTCGAATCCCCTTTGAATGGCTTGGTGTGCATGTGTATTAAATGTGCCCGTCAATAGCTACCCATGTTTGTATAAATAAACGACAAGGGTGTCTACCAGGATTAGGCACGGTAGGGCATCAGACATGTCAGAGCTTCACTAGTGGTGTAAATACATTCCACGTGGATTCATTGCATGCATAGTCGCCTTTTAATGAATATCACGCAAATCGTCATGGTGATAGGTACGTACGGTTTGTCCAGCATGTCCTAGGTGTGTCTATAAATATATATTTTTTAAAAATAATAAAAAACAGTGGCCGGCCCTGGGGATTGGGGTCAAAAAAATATAATTAGGAGACTGGCCCTGGGGGATGGGGTCATCAGGGCCAATAAATTAGAATAAGAAGGGGAACCAAACAGCCCCCCTTCTTAAAAAACTAAAATAAATAAAAGACTGGCATCGTGCCGGAGGCCATGCCCCCTCCGTGCAGCACTCTGCAAACGCGCCCCCAACAGGCATCTCCAGTATGCGCCAGGGAGCTGCGCTGCAGCCAGGTGTTCTGAGGCCGAGCCCCTTTTTACACCTCTCTGCAACGCAGCTCTGTGGCGCTTACTGGAGGTACCTAGTGGTCTAGTTTGACCCTAGGGACCCTTAGGATTCAGGGGGACTTAATCTCTCAACTTAGAACAGCCACAGGGCGCGTTTACACAGTGGTGAAGGGAGGGGACGGGGCCTGAGGTGACGTGTGCAAACACGCACTATGGCACGTTTTAAATTGGGGATATAATTTCCCTTCAATACTGAGGGCCCCTGGGGGCTAACTAGCCCACCAAGTGCTTCCAGTAAGCGCCACTGAGCTGCATTGCAGAGAGGTGGTCCAGGCCGTGCCACTTTTTACACCTCTCTGCAACGCAGCTCTGTGGCACTTACTGGAGGTACCTAGTGGGCTAGTTGGACCCTAGGGACCCTCAGGATTCAAATGAACTTAATCTCCCAACTAAAAATGGACACAGGGCGTGTTTACACAGTGGTGAAGGGAGGGGACGGGGCCTGAGTTAACGTGTGCAAAAACGCCCTGTGGCCTGTTTTAAGAGGTAGTTTTAATCCCCATGCCCTATTATACACTAGGGGCTTACAGAGGAGGTCATGCTAATCACAGGGGGACCCCAACGCATAATGTTCCCTAGTGTATGTAGGTGTTTTCACTGTATTCTAAGTGTCTTTTAACATAGCACTGGCTCTAGGACTGGTTAGTCAGACTCAGTTACCACCAGTATCCGTCTGAAAAAGTTGAGGGTACAGGATGATTTTGCAACAAGGCTTCTTTCTGCTCTTCTTTTTGTTCTTTCTGCACGTTATCCTTCTTTCTGCACTTATCTTCGTATTTGAGGACTTCTGTTGCTTCTTTCTGCACTTCTTTTGTTTCTTTCTGTGCATTTTTTCTTCTTTCTTCACATGTCCTATCTCTGTAGGCATAGTTAGAAATTAGCATTTAAAAAACCTTTGAAATTCACAGAAAAAACCATAGGTTTCAGGCACGTTATAGTTAGGAATTAGCATTTAAAAAACCTCAGAAATTCACTGAAAAAACCATAGGTTTCAGGGGTGTTATAGTTAGCTGGACTTTTCACTTGTACAAAACCATTGAAATTCCCTCGTTATAGTTACTTCAGCTAACTATAACTCGCGCGCCCGCAATGCACTGCTGATGACGTCACATATTACATCACTCATGACATGGTCAGTGACATCACTCATGACATCACTGATGACATCTCAAATGACATCACTGATGACATCACTGATGACATCATCCTTGTGATAGAGTGGCAGACCTCCTCTCACCCTAATATAACCTTTGATACACACATTCAAAAATAGAGACTAAAATTTTCAAAACAATGGACATACCAATACCAGTTACAACAACCTCTTCAGTAATTCTAAGATCCACATACACATCCACTCATTCACCAACAGTCCTATACAGTCACTCATACATGTACTCACTCATCATATGTACTCATACACCTATACATCCTGTTACACAATGCCACTCATCCATAGAGTTACTCACACACATAGTCACTCATGCTAATAAAGAATCAAACATACATTTACTTGCATATACAGTTATACACACACCACCATACTTACTTCTACGGAAACTTACACATACTTAGTCTTTTAAACAATCACTTATAGAAACACATACTTATTCATACAGGAACTCTTTCAATCTCTCACTCTCACATACACTCACATATATACACCAATAGTCACATATACTAGTTTAAAACATATGTAGTTACTCATAAAGACACTATTGAGACAGTCATTCACTCACTAACACACCCATACACACACTCATCCACCCATACAGTCCTGCACACATGCTGTGTTCAACACATACAAACAGTGAGTCACTCATTCATGCACCTATGCACTACGTAATACCCCCCACCGAACCATGCAGACACTCAGACTGATACTCAAAAAACCAACTAATAACCTATATAGACACCCATGTAGCTACTCACCAACCCATGCAGCCACTTATACACAAAGTGAGAGACTGATACAGATATTTACATATTTAAACATTACTCACTAAGCCATGTATTCACTATGATACACTTAATCAGTCAGTTACACAATCAATTTTTCAAAAACAAATCATCCATTTAGACACTTATATACCCATTTATTCTTCCATCGACCTTGAGATATACATATATAAAACATATTTAATTTTCAGAAAAACACACATTCACTGGATGATGTCATCAGTGATGTCATCAGTGATGTCATTTGAGATGTCATCAGTGATGTCATGAGTGATGTCACTGACCATGTCATGAGTGATGTAATATGTGACGTCATCAGCAGTGCATTGCGGGCGCGCGAGTTATAGTTAGCTGAACTAACTATAACGGGGGAATTTCAATGGTTTTGTACAAGTGAAAAGTCCAGCTAACTATAACACCCCTGAAACCTATGGTTTTTTCAGTGAATTTCTGAGGTTTTTTAAATGCTAATTCCTAACTATAACGTGCCTGAAACCTATGGTTTTTTCTGTGAATATATATATATATATTACCTACTGGCGGTCGCCAGTAGGTAGTTATAGTTAGGACCACGTTTCCATAGGAAATCCGCAACATTCTATTTTGAATAACTTTGGCGCCGGTCGACGAATCCTCGCGAATTTTTCAAAATAGGTGGGGCGCTACGCTCCGCTCCTACCCTGATAGTCTCGGGGGGATTCGTCAAGCGGGGGCTGAGATAAAAGGGGGGTCCCAAAACGCGTTTTTCCCATGCATTTTTCCATAGGACCTTTAGACAGGGCTACAGCCCGAACGGCTGAACAGAATTACTAGAAATTTGGCAGAGAGGTAGTCCTCAGGTCAAGGAAGTGCCTTTTGTAGGTTTGGTGTAAATCTGTTCAGTAGATTCTGAGAAAATAGCCTTTAAATCAATATATATATCTGAGCCAGCTTACGGTGCGCTTACCGTACGCTTACCGTACGTGTACGGTGGCGTGCGCGAGCGCGATTCTGATTGGCTCTTAGATCTTAGTAAACATTCGAATCGGCCGAAACCAGGAAGCGGCGGCCGACATTTTCTCTCTCGCACTGAGAGTGATGTTGAAATATAAAGCACAAAAACATGTAAAGGGGCTGTTTAGACAGCTCCCACACACATAGCCATGTTGAGGGAGTCCCCAAAGATCCCCCAAGGCCAAAAACTGAATTTTTATTTTTTCGCTAATTTCGCCGATTACGCTTACCGTACGCGTACGGTAAAAAATTATAAAAAAAACAAAATTATCCACACTCTCCCCACCCCGTGTGCAATTGGTAGCTGAAGGCTACTAATTGTGCATGGCTTATTACACATGAGATAAACTATAATATTTAAAAAAAAAATAATAAAAAAAAAAATTATCCACACTCTCTCCACCCCGTGTGCAAATGGTGCCCGAAGGGCACCATTTGTGCATGGCTTATAAAAATTACGAAAAATTAAAATATTACCTTTCAAAACGAAGTGCATCATATGTCCTCCATGTGCGCACGGTGCGCGAAGCGCATCGTGCGTACATGGCCCATCTAGCGTAACGTGGGCACGCGGTGCGCGTAGCGCACCGCGTGCCCACTGTGCGTGCACGGCACTAACTGCGTAAAGTGCGCGCACGGTGCGCGAAGCGCACCGTGCGCGCACGGAACGAACTGCGTTAAGTGGGCGCGCACGCCACGAATGGCGTAAAGTAACTTAGCATTTAAAAAACCGTACAAATTCACTGAAAAAACTATAGGTTTCACACACGTTATAGTTAGGAATTAGCATTTAAAAAACCTTGCAAATTCACTGAAAAAACCATAGGTTTCATACATGTTATAGTTAGCGGAAATTTTACTGATAAAAAACCAATGAAATTCCCCCGTTATAGTTAGTGCAGGCAACTATAACTCACGCAACCGCAATCTTCTGCTGATGACATATGTGTCTTTATGAAAAAAAAAATATTTGTAATATATGTATAGCTAAAAATGTATGGAAGAAGACATGGGCAAATAAGTGTCTAAATACAGTATTAGCATCAGCAGAGGATTGCGGTCGCGTGAGTTATAGTTGCCTGCACTAACTATAACGGGGGAATTTCATTGGTTTTTTATCAGTAAAATTTCCGCTAACTATAACATGTGTGAAACCTATGGTTTTTTCAGTGAATATATATATATATATATATATATATATATATAATCCGCAACATTCTATTTGGAATAACGTTGGCGTCGATTGATGAATCTTCGCAAAAGTTTCCAAACTTTTGGCCAGCTCCGGTCCCCTCCTATCCTGAAAATTTCACGGTGATTCATCAAGCGGGGGCCGAGAAAAAAGGGGGTCCCAAAACACGTTTTCCCCATGCATTTTCCCATAGGACCTGTTGACGCAGCTACAGCCCGAAGTGCTGAACGGAATTACACCAAATTTGGCAAAGAGGTAGTCCTCAGTTCAGACTTGTGCCTTTTGCTTAAATGGTGTAAATCCGTTCAGTAGTTCCTGAGAAAATCAAAAGTAAAATCACATATATATCTGGGCGGAGCCTAACCACACATCTCATCGTGAGATCTGATTGGCTGTCAGCACTTCATCCAATAAGTGTTGGTAGCCATCTTGGGACCAATATACATGATAGCACCTCATTAAAAAACATTGCAGTTAATAGAAGGTTTTAACACTTTAGTTACATTATAAATCATTTGTAGATGGTACCATACTCATTTTAGGAATTGTGGTGTGTTCTAAGGCGATTTTACCATGTGATAAAGCCTTCTGCTGTGATATCATGAATCATGTTTGAGAGAAAACTATTTTCTCATGCTTTTCCCACAGAGGTTTGGAAGGTGGTCTATAAGCTAAACTGAGAGCATATTTTCTGTAAATTCACATTATCTTTCTCAGTCATGTGAGAATGAAGTATGGCATTCTCAGTAAAACATGTACATCCAACAAGGGCAGAGACTGGTAGTTGATTCCTTTGTGTTCTACTGCAGCTTCCAGAGTGTTCTAAAGAACAACTAGAGCGCTAACAGTCCTACTTATGACAAACATATGGCACACCTGAAGCCATCTTGGTTGGAATAAAGTGGTAACTCTTAAAACATTTAATTTAAAAAGGAACAAAATGAGCGGGTTCATTTTGCCATAGAAAGTATGATTAGTGCTGCAGAAAGAAAAATTAGGGCACATTTTGAATGACTTCTCAAATCCTCTTCTATTTCATTAAAAAATTCTGACATGCAGACTGAAACATGCACTTTCAATACCAGCAGCAGACTTCCCCGGTGAGCAGTAGGTATACTACAGTGATCTAATAAGCAACTAGAGTGCTAACATTCTGAATTTATGGCAAATGTGTGACACATCTGAATGCCTTCTTGATGGAATCAAAGTAAAAAACCAAAAGTATTTCCTACTGAGGAGACTGCAGTAAATGAGGAAATTAGGAAACTTCATAACAAATAAATTTCCCAAGATGGCCACCAGAGACAAAAGAGCCCAAATGTAGCCCAAATATCACCCAGATGTAGCTCAAGTATAGCCCAATGACAAATGTCCCAGAGTGTTCTAAAGAACAACTAGAGTGCTAACAGTCTTACTTATGACAAAAGTATGACTCACCTGAAGCCATCTTGATTGGAATAAAGTGGTAACACTTAAAACATTTAATTTACAAAGGAACAAAATGAGGGGGTTCATTTTGCCATAGAAATTATGATTAGTGCTGAAGAAAGAAAAATTAGGGCACATTGTGAGTGACTTCTCAAATCCACACAGATGTAGCCCACATGTAGCCGAATGACAGAAGTGTGCAAAACACTTATTTTTGGTGTATTTGCAGTTTTATATAGTGCAGACTTGTCAGGTATTGGAGTGCTTTACATGAGCATTGGTTACATCACACAAGATCAAATTCATTTTGGTTGTAGACATGGGGAGATTAAGTGATTTGACCAGAATCACAGAATCTTGAGCTGAAGCAGAAACTTCAACCTGGTTCCTGTGGAAATTTAGCTTGCAAACTGAACATTATCTGCGCCATCTTGCCTCTCCCCAGCGAATGCACGGCCGCCATTTTAGGCACCCCACTCTCTCCCCGCTCACTCTCGATCGCCAGCGCTTTCCCCTGGCGCTGCGAGCATCCCCCGTGCGCCGCCACCCCCGCTCTCTCATACAGGCCATAAACCCTCTCCTTCTGCGCGACCCTGCTACGGAACCACATCCGACCGACATCCCATACATGGTCATGCCTCTCCTTTGATAACCCCCTTCCTCTGCGCCCCATTGTCCGAACTGGTCCCAGGTCATCACCTAGCCCTGCGGATGCAGTTTATTGCCCCTACTGTAAGGGAAACACCCCGCATCAAAGGGATTACAGTAGATCAAAGCCCCTACCCCCTGAGACCCGGCCGGTTGCACACACCCCCGGAAATTAGCGGAATTCCCTGCTGCGCGATAGCCATCTCCCACTGCGGGTAGGGTGGGAACCTCTACTGTAACTATGTGTGGGATCGGATCTGAGCCGGGGCTTCAGGGGATGTTCTTTCATGCATCAAGAGAATCTCAAGAATGTACTATGTGTAATAAAGCAATAAACCGGTGTATAAGAGACCAGGTCTCAGAGATGCGGTTAGAGCACCTCGTGACGATACCTTGCTGTCTGATCTGATGTGTTCTGCTCCGACGGAATAAAACTTTGTTTCCTGCCTTCCAGTCTCCGGCGCCTGCCTCTTTCATTGGTAAATTATCGAGTGGTATGAGAGGCGATTACCGCCGGGCAAATACTTGAAAGGTTATCGACTGAAACTGCCGCTACCATTTAACAATTGGCGTCCCAAACGTGGGGCCCATCAGCGACACGTGGATCCAGTGGGAGAGGTCCCGACGACAGAGTGAACGACTGCAACGATCGGGAGAGCTCCTGCCCAATAGACCCTCGTCTGGCAGCCGATCATCCGAACTTCACTGGTTCCGAGCAGACCTCTCTCGAGTGATCTACGGTCCTGACTGGGAACCATCAGGAGTGCTGCGGCAATAACGGAGAGTAGAGGACGATCGGGCGCTGGAGGCGGAAGACGAGAAACTGTCCACGCGGTCCGGGTAAGGTCGTGACACACGACAAATTGCGAAATAATTGATTGATTGTCCGAAACTTTTTGAATACTAGTATTGCTCATTGATTGTGCTCATTGATTGTTCTCTTTGAGATATTGGCTGTCTACAAACGGGGAGGAGTAGAAATACTCTCTCTCTCTCCCTTTGCAGATAGTGAAGGGTAGGTAACGCAGACTTTTGTCCCCGTTGAAACCCGTCGTGCCTATCTTTATCTCCCCACTGATTGATTGTCCGAACATTGATTGTTTTGAAGAATAGTGCTCTTTGAGATATTCTCTGTTTGCAAATAACGTAGAATAGAAATATTCTGTCTAGTCTTTGCAAATAGTGAAGGGTAGGTAATGCTGACTTTTGTCCCCGTTGAAACCCGTCATGCCTATCTTTGTCTCCCATTGATTGATTGATTGATTGATTGTCCGAACACTAGTTGTTCGATATTGGTTCTTTGGAGGTATTCTCTGCTTACAAATAATGAAGAATAGAGATATTCTGTCTAGTATTTGCAAGCAGTGAAAAGATAGGTAGTGCTGACTTTTGTCCCCGTTGAAACCCGTCATGCCTATCTTCTCCCCACTGATTGGTAGTTGGTTCTGCCCGGACCGCTTATTAGAGGTGAACCATCCGGCTCCACTGGAGGGCACCCCTAATAAGGACATGTTCACTAAATATGGACTAGTCGCCGTAGCTTATACCAAGCTATGGCATAAATATACAAAGAAGGACCCCGAGAGTCAGTGGCCACTGATGGGATCCTTCGACGACCATAAGATAGAAGTGCTAGAAATAGCCCTGCGTAGCAATAAGACCACGCCTACTATGCTTGACAGTATTGGCATGTGGCGCAAAGAAGCAACGCAACGGAAAAAGAGGGAAGAAGTAAAAGCAGAAAAGGAATTACGAAAGGCAGCTCACCTTGCCGCTAGAAAGTTAGAAGAAGAAATAAAGGAGAGAAGGGAAACTAAACTAAGACAGGAGCCCGAAACATCAGGACAGTACGCTGTTAGGACCCCTTCTTTGCTCTACCCTGAGTTGTCCTCCAAGCAGCGAACGAATGACGAATTACTGTTAGGTCCCCCGATCATTTACATGCCCCCTCCATATGCACCCTCCCAGTCAGTAGTGCAACACCCACAACCCCCGAACACGAGCGAAAGCAGTACAGGGGCCTCGGTCCTCACGGCCTCCGCGCCGGCCAACCCTCCTGTGCTGAACACAACGTCGGCTATAACGTTAGACGACCCAGAGATGAGAAAGAAAGAGTCCACCAGAATGAATCGGCTAGCGAAGGATGAACGAACAGGAATCGACAAGATAGTAAAGGCACTGGTAGGATCCTTTTTGACCATACAAAAACTAAAGTAACGCTAGGAGTTAGCCCTTTGTGGGACATATGAAACCAAGGGAAGGAGTCAAGCTCACGGTCGAGACGGCCACGAGGTAGCCCGACTCCATTACTCTCGCTACCTAAACATGTCTGCCCTACTGCCCACCCCGCACAATAAGCATGACAAAATCCCGCACAAACGGAAGCCTGCTGACACCCACCACCGACGTCACCAAACTAGGGCTAGATCGCGCGCAATTGGTCTATGTTATTTTTCCGATTGCACAGTAACCTCCTTGTGCTCGTCATCAAATTGCAAATAGGTACAAACACTCCAACGAAGTAGTATAGTTATAACATTTTTAATAACTTATAAGATATAACGAACACACCAACAGGGTAACCAGGTTAAAACACGTTTTAAAACAACTATTTACATGACAGTCTGCTGCAACCTCCATCCCAAAGCCTTAACGTCCACGTGACACCGTCCTCGCCTCTCCTTCCTCGAAATTGCAACATTGGCCTGTTTTGGGCGGTTCTTTTAGTCGGCTTTGGGCTATAAAAGCCATGCAAAAATCCATTGACATCAGTGGCGGACGACTGTGCGAATAGGCCGGAGGCTATACGAAGCGCCGAAGTTCTGGCAACCCCAAGGCGGAGCCCGCCACGCTGTGCGGGCCTTTCCATTTTCTCTCTTCTTTCTTCAATAAGGGCTGATGCCCTGACGGGGGGAGGCGACGCAGACGGGCCTCCCCCACCTCCCCAGGTGGAGGCTCACCAGCAGATGAGGACGCCCCAGCCATCTTTTTCATCGGCCTGCTGAATTTCACCCTGGCACGCTGTGCGGATCTTCCTGCTTTCTCTCTTCTTTCTTCAATAAGGGCTGATGCCCTGGCGGGGGGAAGCAACGCGGACGGGCCTCCCCCGCCTCCCCAGGTGGAGGCTCGCCAGCAGATGAGGGCACCCCAACCGCATCTTTCACACGTCAGCCAGCTGAGTTGCGCCCTGCCACTTCCTTCGCCGTTCGGCTGAGCCGGCGCCCCTGCACGCGGCCGCCAGGCAACCACCCAAGCACCGGGTTCACCAGGACTGCCGCTAGCACCCGACGCGAGGAGTGGGCCCCCGCAGCCAGGTAATCGGGGACCCACCCCGGTGGTGATACCATCCAAACTGCTGTCGTCACTGCTACTGGAATCACCCCGGTGGCAGTACCATCCGAACTGCCGCTGTTACTGCTGCTGGCTCCTCTCCGGTGACTGTACCGAAGAGCTGCTGCTACTGCTGCCCCTGAACTCCGGCGGTCGACTCCTCCGGATCCAGGCCTAAAGCCCACCGTGAGACAATTCTGGACTCGAAAGCTTGTCTGCTTGGGCGTGGGCCCCACCCTTGACAAAATGCTCCCCTCAGCCTCGCAGAATCGGCTGGAGTCATTTGACACTCGACTCCCGCGGACTTCCGGTAAGGACAAAACCGCCGCCATTGCTCTTTGCCCCGGACGGCAGCCACCTTGCCTCCGCTTGGTGCAGTGAGAAAGACTGGTTCGAAGCGTCGGCGGAAGAACCCGCCTCCTGCCCCGCCCCAAGAACGAACCATGGCATTTCTATGGGGTCGCAGTGACGCCATGCTGACGCAAAATTGACGCTAACGAAAGTTCTCGAACTACTGAAAGGGATTCTGGTCCAACAGCTAATTCATGGAAAGACTTAGACTGTACTCTGGCCCGACCTCGCCCCAAGATGGTGCCGATGTAGGAGAGGCCTACACACCCTTGTGGCGTCCCAGTCACGTGACATTTGTGTTAAAAAGATATATATATATATATATGCGATGCTTCCACACATGATGGTCGGGGAGGGGCGGGAAGGGAACCGATTTTATGCCGTAGTAGCGTTGCTCATGACACTCGACGCCTCCCCACCACGTGGCCGGCCTGAACGGTTGTAGGCCCGTATCTTGTATGCTGACATTGTTTTAAATAAAGGGTCTCTTGAAAGAATTACGGAATCAGTGCCATGACTAATCACATAGGTTGATAGAGATTTCTTCATTTGAATAAATGATTGTTACCCCCAAGCAATAGAAAACAGATAATGCAGTCCCCATTTGCCTGAATCTTTTTGATTAACGGAATTTGTACCCATCACACCTATCTTTTTCCAAGAGTTGTTAAACCATGGTCAACCATAGCTCAGGGTATATGCCGAATGCAAGGTATGGTATCTTGCACCCTAATACACGACCGATTGAGAAATGCATATATGACAAGGGAACCCGAATTTAGGAAATGAAATAAATTAGAGCATCTTTGTCTCGGACAAAGAGAATAATAGGTCTGTGGTATCACCCATTCCTGCGACTAGCTTGATACGTGGTAAGTAGAACTTTTTCGTGTCTGCGCGCGCTGGGGTACTTTGAATACTGCACATCCCCTCCCCTCTTTTTCCCCTCTATAGGTCACAACGAAGCTCCGACTGAAGAATGAAGTGGACATGGACCGTACCGAGTTCAATATCAGGGAAAATTTAGACAAACATTGTGAGATAGTGCGTGAAGTGCAGACCACCATTGAGAACATAAGAAACTGTATGGCATGATTGTGCGTGTGTGCTATAATTACACGGTATGAATGTGTGTGCATCTCATGCTTAGGTCACTTGGAGAGAGAGCGTCACTGTATGATTGAAATGCTCACCATTGATCAAAGGGAGGAGAATACAGGGTCCGACACCCCCCTAAAATGAACTACAAAATACTGAAAGTATGCAGCATAGAAAAAGAGGACAGGAAAGGAGAGGTCCCCATACTCAACGTAGCCCTGAGTCTCCGTCTTGCATGCATGTACTGTCACACCCTATCCGGCATTTGTGTGTACGTGATCACTGAATTTATGTCTTTTCCCCGCTCGTGTTTTCTTACATGGAACAGATCCATGCTACTCCATGTTGTGTGTGCACCAAGTGGCCTATTATCTTACCCATGTCTCTCTCGTTTTGTATCGTATGTATGCCAAATAGCCTACTTGACGCACACCTATCTCTCTCTCTCTCTCTCTCTCTCTCTCTCTCTCTCTCTCTCTCTCTCTCTCTCTCTCTCTCTCTCTCTCTCTCTCTCTCTCTCTCTCTCTCTCTCCCTCTCTCTCTCACTCTCCCTCTCACTCCCTCCCTCACTAAAAAGCCTTCTTACCCTCTTTTCTGTTTGAATAAATTAACAACACATACCTCCTCGGTAAGTGTATAATTGGCCTGGAGCACGGTGGTGTTCGAACAAATTGACTGAAACAAAACGACCGTACTTTGCCACGTTACTACCTCTCCTTTCTACAAATATTGAGCTTAATTGGCTGAGAAAAGAAGGGACAGGTAAGACGACTGATGTCTCCCAATTTGGCCCTCATCACGGGGACTATATGTCAGTGGTTTCCGTTTTTTCAGAGCTTTAACAACATCATCTCCACCGCCCAGAATTACCCCCGCCCAATTACCCCGAAATAGAATGTCTAAAAGCACCCCGTTCTCCCAAGATAACCCCAGCCCTATACTAGCTGCCTCAGAGTATTTCGAACGACACAGCTGATGACCTTATTCACTAATAAAACATCGCCTAAACTGATAAAGGGTTATCTATTGTCGCCAGCAAAAATAATGCTTAGCTTATGTTCCTCCCCGAAATGGATACTCGTGAACCCGTGACAGTAGCACCTCGCACTTTCTTTTTATAAACTTAGCAGTCCTCGGAAAGAAATATGTAGTAACAAAACTTGTGTTGGGACGAACGAGCCTCTGCCGGAGAAGCCGGTTCGAATTTCTTTTTTATAGACTAGAAGGTTGACAGATGTCAGGCTTCCTGCAACCAGTATCGGGCGCAGGAATCGGCACCTAGGGGGCCAGACGATGGACAGGGACACCCACAGAAACTTGCACCACAACAATAATTAATAGATTAGTAACGCACACACTAACATCAGAGTTAAAAGACACCAATCATGCAGCAACCGATAAAAACATGTCCGCAACTACTCGGTGGTTGGGAGAGAGGATGAAGTATGTAAATGTCTTCCCTGCCAACTCTCTAAGACTTTTGTTTCTTGTACCCATTTAAAGATAACGTGCTGCCATCGGAAGGGAGGGGTCGGACGTGACGCACAGCCTGGCTGCAGACCTTGGAACATCTATGACATCGACCAAGGGGGAGGCTACGAAGCAAAAAGGACATGGGACGAGACACCATTTTCAGGATGATAAGCGCGAGGGGCTACATCGAGGCCCCCTGCTCACCGACCAGCGTGCCTGAAGTCTCAACCCGTCGGGCCCGATTGATGGGCCCAGTGCTGGAAGATTCTGCTCCCCTTGGTCCACATTTTTGATCTGATCCCACTCCACCCCCTCTTCCCTCGGCGTCCCGAAGCACGTCACCCCCTTCTCTCTCTCACCATCTTTTATATGGATTATGAATCTGACCTACCCACAGAAGAACAAAAGGCAGGTACCCTGTCTCAAAGTACCTATGGTGAACTGTGTTAAGGAACAGGGCTGTGATCGGAGAACAATGAATGATCACACCCTGCAACGTGAGAAATTGGATTTGAGCTGGACCTTAGCTCCACCGCCGGTGCTCAACAGTGCCAACGAAAGAAGAACAACAATGAGAGCTTACCAGTGATAGCTCTTTATAAAAAGGACACTGGAAAGAAGAACCCATGTCAAAGTCGAAAATCCTCTCCCAACCACCTTTTTATACTAACTAACTTCTTATCAAGTTTTCATGGTGTTGCATCAATCACTTCCGACTGTACACTGAGAAGTTAAGAAAATGTAACTTTGTATAGTAACATCCATACAACACCAGCCATGTACACGACTATACTGTAACTCTGTATGTACTACCTCCTCGCCTACTTTATCACCTGTAAGTAACTATAAGCAAATGTGTCAGATTACTCCTGCATGCCCTAAAAACTCTGTATCTTTAAGGAATGTACGAAAGACATTAACGATATTATAGCTGAAGGTTAACGAAGATAAATGACGGCCAGGCAAGCTGGCGAGATATGTTAAAAGGGAGGACTGTGGAAATTTAGCTTGCAAACTGAACATTATCTGCGCCATCTTGCCTCTCCCCAGCACCACGCACAGCGAATGCACGGCCGCCGTTTTAGGCACCCCACTCTCTCCCCGCTCACTCTCGATCGCCAGCGCTTTCCCCTGGCGCTGCGAGCATCCCCCGCGCGCCGGCCACCCCCGCTCTCTCATACAGGCCATAAACCCTCTCCTTCTGCGCGACCCTGCTACGGAACCACATCCGACCGACATCCCATACATGGTCATGCCTCTCCTTTGATAACCCCCTTCCTCTGCGCCCCATTGTCCGAACTGGTCCCAGGCCATCACCTAGCCCTGCGGATGCAGTTTATTGCCCCTACTGTAAGGGAAACACCCCGCATCAAAGGGATTACAGTAGATCAAAGCCCCTACCCCCTGAGACCCGGCCGGTTGCACACACCCCCGGGAATTAGCGGAATTCCCTGCTGCGCGATAGCCATCTCCCACTGCGGGTAGGGTGGGAACCTCTACTGTAACTATGTGTGGGATCGGATCTGAGCCGGGGCTTCAGGGGATGTTCTTTCATGCATCAAGAGAATCTCAAGAATGTACTATGTGTAATAAAGCAATAAACCGGTGTATAAGAGACCAGGTCTCAGAGATGCGGTTAGAGCACCTCGTGACGATACCTTGCTGTCTGATCTGATGTGTTCTGCTCCGACGGAATAAAACTTTGTTTCCTGCCTTCCAGTCTCCGGCGCCTGCCTCTTTCATTGGTAAATTATCGAGTGGTATGAGAGGCGATTACCGCCGGGCAAATACTTGAAAGGTTATCGACTGAAACTGCCGCTACTATTTAACAGTTCCCCTGTTGCAAAGCTGCAACTCTGGAAGTAACACCACATCCTCTCCCCTAGGTGCAACATTTAATCAAGTGGTCAACTGGATAAAAAAACATAAAGATTACAAATAATTTAAAAGTTCTTTGTCGCTATTTGAAAACTCAGAAAATATGTCCTCATTTTAGTTTTTTAGAGCACTAATCATAATTTTGATGCAAATAAGACCCTCTCATTTATATAATTTCTGAAGGAAATACTCTAGGTATTACAGTTTTGATTACATCAAGATGAATTCAGGCGTTCTACACTTTTGTAATAAATATAGAATGTTAGCAATCTATTTGTTCATTGGAATACTGTTGAGAGGCAGAGGCCAGGGGCACGGACTCTGAAAATTGAAGGCAGGTAGGAGAGTGCAGAGGCAACAATTTGACCACACTGGGCAGGCAGGAAGGGCATTGGCAGCACAACAGACTATGGAGGGCAGTGGAAAGAGGGGCAGGGGCAACACACCAACAATACAGGACTGGCAAGAGAGGCTGTGGCAATATTATAGACCATTGTGGGCAGAAGGAAGAGGCAGTGGTAGTACAACCATACATGCCAACAGACCCGTTTCAGCCAGGAAACGTCCAATGTTTTTAAGCTCAAATGGGCTTTATTTGATCTGTCTCCTGTTTACAATCTCCTCTTTTTCAATGTAACTCAAAGGGGAAAATCAATACCCCAGTTTTTTTCCAAAATCTCCCTCTTACCAAGTTCAAAATGTTCGCAAGTATAGTACATTGGATCATGGTAGGCAGGAGGAACTGGGGTAGGGACATGGACTCGGATAACAGATGACAGGAGGGACATGGAGAGGTGCACCAAACTGACCCTACAGGGCAGGCATCAGGGTTTGCAGCAGCACAATACACCACAGAGCGCATGCGGGATGGGAGTGCAGCACAACAATCCATAGAAAGCAATAGGGAGGGGACAGGACCATGCTCATGGACAACAGAGAACAGAGGGGAAAGAGGCAATGGTAGCTAGCTGACCATAATGGACAGACAGGAGGGAAAGCTGCAGCATAACAGACCTTAAAGGGCAGGAGGGACGGATCAGGGGCATTACAATGGAACAGACAAGCCAGGAGGGAGGTAATAGGGGTCTCCACATGGAAACAGAGGGCTGGGGCAAGGGGGCAGGGCAGGAGCAGCAATATGACCATGGAGGTCAGGCAGGATGGGCACTAGAAACAAGACACACCATGGAGAGCAACAATGAGACTATGATGGCATACACACAGACCATGGAGGGAAGGTGGGAGGGGGTCAGGGGTAGCTAGCTGACCACACAGGGAAGGTTGGAGGGGCCATGGCAGCACAGAAGCCCATGCATGGCAAGCGGGAGGGTTAGTGGCAGCACAATGGCTATGATGGGCAAGAAGAAGGGTGCAGGGGCATGCACAAAGGACCATGGAGGATAGAAGGGAGGGTCAGGACCTGGGCACAGACAAGAAAGTTCAGGGGAAGGGGCCTCACAACAGACTGCGCGGGGCAGGCAGGAGGAGCGGTTGCAGCACAACAGACCAGGGAGGGCAGAAGGGTGTGGCAGTAAAATGGACCATGGAGGACAGGAGGAAGGGGATAGCGGCATGGCATGTGAACAGGCAGGGTGGAGGTGGCAGGGACAGGTTACAGTCATCTGACAATGCTAGGCAGGTGGGAGGGGAGTGGCAGCTCAACAGAACACTCAGAGTAGATAGGAGTGGCAGGTCCATGGAACATGGTGGGCAAAAAGAATGGAGCAGGGGCATGCACAAAGACATCAGAGGGCAGGGGGAAGGAGAATAGGGGCAGCAAGCTAAGCGCAGAGGCTAAGCAGGAGCTCAATGATGGGCCATAGAATTGGGCAATGGAGGGCAGGAGGAGTGGACTGGTACATCATGCTAAATGGAGGGCAGTGGCAGCACATCAGACCATGCATGGCAGGAGGGAGGAGGCTAGTCCATGGATTCAGACAACAGAGGATAGGGAGGAGGTGGATGGGGCAGCAAGCTAACTGTTCAGAGAAGGTGGGTATTAGGAACTTTATTGTTTTTAAAATGTGTGTCTGTGCGAACTACTTAAAATATGAACAAGTATGCAGCATAATCTCACTTTTATTCAGGAAGAAGAGGACGTTTGTGACTGTGAATCCGGGGAGTCTCTTGGCAGAAACACCCCCTGACCCTCCACCCTCCATCGCAAAATGTAATGCCCGTAAAAGGGTAGGTAAACGCAGTGTTCTATAGAACATGGTCCTGAGAGCATGATTGAAAATGAAAACTAGATATAGTTTATGGTATAAACTATGCACCAAAAATTGTGATATAAGATGAACCGAGGCATGAAATATAATATGTAATACATTGTGCGCAATGACAGAGTCATTGGAGAGCGTGAGATAGCACAGGCACTAGCGCGTGCTATGCGATATGCGCCTTGGAGTGTAATATGCACAGGGCAGTGTTGTGTAACCTAACTAGTCTCTAAAGTTGTAATATAAAATATGTGCTGGGGAGAGTAACGTTGCATATGCACTGTGACAAAGATATGGATCCCAGATTGTAATATGTATGGCATAGCGCTGTGCGTTATAACATAGGCATCGAGGAAGGCACGTTAGATGGGGCAATATAACCCGTGCGAAGGCAAGTGTGGCATGACATATTCACGGGGTGGTGTTACAGTGCACATGGGCTAGAGAGTGTCATAGCATACGCACTAACTGGTGGAATACAACACAGAGGTGTGAGGCACTCGGCGGGCCCTGGTGGGTGTAACACAGCATTGGGCTCAGCCAGGAGCACGCTGTGACTCTCAAGTGAGGTTCGTCTCCTTTCCAGAGAGTAAAATAAAAAGTATTACACATCCGGCGGTGGATGTGTATTTTATTAACCGTGAGGGGGGTTTCTTGCATAGTTTGGTCGAATCCCCTTTGAATGGCTTGGTGTGCGTGTATATTAAATGTGCCCGTCAATACCTACCCATGTTTGTATAAATAAACGACAAGGGTGTCTACTTGGAGAGTACCCACCGGCGGGTTCGCCGGGATTGGGCACGGTAGGGCGTCAGACACGTCAGAGCTTCACTAGCGGTGTAAATACATTCCATGTGGATTCATTCTATGCATAGTCACCTTTTAATGAATATCACACAAATCGTCATGGTGATAGGTACGTACGGTTTGTCCAGCGTGTCCTAGGTGTTTCTATAAATATATTTTTTTTTAAATAATAAAAAACAAAGGTCGGCCCCAGGGGATGGGGTCCCCGGGGCCATAAGTGACCTGAGGAGGGGGCCAACGCAGCCCCCTCCTAAAGAATAAAAAAAAAAAAGGCCATGACCCGGGGGTTGGGGTCTCCAGGGCCGATTAAGGCCTTGGGAGGGCCACATTTATTTTTTTCACCAAAAAAAATCAGGGTGCTGGTCCTGGGGGATGGGGACCCCAGGGCCAGTAAATTAGAAAAAGAAGGGGGGCCACACAGCCGTCCTTCTTAAAAATAAAAATAAATAAAAGACCGGCATCGCGCCGGAGGCCACGCCCCCTCCTTGCAGCACTGTGCAAACGGACCCCCTGGCCAGTTGTAAGTTGGGGAATTAATTCCCCTTGAATACTGAGGGTCCCTGAGGGCCAACTAGCCCAACAGGTATCTCCAGTATGTGCCAGGGAGCTGCATTGCAGACAGGTGTTCAGAGGCCACGCCCCTTTTTACACCTCTATGCAACGCAGCTCTGTGGCACTTACTGGGGGTACCTAGTGGGCTAGTTTGACCCTAGGGACCCTTAGGATTCAAGGGGACTTAATCTCTCAACTTAGAAGGGCCACAGGCCGTGTTTACACAGTGGTGAAGGGAGGGGACGGGGCCTGAGGTGATGTGTGCAAACACGCCCTGTGGCGCGTTTTAAGTTGGGGAAATAATTCCCTTTGAATCCTGAGGGACCCTGGGGGCCAACTAGCCCACCAGGTGCTTCCAGTAAGCGCCACTGCTCTGCGTTGCAGAGAGGTGGTGCAAGCCATGCCCCTTTTTACACCTCTCTGCAATGGCGCTTACTGGACGTACCTAGTGGGCTATTTTGCTCCTAGGGATCCTCAGGATTCAAGGGGACTTAATCTCCCAACTTAAAAAACGGCCACAGGGCGTGTTTACAAAGTGGGGAAGGGAGGGGACGGGGCCTGAGGTGACGTGTGCAAACACGCCCTATGGCGCGTTTTAAGTTGGGGAAATAATTCCCCTTCAATCCTGAGGGCCCCTGGGGGCTAAGGCTAACTAGCCTCATGGGAACAGTCCAGCCCGAACTACCAAGCCATGGCTTCCATGGACCGGAAACAAGCATCCTGGGACTGGTTTCTGCCTAATCAGCTGTCATCAGCCAGGCTAGCTTGAATCCAGTGGCAAAGTGAGCAATGGACCCACGTCTGGGCATACCCTGCCAACTTAGGGCAAACAAAGCAAACACAAAGGGGATGATGGACGGACTGTTGAACATTGCAAGCACTCAGCCCCAGTCAACTGATCTGGGTTTTATCCATCATCATTCTTTAGCTCACTCCGCCACCCCAGTTCAGACATGGCCATATGCAAATCAGTCTGACCCTGTGCCTCATGGGAACAGTCCAGCCCGGACTGCCAAGCCATGTCTTCCCTGGAACGGAAGCAAGAATCCTTGGGCCGGTTTCTGGCTAATCAGCCGTCATCAGCCAGGCTAGCTTGAATCCAGTGGCAAAATGAGCAAGGGACCCACGTCTTGGCATACCCTGCCAACTTAGGGCAAACAAAGCAAAACCAAAGGGGATGATGGACGGAGTGTTGAACATTGCAAGCACTCACCCCCAGTCAACGGATCTGGGTTTAATCCTCATCATTCTTTAGCTCCCTCTGCCACCCCAGTTCAGGCATGGCCATATGCAAATCAGTCAAACCCTGTGCCTCATGAGAACAGTCCAGCCCAACCTGCCAAGCCATGTCTTCCCTGGACCGGAAACAAGCATCCTGGGACCGGTTTCTGGCTAATCAGCCGTCATCAGCCAGGCTAGCTTGAATCCAGTGGCAAAGTGAGCAAGGGACCCACGTCTGGGCATACCCTGCCAACTTAGGGCAAACAAAGCAAAACCAAAGGGGATGATGGACGGAGTGTTGAACATTGAAAGCACTCACCCCCAGTCAACCAATCTGGGTTTAATCCATCATCATTCTTTAGCTCACTCCGCCACCCCAGTTCAGACATGGCCATATGCAAATCAGTCTGACCCTGTGCCTGATGGGAACAGTCCAGCCCGAACGGCCAAGCCATGTCTTCCCTGGACCGGAAACAAGCATCATGGTTTCTGGCTAATCAACAGTTTACCTTGGTCATTTAGTGCCTGTAATCTGTCTCTGGCCACATAACTGGGTGCAGCTGCCAGTTTGGGGATGTGTATTCCTCCTAGATAGCCACACACAATAGGGACCATAGATGTGTGTGGCTGGGTCATCACTGGCAGGATGGGGGAGGATCTGGGAAACTCCCCATTTACACTGGAATAGGCTGTGTCTTGCCTCCACAAAAAGGGCTGCATACCCTCTCTAGATGGTCTGGAGCCAGGAGAGGAAAGTCAGGATTCCTGGGGACTTTAAAGGGAAACCTCAAGAAGCTTCTCCTCCAACTTTAGAAGGCACAACTGGGTAAAATTACTGGACACCAGACACCAACTCTTCAATGCACTTCTTTACCTGTGGATACTCTGCCAGGAAGAAGGGCTGCTGTGCTGCTATAATGACAGCCCCTCTGCTGGATTGCTGAGCTAAAGGAACTACTGACCTGCTGTGCTGATCTGCTGCCTGCTGCCCTCTTGCCTGGGGAAGAAGAACTGAACCTGCAACTTCATCGTGAACCCAGGACACCAAAGTGACTCTAGCGGCTGGTCGGCTTGCCTCCTGATCTGAGCCTCAGGGACACAAAAGACTCTCAAACATCCAGCACCAGCCCCTGGACCCCGCTGCAGCGAGATCTTGACCCCCAAGTGGTGCATCTCAGGTCCTGGACCATCGATGTGGCTCACAGGCACTGAAATAAAGCTTTTGGCCTCTTCCCAACCACAAACAGGCCAGTTCACATAAAGACCTCGTTGCTCGCACCACAAATCAGCGCGAAGCTCTGTCAGCTCGATTCTTTGCACTGCAGCATTGGCCACTTGCTGGGACTGCCATCGCAAAGCTCCAGCAACACCCGCTCCTCTTGCTTCACCACCAGCTTTAAGCAATGCTCTTCCTGCTCCTCACGGCCTTCTGCAACTCTAACGGGACTCTTGGCACAAATTTAAGAAGGTAAACTTCAGTGGGCCTAACCGGGAGACTGTATCTGACCTGCACTTCATCGCGGTCGGTCTTAACTTTTGCCTTTGATCTGGTCCAGCATGACCAGATAACCACTGTTGGCGCTTTATATTTTTTGGTGCTATTTTACACTTTATTCTTTGAAAATGTATAACTCCAGACCTACTGGTTTCATTTTTGTCACTTTGTCTTGTTTTATTTTTTAAATGCAGCTCTATTTTTCTAGCATGGTGTTGAATCTTTTTGTGTGGTGTTTTCACTGTTTTGCTGTTTGAAGTTTTGCACAAATTCTCTACACATTACCTCTAAATTAAGCTTGGCTGCTATGTGCCAAGTTACCAGGGGGTTGAGTACAGGTTAATTTGGAGTTTGCTTGTGTCTTACCTTCACAAGGATTGTGGTTGCTGCTGGTCCAGGGCTCACACCCCAGTCAACCAGTAACCCAACTTCTTACAATCATGTTGGGAGCAGACTTGTGTTCTGTTTCTCTGCCCACACCCGTGCAGTCAGGGAACGGGCGCCCCGCCATGCACTGCTAATTGCTCCACATATTACATCACTGATGACATCTTCTCTGACATCATTGATAATTTATCACTACAACATTTCCAATGAAAATATTGATTAGAAAACTGTGCATGGTGCTGGTGCGAGTTATAGTTACCTTAGGGCATGAGTTATAATTACTTGAGACAACTATAACTGGGGAATTTGGATGATTTTCAGCATTTAAAGCATTACGTTGTTCCAGTTATTCACTGAAAAAAAACAAAGGATACAGGGACGTTATAGTTAGGAAATGGAATTTGAAAAACTTAGAGAAATTCACTGAAAAAATAAAAGGTTACATGGACATTATAGTTAGGGTCATGTTTCATTTGTATAAAAAACAGTGAAATTCAGCAGTTATAGTTAGTGAGCTAACTATAACTCGCAGCCACGCAATGCACTGCTTATTACCTCACATATTACATCACTCATGACATGGTCAGTGACATCACTGATAAATCTCAAATTACTTCACTCATGACATCATCCAGTGACTGTGAGTGTTTTAAAAAAGTTTACGGCTGTTAAATTTATTTACCAAGGTGTACTGGTGAATCAGTAGGTATATGATTGCCTTTATGGGTGATTTAGTGGGTGCGTGCCTGACTGTATAAGTGAGTGATTAGGTGTCTCAGTGAATGTATGGTCGAGTGACTGTTTGCATGAATGTCTGTATCTGTATGTCAGTTGGTATCTGAGTGGTTGTATGGGTATGTGAGTGGGTACATGAGTTTCTGGGTGAGTGATTGGTTGTCTGAGTACCTCTATGGGTGTCTGAGTGCCTGTGTGGGTGGGTGAGGAAGTGTGAGACTGCCTGTTTGGATGAGTCATTGGGTGAGTCAATGGATGTTTGAGTTAGCGAGTGCGTATAAGGGGCTGTATCGGTGAGTGAGTGTGTGAATGGCTGTGTCGATGAGTGAGTGCATGTGTCAGTGATATATGGGTGAGTAACTGGATATGTGAAAGGCAGTAAAAGTGAGTTATGGGGTATGTGTGTGATTGTATGGGTGAGTGAGTGAATGTAAGAGTGCCTGTATGGGTGAGTATGTGCATGTGTCAGTGACTGTATAGGTGAGTAAGTATGTGTTAGTATTTGTATTTGTGAGTGAGTGTGCATGTAACTATATGGGTAAGTGGTTCTGTGATTTACTGTATGGGTGAGTGAGTAGATGTGTGAGTAGCTCTTTGTGTGACTGACTCAGTGTGTGAGTGGCCGTATGGGTGTATGAATGGACATGTCAGTGGCTGTATTAGTGAGTGAGTGGCTGTTTGGGTGAGAGAGTGGATGTGTGTGTTGATCTATGAATCAGTGAGTAGCTGTGTAAGTACTGGTATGGTGTGTGAATGGGTTTGAGAATGGTAGTGTGGAAGTTGGAGTGGGTGTATGAAAGGTTATATGGGGTGTGGGCGGGCGCGTCAGAGATTCTGTACATAATGCCATCAGTGATGTCATGAGTGATGTAATTGGAGATGTCATGAATGATGTCACTGACCATGTCATAAGTGATGTAGTATGTGAGATCATAAGCAGTGCATTGCGGGGCCGTGAGCTTTTGTTAACTCATTAACTATAACTGCTGAATTTCTCTGGTTTTGTACGAGTGAAACCTGAGCCTAACTATAACGTCCCTGTAACCTTTGCTACAGTTTAAACCACTGAACGGAATTACCCCAAATTAGGCAGAACGCTAGATCTTTGTCCAGAAAGGGTGCTTTTTGTAATTTGTTGTAAATCTGTTCAGTAGTTTTGAGCAATTAAGGCTAAAAAACATTCAATATTTCACGCCGCTGAGGATCTGTGCAGCAGACAGATCTTAAGATGAGATCTGAATGGCTACCACCACATCAACAAAGAATGTGGTGGCAGTGATCTCAGGACACAGGACTCGGTCTGAGCCCTAGTGAAAAGGTTTTAAAATGACACCAGGGGCGGGTAGGAATACCCTGCCCCAAGACCTGCCTGGTGTGGGGCCCCAAAGGGACCCACAGTGATGCAAAAAAATGTTTACAACATTTTGCTGCACATTCATGGTGGGTTCACAAATCAGCAGGAACATTAATAAAAAGAAAACGATGTCTCCTGTGCATTTAGAAAATATTAACACAAGGATAGATCAGGTCTGGAGGGTCACAGGTGTTTTTTAAGGGAAGGGTGGCAAGCGGCACACCCAAGCTTCTTCAGGCCCAGGGATCAGATACCCTGGGTCCGCAATAACATAAAAGGGGAGCGGGGTGTGCAGCTCCCCCCCTCCCGAGGCTCTACAGGTTGTGGGGACACTCTCCACGGTGACGTTATAATTGTTAAGGGGAGGGAGATGAGGGGCCCCTCCCTGAATCTTTACAGGCCTGAGGTCCACACACCTGGGCTGTAATTTATTAAAGGGGAGTGGGGGCATGTTGCCCCACTCCCTGGGTCTGTTCAATTCCCGGGGAAGAAGGTCGCACCCCCCCTGGGAACACTATTGTTCTTTGCCCAGGAGAGTGAGAGAAAACCCTGCCCGAACTCTCCCAAGCAGGGAACAGATGTTTCCACTCACCAGGAAGAGCTATAAAATAAATGCTGGAGTAGCAAAGGAAAGGTGCCTGCTATCTGCTACCAACAGCACCCAGTATGGTGCTGGCTGAGGAGCTGATAGGGCTGCAGTGTCCTTGGAGCTGCCCCAACAGTCCCCAAGAATTCCAGGATTGTGGGTGTCCAAGGTGGGCACAGGGTCATCCAACAATAATTCACAAAATGGCCGGCACCTGCCAGGAACCCCCAACAAAAGATGATCCGTGGGACCCCCACTTAAGAAAGAAATGCCAGCTTTCACCCGTATCCACTAATAGATGCCATCTGAGGAGCTGACTGGGGCTGTGGGGCCCTGGTGTGGGCTCTAAACAAAATATAACATGAGGGTGTCCCAGGTGGCCACCAGGACACCCACCACAATATATATAAAAAATAATAATAAATGAGCAGTGGCAACGCTAATTTATTATTAACTGCTCTTTCAAGGAGGACCCCATAATGCCCCACGAGGGATATTTACATTGTTCTTTGAGCCCAGTGATGTTTTTAGAAGGAAAAAAAAACAGTAAGTCTCCTTAGACATTATATCCATGACCCTTAGGAGAACTTATCATATTTTCAAAAGCACTCCTAGCTGGAATTCTGTACCAATTAGTGGGAGTGCAAGCTGAAGTGCAAGGACCTCTGTGGTTGTTTTTATGATTGCATTTTGTAGGCTGAAAATGTCAAAAGAAAGACTCAGAGACATGTTTTTTTTTTAATAAAGTATCTGATAATTTCTATTTACATGCAACCATACAAATATGCTGTAAGAAAGACTGAGATACATTTTGATTTTATTTTTAATTAACATGTAATTTTTTTAAAATAATCCCTTTTATTACACATTGCATTGCTTGAATTACTGAAATATACATTTGATTAAACATATTGATGATTTTTGGAGAAAGATGATGGATCTGCTATATATACTGATATGCTAACCCCTTAATAAAGCCAATAGGCACACTTTAAAAATTTTGGTGCAGTGACTTTTGACAACATCAGGAAGTCTGCTTGAGTTCGGACAGGCCTTGTGAGAGAAACTGCATGCGAGGCATGCAACAAGGCTGTGCACTGTGGAATCTAGGGCGCTTGCAGAGTTTTGGACACGGACTGGGCCTGCAGCCAACCCCATGCAGGGCACAGCCAAAAGCCTTGCACGGCATACGGCTGGCTGCCTGGGAGAAGTTGGACACAAAGGGGTCGATTTCGATCCTGGATAAACCGGGTACGAACCGTCGGACGGAGCGTTTTCTCCGTCCGACTCGTACCCGGTCGAAATACCTTACAAACGTGCAAGTACGATTCGAAACGCAAACACCATTTGCGTACGAATCGTAAAAAACACCGACCGAACAAAAATTACCCACAATTCCGATCCGGGACACCGCGGACGTGACGTCCGGACGGAGTCAGGCAGCGTTTCACGAACCAGCAAGTACGATTCGTACCGATGTCACTCCGCACGGACAATATTTTACGGGAGCCAAAAACTGTCGGGAAATCAGGACGACGTGCACAAGGAGCACCTGTACGCGACGGACGGCCATGGACTCAAACCTATGTGCCATCCCGGCCCTCATTGCAGTCCACCTGATGTACAGGAACAGACGCAGACGCCGCAGAAGGTCAGAACAACACCCAGGGTCAAAGGGGGGGGGCAGGGGCAGGAAACATAACCCCCACCCAAGTCCAAAATCAAACATGCCCTGTACATACTTGACCCCCAGGGCCTGGTCACTTCGGGGGTGGGGACGTCTCCACCAAGGCCTGCGTCCGCCACAACGGAAGTCAACATGGACGTGAACCGGCAACACAACAATTGTGGTACGCACCGTACCCACGCCGTAAGAGCGTGGGTACGGGGCGTACCACACCCACCCCTACGTCACCCCAACAATGGCGATACGGCCCGTACCCACGTCCCAAAGGCATGGGTACGAGCCGTACCGCCATTCTTGGGGTGAGGTAGGGGTGGGCGTGGTACGACCCGTACCCACGCTCTTAAGGCGTGGGTACAGTGCGTACCCCTACGGCATCCCAACAATTGTGGTACGGCCCGTACTCGAGCCCCCAGAGCGTGGGTATGGCCCGTACCACGCGTACCCCTACGTCACCACCACAATGGTGGCACGGCTCGTACCCACGTCCCACAGGCATGGGTATGGCCCGTACCACCATTGCAGTGGTGATGTAGGGGTAAGCTTGGTACGAGCCGTACCCACGTCCTTGAGGCATGGGTACGGGTCGTACCCCCATTGTTGGGGTGCCGTAGGGGTACGTACCGTACCCATGCCTTTAGGACGTGAGTACGGCCCGTACCACGCGTACCCCTACGTCACCGCCACAATGGTGTTTAAACTAAGGGTAAACCCAAAAAGTCGCTGGGACCTGGGTATCAGAACAGTAGAAAGGAAATGGTCCCAGAACAAAGGAGCTTGTAAAAGCCTAAACAGAATCAACAGTAATGAAAAATACAACAATGAAATAGCATCCAAGTGTTATTTAATCACACCTAGATGGGAACATATTAATGTAGAAAAAAATTCACAATATTCAATCAGTGTGGGGTGCCACGGGGTAAGGGAAGGGAGTGATGGATTGGGTAAGGTAATAGGATAAGTGACATGAAAAAACTTTTACTACTCGTACAAATCAATTGTTTGGCACGCAATATTGTGCCAATTAATTAGTATGAAATCCATTCACAGAAGAAAATAGATGATTTGACAAAAACCATATACGATCAGAGGAAACCAGTGCATATTGCACTATTGTCGGTATTGGCACAGTCTTATGTCGACGTTTCGACCCCAAAGCATAGGTAGGCGACTGAGGTCCTTACTGGCGGGGTCTTCCTCAGGACAAACAGATAGGTGGAGCAGAAGGGGAAGGCACCTAATGGTGAGAATAGAAGATATGTTGCCACCCCTAGGGCCCAGTTCAGTCTTCTCCACCACAATCCATTGCATTTGCTCGGGGCTATGTCCTAGTTGATTGAAATGTTCAACTAGAGGTGCTCCGATCACATTACATCTTATTCTACTTTGGTGCTGTAGAATTCTCGCCTTGATTTTTTGTTGAGTTTGGCCAATATATAGTTGGCCACATGGGCAGAGGATCCCATAAATGACGTTGGTCGAGTTACAATTGGTGTGTGAATGAAAAGTGATGGTTTGATGTTTGTAGACAAACTTTTTAGATTGAATGGTAGTTGGGCATGCCTTGCACGATCCGCACTTGAAATGACCTACAACGGGTGGTAGTTTCCAAATTGAGTGGATAGTTGGTGCAACCGGGTCCTCAAGGAAAGAATGTACCACATGGTCCTTGATGCTCATGGCTTTTCTGAAGGAATGCATCGGTAAATTCAGTTGATTGATCTCAGTTGATACAATGCCCCAATGTTTGTTAATTATCTTTTTCACGGCATTGCTTCTAGTTGAGAACGTTGTCACACATATCATCTTGTTGCTCGTTGGTGATGTAGCAGGATCTTTAGCTATGAGCAAATCATCACGTGGGTTGTACCAGGCCCTCTTCTGGGCCCTCTTAACCAAACGCTTCGGATAGCCCCTGGCAATTAGTCTGGCATTCAGGTCCTCCGACTCTGTCATGTAGTCCACTCGCTTAGTACAGTTCCTGCGGATCCGCAGGAACTGACCTACTGGGAGATTATCACGTAAACCACGTGGGTGGTAACTACTGTACCTCAGCAGGGAATTCCGTTCGGTTGGTTTCCTGTATAGGGTGGTGAAAAGTTTGGCATCTTCGCTGAATATTTTCAAATCAAGAAATGGTATCTCCTGAGTGTTGGACTGAATGGTAAACTGGATGTCTTGGTCGCATCGGTTAAGCCACTCATGGAACAAATTAAGTTGGGGTATATCGCCGCTCCAGATCATCAATATATCATCGATATATCTCTTCCATAGATTAATGTGTCCAGAGAAGGGGTTGTTGTAAAGGACGAAACGCTTTTCAAAATCGTCCATATACAGGATCGCCAGGTCTGGGGCAAAGGCAGCCCCCATCGCCACTCCTTTCGTCTGTACGTAGTACTTTCCTTGGAAGTAAAAGAAATTCTTCCTCATAGCAATAGTCAAGAGGGCTATAATGAAGTCAGTAGGTACCCTCATCGGTGCTGGTCTGGAGTTCAAGACTTCTCTCATGACTTCCAAAGCTGGTTCCTGGGGAATACTGGTGTAAAGTGATACAATATCACAAGTCACGAGTATTTGCTCGCTGGAGTTGAAAGGTTGTTGATCCACTATGTTGATTACTTGCATAGTATCACGCAGGTACGTCTCTGTTTCCTCAGCTAACGGTTTTAGAAAGAAATCTATGTACTTGCATAGAGGTTCTAATAATGACCCACACCCCGATACAATAGGGCGCCCCGGTGGATGAAGAATGTCTTTATGTATCTTCGGTAGGGTGTAGATGGTCGGTAGTCGTGGGCATTTTTGGTTCAAGTACTCGAATTCCAGTTTGCTTAAAAAACCGAGGTTAAAGGCTTCCGAAGTGATAAGAAGGATTTCACCCATCAAGTCCTTGGTGGGGTCGGATCTGAGCAAGGAATAGCTGACACCATCTTGCAGTTGTCTCAAAATTTCGGATTTATAGGCAGTCGTGTCCTGTATCACTATGGCTCCCCCCTTATCGGCAGACTTGATCACAATGTCCTTATTGTTTTTAAGGGTCACGAGTGCAGTTTTTTCAGATTTACTGGTGTTCGGTATAGTGTGTTTACATGTCGATAGTAAGGTATTGACATCATTCAGAACCATGTTCTCATACGCCAAAATCCTGCTACTCATGGCACTGGTCGGTGGAAAGAACTTAGATGGAGGTCTGAGTCCAGTGTGGGATTTAGAGGGATTATCCTCAGCATTTCTGAAAAAGTATCTGAGACGAATCTTACGAAAAAATCCATAAAGTTCTGTCTTGAGATTAAATGAATTGGGATGAGCCGTTGGTACGAATGATAGACCTTTTGAAAGAACAGCTTGTTCATCAGTGCTCAAATTGTATGCAGAAATGTTAACCACAGGGTTATTGTGGGGCTCTACCATCTGTACACTTTCCTCCTTGTTGAGATCTCTCCATGATTCTCCTGTTGGAAACGGACCTGTTTGGGGGTTGAGCCTCTGCCTCTGTCCCAATTCGTACTCGGTGGGTTCTGCTGGCCTCTCGATGGTCCTCTTGGCCAATTGCCGCCTCGTCCTCGCGGGGGTCTCCATTGGCCTTCCCCTAAAAAAGGGAAATAACCTTGGGGGGGATACCAGTTATCACGATAGTTGTCACGATAGTTGTAATCGTAGCTCGGACCCTGGACCTCCGGGTCACTGTCTGAGCTCACAGTGGAGTCAGAAAAATTGGTGTAATTCCTCCTGCCTCTAAAGGCACCTCTGCCTCGTCCTGTAAAACGTCCCGAATTGTCTTGCTTGTAATAATCCTCGTTAAGGTAGGGGTACGTATTCTTTTTCTCGTAGAACCTGATATCCTTGGAGAGTTTATCCAGCTTCTTGTTCTGCGTAGTTGTTTCAAAGTCTTTTAATGATTTGGTGAGATTCTCCAGGGCACTTTTAGCGTTGATCAGGGAAGAATCTCCTGAGATCTCTTGTTTCAGAGCAGCGATTTCTCTCAACAAAACTTGGACCTGTTCTGCCGCTGTCTCTACTCCTAGAACCATCCAATGTCGCGAAGCATTGTTTGCAATGAAGCTGAAGCCTTCTTTAAATTTAGGTATGTCAATGAAGATGGCAGGTTCATTTTTAATCTGTAGTCCAACCGGTATTATGCTAGCCTGTAAATATTTGGTGAGCAGATGGCCATGAAGTTTAGTGCGGATAAGTTTCTTTTCTAGGCGTTCAAGTTGTGCTATTTTATCGTTGAGCGTGAAGTCAATATTTGGTGTGTCGGATGACAGAAAAAGATTTCTAGGATCCTGTAGCAGCTGGTTGATATAATCCTCAGTATAGGAAAGGGTTTCGCTCTCCACCATTTTATTTACAGAAGGAGATATCACATAAAATACCTCGCAGGTATGCACCTGCACATGAAAGCGTTTAAACTAAGGGTAAACCCAAAAAGTCGCTGGGACCTGGGTATCAGAACAGTAGAAAGGAAATGGTCCCAGAACAAAGGAGCTTGTAAAAGCCTAAACAGAATCAACAGTAATGAAAAATACAACAATGAAATAGCATCCAAGTGTTATTTAATCACACCTAGATGGGAACATATTAATGTAGAAAAAAATTCACAATATTCAATCAGTGTGGGGTGCCACGGGGTAAGGGAAGGGAGTGATGGATTGGGTAAGGTAATAGGATAAGTGACATGAAAAAACTTTTACTACTCGTACAAATCAATTGTTTGGCACGCAATATTGTGCCAATTAATTAGTATGAAATCCATTCACAGAAGAAAATAGATGATTTGACAAAAACCATATACGATCAGAGGAAACCAGTGCATATTGCACTATTGTCGGTATTGGCACAGTCTTATGTCGACGTTTCGACCCCAAAGCATAGGTAGGCGACTGAGGTCCTTACTGGCGGGGTCTTCCTCAGGACAAACAGATAGGTGGAGCAGAAGGGGAAGGCACCTAAAGAGACATTGGGTAAGTGTTAAAAACTGTGTCGAGTCCCAACTAAATTGACTTAGGGAGACTGGGTGAGCGAAAACATCGCCATAGTTACCATATTAGAAACAGGGTATCTAATCACTTGGAACGTGCGCGTCCGGGGGTGCAGGGCCTGGTGGGCTCCGAGGACTGTAGAGGGTGGAGTTCACCTGTAATGAATTTAAGGTGTCGTTGTAACCATCCATAAACGGGTCAAAAGGATTGGAAATTATTCAGAACAAAAAAGAAAAAATCTCACTTACTGGTGATGATCAAATCAACGAAGAGAAGTTATTAAATCCAACAACACACGCCGTGAAAGACATCGGTGTGACAAGTGAAATAAATCACGAAAAAGGTATGGGAACGTCTGTTCTGTTAAACTCTCTTGCTACGAGCAACTTAGCAATGCGTGGCATCTTTTTCTAAACTCAGTTGTCTAGCTTTCTAACTCCCTCACCAAAATGCATACCGGCTCTGTCGAAGTGCACTTTATTGTGATACTGGAAACGATGCGACCTCACCATACTTGTTTTCTCCAGATAGACAGTTTTTAACGCCCTGTCATCACTTTCATTAATGTACAGCAATACCGATATAGTCTATGTCCCACCACTTACCAAGGTGCGGACTTTCCCCCTATTTTATCGCTGTTATTGTTGACAGATTAGGGTACTAGGTCCTTAGCTGAATATCCTCTAGGTTGGGTTTTCCATCTGTCTTTAAATCAGTACTCTTTCCCATTTTATTCATAGAGGTCATCATCCTTCGTGATTTATTTCACTTGTCACACCGATGTCTTTCACGGCGTGTGTTGTTGGATTTAATAACTTCTCTTGGTTGATTTGATCATCACCAGTAAGTGAGATTTTTTCTTTTTTGTTCTGAATAATTTCCAATCCTTTTGACCCGTTTATGGATGGTTACAACGACACCTTAAATTCATTACAGGTGAACTCCACCCTCTACAGTCCTCGGAGCCCACCAGGCCCTGCACCCCCGGACGCGCACGTTCCAAGTGATTAGATACCCTGTTTCTAATATGGTAACTATGGCGATGTTTTCGCTCACCCAGTCTCCCTAAGTCAATTTAGTTGGGACTCGACACAGTTTTTAACACTTACCCAATGTCTCTTTAGGTGCCTTCCCCTTCTGCTCCACCTATCTGTTTGTCCTGAGGAAGACCCCGCCAGTAAGGACCTCAGTCGCCTACCTATGCTTTGGGGTCGAAACGTCGACATAAGACTGTGCCAATACCGACAATAGTGCAATATGCACTGGTTTCCTCTGATCGTATATGGTTTTTGTCAAATCATCTATTTTCTTCTGTGAATGGATTTCATACTAATTAATTGGCACAATATTGCGTGCCAAACAATTGATTTGTACGAGTAGTAAAAGTTTTTTCATGTCACTTATCCTATTACCTTACCCAATCCATCACTCCCTTCCCTTACCCCGTGGCACCCCACACTGATTGAATATTGTGAATTTTTTTCTACATTAATATGTTCCCATCTAGGTGTGATTAAATAACACTTGGATGCTATTTCATTGTTGTATTTTTCATTACTGTTGATTCTGTTTAGGCTTTTACAAGCTCCTTTGTTCTGGGACCATTTCCTTTCTACTGTACCGCCACAATGGTGGCACGGCTCGTACCCACGTCCCACAGGCATGGGTACGACCCGTACCACCATTGCAGTGGTGATGTAGGGGTACGCTTGGTACGAACCGTACCCACGTCCTAAAGGCATGGGTACGGTGCGTACCCCTACAGCACCCCAACAATGGTGGTACCGCCCGTACCCACGCCCCCAGAGCGTGGGTACGGCCCGTACCACGCATACCCCTACATCACCGCCACAATGGTGGTACGGCCCGTACCCACGTCCCACAGGCATGGATACGGCCCGTACCACCATTGCAGTGGCGATGTAGGGGTACGCTTGGTACGGGCCGTACCCACGTCCTAAAGGCATGGGTATGATACGTACCCCTACGGCACCCCAACAATGGGGGTACGACCCATACCCATGCCTCAAGGACGTGGGTACGCCACGTACCAAGCATACCCCTACATCACCACTGCAATGGTGGTACGGGCCGTACCCAGGCCGTAGGATGTGGGTACGGGTTGTACCACGCCAGTGGACAGACACATAGGGGGGTGTGGCCATCAGCCCCAGCAGTGCCCAGACATAGGAGGGGTGGGTGCAGAGTCCTCCCAGCAGTGCCCAGACATATGAGGGGTGGGTGCAGAGTCCCCCCAGCAGTGCCCAGACATAGGAGTGGTGGGTGCAGAGTCCCCCCAGCAGTGCCCAGACATAGGAGGGGTGTGTGCCTATCACTCCCAGCAGTGCCCAGACATAGGAGGGGTGGGTGCAGAGTCCTCCCAGCAGTGCCCAGACATATGAGGGGTGGGTGCAGAGTCCCCCCAGCAGTGCCCAGACATAGGAGGGGTGGGTGCAGAGTCCCCCCAGCAGTGCCCTGACATAGGAGGGGTGGGTGCAGAGTCCTCCCAGCAGTGCCCAGACATAGGAGGGGTGTGTGCCTATCACTCCCAGCAGTGCCCAGACATAGGAGGGGTGTGTGCCTATTGCGTCCGCCGGAAGGGGGTTCGATACACGTCTTGCCCACCCCTTTGACCCACCTCTCCCAAGTAAGCCGAACCAGGCGCGCACACCCTGATCTGCACTGTGAACAGAGGGACACCACACGTATTCTTTGTAGGACGATAAGTTCTTTTATCGATGATTTCAAGGGATCTTTATGACCCAAAAGGCAAATAGTACAGCAGTGGCACAACGTACCACAAATCAGTCGTGGGGAATGGGGGTAGCGGGACAGTCTTTCAAGATAGTGTCTCTGCGAAATACCCTGCGGAAGCTCACAATCCTCGAGCTGGAGGGTGTCGTGTCTCTGGGCGATCTCTTATCGAGTCGTCCTCAAGGGGAGCGCCGCGAGTCTCTCAGCAGGCACAGGTGGTCGGAGTTCAGGAGCCGCGATTCCGTCCGCAGGGCTCAGATGGTTCAATAGCTGGGGGGCCGCGAGTCACTCAGCAGGCCTAGGTGGATCAGTGTTCGGGAGCCGCGACCTCGTCCGCAGGGCTCAGATGGTTCAATAGCAAGAGGCCGCGAGTCACTCAGCAGGCCCAGGTGACTTCAGCGTTCAGGAGCCGCGACAGCGTCAGCAGGCTCAGATGGTTCCAGGTCTTCTCTGTCCTTGTTCCTCCGGCACCCCTTGTTATACTCCGCTGGTTCTTTGAAGTCCGGAGTGCTCGCAGAGGGGGGACTGGGGTGACGGAGGGGGTTCGGCGGGATTTCCTGCCGCTCACTTCCTTGGTCTTTTCAGGTGGGTCTGGGAGGGACCCCAGACGCTCGGTAGGGGAGGCGCCTGCTCCCCAGGGGCCTGGTGGCCGATTGAGTCCTCCCGGGGAAGGCGACCCGAGGTGTGACTGGGCTGGCGCCTCTGGGTCTGGCTCGAGGGTTCCCGCTCCCTCGGTTGGGCATGCGTGGTAGGGTGTTGAGTCTGTCAGGTCTCTGGCCGGCCCGTGGATCGGGGGTGGCTGGGGCGGCCGGAGTCGGGGATGTCGTGTCTTGAGGGTGGTTGCAGGTTGGCGGGATGATGGAGAGGGCAACGCCGTGAGGCCGGTCTCACAACTCCCAACAGTGCCCAGACATAGGAGGGGTGGGTGCAGAGTCCCCCCAGCAGTGCCCTGACATAGGAGGGATGGGTGCAGAGTCCTCCCAGCAGTGCCCAGACTTGGAGGGGTGTGTGCCTATCACTCCCAGCAGTGCCCAGACATAGGAGGGGTGTGTGCCTATCACTCCCAGCAGTGCCCAGACATAGGAGGGGTGTGTGCCTATCACTCCCAGCAGTGCCCAGACATAGGAGGGGTGGGTGCAGAGTCCTCCCAGCAGTGCCCAGACATATGAGGGGTGGGTGCAGAGTCCCCCCAGCAGTGCCCTGACATAGGAGGGGTGGGTGCAGAGTCCCCCCAGCAGTGCCCTGACATAGGAGGGGTGGGTGCAGAGTCCTCCCAGCAGTGCCCAGACATAGGAGGGGTGTGTGCCTATCACTCCCAGCAGTGCCCAGACATAGGAGGGGTGGGTGCAGAGTCCTCCCAGCAGTGCCCAGACATAGGAGGGGTGGGTGCAGAGTCCTCCCAGCAGTGCCCAGACATAGGAGGGGTGTGTGCCTATCACTCCCAGCAGTGCCCAGACATAGGAGGGGTGTGTGCCTATCACTCCCAGCAGTGCCCAGCCATAGGAGGGGTGTGTGCCTATTACTCCCAGCAGTGCCCAGACATAGGAGGGGTGGGTGCAGAGTCCCCCCAGCAGTGCCCTGACATAGGAGGGGTGGGTGCAGAGTCCCCCAGCAGTGCCCCGACATAGGAGGGGTGGGTGCAGAGTCCCCCCAGCAGTGCCCAGACATAGGAGGGGTGTGTGCCTATCACTCCCAGCAGTGCCCAGACATAGGAGGGGTGTGTGCAGAGTCCTCCCAGCAGTGCCCAGACATAGGAGGGGTGGGTGCAGAGTCCCCCCAGCAGTGCCCAGACATAGGAGGGGTGGGTGCAGAGTCCCCCCAGCAGTGCCCTGACATAGGAGGGGTGGGTGCAGAGTCCTCCCAGCAGTGCCCAGACATAGGAGGGGTGTGTGCCTATCGCTCCCAGCAGTGCCCAGACATAGGAAGGGTGGGTGCAGAGTCCTCCCAGCAGTGCCCAGACATAGGAGGGGTGTGTGCCTATCACTCCCAGCAGTGCCCAGACATATGAGGGGTGTGTGCCTATCACTCCCAGCACTGCCCAGACATAGGAGGGGTGGATGCAGAGTCCCCCCAGCAGTGCCCTGACATAGGAGGGGTGGGTGGAGAGTCCTCCCAGCAGTGCCCAGACATAGGAGGGGTGGGTGCAGAGTCCTCCCAGCAGTGCCCAGACATAGGAGGGGTGTGTGCCTATCACTCCCATCAGTGCCCAGACATAGGAGGGGTGGGTGTAGAGTCCTCCCAGCAGTGCCCAGATATATGAGGGGTGGGTGCAGAGTCCCTCCAGCAGTGCCCAGACATAGGAGGGGTGAGTGCAGAGTCCCCCCAGCAGTGCCCTGACATAGGAGGGGTGGGTGCAGAGTCCTCCCAGCAGTGCCCAGACATAGGAGGGGTGTGTGCCTATCACTCCCAGCAGTGCCCAGACATAGGAGGGGTGGGTGCAGAGTCCTCCCAGCAGTGCCCAGACATAGGAGGGGTGTGTGCCTATCACTCCCAGCAGTGCCCAGACATAGGAGGGGTGGGTGCAGAGTCCCCCCAGCAGTGCCCAGACATATGACACATGCATACCCACCCCTGGTGCTGGCAGCACAATACACACAATGAGAGCATGCAACAAGACTGTATACTCATGTGCCACCCTACTAAACTAAGAGACCCAAAGGGAACACACACTGTCACGCACATTCCAGGACTGATAGGAATGTACAGGTGCTGGGGCAGCTAACAAGTTGTTGCCTCCCATGGAAATGAAAAGGGTGGAGTACCCACATATACAATGCCCACAATTGTCAGTCAGGTGACCAAAGACCTTGCAGACCATGTAACACATGTGTGCGAGGCTGGGTGTACACACATGCATAGGGCGTAAAAGGGAACATGTCCACGTGAAGTCATGTCAATATACTCCATACACTAGTACAGTGACCACCAAGGATGCCACAAATGATGCAGGTGGAGACATTGCTGAGCAGGCATGGCCAAAGTTGAAGGGATCCGTCACACATCCAGGATATGTAGACACAGCTCAGCACAACAATTGGGAAACAGCCTGCAGGGAAGATGTCAGGGTCCACAGAAGAAGGAACACACCTTGGGACAATATCACCATACAGGAAGAGCACACGTGATCAAAGATTATTCGCAGAGCCCTTGTGATGGCACACAAATACCAGGGTCCACCCCATGAGCAGCACACTACATTTCCCAGACACCTAACACATTATCACCACCCTAAATCATGGAGCAGCACCACCAACAGCAAGTCCAGGAAAGCATAAGTGTGCAAAAGAAAATCAAAATGCTTTATTCAGCATTCAAAATAAATTGTTTTAAATGTCCACTATTTACAAGGCCCATGGGCCAGGCCATCAGCAAAGTCCTGGGGGGTACACATCGGGATGTGTGTCCCCTAGCTTGCCTGCACAGTTCACATGTCCATTTCATCCACAGAAGGGGGGGCATCATGTGGGGGGGAAGGACCAGGCACCGCAGGGACAGGAGGGGCAAGGGTAGGTGTTGTGGGTGCAGGGACGGACGACTCCACCACAGGGGGTGGGGCAGCGCCAAAGGTGGATTCCAGCACGGCGCTACACACTACTGCCAGGTCGCCCAGCGTCTCCCCTGCACCCGAATGGACCACATGCCCCAAGGTGGGGGGGTAGGAGGGATGGGTTGCAGCGCTCCTGGGGGGGTGTGGACAGGGGGGGGACTCTACTCCCGCAGCCGGGCACTGCCTCCACCACTTGCGGGGTGGTGCCACACTGGGGCTGAGGGACACAGTGGCCACCAAGGACTCATTCGGTGACAGTTGGCCAGGAGAGCTAAGGGGAGTGGTTTTGGAGGAAGTGGGTCTTGAGGAATGTGGACTCCCACTCTGGCTGCGTGCATGACGTTTGCCCCCAGACCCAGTGGGTGTGCCTACTTCCCCCTGTGTGTGCATGACTGGAGGAGTGCGCTTTGCCTTCCCTGGTGGTGTGCTGCCTGTGACTGGTGGGGTGCGTGCATGGGGACGTCTGGGTGTGCGTCTGACAGGCATGGGAGTAGGAAGTGTGGATGGTGCAGGGGTAGGGGGGAACGGAGCGCTGCTGGAGATCCACTGCTGCAGTCAGGGGGAGTCTATGGACTTCAGCAACATCCGTTGATCAGACATCGCTGCTGACATGCCCTCCATGTACGACAACATCTGTGTCAGCAGTCTGGTGTGCTCATGGAGGACAGTAAGCATCGATGCCTGACCAACCTGCAACTGCCGCTGAATGTCCACAGACTCGGCATTGACGGCAGCAGGGGAGACAGGGGCAGGGGGTGCGGTGCCTGGCACGAAGGAGACCTGTTGGCACCTAGCACAGTGGGAAGGGACCCGAGCAGGTGGGAGGCGGGTGATGGGAATGGAGGGGGCGGCGACAGATGGAGTGCTGCTCTCAGCTCTGGGAGCAGCGTCCGCCCTCTCAGGGAGCTCAGCCTCGGACCCGTCAGCGTCATAGTCGGTGGTAGGACTGGACAGGTCCTCCGCCGCACTCCCCTCCGCCTCCATGCCACTCGCTGAGACAGACTTGGCAGCCCTGGTGGCACCGCTGCTGGATCCCTCCTCAATTTCCGTGCCAGTGTCTCCCTCGGTCTCCCCCGACGCTGCTGTGGGCAAGGTGAAGAGACAGGAAATAATCAGACACCTGTATACATATGACACATGATTCAAAACTACATAGGTCACAGTGCATAGCATGAAAAGCAACATGAGTAACATCTACAATACTACGCACATATGTAGGCCCTGCACCACACAGTTGGTTGACCCACCATGCCACTGAGAAACAATGGAGAGCATGACACAACAGCAAAGAACTTGATATCAAATTAGACAGAGGAGCAAGTCTCTGGGGACAGTCGAGTACAGCATCTGGACCACACACCGTAGCCAAAAAAGGGATGAGCAGGAACCATGTCATGTAACTTTTGGCATATGCTGCTTAGCAAATACATTAAACCCTGCCCAACATGACTGGGTCACTGCATGTTGAGTGTATGTCCAGACAATCATCACACACAGGCCAGACCTGGCAAGGACACATACGGTTTGGACATGTAGGCCTTTCCCGCACAAACCCCGCCCTACCTGAGACAATGTGAGTGACACAGAGGAAGTACTTACACCTCTTACTCAGGGATTACTAAAATGCCCTTCAATAAATCCTGAATGTACACAAACTAACCGTTGTGCACCTGTCCACACATAAAATTGACAAACAACCATCATCAGATAGTTGTACCAAAACACACTGGCACCGGCCACTGTGAGTATGCACAAGCCAAATTGGGTCACCCTGTACAGTGGACACATGTAGCACACTTTACGTATATACACATTAGGCCAGGGTACAATGCCACAGAGTCCAAACTATGCTGAAGACACAGTGAATGTCCACATAGTTGGATGACACACATGATACCTAGGAAAAGGTGCCGCAGGCGACTGTAGTGGCCACACTCCTCCATGGTCCGGGATGGATATGACTGCATCAGAAGCAAACGTCCCTGCACTATGCATATCTCCCACTCATGCACATCATGTCTGAGGCCACAACATTGGTCGTGCATGCTGTAAGGCAGTACACTTTTCAGACACACTCCTATGTCGGGACTCAGCATCAGTGCCAACTAACATGGACCCCACATTGACTGAACTGGCCAGGGCACAGGCAAGGTCCCAACACATGTTACACACCACCCCCACACATGATGCTGCAAGCATTGGGCACTTGGATTAACTGGCAGCCTAGATGACCTTGTGCAAGAGTGACTACACACAGACCAGGGAACACGTGTCAAGGAGGGGAAGGGAGGAAGAACAGCACCGGTTTACTTTGGGGAACAAGCTATGTACTGCACATATGAACCCTGGTAGTGTATCCATGCAACTGCGCACTTCCAAAAGCTGGTGACACACAACAAACACACATGTACCTACCCCCTTCCTGCTGCTGCTTCTCTGCTAGGCACCTATCCAAGTCAGGGAAGACCACCGCCAGCACACGCTTCATCTGGTGGGTCAGGCGCCGGCGCCCACGGTTCTTGTGGCTCTCAGGTGAGTTCCCCAGCAGGACCCGGGCGATCCTCCTGGTCCAGCACCGGATATCCTGCCAGCGTTTCCTCACCTGGGGAAGGCGCCGCCTCCGACCCTCCACCGACCTCACGGCAATGACGGCTTCCCTCCAGATCTCCCCCTTGGCATGGACGCCTACCTGTGAGGATGACAAAGTGAGACAACATCAATACACCTGCTACATGTCACAGAGACACACATTTGAACAATTTGGCTGGTTTGAACAGGGCATAGTATGCAGCAAAATCATTGCACCTTCATCATAGGGACATTATCCTCTGGGGAAGGCCAAATGCACGATGTGGCATTGAAAGTACACAGGTGGAATGAGGGGTGCAACACAATCACTGATCCCGGCTCACACTGTGCATCACAAGCTACACCACAATTATGTACAGCACCTCAAAGCAGTCACATGCCCCAGGCCACTGGCGCAACCTCAGCAGGGTACACAGACACACACAGGCACAGGACAATCACCTGCCATTGGCAACTGCGGGTGCAAACATCACTCTGCACATGTGGCACTAGACCGGGGGGTGTCACAGGTGTGGGGCAGGCTCAGCACGTCAGACACACAGCACTGCTCCCTGCTCACATCAGATGAGTAGGGTATATGCATCCCTCATGCAGCTGGGGGGCAACACTCCACATAGACACTCACCCACATGACAGGGGACTTACACACACACCAATGCCCAGGGGACGAACACATCATTTGGACACTCTCACCACAGGTACACTCAACTCAGACACATCTGTGGGTACAGTCACCTGTCACACTGGGGGGACCACAGAATCACATCAGGACTGTAGAAACAACATTCCCAAGAGGATTAGCCAGGCTGAATGTGGCATGCACCATGCAGTGATTGTCACAGTAAGCATTATGCAAGTGAGGAGTGCAGACATGCACTACAGCACGCTCTGCATGGGAGACATGAGGCATTCCCCCCCCTGGGACCCACTCTAAGGAACATTGCATGTCTGTCACACCAGGACACAATGCCAGAAGTGACAGTCACAAAAAAGGGGCACAGTCTGAGCTAACGGAGTCACCACTCACCTGCACCCCTGGTCTCCCATACAGGCTGGGGTACTTTGGGAGGATCACATCCAGCAGGGCCTGGTTCTCCTCCTGGGTGAATGGCTGTGCCCTCTCCACAGACCTGGACATGGTGCCAGAGGTATCACGAGCAGCAGCAGCAGTGGTGTGGAATGAAAGGTTGTGCAGGCAAGTGCTCTATCATGGGGCCTGGCTGCCTTATATTTGCCTTGCTGGGCTGTTACATTTACAGGAGTACAGAGTGATTGGTCAATCTCATTTGCATCCTACGTTTCCTCCAATCCCTTTAAACCTACCCCAGTGGGTGCCTTTGCATGTTTAAAAAAATGAGCATGATGTCAAGTCAACAACCACTTTGCAACTTTGTATATTGTCTCCAACCGACTTCTGCTGGCCACCTGATGAAAAAATTTGAACTTCAAACTGGGTCTCCATGACAACCAGCATGCATTTAGGCCCTTATAATTGTCCCTCATGTGTCCCCTATGTAATTTCACTATACACACACAGGTACGGAGCGTTCCATGCCTCTAGGGCACCACTACTCCAGTGATACGGTCCGTACACGCGTGTGTATGGTCCATACCACTTTGGTAGTGCAGCCGTAGGTGTACGCCATAGGGATACGGTCTGTACACGTGTGTACGGACCGTATCCCTATGGCGTACGCCTATGGCGACACAACCATAGTGGTACAGACCCTACACACGCGTGTATGGACCGTATCCCTATGGCGTACGGCTACGGCGACACAACCATAGTGGTACGGACCCTACACACGCGCGTATGGACCGTATCCCTATGGCGTACGCCTACGGCGACACAACCATAGTGGTACGGACCCTACACACGCGTGTACGGACCGTGTCACTATGGCGTACGCCTACGGCGACACAACCATAGTGGTACGGACCCTACACACGCTTGTACGGACCGTATCACTATGGCGTACGCCTACGGCTGTACTACCATAGTGATAAGTGCCCTACACACGCCCTCAGAGCGTGTGTACGTTGCGTTTCACACCTTACACTGGTGACAGGCGGCACACAGAAAGGAATTGAGCTGTCATACTTGGCTGAGGCTGGACATCAAGTCATTGTCAGTGCAGTCCTACATGTCTCGGGCCTAGGTGTGTCAGGCTGTGATGTGGCACAAATCTCCTCATGTTTGAACCCAGTAGATGTGTGATGAGCTGTGTACACATGTCATGTGTCAAGCTGCACTATGTGCCACACATCCTTTTTTCAGGGACATGTGACCTGTGCCTCTAGTGTTCCGCAACCTGTCTGTATGATAAACATCCTTCTCCTGCACACATGTGGATGTCTGTCACTCCTGTAATGCGTCTGCCTGTTCACTTACACTGGCCCACAGCTAGTCGCATGCCATGTCATGTTGAGCTTGTGAATCCAGGTTTGTAGATGGCTCTTGGTAGGAGTGTCACCTGCCTGGCATATGTGTCCAGGATATATTGCACAGACCTGACTCTGCATGTAGCATATGTGTATTGGCTGTTCAACATGTGCTCAGTACATTGACAGTGTTGTTGTACTGTACTCACTCTTCGTTGTCCCTTTCAAATTACTGCAGGGCTCCGCCTCTCCCCCGACCAATCCCAGACTTGGCTGCCCTGAGGGAACGTGACTGTATACGCCGCTACCACTTCACCCAACGGTTGATTCTGAACTTGACAGCAAGGCTGGCACCACACCTCCAACCGCTACACAGGTATCCTACTGCACTGACACCCAAGATGAAGGTGATGGCAGCCCTACATTTCTTTGCCACGGGTACGTTCCAACATACCATTGCTCATGTTGGTGGCATGTCCCAGACCATGTTCAGCCGTGTCCTGCATGATTTTTTTAGAGGCCATGTTGGTTCACCTGGATGAGTTTATACATTTCCCAACTCCTGAGCAGTTGACAGGTGTCAAGGGTGACTTCTATGCCCTGGGAGGGATGCCCCATGTCATTGGGTCTATTGATGGGACACATGTGGCTTTGGTACCACCACAGGCACAGGAGGTAGCCTATAGGAACAGGAAACATTACCACTCCATTAATGCCCTTGTGGTGTGTCTTGCTAACATGGTGATTTCCCATGTCTGTGCTCGTTTTCCAGGATCAGCACACGATGCCTACATCATGAGGCGTAGCAGGGTGCCTGAAATGATGCTGCAGCTGCGCAATGAACAAGCATGTCTTGTTGGTGGGTATACTCTGTTACTCCTGTATTTAGCGTCATCTTTCTGTCTTACTGCTTCTCCTGACCCACTTCTGTCCATGATGTTTCCATGTAGGGGACTCTGGCTATCCCAACATGCCATGGCTGATCACACCTCTCCGCAACCCCAGAACGGCTGCCGATCACCGGTACAACAACGCCCATGGGCAGACCAGGCGAGTGATAGAGAGGACCTTTGGCCTCCTGAAGAGCCGCTTCCGGTGCCTCGACAAGACCAGCGGCGCACTCCCATATGCACCGGTGAAGGTCTGCAAAATCTTCCTCGTGTGCTGCATGCTGCACAACATGGCAGTGAAGAAAGCTGTGCCACTCATCCTGGATCCGGATGAGCAGGAACATCCACCCGTGGAGGACGAGGGGCTTGGTGACGAGGCAAGTGATGTAGAGGAGGAGGAGGAAGAGGACATCCGGAGTCGGCTCATACGCAACTTCTTTGCTTAGTGGTGAGTTGCAGTGTCTGAGTGTGCACGCATTGAGCCTTGTGTGGCATGTGTTGCAATGTGTGGGTCCATCTGCATGTCTGGCAAGTGAGTCAGAGGTGTGTTTGGATGTGTCACTCGAGTGATGGTGTAATAACAGTATGTCTTACCTGAGACACTATTTTCACTTAGCATGTTGACAACCTTATACATGTCGAGTACATGCCCATGCATGCGGATGTGCTTCTTTTGGCTCACTTCTTGTGTGTCTCTCATCCCCAGGTATTTGCGCATGCTGTCTGCTGGTGGCATTGTTGGGCTCCTGCTATTCCTCATGAATACAGCAACGTGTGCTGAATCAGCGTAACATGCACAGACATGTCGAAAAATCACCTTAGGGTAAGGGATGCACCACGGCTTTTTGGGTTGCTATGTGTTTGGAATGTGTGTGCACTGCTCCTGTTCATTTTTGGTTACTTAGCATACATGTAGAATCACCATGGGTCACATGACATGGAGCTGGATTCACCTGAATTGATAGTCACACTTGGTGACAGTCATCTGTAATGTGATTGTGGATTGTGATGAAGGCATCAATGTGTGTAACACTGCCCTCGGAAACATACGGTATGCACCGGGTTGACATAGTGTGGGACATCCCCATTAGTGGCTCAATGGTGAATTGCAGCCTCTCCATGAGCAGCACGGGGTGTTTGCCTCAAACCTGTCACTTGTGTGCCAGTTCTATGGGTTTCCTGCATCTGTGGTGCAAAGGGGGGTGCCAGTGTAGGTTCCACATGTTCATCCACATGACCTGTGCATCTGTTAATATAGATGCATTTGCCTTCCGGCAAACATGACTAATAAAGGTGTCCCTCAGCCTCCAAGGTGCCTCATCTCTGTCAATGCAGGTCTCTTGCCACTGTGCATGCGGCATGTCTGGCATAGTTGTCACAGATTGTGCATATGAGTGATTATGATATGTATTGTGCACGATGTACATGGCTGTGTAGGTATTTTGCCATCTCAGTCCCCACATTGGCCACTTTGCTGCATGTGCATCCATTGTCTGTGTGTGTGCCATGTCGAACCAGACACTCCTCCCTTCTCATACACCTTTTGCAGTAGTCCGTTCTGACATGCTTGTGTTAGTGTGCAACTTGTGGCATGGTTTCCAGGACATGGCGCCTGCTGCTGCAGGGCACACAGAGTTTCTAGATTTGCCCTCACACACACACCTCTAAGATGCACCCCCCTTCCTCCCTCCACCCATTCATTTTGGTGTAATCTGCTTGTGTGTGACACAGTTGCGGTGGCAAAGGCTGGACCGTCTGCACATGCTACGTGCACATTGCACGTGCCTCATGTCCTTGCATGTGCCACATCACGCTACACCATGATGTTGAGGCCACCCACCAAGCAATGTCCATCCAATACATCTGTTGCATGCACTCAGGCATGCACTCATCGCCCACACAACACCTTTGCATAATGAGTGTGCAACTCCAACTGCCTACACAGCGCTGGCACGCCTTCCAGGCCCTGTCACACCAACCAGGTCATGTCCCTTCTACTCCCCACCGGCTCTGTACCCCTACATGGCCATGTGAGTGGTACTACAGGCCTCTGCATGTAGTATGGTGTCGTTGTGGGACACATGGCACAGGTATCATGTCTCAGCGTGTCAGTCTACAATGTGTCCAGGATACCCCTCTACACCATGACATGCGCTCTGCATCTCATCATCATCTGGTGTCCCATTGACAGGCAGATGCTCCTCACCCTCCCCAAAAACGCAGTCCTTGCCAGTTCCCATATTGAATAATGGTATCCATTGGCAGATGGCTGCACGTTGGCCACCTGATGCAGGACTTGTACACGACTGAGGTGTTCATCTGCGGATTGTCCCCTTACAGCTGGGTCAACTGCTTGTGTCCAACCCGCAAGGGCCCTGCACAGGCACACAGTGTCCACGCACACGAGCTGGTGTGCATCATGGAATGCTTGCTCACATGTGCTATGCTGATCACCAGCATCTGGACCTCAGGCCTCAGAACACTCTGCATTATGCACACGGTCCACTGTTCGATCCACCTCAAGGCAAGACAGACCATCCCCCAGGTCAACTTCGACATCCATGTCCATTCCTACCCTGCACTCTTGGGAGAAGTACCTTACAACTCCCATGACACTTGTCCACATTCAGGGTGCATTTGCACAGCTCTGCTTCAACATCCGGCAACCCAGCCACATCACCGTCCAACAGGGATAGCGGCAATGGATCACTGTCATCTGCAGGATGACCTTCACAATCCACGGCCACACTCAGGATGCAGCCCACGACCCCAACACAACCTTGTGGCACTGTCATCCAAGACCCCATTGTGCCATCTCCATGCATCCAACCTTGGCCTGGCCACCATTCTCCACATCCACCTGACTCCTGCTTGCAGGACATAGTTCTCCCACCTGGCTACACATACCTGGGACTCCCACCCCAGGACACTCCACATGATCCCTGACCTCTGCGCATGACTGTTGCTGTTCGAAATAGGTCTGTCCGCAAAGTTGTGCAGGCACCCTCTCAGCTGGTTGGGCCCATCACGGGTGAGTATGGTGCTCCATGTCTGTATTGGATGATGCATTGTGACCCATGTTTGTCCTGTGCCAGACTCAGACCCCAGGGTATGCATGGTTGGAGTTACTTCAAAACTCAGGCATGGTTTGACTTGCCAACACACACATGTAATGGAATAATGCTAAATGACGGCATCATCTCATGATTTCTAATATCTTTATTGGTGGTGGGGTACGTGTTTGGGGGGATGCAATTAGGTGCTGTACCGGGGGTATAGAATCCAAAGTTCACAGGGGGAGACGGTATCCTTGCCATTGGAAGTCATCAGAGTCCATGCCACAGTCTTTGTCAACATTGGTCAGACAGTGACCAGCAAGTCCATGTGGCAGAGAATGTCATTTGATGAGGTGCTGCTGTTGCGCCAGAGGGCCAGGTGCCAGGCCAGGTGACCTGGGAGATGGTGATGGTCCGCTGACTCTCACGGTCTTTTGCGTGGACGACCCACCTTCCTCCGGGGACCCTCAGATGCAGGCCTTGACGATGCTGGGGACGCTCCGTCAGATGAATCCTCCTCCTCCTCCCTCCCTGTGTCTGGTGCTGGTCTATGCCTGGTGGCACAGGGAGGGTTTGCCAGGCTTTGGGCGATCTGACGGAGTGATTGGCTCACGTCCCTGTGCACCACCAGGAGCTCTGCCAGTCTTGCCTCCATCCGTCCTTGGTGTTGTTGATGACTGGCATAATGCTCGACCTGCAGGTTCTTAATCTCATCGAGGGTCCCCTGCATCTCGGAGAGTCTTGACACGACCTGGTCCATGCCTCTGGTGTCACGCCGGTATGTGTCCAGGATGTTGCGGACGTGTGACATAACCGGTTCCTCAGCTGGCTGGTCAGGCTCGCGCCTCCGCCGTCCTCCACTCCCACCACCCCTGCCCACTTGAGCCTGGCCTGCCCTTGTGGGCACGTCGGGACTCCGGGACCCCTGAGGGATGGCATTTGCGGGGTTGCCTGCCTCCTCCTGGGTGCCCGGGGTCCCTCGCCCCTCCTGGTCAGACTGGCTGCATTGTGTGCGTGCAGGGCTCCTGTGTGTATCCTGGGATGTGGCAGGAATGGGGGTGGTGGTTGGCACAGTTGTACCTGACGCAGGTGCTGCAGGTGCATGGGCACCAGAGGGGCCAGGTTGGTCGGGGTCATCCACGGTGTGGTGAGTGTCGTCGCTGCCGGTGGGATCATCATCACGCCGAGCCTGGTCCTGTGTGTCTTCCCCCCCCAGTGTTGGGGGGAGATCGACGACGTTGCCCTGTGTGTGAGAGAGAGACAATGTTAATGGTGTTACATGCGTCATCCATGTTTCATACATATTCAAGTTGGCACAGTTGCTCTGGGTAGTTGGATATGTCTAGCATTCCTCTCACAGTGCACTTGTGGATGGGTATGTTGCGGGGTCAGATTGATATGTACTCCTGGTTATTTGGCCTGTCTAATGAGTGTTGGGATGCTTATTTGGCTATGGATTGGTCTTGTTGTGTCACATATCCATTGCGGGAGTGCCAATTTGCATTGGCTGCCCCGGGGGTGTGTGCTTGTGTAAGGGGGGGGGGATGTGACCGGGCATGCTGTTGGTTGTGGTGTGATTTGTCATTGGGTCTACCAGGTGATGTGTCTATCCCCTCATGGTGCCTGCTGGCATGACAGTGAATGTGAGTTCCTGTGGTAGGTAGGTGGCATGTGGAGTTGGTGTTTGGTGTACAGTGGTCACAGGTTTGCCTTGTGCTGTCTACAGCAGGGCCAACTGTCATCTAACTTGTCTGTACTTGGCAAGTCCCTGTGCATTGTGCATGGTGCATGGGTATGTCCCTTGGCCACGGCTGTCAACACTTTTCCTATGTGTGACACACTCTTTGTTGTTGCATCAGTTTTGAACGCAGGGAGCAGTGTAGCGAGCGTGCGTAGCGAGCGCTGCAGAACCGACTTACGTGTTGCACTGTACGCGGCCAAATGTTGCTTTTTCATGTCTATTGGAGAATGCAGGTAGGAAACTTATGCATTTGTGACTGGGTTCTAACAAACACAGTGAGTGGGTATACTGGGTGTGAGGTTAGGTTTCTGCCTGCAGCGAGGATCGACTCGTGCACAGTTTGACACATGGGCCAGTGCTTTCCAAATGAATGAGGGGTGTTTCACGCAATGCCAGACCTTGTCAACATGCACACAGTCCACCTGCTGATGAGCGGACATGCCCACACCACCCAAGGGTGATTTTGTCTCCCTCTGTCTCTCTCTCTCCCTCCCTCTGTCACCCTCCTTCCTCCCTCTGTCTGTCTCCCTCTGTCTCCCTCTGTCTCCCTCTGTCTCCCTCTGTCTCCCTCCCTCTCTCTCCTTCTCCCTCCCTCTCTCTCCCTCTCCCTCCATCTGTCTGTCACCCTCTGTCGCCCTCTGTCTCCCTCCCTCTCTCTCCCTCTCCCTCCCTCTGTCTGTCTCCCTCTGTCTCCCTCCCTCTCTCTCCCTCTCCCTCCCTCTCTCTCCCTCTCTCTCCCTCTCCCTCTGTCTGTCTGTCACCCTCTGTCGCCCTCTGTCGCCCTCTGTCTCCCTCCCTCTCTCTCCCTCCCCCTCCCTCTGTCTGTCGCCCTCTGTCGCCCTCTGCCTCCCTCCCTCTCCCTCCCCCTCCCTCTGTCTGTCACTCTCTGTCACCCTCTGTCTCCCTCCCTCTCTCACCCTCTCCCTCCGTCTGTCTGTCACCCTCTGTCACCCTCTGTCACCCTCTGTCTCCCTCCCTCTCTCTCCCTCTCCCTCCCTCTGTCTGTCTCCCTCTGTCGCCCTCTGTCGCCCTCTGTCGCCCTCTGTCTCCCTCCCTCTCCCTCTCCCTCCGTCTGTCTGTCACCCTCTGCCACCTCAGCCCAGCTTCCTGGGCACACACACTTTGCAGGTCTTTCAAAGGCCATTGGCTTGTTCATCTGGCTTTGTATAGAATCTCCCAGACCCCATTGGGCAGATTGTCTCTAAGTCTGCGCTGCAGCGGCGGTGTGTGCTGACACTCTTTCACAGTGTTGCCTCTTCATTAGCTGCTGTTATGTGCGAATTGGGCCTTCATACCCATGTCATCCTGCGACGCGGCCGCCATTTGCAGGCGACACAGTACAGTGTGGGGACACACTGTTTGTATAGCTCTGCCCTAGGCCATATGGGCTGAGGGCATTGGTGTCTGCTTATGAGTTGCACAATGTGATTTTGGAGGCCCCCCCTCCCGGCATCACGGACATCCTGTCTTGTGTTGGTGTTTTGTGTGGCCTGTGACTTGGCATGACTTTGCTTGGTGCATGGGGCATGGAGCCGATAGTGGCATGTGCGTGTTGTTGGAATGTGGTTGCGTCCGGTGATGGCTTTGGGGTAGTTGCGTGCATTATCGGGAGTTGGGTTGTGGATGCGGTTCCCCCCATGTGGGGTGAATTGTTTGTGTACTCACCAGGCTCGGCGAGTCCTTCTAGTCCGTGTACTCCCACCGGCGGCAGCGTGCGCATCACCTTCTCCTCCCAGGGATGGTAGTGTACCGGTCTGCGGGGCGGCCCACCTCCAGTGATGTTCCCCTGGTTGTGTTCGTCGGTCATTTTGCGGTGGACCCTCCTCCGCAGATCGTACCACCTGCCTTGGCATTCATGCCTGGTCCTTTGGATGGGCGCAACAGCATTCACCCTCTCGATGATCCTCTGCCACATGGCTGATTTTTCTGATCCGCTGGTGTTTCTGACCAATGTTCCAAAATGCTGTGGCTCGACTCTGATGATTTCGTTGACAAGGATCTCCAGCTCCGCTGTTGTGAACTTTGGATTCCTGTCTCTGGGCATTGTGTGGGGTGTGGGTGTGGATGGTTGTGGGTGTGTGTGTGTGGTTGTGAAGGTGTGTGTGTGAATGTGATGAGGGGGTGTTTGTGAAGGTGGTTGTGTGAAGGTGTGCAAGTGTAAGGTGTAGTAAAGGTTCAAGTCTAATGCTGTGGGTTGTCTGTGGGGTCTGGCAGCAGTGGGTCTGTTGCAAAGGCTCATGGTTTGTGTGTGTGGGCCCTTTTTATTGGTCCATTTGTGGGTGTGGCTGTGTTTGAACTTTGGGTGGGTGTGTTATAAGGGGTGGTTGTGTTTTGGGCCTCTGTTTACCTGTTTGGCTGTTGCAGGTCAGTGTATTGGGTGTATTTGGGCTTGTTGGACGTGTTTTGTGGTGTTGTGCGATTCAAATTGACTCTCCTTGTGGTGTTTTGCAGTGTCCTGGTTCAGTACGTGTGTTTTTCGCGTCTGTGCGGTGCGTACATCGGCCATGTTGTTGTACAGTGCTCACATTTGCTATGGCTTGGTACGACTCGTACATGCGCACAGATGGGTGAGGGTGCTGGTGTAGGGGCCTCGGGTAGGGTGCGTACAGGCACGGGCAGGGTGTGGGGGCCTGGGGGTACATGCCGTACATACGTGAACCCAGGGTACGACGCGTACAGGGGGGGCTGGGGGTACGGCGCATACATACGGGGTGCTGGGGGTACGGTGTGTGCCCCCACCCCTGTATGGACGTGCGTACCCCCACCGCCGTATGTACAGAGCGTACCCCCACCCCACCCGTGTATGTACGGTGCATACCCCCACCCCACCCGTGTATGTACGGTGCGTACCCCCACACCACCCGTGTATGTACGGTGTGTACCCCCACCCCATATGTACGGAGCGTACCCCCGGCGCTACGCGCTGGGGGTACGCACCATACATACGGGGGTAGGGGTATGCTCCGCACATACACGGGTGGGGTGGTGGTACGCACCGTACATACACGGGTGGGGTGGAGGTACGCACCGTACATACACGGGTGGGGTGGGGGTGCGCTCCATACATACGGGGGTGGCTGGGGGTCCGGCGCGTATGCGGGCACATGTTTGGACGTCTCCATGGTTGCTATAGTGGTTCGCTCCGTATGGTGTTTTTACCATACGGTTGTGCATTCGGACGGACGGGACGGATCGTACTTGCGCGTTCGGACTTCGGTTTCCCGATCCGTACGTTAAACTGTCCGGGGACGTGTCAGACACTTTTTCCGACCCGAGGACGTGTTGGGGAATTTTCCCAATGCGATTCGTATGGAGTTTTTTTACATACGAATTGTACTTGCCAGTTTGTATGGGACTTGTACGATTCGTACGTAAAAAAATCCGGATACGATTCGTACGGGGTAAATTTTAAACGGATCGGAATCGGCCCCAAAGCCTGTCCACAGGTCCTGCCATATATGACCAAACACCACGAAATTCATGGGGGTTTGCATTAAGTGTGGTAATAAAATACTGCTTTACGTTAAAAAAACAGAAATTCACTGAAAAAAACAACGGTTAAAGTGATGTTATATTTAGGTATAATAATAATATCTTATTTTGTATTAAAAATAACCTTGTAACGGGTTGCCTGGTGGGGCACGAGTTGCATTTCTTTAGGGAAAGAGTTATAGTTATTTGAGATAACTATAACTGGTGAATTTCAGTGATTTGTAAAATTTTAAATGGCATGTTGCAACTGACATTGTCAACTAACTATAACATTCCTTTAACCTTTTGTTTCTTCAGTCAAAATATATAATTATGTATATAAATATATATATATATATAATATGCACACACACAGAGTGAGAGAGTCTAAAATGCATGACTGGGCCTCATTTTAACACAATTATTGATATGAGGACTAATAATGGCTTACCCCATACTCTGCTGCAGAAAGGCATTCTCAAATTTGCTAAAATTACTCGCATCAACACCAGGTTTTTTCGAAAGGCTTGTAATTTTAGTAAACGGATGCTACAAGCCAACACTGCACTCTGAAAAGTGTTCTAACTCCAATGCATTTCATCATTGGCCATTTCTATTGACAGATCACTATCTGACCCACAGTCCACTATTGAAGGACATAGCCAAGGTTGCGAGGTTTACAAACAATTGATGTTATCACATTAAATGTTGCCTCTACCTCATGTTCATTAAAGCTAGGTGGGTACCTAAAGTTTGGCATTCTAAAAAGTAGCTTGAGGTTCTAAAACTTTTGGGAAACAATGCTATGGAAGGTTTTACAGAAGCACTGAATGTAAGCATTTTCCAACACCTGGAGAGTACAGGTCACCAAGAACCTGGTGAGCACCTATGAGTGTATGTCACAAGACAACAGGATGGTGCTCTTGGGTGACTCTCATGCACACCTGGAAGAGCATTATTGTTTAATTTGAAAAAACTAAGTGCCAGTGTCCCAACTTACCTACTTCTACTACTGGTGTGACCAACTTCCACCACTGCTAAGGATCATTAATACATAGGAACCTCCAAACATTGTGTTGTAAGCAGTATTTTGGTTGTTTGACTTAGCAACAACCAAAGTCTAGTCTCAGACACAATAGTAGGAGGTTCCCATATTGAATATTGAGGCTGTCATTATGTGTAGTCAGCCGGTAATTGGTCCAGATTTTTCCCATTGCCAGAGGTCAAAATGCTAAGGGTACTAGTAACTAAGGTCCTGATTTTGATTTCGGCAGATGGGTTACTCCGTCACAATGGTAACGTCAGCTGGAATATAAATCTCATAATATCCTATGCTATTTATATATTCAGCGGACGGGATATCCGTCACCGAAGTAAGGAGTAACCCATCCGCCGTAATTCGAAATTTAAATCAGGCCCTTAGTTGAGGGGTGTGGAACATTTGACCATTACAAGTGGTCCCTGAGAATCCACAATGAGGAATTACAGAGGGAATCGGTAAAGTTCCATTCCCCAAGTAATTCCTCTTTTCCCTCCCTACCTTCGGCTGTATTTAGGTCACAAAGGGGCATATGTACAAGCCCCTATCGCCTCCACAACATCACTTTTATTGACGCTGTTGTGGCGATAGGGGCTGCGCCTTATTTACAAGGCAGCATTAAGCCACTTAACGTGGCTTAATGCTGCATTGTAAATAAGACCCTCTTTCACGCTATACTTAGGGGCATATTCTCAAGGAGCTATCGCCCAGTTAACAGCACATTAGCGCAGCCAAAGTCACGTTAAATACATCGCCCTATTCACAAGCTGGTGCGAACAGCCGATATCACCAGTTTTCCAGCGATAGCATCCTCAAAAAACATCTCTACAGATGACCCCGGCAACTATCGCTAATGAGATGCAGAGTAGGCATTCCCGAGCAAAAAGCTGCAACAACACCACTCCACAACATTCTCAATGACCAGCCACATCGGCGATAAGATCACAAAACAGGCGATAAGGTGCGTTAGCACCAGGAAACTAACACATGCTCAGACCTGGTGCAAAGTCAGACCACAGCCTGCACCACAAAAGTGAGCCCAGCCCAGAGCCACACCTGAAGAACAACAGATGCCATGGAGCCCCTGATCATGCGGCCCGGACACCCAAGAGGGCCACAACACCCACCCCCACCACCCTCAGGACCCCAAACCCCACCCGGACCCCCCTTCCTGACCACCACAGAGGCAGCGCAGACAAAGACAGCGGACCCCCAGGAAACGCACCAGCCTCACAGACCCAACACCTGACAATGTCATTGCGCACTACAGGCTCAAAAGGACAACCATCCTAAGCATCCTGACCATCATCGCCCAACAGGCAGACAGCACCAACACAGCGGACAACCAACATCCCACTCCACACAAAGCTGCTGACTGTGCTGCACATTTGGCCTCTGGTACCCCCAAACACCACCTGCCAGTCGGGGGAGTTTCGCAGCCAATCATATCCAAGTCCCTCACACCTGTCCTGGATGCCACCATCAGCCTGGTACCCCAGTATCTATACGTCCATGTGGCCGTGTGGGTAACTGCGGGGTTATGAGGGAACACAAAAAACGAAGGGAGTAAGGTAAACGTCTTTATTAGACAAGTAGAACAGAAGTCTCAGTAGTTTCAGATAGAAGGTGGCAGACGAGAGTTCGGCCGGGTCTTTGAAAAGGTAATAGGAAGAGTGAAGCGTCCTCTCCTGTGGTCGTCAGACGTGCTATTGGGGTCTTCTGGTTCTCTTTTCAGCTTCCAATTGGACTACCGTCGGGTAGGGAAGGGAGAGAAAACAAAGAAATGGAAATTGGGTCAGTGTCTTGGCCTTTTCTCATTGTAAGGGTTTGTGCTACCGTCACCAAAGGAAGGGATGTGAGTCAAAGGTAAGGTGGGTGCTGGGACTGTGCACGCACAAGACACCCGTGTACTCTACCCCTCCAAACCTCCCCACCAACCCCACCAGAACAACCCTTGTAAAGGTACTCACCTCAGGCCACAACCCACTCCCAGGGACGTGGCTTCATGACCCGGGGCGTCTTCTCCCTTCTCTGACCCACTGGGTATGCGCGCTGTATATAATATCCGTACGGCGTCCTGCTGGGCTGGTCTCTTCATGCTTCCTTCGTCTCCCTCCTCGGTCTGCTTCATACGCGTTTCCCGCTCCTCTCCTCTGCGGATATTCTCCACCGCCTCTTTCCTCTGCTCTCCTCCCCTGATCTTCTCTGCCTCGTTCCGCTCCGTCTCTTCCTCTTGTTCCTCCTTGCTCCCGCCGTTGTCGCGTGCCTTTCCTCCTCTTCCCGTAACCTTTAGGCCTTTTTCTTCCATATGCGTCACTGGCTCCTCCCCTCCGCTTCGCTCCGCCACTAGACCGCCGTTCAGTTCCGGTGCGGTCGGTGTTTGTCCGTCTTGTCCCCACTTCTGGCCCGTCGTGTTCAGGCCCTCGCTACAGTCCACCATAATGCACAGGATCCGCTGGAGACCAAGCTTGGACCATACGCCATAGCTGGATGCACCCACGTGTCAGGGGCAATCCACAGCACACATGTCCTACCTGTGCCCCCTGGTGACACAGCACACAATCACCACAACAGAAAGCACACGTCTCACATCAATGTGCAGGCAACATCCAAACACCGTGGAATCTCCACCAGTGTCGTCGCCAAATACCCAGCCAATGTGCATGATTCCATCATCCTCCGACAGTCCAACTTCAACAAGTGCACCCAGGATGGCACAAAGGGAAATGCACAGCCCCTTGGTAAGACCCAAATGAACACCCACACACCTCAACTCCACAAACATGCAACTCACATCTCTGGCAATGCACACGTCACAAAATCACATACAATATTCAAAACAACATGCCCACCCCCCAGACAAGACAAAACAACTTACTATGGTAACCTGGGCAAGCCGTGAACATGAGCCATCAATGGCATGGCACCTCAGCCACACAATAGCGGAATGTGGGGAGAGGTGGGAACCAGGCATGTGTGAAGGAGGCAGGAGAACCATGATTGGGAAAGCACACAATGCCAAGAGTGGCGGAGATGTGCTGGACAGACTGCAGTATGCAGAACACACCCATATCCATGGCGACATACAGCGCTGGTGTATGGAGTGTAGTGGACAGTGGACGCAACCATGTCACCCCAGCCAGTGGGGGAGTTTACGGCAATGTTGCCTGTTACGTCCCCCCCGTAAGCGTGAGTGGAGTGGGATGGTTCAGCGTATGCAAGGCCAGCGTAGGGGTGTGAATAAAAAGCACGTAGCCCTGGGCGTGGTCCTCTTTCCGAATACCCAACGTCTCTGCCAGGGCGGCGCATCTCACGCTGGACCCCGAACCTATCAGGCCCTCCCCTGTGCAGCCAGGCCACACCGATCACCTGCCGACACCTGCATGTGTCAAGGAGGGCCCACCACATGCCGGCGCAAGCGCCAAGCCCGAGGCCCGCGACCTTGGCAGCCTCCTCAGATCATCACGGCCTCCATGACACAGGCCCGCTTTAGTCCTTTCTCGTTGACTTACTCTACTGCTGCCTCCGGCCTACACTACGGTCAAGTAGGTCACACATTTGGAACTGAGTCTTGATTACACGATGGCAGAGTACATATGTTCATTGCAGAGTTTACATCAGTGTGTTCCCTTCCATGTGGTGCCACCAACTCTGTGCATGGCATCCTCACAACACATGTCTGTTGTCCCCTGCTGACTACTGCCTCCGGCCTACACTACGGACAAGTGGGACATTTGGAACCGAGTCTTGATTTCATGATGTCCGAGGCCATATATTCATAGCAGCCTGTACTTCACTGTACTCCCTTCGATCAGGTGGCAGCAACCATGTGCTTAGCAGCCCAGCGGCACGTGGCTGTGGGCCCACGCGGACTACATTCAAAGGCAGAGTAAGTATCATTGCATGCAAGGAGAGGCATAAGAGGAAGATGCGGTTCAGTCAGGAGGAAAAAAAGGATCATCGTTACGGAGGTGATCGAATACTACCGACAACTGCCCTGGTGTCACTAACTCTGTGCATCGCAAGACAACGACATGTGGCTGTGGGCTCTTGCTGACCACTGCCTCCGGCCCACGCTGCGGGCGAGTAGGTCACACATTTGGGACTGAGTCTTGATCATACATTATCCGAGTACGCACATTAACGAAGATTTTATTTCACTGTACTCCCTTCGATGTGGTGACACCAAGTATGTGTCTGGCCTCCCAACCACACTTGTCTGTGGGCCCTTGATGACTACGCCGTCGGCCTACACTGCGGTCCAGCAGGCCTCACACCAATCCACTCCAGTACGTACCAGGCAGGACACGTCATCGTCGCTGACTGAACACCCGCTCGTCTCTGGTGCTTTTGCCTCCATCAACCACAAGTCACCCCCAAATGTCATCTCAACGTCGTGTGTTAGAGTTCCAGGAGGGGCTCGCCGAAACGTGTCTGGCCCTTGCTGACCACTGTCTCTGGCCTACACTGCGGTCGAGTAGGTCACACAGAATTCTGAATAAAGCCTTGATTTATTTATGGCTGACTTGATGTCATTGTACAGGCCTCAACGCAGACTGCATCCTCTTTCAGCCCTGGTGCCACTAAGTCTGTACCCGAGACCCATGGACATTTTCTGGTTGGACTTTGGTGGCAACTGAGTCCATGGACTTGGGGTTGTCATCACTATCATGTCGGTGATACTGACTTTGTGGCAAAAACGATGCTGTGGCATTCCACTCCTCCATTTGCTGCTTCCAGACAGCTTCTACCCTCTGCATCATGCCCTGGAGGACACTCTCCACTGTCCCCGCAACCCTCCACAACATACACCTCGGACATTGATTAGGACCCGCTCAGGTTACATGGCCCATCTGACTGCACCGCAAGTCACCATCCTGTGGCTGGGTGCCTGTGCCAGCGCAGTGCATCCTGGCCCACTAACTCTGTGCTGGTCAGGTCCGGGACACATTCTTCTGAGATATTGGATGGCCTCTGAAGTGATGGCCTTGGGGGTCATCAACGCCATGTGTCTGTGGCCCTCCGCTGTCCGCAGCCTCCGGCCTCAACTGCGGCCCACCAGGGCTCACACATCAAATCAAGTCCTGAACAGCCCGGATGTCGCATCACCGCAGGAGGCACACCCCACCACTGCCAGGACCGACTCCAACCGCAAAATGCCAGTGTCGAAACGGTCATACGGGCAGGCTGATGGAGTTGCTCGCACATGTCGTGGATGCCATTTTCTGCCTGATCCCCTGCTCAGCACTCCAGGTGCCACTGACTCAGAGCACCACGAATCATCGCCCATTACTGTCTTGGTTATGTACTGTGCTGAGTTCATGCAGCAATGTCACCGCAGGCGGTCTGGGAGACCTGGCACAACAATGAGGAAGATGATGCAGGTGCGACACCCCCCCCCACTGCAGCTGCATCATGTAGGTCCCGAAGGGACACAATCCTAGACATTTTCTTCACATGAGCGCGCTCTGCTCTGGTGCCCCAGACTCTGAAACTCACGGACACTTCTGTTTGCTCTTTGTGTGCCCTCTGGACTGGCTCAGGCTAGGTCCATGATGCTCCGCAGTTGTCCCTGTAATGCTGGCGTTGTATGTTTCCGTATTCATAGTGTTCACTGTTGTATTTGTTGCCAGAACCAACAACTCACTGAGGACTGGCTTGCACTCACCCCACACACATCCAGCACAGGCATCACTGTACATGTGGCCATGCCAATAAAGGGGACGGGCCCACGTGCCAGTAGCCAGTTCAACATTATATCGGCGTGTGTTCCTGTGGTCTTGTTGTGTGCATGAAGGCCCTGGGCCCTACGACATTACATTGTGCTGGGTATAGCGGATGCCGACATGTCACTGCAGGCAGCGGGTTGGAGCTTGGACATGTAGCTTTGTCGCCTCCCACTCAATTCGTAAGGGGAGTGGACTGGGCCTTCATACGCAGAGCCAACATGGGTGTATGACTGATATGTGCCTGCCCCTTGGCGTGGTTCTGTACTGGGAATGTGCATCTGCATGTGTCTCTATGGCAGTGTGGATCTCCTTTGTGGGGTGTAGGTGGTCCCTGAAGGGTAATGGACACCCACGTATGTGTTCTAGTTCGCCTTCCATGGGTTTGGACTACACCCGCACCGGTTGGGCCACCTCTTTTTGGCATTATGACACCTGGCATTGGGGTGCCATGTGTGGGTAGGTGAGGTGTTGTGAGCCAGACGTGGTTGCGGGTGCTTCATGCTGTGTGGTCTGTGCAGGGGCTGGGGTCTCCTCTATGTAGCTTGTCTGCCCTGGTCCTGGTGGTGGGTTGCGTGGGATATCCATGGGCTGTTGTAGGGCGTCGGTGTCGAAGGTGTGGTGGTTGTCTCCGGCATCACTGATGGGTTGTCTGGTCTGACCTGCCGGAGGTGTTGTTTGTCCCTCTGCAATGTGAAGGGGAGATGCATGTTGACATTGTGTTGACATTTATGTTTGCGTGTTGTGCTTGTAGACTTGCAGACTATGTGACAATGTACATTGTGACTGTTTGGGCGGTGCTGGCAATTTGAGTTGGAACAGTGGACATTTGGACTACATGACTGATGTGAGGTTGTACCCATACATATGCATCTCACAGTTCCCTTCACTGTCCAATGTGATTGCCTGTTTCTGCGCATGGGCAGACCCAGTTGTGTTCCCTGTTCTGTAGTGTCGGTTTTGCGCTTTGTGCCACATTGTCATGGGATGTGCTGTGATTGCTATGTGTGTGTGCTGCAGTGTGCCACGGGGATTGGGGACATGACCTTGGGTCATTGTGTGTGTGCAGTGTGCTACACATCGTTGTGCATGTGTGCCATTGTGCCCATCTCCCCCTGTCCCCCCAGTCCCTGTTCGTTACTCATCCTGTTGCTGTTGTGTCAGGTCCTCTCGAGCTAAGTCCGTACTCCCACCTCCTTGCACCGTCTCCAGACTGATGACTGGCCTCCATTTCCTCCAGCTCCTCCTGTGGCGCAGGACTCCCACCTCCTGTCGCGGTTGCTGCCTCCCTGTTGGCAGCGGCTTTGGGCCTGGTTTGGGTTTAAACGTCATGCTAGCGCCTCTTGTCTTCCTCCATTGGCCTCCTCATCACTCCCGCTGCATTCAAGATGATCTGATTGTGGGCCACTTGCTGGTAGTGTTCTGTGACCTCCGTGACGCTGGTCTTGTTTTTCTGCGGACTGCACCCCGTCTTCCTTTCCCTCTTCTCCTTGGCCTTCCCCGACCCAGTTGTTCCTTGCTGGTGGTCTGTGGGGCTTGTGGGGTTTGTGTTGGCCTCTGTGCTCGGTCAGGGTGCATCCATGATGCTTCACACTTTGGAATGTTTCTGGTATGTTGTTTTTGTTCTGCTTTTATAGTGCATTTTCCCGCCAGACGCATTTGATTTGCAGGCCTGCCACTGGTTTTCGATGCTTTTTGTATTGCGCTTGGCCTCATTGCAGCTTTTTTTGCATTTGTGTTTCGCATTTTTGTGGCGTGGTGTTGTTTTTAACGCATTAGGAGAAGAACAAGGGCACCTTCAAGGTGATTAAGGACCTTGGGTGACAGTTATGTATGAAAACAGTGGTCCTTAAATAATTAAGATGACAATAAGATAAATATAGATTAGAATCAGTGCTATATTCAGAATGTCCAGCCGGACAAACGGTTTAATATGATAATAAATCAATAAACAAATATGGAAACAAAATTCACGTGGGACACAGTCCTGTATCCCGTAGGGAACATAACACTTACAAAACACACAAGGACATTTCAGGCAAGACAGTTATAGCTTGTAAAGTATCAATTGTGTCAAGCTTAGAAAAACAGTCAGTACACTTTTTTACACAATGAATTAATGTGCAAGCTGTTTTGTTTGGGTCAATGACGTTTCGATCCTTTCACGGTGATAGTAGGATCATCATCAGGACACTGATTAAGTGCATGCCTGATTTAAGAGAAATTGCCTTGGCACGCTAAGTAGGAACTCGAGTCAGTGGAGGCGTGCGTTCCGTATCAAGGGTCTATATGTAGACCGGTTATAGAATTGTAGAACCACAACAACAAATCATAGCCGTTCGTGAGTCAAGGTTTCTCGGCAAGATAAAAAGGGAGTCAACCAATGTAGGACAGATCTCCGGCAGCATGATAATACACGATTTACTGCAGTGTCCTAAGTTCCTGAGGACACTGCAGTAAATCGTGTCCCTTCCTGTACATAAACAATCTTTAAAGAAAAATGCCATTTTATGACTTTCATGTGTGCTGCATTAAGCAGCACACATGAAAGTGAGAAAATAGCATTTCAGCATTGTTTATGTGCAGGAAGGGACACCTGCCTACACATAAACAATCCTCCCCTGCACGCAGACACCCTTGCACTATGGTGCATGGGTGCCTACGTTGGCGCTACACTGCAAAGTGTAGCGCCATCGCAGGGGAAAACGCAAGGCTGCACCATATAATTGTAAATATGGTGCAGCCTTGCATTTCAGAAGTGGCGGAGAAAGGCGTTAAGCCAGGAAGGCTACCTCCGCTACTTCATTGTATATATGGGCCGAAATCTCTTGGTGCAAGCGAAGAGATCACCGGGGTTGCCTCTGATTTCATAATTCAGATGGGGACAGTACTGTTCTTACCGGCCCCATCAGAATTCAATATGCCACACAAAATGAGGAGCTTAATGGTCATGTCTGGCGTTCCATTTTTTTTTTTAATTATCAAGCTGCAGTTTGTAAATCAGCCACAAAGTGGTGCAAAAGGATCACATGTCAGCGATCCAGTGGCCCAACAGAAGCAGTTCTGCTACTTTTAATCTTTGAAAACCGAGACTGATCTGTGGAAAATTAAAAAGTGTGTCTCTCTCTCCTAAAATAAGTGCTGGTGGTGCCCTCTGCCTCCCATTAAGTACTGAAGAAAAGCGCTTTGACGCCTCGTCAGGGGTAGCAAGTGCTACATAAATGCAATTACAATACAATGCATGGATGCCATTGACCATATGTCCGGATGAGACGCGGGGTTGCCTCAGGGCCGGACTGGCTGTAGCGGGCACCGGGTAATCCCCCGGTGCGCCGCACGGGTGGGGGCCGGTTTTGGGCCCCTGGGGGCCATTTTTGTTACAGGGCCGTTTTTGCAGAAATCGGCCCTGTAACAAAATCGGCCGAAAACCGGCCCTGGCAAAGAGCTTGGCGGCACCCCCAACCCCGATAATGGGCTTGATAATATGCTCTATGGAATTCCAATTGAAGCTCAGGTTAGATGTCCTTCACATCTAACATGGGCTTCAATTGGAATTCCATAGAGCATATTATCAAGCCCATTATTGCCGTTTTAGCGGCCGTTTTCTGCAGCTAAAGCGGTGATAATTTTATCGCTTGTCTTGATAATATGTCCCATTGTGCGTTAACCCCCAATGCCTGAAAGGATAGTAACCTCTGGAACTTATTGGGTTGTAGGTGGCCAGACCTTCTGCCAGTTCAGTGGCTCTGTGTGGATTGAAGCTGGCCTCGCTTTCTGTCAGTTCAACGGCCATGCTGGCTGGAGTTTGAAGTTTTCTAGGAATTATTCGTGTGGACTCAGTATTTGCGAGTTGAAGTTGCCACTTTCCAAACAGGTGGTCAAAATAAGGTTGCTTGTGTGTAGCAGCCAAGCCAAGGATCGCTTTAATGAAAAATACAGTAGATGGTGCCACTGGAATATTTTTTGCTGCAAAGGAACACGTTTGCAGAGTACCCTTATGTGCTGATAAACTTACACCTTGTATTTAGTGTAAACAGTCAGTGACAAAATTACATAATGAAATGACAAACAACACAAATGCAGATAGAAGGGGTACGTTTGGCATGTGTTTAATAGGTGGGTAAACCTATACTGATTAGATTAGGGTATCCGTGGAGATAATGATGCGGAGCCATGTTTTAGATCCTTCTTATATGTCTCACAAGGTGTTTGCGCTTATTTCAGGGAGTTGAGTTCCAGGCTCTAGAGCCATTTGCTGAAAACGATTCAGTTATAAATCTTTGAGTCTTGTTAACTAATTTTTCATGCAACGCAGAGCAGCAACCAAATGTGCTGTGCTACCCTATGGGGCAAAGAGGCATATCTACTAAAACTGGCCTATGCTGCATAGGGCAGCTTTGAATGACAATGCAGCCTCACAGAGGTGAGGGTGCGCTGTCTAGTACAGGACTTGTGCTGGAAGCATACCCTTCCAGTGAAAATTCCTAGACAATCTAAGAAGGATCTCTGGCATTGGATGTGTGTTATGTACCTCAGCACACATCTAATGCTTGTTTTTTTTAGATTTTTTTTTAGAAATGAACACATTTACCCTTGTTAATGTCGGTTTAAAGGACGCATTAATTTTAGATTCGCAACCTTGTCTAGGTAGTACATGATGCTTGGCCTTAACACCTGTTGGTGTTTGTATTGATATGCTAAAGTAACCTCCCCTTGAATTAAAAAAGGTACACCATAGAGTAAAGGGCATTTGGGCTGAAAAAAGGGCTTCTTTCCTTTTTAAATTTTTTATTTTTGGTAAGCCAATAACTGATAATATACATTTACAAAGCATAATATTCCAGCCAACATATAATTCATGAATCGAGAAAGGGAGGGAAAAAGCACAAAGGAGGAATACCGAGTACATACATATAGAGCTTGTATACAGTCGTAATGGTGAAATATTTCATTATATCTATAGCCAACATAAATACATATATATCAATTCAAGAGTACCAAGAAGATAAACAAGCATTTGCAATGCAATAGGTCTCACATTTGCGAGAGTTTGAGCTATTGGCATTGTAATTGACAATGCCTTTTATTTACGTGTCGGTTTTTAAAACATAAATAAATGCCACTGTCATTTACTTTGCCATTAGCTTAAACTCTCGCAAATGCAAGATCTATTGCATTGAAAAGGCTTGTTTTGTCATGTGGTCATCGAAGATTCACAATCTACCCTGATTATGGTCTGACTTGATCCCATGTCACAGACAATTCTATGCCCTTCTTATAAATTGTGCCATAACAGAATCTTCAGGGGAATTCGTGATCAGAAAAAGGCAAAAGCCTGTCTTGTACTCCAAGTTCAAATAATGTATAGAATAGGCCATCACATGTGTATGGGACTATAAAACAGAGAAGATTTGTTAGAGTACTCAGATCCATGCAGAAATTTAGACAGGCCCACTGGCGCCAAAGGCAAGCCAGTCTGTACCCATTCGTGCCCGAACGGGCCCAGGGGCCAGGACCCCTGGTCTATTGGGATCACAAGGTAGGATCAAATACTCAGGAGAAGAGTTACTTAGACTATCAAAGCCCATGGATAAAGCATGTGAACATAAGCTAAATGTGGAGAGCAAAACACTAATATGTGGGCATTGCAGCACGACATTTATGCTTAAAACCCAAAACACCAACGAAGGCAAGCTGCAACTAGCACTACTAAATTGCAGATCACTGGCTAGACACAAATATGAGATCCATGACCTACTAAGAGAAAGATCATTGAATGCTCTATTCCTGACCGAAACCTGGCTCAACGAAAGCTCCACTCCGGACGGCTTGGATGCGATTCCAAGCGAGTACATGTTAGCAAGGCAGGATCAGGGAGGACAATTAGGCTGCGGCATCTCCATAATTTATAAATCCACAATGAAATGTGAGATAAAACAAGCACACCTAGAATACTGCGAGGCGTTCTTATTCACTCTATCAGCAGCAGAAGATACCACCATAGCAGGTTTTTTAATATACCAATCACCAGGCCCAGCAACGCAATTTATGGTAAGTCTAGAAGAGAAAGTAGTGCATCCAGTCCTCCGACTTAAAACATTTCTGGTGCTAGGAGACCTGAATATACACTTTGACAACAAGCTGAATCATGAAATCGGCGCACTATGCAAGGATTTATTGACACTAAATCTGGTACAAAAAGTAGAGACCCAAACGCACCAAAAGGGCCACATTTTAGATCCTATTTTTTCTAATTTCGCAGAGATAGAGGTGCGAGCACCATGGCCAATCCCCATGTCAGATCACTACCTAGTTCCCTTCACAGTACCTTCCCACAGAAAAAAGTCCCAACAACCAACGAAAAAAATTACTACTAGGAAGGGGAACAATTTTAACTCCACCTCCACCTTTCGCAAGCACTGATGGAGACAAACCTCACACTAGATGAAGATATAAATCTAGCTAATAACCAACTGGAATCATGGATTACAGAGGCACTAGATGAGATAGTGCCATGAAGCACTAGGACGCCTAAGAGACAGAGTGCAACAGCACCATGGTTTAATGATGAACTGATAAAGGCCAAATAAAAGTGTAAAAAGCTTGAACGGTCATACAGAAAGGAATATTGTAGCAAGGCCAAAGAAAATTATAAAAATAAATTAAAACTACCTATATCATTCACTAATTAAGAAATCCAGATGTATATTCTATATGGAAAGAATAAAAGAGCCAGTAACGCCCCCAGAGAAATGTTCACCATACTGAAATCTCTCAAAACACACAGAGATAGTAATGACACAACTGCCCCTGTAGAGAGCTGTAATAAGGTAGCAAAATTTTTCGCAGAGAAGGTGAAAAAAATATATGACACCTTTCCGGTGGAAGCGAGGCAGGGGACTAGCCTAACCAGTGTAAGCCAAACAAACTTTATAGGCGTGTCCCTGGATGAATTCAAAATCCAGGAATTAGTAGAACTTAAAGCCACAGCCAAAGGAATAAAGTCTGGCTTACCTTTAGACCCAGCACGACCAGAAATAGTAATGGAGGGAGCAAACTCTATTATGCCATTTATCTCAGAGCTTATTTCTCGCTCATTTCAGAATGGTGTGGTCCCCACCAAATGGAAACAGGCGATTGTCAGGCCACTGGAAAAAAAAAACATCAATAGAGAACACAGTGTTAGAAAATGTACGCCTAATCTCACTACTTCCATTCGTAGCAGAAATTGCAGAAAAAATAACTAATAAACAACTGGTAGACCACATCAGTATGAATGACCTATTACACCCCTCTCAATCAAGTTTCAGAATGGCCCACAAAACGGAGTCGGCATTACTCTTGGCCACTGAAGCATTGAGAAAACATGCAGACGAAGGACAAACAGTCGCACTTATCCTGTTGGATCTCAGTGCGGCATTTGACACCGTATCACACAAGCTGCTCCTCCAAAGACTCGAAGATTGTGGCATCAGGCGAAGCGCTCTAAAATGGATGACATTGTTTCTTTCCGAACTGAGCTTTCAAGTGTCACAACAGACACACCTATCGAAGAGTATTCCCTTGTCCCAGGGGGTCCCACAGGGTTCAATTTTGAGTTCCACTCTATTCAATCTTTATGTGGGACCACTGGCTGAACAAGGGGAGCTACATGATGTGTCGATCGTCTCCTACGGGGATGACATGCAGCTAATTGAGCTGCAGTCTCAAAACGAGGATCAGGCTGCAATCCTCATCTCCAAATGTTTAGAAGAGGTGGCAGACTGGATGTTGAACCACTGCCTCAAACTAAACAGGAGTAAAACAGGTAATGATTGTGGGCAAGGCACCAACCATATGGTCATCTACGTGGTGGCCCGAGTCACTAGGCCAACTACCCACCCCAAAAGCAGAAGTAAAAAACCTTGGAATATGGTTTGATGCCGATTTGACATTCAACAGCCAGATTTGCAAAGTAGCGGGCAAATGCTAAGGGGGCCTTGAAAATCCTGAGGAAGAACCTTGATCTTCGCCCATCTATGGCCAGGAAAACAACAGTACATGCAGTAATAACCTCCCAATTGGATTATGGGAATGTGCTATACCTTGGCGCCACAAAAAAAGGACTGTCCAAACCACAGAGGGTACAAAACGCAGCAGCACGATTGGTACTTAGTCTACCAAGAAGAGCTAACACGAAGAAAGCCCTAATAGGACTACACTGGCTGCCAGATAAAAATAGAGTTATGTTTAAGGCAATGTGCCACTGCCATTGCATTCTTACAAAGAACGGCCCAAGATACCTTCAACCACTGCTAACCCAATACAACCCAGGACGGAGTCTAAGATCCATGGGCAAAGCTCTGGTGATGGTACCAAGAATATTTAGAGCAAGAATGGGGGCCCGCTCCTTCAGATACCTTGCAGCAAAGACATGGAACACCCTACCGATAGCCCTAAGAACAGAGCCATGGGAAAGCAGATTCAGCAAACAAAAACAAGTGAACACCTGGTTGTTTGCCAAAACAGAATAACGGCTACAACAGGTAGCCTATACTTCCTGGTAGGTGAGCAGATGATAGTAGGCCTCCTCAGATACGATGTCTCAGCACGGGGACACACCGCCGGTGTAACCAAGCGCTCTATAAATGAATAAAATAAAAAAATTAAAAAGTGCACATGGCGCACTGGTAATACATAGAACCAGCCGCCATTGCCGGCGTCCCGCGACTGCTGAGGTGGAGGAAGGGGTATACACCCTGGCATACAGAAATACATAGAAGTGGTCGCCATTGCTGGTGACCCGCAAGTGCTGTGGGGGGGGCAGCCACAGTTAAAGCATGCATGACGTGCTGCTAATACATAGAAGCACCACCATTGCGTGAGTCCTGTCTATATTAATTTGGTAAATAGTGCTCCAAGCTTACCTTCTGTGTGCATAATTCCAGTGCCCCTGGTTATTACAGCACATAACACTGAAACAACGTAATGAGCAGTTTACCTACATTCGTATGTAAACCAAATACATGGACCCATCTCCCCACTAGGCTGCGCAAAGCACTTCCTGCGACTTATGTTTTTGTGGCTTTGGATCACTCTCAGCCCATTTGATTCAGCCCATGTAATGTGTTCGCCATGGCGGCAGCACCGCGGCTACACGGGCACAGAAAAAAGAGGTGCGTGGCAGCGAGGTGCTTAATAGCTCACAAGCGCAAGAAGTAGCAGAGGAGTTGCGGGTGCAGCAATTGTTGAAAAGGTAAAGAAATAGATTTTTTTTCTATTTTTTTACTTTTGCAGCAATTGCGGCACCCGCGCTTTACCTCTAACCATGTTAAAGTGAAGCGCGGGTGCCGCAATTGTAGAAAAAGTAAAGAAATAGATTTTTTTCTATTCAACATGGCTGAAGGTAAAGCACGTGTACCGCCAAAGTGAAAAAAAAAGGTAAATAAATGAAACATTAGACAGTAAAAAAAAAGCAAGCGCTGTGCTATAGCACGGTACATGGCATCCCGTCAAGCGTGAGCACCCTTGCAAAAGCAGAATGAACACAAAAGAGTGCTTACCCACTAATAAAGGAGACAGTGTAACGCCGCAAGCAAAAGATCCAGTCCGGATGGGCTTTCCCAGAAGGAGACAAGGCAGTAACAAGGAGGGACTAAGAAGCCTCATTTACAATCAAAAGCCCGCATTTATCATGAACGATGACGCAAGCCAATCAAAAAGATGGTCGGGGCTTCCAATCCACTTGTAAAATCTCCTCTACTACAATATGGCTCGCAGGGCGAGCAGTGCATGCTCGCTGCAACGCTAGGCGAGACCTAATGAATGTGTCCTTTTGTAAAGTAACTGGTGCTCATGTAGCTGAAATACCTTCGGGTCGAGTTTGTGCTATATAAATCTGCACACAAAAAGATCAAATGCTAATATTACCCAATTTATGGTATTCATTGATGGACCTACATGGAAGACTTGATTCTCCCGTATTGGAATTTGAATTTATCACCTCTAGTACAACGTATGTTCTCAGCGGCATGTATTCATCTAAGTGAGCCTCCTGTTGTCAGTGGCTACCTGGCTCAAGGAGGGAGGCAGGAAGTCTTTGCCACATGAGATACCGTTTCTTACAAGCAGTCATGCATTCATGAAATCCACACACAAGAGATTGATCTAGCAACTGTTCGTCTTCTCGAGTGCTCCACATTTAGCATCCGGAACACAATTTAACGAGGGAACAGTTACGGTACATGGCCCCACCATGAAATACACTGTTGCCTGCACATGCAATACTTGTTCAGTTTAAAAAAAAGCTCTGAAGGGGGTAACGCTGCGCCTAAAATGAAATACTGTGTATGCAATAACCCTCCAGCCGCCATTTACTGTACTTAAAGCCCATTTCAAATGAGGCATTGCCTGGCAGTATGCAAAGTCTTCCTGAGCTTCCCAGTGTCTTAAGCAGAATCAGTGAAATCTGAAAATCGTGGCGCACTGGAAACAGGAGCTGGGCCGGCTCAGTGTAACAGAGGGATCCCGCGGCTTCAAACTAAAGCGAGCTAATTAGGTGCAATACATGGCGGCTGGACGCAGCGGCGGGTGGAAAGAAAAGCGGCTCCAGCCACAGTAGTGGCGCGATTGGACCAGTTCAGTACTTCAAAGGGACCCCGCGGCCTCGCACCAAGCCAGATAATTAGATAGCCACGCATAACAAAATAAATGCGTGGCCTCCATATTAGAAGATGCAGATCAGGATGCTGGCCTGCAAGAATTGTGAAAAGAATTGAAACACATGAAATCATCGAAGTGGAGGAAAACTGTAGTTGGGCGGTGCGGCTTCCTGAAAAAATGGAAGTGACATATCGCTGCATCAACGATTTAGAAAGCAGCTAAGAAGAGTGACAGAGCATTAAACCAATGAGGGAGCAGCAGACGGGAGCAAAGTCCTTTACGGACTACTACAGGTTTTGCAAATAGCTCATGCGCGCTGCCTAGGCTCGACCTAAAAAGGACAAGGCATAGCATATATCAAAGACCATTAATCCATAGCAAGCACCAAATAATCAATTAAGACACCCCATATCTTGCGGTCCATTAAGGGCATATAAACTATGCTCGAGATTACATATGGCATTCGGCCTTCCTCTCCACATTTCGAAAGATGGAGGTTCTTTCTGCCACCACAATGATGCTATACATAATTTGGTCACAGCCACTGCTATAAATATTAAGTATCTAAATGTATGCATCTCATAATTAGCCATTGCGTCTTCCAAAACTCCCAGAAGCATAACAGTAGGTGTAATCACAGTCTGTGCTTCTGTAACCTCCGTCAAGAAGACCTCCATCCTGCCAATCAGATGCCTCAGCTCTGGGCACGTAAAGAGCATATGCAGACTATCGGCCTGATCTATCCCACACCGTGTGCATTTGCCATCATTTAGCCCGCCCCATCGTGCAATTTTAGCAGGAATGTAGTACACGTTAAACATAGTTTTGTAGTACTGCATTTTATGACTGGAGGATACCAGGAGTTTTTCAGCCAAGGCAATAGAATCTTGTAAAATATTCCCTCCCTGAGATAGCCTGGTGTTCCATTTTAGATTCTGTTCCTCCAGATCGTCACGTTGTGTTTCGATGAGAATTTGATATAAAATACCAATCTTTCCCCGTCCCCTAACTGCCTTTAACAGGTTGTTTTTTTGAGCTAGGCATTCTACATCCACTTTTTTTAGTAAATAATCCCAGATCTGCAAGTATTTAAAAAAATCCGTTTTGGGGAGGTCAAATTCGGAAACCAACGAGGAGTAAGACACAATACCACTATTGTCCACTAAATCTCCCAGGGTCAAGATACCGTTTCGTCTCCATCTAGCCATTGTGGTGTCCAAAAAAATAGATGGTAGCAATGCTGAAGAAGAGGTAGGTATATAAAAATTAATCCTACTGATCTTCAAATGCCTCCGAACCTGGAACCATACCCTTTGAACAGCTTGAACCACCGTGAAGCGGGTTTTCTTATAATAGCTGGGCTCTAGATTTTGAGAAAAACCCTCTCAGCTTTTGAGCCCAGCAGCATTTGAAAAATATGCGGGAACTCAGCTCCCTTAGCTTCTCCTTTCCCAACCAGTAAGATTCCCATTGTTGAAAAAAGCATGCCCAGTAATAGAACAGGAAATTTGGCACTGCCCAGCCCCCTCGTGATCGTGGGTAAGTGCATATACTTCATTGCTCATCGAGGTTTGACTTGAGCCCAC